>NC_139146.1:3268422-3875922 GCF_964270905.1 Leucopleurus acutus
GGAGAGGCTGGCCCCAGTCGCTCCACCACCAGGCCCCCCGCCCAGGAGGGGGGCCCTGATGTGGAGAGAACGAGCAGGGGCGCAGGGCCCCAGGGTGCCAGGGTGTGAGTCTCGGAGGCCCATGCCCGCAGGGCCACAGGGCTGCAGAATCCCAGGCGCTGAAGGCGAAGTGCGCTATTCCTCATTCTACCGTAATTAGCTACCCACTCCTGGCCTCAGTCTCCGCCCTGTCCTGTGGACTCACCAGCTCCTCCTACAGCAAAGCATTTGAAGAGCCAACCACACAAATCCCGGACAGCACGGAGCCCGGACAGCACGGAGCCCGGACAGCACGGAGCCCGGACAGCACGGAGTCCGGACAGCACAGAGCCCGGACAGCACGGAGCCCGGACAGCACGGAGTCCGGACAGCACAGAGCCCGGACAGCACGGAGTCCGGACAGCACGGAGCCCGGACAACACGGAGCCCGGACAGCACGGAGCCCGGACAGCACGGAGCCCGGACAGCATGGAGCCCGGACAGCACGGAGCCTGGACAGCACGGAGCCTGGACCCCGGTGGGGCTCAGCCGCAGGGGTCATCACTGCCCTTGGGATCCCCCAGCACTGCCTGGCTCTGACAGAGCAGAGGCTGCAGTGACCACTTCTGACCACCATGTGTCACCAGTGCACAGGCTGGTCTGCCCTACAGGCAGGGGACTGGGGGTTACCTGCAGGGAGTGGGGAATCTTCCAGGGCCACGCCAGCTCCTAGATGCCATTAGTTGGGGAGGGGAAAGGGAAGTGCTCAGCCCCTGGGCTGGGGCACCCTCACCCCTCAACCAACACAGAGCAGGGACACTGTGCAGGTGCTGTGCTAGACGCAGAGTGGGGGTGACGGGGGGTGTCTGCCCGTACGGGGAGTGGCGGGGAACAACAGAGGAGACATTTCCAGGCCCTTGTCTGCATCCACTGCGGGGCTCAGAGACAAATGGAAAAGCGGTCCCCTTCTCCTCCCAGTCCTGTGGCACCCCACCTCGAGCCCCGGCTTCCCTCTCTGTGAAGTGAGGTGATAACAGTGCCCCTACCCCCATCCAGGTGATGTGAGGGTTCCAGGAAGGAAGAACTCTGCACAGACTGGCGAGCTTCCTGGAGGAGATGCCAGGGTTTGGGTTGCACCTTGCAACGTGGGTCTCTGGGAATAACGGTGACCCTTCCCCTGCCCCAGGAATGTCTTTATCCCCCTCCCCCATTATTCTGTGGCTAATTCCTGCTTGACTCCCGAGACTCAGCTTTGCTCAGCTCCTCCAGGAGCCCCCCGCCGCCACTACGCTGCATTTTGTCCTTTACCCAATGGCTGCATCATCTGTTCACACGTCAGCCTCCTGCACTGACCCTGGGCTCTAGAGGGCAGGGCCTGACCCGCAGGGGGACTCGGAGAGTGTCCGCTGGCCTTGCCTCTCCTCACAGGAAGCCCAGAACTCTGGGGAGACCGCTGGGACCCAGGCCTCCCCGGTGTGCGTGCACGATGGCCGCCTCACCCCAGCGTCCCAGCCCTGCCTGCACCCGCCCACCTTGAGGTCGTAGAAGATGATGTCTCCGAGCACCAGATACACCTTCACGTAGTACAGGGTCTCCTCGTCAAATTCCAGTGGCGAGGTGCAGAGCGAGAGTGCCTTGAGGTAGAAGTGCTCGGCCAGCTCCCCGTGGCCCAGCTGCTGGTGCAGGGCGGCCAGCCGATGGTAGGCCACCCGCTCGTTCAGCCGGTCCCCTGGGGACGCAGGGAGGGGTCACAAGTGAGGACACAGCTGCTCAGGGTGGCGGGGCACAGGTCAGCCAGGAGCACCCGGCCGTCACCGTCTCCGAGCTCCAGCCGGCCCCTTCCTGGCCCCAGACTCACTTTCCCATCTGTAAGGGGACCTGATAAGGCCCGCTCCCCTTCTTCCTCGGGGATGCGGCAGAGTCATGGGTCACGCTGCCCTGGCTCTGGGCCTGCACGGACCCTCCTGGACAGGGGGCTTTGGTGACTGTTTTGACTGGAGAACCCGAAGTCCTGCGGTCTGTGCACCTGCAGGTGCCAGGGCTCTGGTCAACCTGCAAACACGACCTTTGGCCTCCCGCTGCACAGTCAGCGGCCGCGACCCCGTCCTCGGGGAGTCACCACACGAGGCTGTCTCCAAGATCTCCCCCTTCCAGGGCTCCCTGCTGAGCACCTACTGTGTGCCCAGCCCTCCTGGGCTCCCTGTCTCGGGGAAGACATTAGGCACAGAGGGATGCAGGCACTGAGGGACCGGCCTCTGGAAAGGGGACCGGGATTTGGCCAGCCAGCACGGGCTGCTGGCGGCGAGTGGGGAAGGGACAGCGGGAGGGGACAGCAGGCCGAAAGGCACGGGGTGGGCCCGCCTGGCGCCTTGGCCGGCCTCGTGGTCAGCAAGGTGGGGGGCGGCGGGGGAGCCGCAGAGCTGGCGTTGCTCGTCCAGCCTGCGGCGCTTCCTGAGACCCCGGGCGGGCGGGCGGGGCGGGTGCGCCGCTGCCCGTCTCAGCAGCCTGGCCCGCAGGAGAGGCACCTGCAGCCCGGGAGACGCGCGGCCGCGCTCAGACCTCAGAGGTGGAGGCCCTGGGCCCGGGTGCGGCTTACCGAGGGTGACGCTGAGGGCCAGGGCCGTGTGGGCGAATTCCAGGCCCTCCTGCGGCGCCTCCGTCTCGGCCAGCAGCGCTGCCAACTTGTTGCAGAGACGCAGCTCAGCCTCCTGGCTCCCCGTGTTCACGGCCAGGGGCAGCGCCCGGTCCTGCGAGCACAGGCGGGCGGGTCAGGCCTCCAGCCAGGCCCGGTACCCTCCTCAGAGCCCCCACTAACCCACTGGAGCTTTACACAGCTCTGCCCCCCCAGGAAAGGCCAGCTCAGAGTGGTGTGACACCCCCAGCGTCACTGGGCCATGAGTAAGCTGGGTGTGAGCCTTGCCCATCGAGCTACACCACACACACTCAGACCAGCCCTGACCCTCCTGGGTGGTGGGTGCCTGACCAGGAAGGTCCAACACCCCTCTAGGCTCTAAATACGCCGCGTTTATCTGTCCCCTGGGGCTGAGCCACACGCACGAGCTGGGTAGACGGACGGGGAGAAGCTGCCCTCCCTGGCAGGCACGTGCAGACCTGGCCCTGGTCCGGGTCCTCCCCCTGGTGTGCTGTGTGTCCTTAGGCACACCCCTGTGCCTCTCTGAGCCTGTTTCTTCATCTGTAAAACGGGGACAGTCCTCGCCTCCCAGGGGTGTTTGGATCACGGGGATGGATGTCCTACGATGGTCCTTCTTTGCTCTGTCCCTCCCAGGCTGGGGCTGGGGGCCACGGTCATCCCTGACCAAACCACCGGGAAACTAAACATGTGCGTGGGGGACGCCGCCCCCTGAGGCCCACCCGCCTGGACCCACAGCCGCCGCTCACCCGGTAGAAGGACACGGCTTTCTCCCGCTCCCAGGTCCCGTTGAAGAAGATGTCTCCAGCCGCCTCAAAGAGCTGCAGCCCCAGCTTGGGGTCCCCTGTGTACAGGGCCGCGTTCTGTGCCACCTGTGGGGATGCAGAAACTCTCATGGGTCCCCCAGTGACCCGGCAGGGCGAGGCGGCAGGGCCCGCTGGGGGAAGCTCACAGCCACCTGCCGGCCGCCCGGGACCCTCTATCACACCGACACGGAGCGAGGGTTCTTTCCTCTCATACACCTCAGTCCCTGTGCATGCGGGGCCCTTGTCCCCTGCTGGCATGAGGACAAATCATCTAAGCTCTGTGTCCCAGGAGGAGGCCTTTCCGGCTGAGGCCCCAGGAGCCGGCACGTGTGGGCTGGGGAGGCGCTCGGGACGGAGCTCAGAGCCAGCCTCTGAATCCTGCCAGCCAGGCCCAGACCACAGCATCCTCTGCGCGGCTTCACCTGGGGCCCCCAAATCCTGGTTCCTTGGGCCCCCCATCTTCCCTCCCGAGCACTTAGAGACACCCGACCGCATGTCCGCTTGTCTCTCCCTCCAGAGGACTGAGGCTGTCGCTCCTCTGCCGCGTCCAGGGCTTCGCACGTGCCTGGCGCGTAGTAGGTGCTCAGAAAAAAACGCCGAGTGACTGAGGGGACCAGCCCTGGTCCGCAGTCCAGCCACACCCAGCGGCTCGCAGCCTTGACCTTGCTGCACACCCGGGCACCGCTGGGCCTTTGCACCTGTGAGTCCTGGTGCAGGAATACCCCATATGCCTACCACCGCCCTACAATTCAAACAGCCTCCGTGACCCCAGGCTGACGGAGCGCACCCCCCGCTCCTTTCTGTGCCGCAGCCCTGGCCCCAGGCAGCATTCCCTGTAGAGGAGGCTGTACCCTCCACCAGCCGCCAGCTACTGATCTGGTTCGTCAGCCCCGGCCTGGCCCAGGGGAGGTACACAGCAGGTGCCCCAAAAGGAAAAAACGCACAAGGCTCTTGGGTCTCTCAATTTGTCACAAATCGCGTCATGTTTGAGAAACTGTCAGAAACGGAGCTTCTGTGATAAATGTGTTTTTTAAGGAGAAATGCCGTGCGCGGCTGAAGCGAGCTCTGCGTGCCAGCTGAGTGGGCACGACATTTGCACATTTATCGAGCGCTTGCTGTGCACCAACACAGTCGGGGGCACGGTCCCCAGAGCCTCTGTCCCCAGAGCTCAGCTGGTTATGGAAGATGCTGGAGGTCTGGGGCGGCGGGAGATGGCGCGGGCACCTGGCACGCGGCGGCTTAGGGGTGAGTGGGCGGGTGGGTGAGCGACTGCGCGCGCACGCCCGGAGCCCTCGCACCTGGATGTAGACATCCACCAGCTCGTTCTGCTGGAGGATGTAGTAGATCTTCCCCGCCTGCAGCCAGGCGTGCGCCTCCTTGTCCTTCTTCTGCAGGTCGATGAATATCCCCAGACTGCGCTTGGTGTAGTCCAGCGCGGATTTGTAGGCCCTGGAATTAGACGTGGGCGGTCAGAACAGGCCTCCCAGGCCAGCCGCCCGTGTGGATTGGACGGGGCTCTCCCCGGGGCCGTCTGGTGACCATGGACCTGAAACGTCAGGAGCAGGAAAAGAGCCTGCCCTTCCCAGGCTGCTGGGAGATCCGGGATGAACATACAGCAACTCGTCCAGCAAAGATGAAGGAGGCCCTTGGGACGGAAGCAGGCAGCACAAGGCAGGAGGAGCGTACCGTTCGTCTGCCTCACTTCCCCAAACACAGGCCCGAGTCACTTCCAGACGCAGCAGGGATTGTGGCCACGGGGCAGAAATTTAGAGATCGTCCAGGCTACCGGTTATCACACCAAGGGAAAATCGGAACCACCCCAGGGGGCTGTTCAGACACAGATCGCCGGGCTCTGCTCCCAGAGCTGCTGACTCAGGAAGTCTGGAGTGAGGCCTGGGGATGTGCATTTCCAACCAGCGCCCCGGCAAGGTGGAGGCTGCTGGTCCGGGGTCCCCGCTTTGTGGAGCATCGATCTAGGTCGCTGGCCCATTGGCCCTGCTGTGAAACTGAGGCCCGAGGATGAGAGGCGGAGGCCAGGACGGGCACACCTGAGTCCCGGGGAACCTGGCGCCTTCCCCGCCCTCGGGGAGCCCCCACGCTGCAGGGGGTGTTGTGAGACTCTGCCAGCCTGCAGGCTGTGTGGTCCAGCCATGTGTCACCCACCCCCGGTCAGGATGCTCTGGGTGGGCTTCTTCACGTGTGGTTCTGAAATCCTGTCCCAGGGAAGCAGGTGGGACAGCCGGCTGTCTCCAGTGGATGAGAATCCTCTGGGCACACCTGGCTGCTGTCCTCACATCTAAGGGGACAGACGAGGACCAGACTACCTCGCCCAGAGCTGGGCTAGCGAGAAAAGACTCAGGGCAGAGTGGGGTCAGCTTCCAGAAGCCACCACGGCAGGAAGAAAGGTCCAGAAACACATGCTCTGCCTCCCTTGGGGATGAGACCAGGCCTGCTGGCCCAGAGCCCGTCTGACCCTAAGGCATGAAATGGCCCTTGAGGAGGGGCTGTCCTAGGATGGTGGTCCAGCATCCTCACCACCCTTCCCACCCCCAGGGCCAGCCCTCACCTCTCGGTGCCCAGGGACAGGTAGAGCTGGCTGATGGCCTCCAGGAGCTGCCCCTCCAGCACCTTGTCGGCCACCCTGCGGGCCAGCGAAAGCTGGAACTCATGGTAGACGACACACTGGGCCTCACTGGGCATGACTGTGCTGTAGAAGTGGCACAGCCGCTGGACGGCGTGCAGCTGGCCTGGGCGGGAGACAAAGGAAAAGGCCCCCATCATGCATCACAGCAATGCTTGCAGGGTCAAAGTCCCCGGCTGGGTGCCCGCCTCTGTGCGCTGGGGTCATTGCACATGCAGACAGGCTGAGTGTCCTGCTCAAGGTCACACAGCCGGCGAGCATCTCGAGACAGGGCCAGGCCAGGCACGTCACAGGGGCTCGAGGGACAGCACCGACCACTATTATAACCCTCAGGCTGGGCCGTCCTGGCCAGGCTCTCCCACCGCGCCAGGGTGCTGTTTCTGCTTCACAGAGCTCCTCCCAGCCCAACAGGGGCTGCCCTCACACCGAGCGGACAAGGCAGGGATCACCGGCACCCCCTGCGGCAGAGCGGCAAGCTGAGTTCAAAGCTGGGGCACACGGCATGCGGGGGAGAAGGGATTCAAATCCAGCTCCGCTATTCCACAGCCGATGCTCCTTCATGAAGCCGGGCTCCAAGCCCTCAGCCGTACTTGCCTCTCCTAAAACCAGAGGGCTGGGAACCATTGGGAGCTTCCACTCTTAAAAATAACCCGGGGATGAACAAGGCACGAGAGGACTTGAACGACACGGCGAACCAACCAGACCTAAGAGACCACAGAACATGTCCCCAGCAACAGCAGAACACGTGTTCTTCACGTGCCCACGAACATTCTCCAGGACGGACCAGAGGCTGGATCACAGAACTATTCTCTGTAAACGTAAAAGGATTGAAATCATGCGAAGCGTGTTCTCCAGGTGCAACGGAATGAAATCAGGAATCAGTAACAGAAGGAAGTTTGGGAAATTCACAGACCTGTGCACATGGGCAGCATATTCCTCCATCACCAGTGGGTCGAGGAAGGAAACTAAAAGATATTGGAGATGAGTGAGCATAAAAGCACAATGTACCACAATTTAGGGGATGCAGAGAAAGCAGTGCTTAGAGGAACTTTATTACTGTAAATGCCTGTGTCAGAAAAGGAATAAAAACTTCAGATCAAAACCCTAAACTCCCCCTTCAGAAACTAGAAAAAGAGAAGTTAATTAGACCCAAAGCAAGCAAAAGGAAGGAAAAATAAAAGTTCAAGTGGAAATGATAAGATGATAGAGAATAGAAAGATAGAGGAAATCAGTGAAACCCAGGGATGGTCCTTTGAAAAGATTAACAAAATTGACAAATCTTTAGCTGGACTGACCGAGAAAAAAAAGAAAGAAGATGAAAATCACTAAAACCAGGAGTGAAAAGGGGACATTACTACCGATCTCACGGAAATAAAGGGCACGCTATGAACAGCTGTATGCCAACAAATTAGGTAACCAAGATGGAACGGACAAACCCTAGGAAGACACAAACTACTGAAAGGGGTAAAAAAGGAACCAGACCACGCACGGAGTGACCCTGGGATGTCACCCTAGCCCTTAGTCTCCTCACTGTTCAATACGGGGGAGGAGCAAACAACATGACCCTCTGGGTCCCCCAGCTCTGCATTCTCAAGTCTGAATCCCCCAGGGCCCAGGTTTGGGGAGGTGGGTCAAAGGAGGTTTCTGACAGGCACACGGGGGAGCCACGTTCCACTGCCAATCACCACCAGGACCTGCCTGAGGGCACGGGGAGGGTCAGGGACCCAGATCCTGGTTCCTTCTGGAGGTCCAGAGGGACCCCTTCCAGCCTCAGTGAGTGGTCTACATCCCTCAGTAGCTCCCCAGCGCTCTCAGGAAAAACACCAAACCACAGTCTGGGCTCCTGGGCTCCTGGGCCCCTGCCTAGCTTCCCACCTGAGGTTCTCACCACACCCCCACCTGACCCTCTCACTCCAAACTCTGCACCTCCCTGCGTGGCCCAGCTCACTCACCCCAGGGCCTTTGCACTGGCTGCTCCTTCTGCCAGACCCCCATCCCGTGCTTGGCGAAAGCCTCCTCCTCCCTCAAGTCCCAGACTGATCAGACTGCCCCGACCTACGAGCTGAACTGATCAGACTGCCCCGACCTACGAGCTGAGGCCTGGCCCCATGTTTAAGCTGAGCTCCTGCTTTTGTGGCTCTTGTGACCCAGGCATCTGTTTCCCACGCTTGGCCGCCAGCCCCCAGTGAGGACCGCTCGGGTCCCTTTGCAGGTGGAGCCCCGCACAGAGCCTGGAGTATTCACCCAAGTAGCTGTTGGATGAAGCAACTGCTCTGCACCCTCTGTGCAGGGGAGACGCCAGGGCTGCTGGGAGATGCCAGCACCAGCTAAAGCACCCAGCATTCAAGGCCCAGGGGGCTCCTCGGCCCGGCTGCCCCCGCCTGGCCTGGGCTACGTCCAGGGTCACCACCGCCCATTTGCCAGAGATGGCCAGGATTCCCGGCCTCGGGACTTTCAATGTACAAAGCAGGACGGTCCCAGGCAACCCGGGACGAGTCGTTTGCCCTGGTGACATCTGGCCCGGCGTGGGACACCCTCAAGGCGTCTGCAAACGTCTGCTGGTTTCCAGCACTCGGCACTGTCAGTGCAAAAACCACCGCTCGCCTCTGAATCGCAAACCCCAGGTGTGTTCTGAACAGAGGTGGAAAGAAAACGTGTTTTCTTTCTTTCCAGGAAGCCAGTGTGGCCCACACTTACTCTCCAAATGGTCCGTCTCCACGGCGACCAGAAAGGCCCACTCGTAGTAGCACTTGCCCTGCCGGGTGAGGGCCCTGCGGGTGCACAGGTGACCCAGCCGCAGGAGCACCTGGGTGAAGTCTGGGCCGCACTCTCCGCTGGGCAGCCGCGAGAAGAGCTTCACGGCCTCCAGGAAATAGTGCTGGGCCAGCCTGCCGGCGCCGGTCTGCAGGCACAGGGTCCCGAAGTTGGCCAGGACCACCGCCTTGTTCCGCTGGCGACCCAGGCGCCTGGCGACCCGCAGGGCGCGGTAGTAGCCCTCGGCCGCCTGCTGGGTCCTGCCCATCCTCTTCAGGGCAATAGCCGCCATGTTGGCGATCACGCCCTCCTGGTCCAGGGCGGCCACCACCGCCTCCAGGACGGACTCCAAGATGTCCAGGGCTGCCGGGATCTGCCTGTGAAGCACGTGCAACCAGGCGAGGGCCACCAGGCGGTCCACGACCGTGCGGCCGCCAATCTGGGCGTCCGTCTCCGCGGCCCGCGTCATGAAGGCGATGGCCCTGCCCTGTCGCCCGTGCTGGCTGTGCAGCCGGGCCAGGCTGGCGTAGATGGGGCCGCGCAGCGCCCGCCCCGCGCCCGAGGCCGGGGAGGCCAGGGCCTGCAGGAGGTAGGGGGCGAGCTGGGCGGGGAGGCGGGGGAGCTGGGGGCTGCCCCGCAGGACCAGGGCCGCGCTCCGGAGCGCGCTGTCCAGCGAGCCCCGCGCCCGCCGCGAGGCCACCTTGACGCAGCTCAGCGCCAGGTGCGGGAGGCACTTGCGGCTGTAGACGTCCGCCAGCAGCAGGTAGCAGTCTACGGGCCACGAGGCGCCCGGAGCCCCCGAGGCCCCGTGCAGCTGCAGCAGCCTCTCCAGGAAGGGCAGGGCCTCCTCGGGCCGCTTGCCGCGGGCGTGGTGCTCGGCCAGCAGGAAGCAGGCCCGGGCCTCGGCCTGCGGGCTGCGGGCGCCGATAGCTCTCCGCAGGCCCAGCTGCAGGAGCCCCGACTCGGCCTCGGAGCCGCCGACGTGGCCGGGCGTCCCCAGGAGCAGGGCCAAGGCCTTGGGCACCACCTGCGCGCACTTCTCCCTGTTCTTCTGCCGCAGGTGGATGGCGGCCAGGCTGGTGTACACGGCCGCCACCAGGACGAGGTCCCCGAAGCGGCCCCCCAGCGCCCCCAGGGCTTCCTCGAAGTACACGCGGGCCTGGGACAGCTTCAGCCGCCGGACGCACAGCCGCCCCAGCAGGAAGCAGAGCCTGGCCAGGGCCATGGGCAGCCCGGCCTTCTTGGCCAACCCCCGGGCCTCAGCCAGAAGCTGGGCCAGCTCTTCATCGTCAGTGAAGCCGCCAAACACACCGCTCAGCCCGGGCGGGGAGAGGTCGTACAGGCCCTGGAAGCCAGCCTCGAAGCCGGGCTTGTCCAGGAACTGCAGCAGGGAGCCCAGGGCCTCCGGGTCAGCCCGGGCATCTCTGGCGTCCAGGCGGAAGGAGGGGTCCTTGGTGTCCGGCGAGCTCGCGCCACCGGATGCCCCATGGACGCCTGGGGACGTTGGCTCCTTGGGGCAGCCCCGGCAGGACTTGGCGTCTGGCGAGCTCGCGCCACCGGATGCCCCATGGACGCCCGGGGACCCTGGCTCCTTGGGGCAGCCCCGGCAGGACTTGGCGTCTGGCGAGCTCACACCACTGGACGCCCCGTGGACGCCCGGGGACGTTGGCTCCTTGGGGCAGCCCCGGCAGGACTTGCATCGTTCTAGGACACTCTTCACCTTCTGCAGGGTCTCATGTGGCTCTGGGTGCAGGCAAGGCGGGGGCATCTCTGCAAGTGACCAGAATGCCCACGTGGGTTAGAGTGTGACCTGAGTCCAGGCTGGGCCAGGGCGCGTCCCTCCCCGAGCCGCAGGGTCCCTGTCACCTCTCCCACGGGGCTGCCCTGAGCGTCTGAGATTTCTGCGGACTGTGGAGCGCAGAGCTGGGCGCGGTGCGGGGCCGCAGTAGGAGCGACTGCTGGGGGGACACAGAGCAGGTTGGCCAAGCTTTCATCGAGGGATGCTCCTCGCCTCTGCCCTTCCCTCTCAGCCAGGTGAGGAGCCCCCGTGAAACCAATCAGTAGCCAATCAGCCCTGCTGGCCAGCGTGAGCTCAAAAGCACCCACAGAACCGACAGTGGCCTGTGTGTCCATCTGCCCGGCTCTAGCGTGGGCGTCATTATGACAGGAAACACCGGGAATGGCTCCCAGAGCCCGGGGCTCCCCCTTCATCTTGGCTGGTTTGGGAATCTGAGGCTCACGGTCACTAAAGGGTTAAAGAGGAGTGCCAGAGAGCCTGGGGACAAGGAGGTGCCCAGTCCGCCAAGGGACTGTTGGCCTTGGATGGCATGCCCGGAGGCATGTCCAGCCTCGAGGAGCAAACACGCTACATTTCCTGTTGCAAAAATATGGGCTTTGAAGGGGAATTTGTTTGGAAGGAAAGAACCAGGATCTAAAGACTCTTCTGTTTCGAGTTCACTTGTAGAAAAATATGTTCAGAACTGTCTATTAGTCTGTAAAGCCTAAGAATTTAAAACATTAAGTACGGTTGAGCGGCAAATGTGTGACGTGACCATGTACTCGATTAGCTAAGAAACGCCTGCACCCAATGGCGGCAAGTGGGCTCCCCAGGGCATCTTCACACGTTATCCCGGTTATCCTGTCCTCGACAGCTGAGACTCTCCCCGAAGAGAAGCCTGCAGAGGGTCTGGGGAGGAGGGAGGGCCCTAGCATCGCCCTGGGGCCCCCGGGGCTGGCTTCTGGGCCTCTTCAACCACATCCCACAGTGGTCCGTCCATGTTTATGCTTAGATGGTGCCCATCCCCAGGGAATCTAAGAGGGTCCTTGGCACCTGTGTCCCCAGGCTCTCCCTGCCTCCGACCCCCTACTGTGGGGAGGGGGAGTGTGGAGGGAGAAGGAGGGGGTCTCCCTGAACGAGCCCCCCACAGGAAATAGCAGATCCTCAAGGGACCTTTCCAACGTAAGCCTCCAAATTCAGCAAGCTCCACACAGCCTTCACCCCTCCAAGCAGGGCGCGGGGCAAATTTCAGCTGCTCTAGGTTACCTGAAAGGAGCCCAGAACGAGGCATGAGCTCAGACAATGGCGGGGACGGTCCGTCTTTGCTGGGGACAGTGCAGGGGGACCTGGCATGGGCTTGGCCATGGAGAGGTCACCCTCCCTACACAGGCACAGTGCAGGGGGGCTGGCACGTTTGTTGGGGACCTGCTGCGGCAGTGGAGGGGAGCCTCACCTCCACCTCACCCAACGTCCCCCCTCCAGCCCTCCCCCACGGAGGAGTAAGGTCCATGGCCAGCACCCATCCAAGCCCAGCTCCGCCCCCTCTGTCTGGCATCACCCCACGGCCCAGCCCCGTGACCGGAGGAACCCCAGGCCGTGTGGGAAGAACGTACCATGTTCTTCCTGTTGCTGCATCTCAGCTTCTTCTGTGTCTGAAAAGGCAGAGAAGGAAAGCATCACCGTCCGGCCAGCACCCTGTGTGTCCAGGGCCAAGTCGGGGTGGTGGGGGGGGGCGCACCAGAATCGTAACGTCCCTGACACCAGCTCCCTGAGGGGAAGCGGACTGGGCCGGGGGTGGGGTGGGGCACTGGCCGAGAAGCCACATCTTCCAGGATGTGTCCCCGCCCTAGGCCTCCCCTGCAGGACTCCATCCTCCCTGAGAAGCTGCTGACTTCTGTAGCTCCCGCTCTGGGAACAGGGGACGCGCTCCCCACTGATCCCGTCAGCTCTCCCAGGGGCAGGGCGGCAGATCTGGGGTTGAACCCCCTCCTCTCCCACTGCCAGCGCTCCCCTGAGCCTCAGTTCCCGCCTCCTGAAAATGGGCTGGCGCTAATTGCCCACGGCGTTGCCATAGAAAGCAAAGGAGAAAAAGGGCTGTAAAGACACATGGGAAGTGTGACGTGCTGCCAACTACAGAGCACCCGGCGGAGAGGATCCCACAACACCCCGCAAACGAGGGTCCCAGTGCGGCCTCCGCAGAAAGAGAGGAAATCGTGTGCCAGGCTGGCTTAAGCCTGATATGCCAAGGTCAAATTTAAGTATGCCTGTTTAGGAAGAAAAACCGATTTGTGGGATCTCGAAAGTTTAAATCTAATATTGGCAAGAAAAGCCTTATAACACGTGTCAGCAAGCAGGCAGAAAAGATGTGTGTGTACATGTGCACATATGTGTGGGGGTGTGTGCATAGGTACATGTATGTGTACATATGTGTGTATGTATGTATTCACTTGAGTGTGTGCATATGTACATGGTGGGTATGTGGGTGTACGTGTATGGCTCTGAGTGTGTCTGTATGTATTCCTCTGAGTGTGTGTGCATGTGTGTACATATATCTGTGTGGGTGTGTACACACGTGAGCATTTATCTCCCTCCAGAGGGGTGAAGGAATGAGCTGTAACGTTACGTCCCCATGACCCGTGGGAGCTGGGGGTAAGTTTGCTCCAGCACCGTCCCCTCTGCTGCATTTCCTTTCGCTGTGGCTGCTGACACGCTTCCTTCATCTACGATTCGCACTGCAGCCCGGGGCCCGCACGCTGGCCCTGCCCCAGTGCAGCAGGGGGCCTTAGGCGGGCACCTGGAGTTAGCGGAGGAAAGGCTTCGATGAAGCCCATCCTCGGGCAGCTGGGAGGCTCGGGCCCGCTTTCCTGCATCTCCCGGCCCCTCACCCTGGCTCCTCTGTGTCTGGCCCGGCATGTCCCCACCTACCGGGAAGGCAGTGACAGCAACTGGCTGGTCACCTTTAAGAGCCCAGGGGCTGGCATTCATTACTGTGGCGTGACGGAGGAAGCAGAACATTCCCGAAGGGAAGCGGGGTGGGTGCCGCTGTGAACAGTGGGTGAAGCAGGTCCATCCAAAGCTCTGCTGAATGGACAGTCCAAACTCACAGAGCCCGGTGCTGACCGAATAGGGCTGATGGGGTCTCAGCCACGGGACAGCTCTGCACCCTTCGTGGTCTTTCCAGAAGTCTGCCCCTAGAAAACTGTCCTAAATCATGGGCTGTAGGGTGTAACCAGCGGTGGGTCCTGAGAGGGGCCCACAGTCATCCCGAGGGGGGTGGGAAGAGCGCCTACCCAAGCACACCTACCCAAGCTGTACACAGTGCAGACGTCCGTGCTGGACGTCCTCCTGAGTAGCTGCCTGGCATCCTCCTCGGAAAAGCGTCCTTCGCTGCTGAAGAAAGACCTTTCCTCTTCATTGAGAAAAATCACATTTTCCAAGCTGGAAAAAATAAAGTGCATTTAGATTGCACGTTTCCAAGATTTCACACAAAGACCCTTTTCCACTCCCTCACCTGACAGATGGTCCCTGCATACCTATCCTGTGCCCAGCGGTGAAGACACCAAGATAAAAACAAAATAGATCCTGCCCTTAAGGTTGCTTTGTCTGGCCAGAGGCAGACGCCCAGGAGTGGGAAATGCCATGACAGATGCAGCTGGTCACAGCATCCTGGGAAGGTGAGCTCCTGGGCAGCCTTCAAAGCCCCACCTTAAATGCCCCTTCCCCTGCAAGGCCGGCCATGACAGCTGCAGGCAGACTCAATTCCTCCACACTGTAAGCTCCACACAGAGCCTCACACAACATGAGCTCAGGGCACGTGTGTGCTCCAAAAACTCAGGGAGAGGAAAACAGGAAGGAGACAGGGAGGGGGAGGCAACTTCTGCTTACAGGGCTAAATTACCAGCAAAATATGAAACTTTCACACGTACGTCGGAACTTAGAGGGAGCTCTTTTGAGAAGTTAAAGAAAACCTTAGGGTAGATTGCAGGACATTCGATAAAATAGGCCTGTATTCCTCAAAAGTGTCGGTGTCCTAAAGGACAAAGAGAACAGGGAACTGTCTCAGATCAAGGAAATGAGACTAAAGAGACAGACAGGTGCTCACATGGGGTCTGGAATTTTCTTTGGCTATAGAGGGAATTACCGGAAAATTTGGTAAAATCTAAGGTCTGCAGATAATAGGATTCTATCAATGTTAACTTCCTGGTTTTGACAGTTGTGCTGTGGTCATGCAAATGATGTCCTGATTTCTGGAAACACATGTCGCATTATTTAGGGGTAAAGGGACATTGTGTTTGCAACTGACTCCCATAGAAAAAAAAAAAGAGGAGGAAGTAAACGTCATAACATGTCAACATTTGGGCAACCTGGGTGAAGGACATCCAGGAACTTTATGCCCTTTTTGTATCTTTTCCCTAAGTCTGAAATTATGTCAAAATAAAGTTAAAAGAAATGAATAGCTACCAGAATGCTCATTAAAGAGAAGATAAAAGACTCAGGTCTGGAATAGGAAAGATGTTCTGTAAACATCTGTTGAGTGAATGAGGGACGCTGTTAGGGCTTCTCCAGCTGTAAACAGGACCAATGGCACTGGGCCCTGTCACCCTTCTGGGTTAAGGGAGGGCAAAACAGACTGGCTCATTCCCACAGCAATTGCAGCTCAGCCCGTTAGCAAGCTCAGGACAGGTTTAAGTCACATGGAGCCCAGACATCTGTTGAGCCATTGTGGTCTCCCCAGAGATGATGACCAAGGGTGCCCAAGGAGTGTTCCACAGAACAACAGCTGATAGTGTTGTCTGGAGGTCCAGTGTGAAGAACGCACTTCAACAGGAGAAAGAAAAGTTTCAGACTCTGGGTGCCTTCCTTGTGCTGGGAATCCCCGTGGACCAGCAGCCAGGGCGTGTGGAAAGCACACCGTCACTGATGAAGTTTGAGATGGAGCCCTGGGGGGAACACACTTTGGGAAACTTGGGTCTAGCTGCTGCTCTGGGCATCCGAGCCCAGCCCAGCTTCAAACAGTTTCTGATGAACAGGAGGCCATGGAGCAGACAGACACTTGAATTAGGAAACAGAGGGACTGGTGCGACAGGTCATGAAGCCAGAGTGGCCTCTGAGACTTGGTTTGGGAGGCGTTGGTCTGTCTCAGGTGTCAGACAAGAATGAGACGGTGTGTACGTCAGGGCTAGTGGGGCGCCGAGGACGAGCATCTCACAGTGCGTCCGAGGGGCAGACGCTGACCCAGTGAAGGGTCCTTTCTCTACACTGACCCCTGGGCTGAGGTCTTAACCACAAAAGGTCAAGAGCACAGCTGTGCCGGCTGACCACTCTCTCAAGGCCCCCCTGCTGTTGCCCAGGGCCAGGCAGTGGGGACTTGGAGGTGACCAGACAGTCCTGGCTCAGAATCCCCTGGATGGGGGTGGGGAGGTCACACGGGGAGTAGAGCACAGCCAGGAAGGGTGCGCCCAGGGATGAGCCATTGGAGGTGAGACTGGGGGCCATGGAGAGCCCCCAGGAAAACGGGATGGTCGGGGTGGAGGGGACATCTCACGTAGAGGGAGGCGCATAACCCAGAATCGTTCTAGAAGGGGTGAGCCAACCCGCACGCTGGCCTCAGGGAGACACAATGGTGAGTGGTGGCCTTCGAAACTGGGGGTGACCAGGGCCTGGGTTGCAAGAGGCCTTGAAAGACAGGCCCAAAGCTTCGAAGGGGTTTATGAAGGGGAATGGCAGGGTGTACTGGCTTGAATAACGTCCCCCCCAAACCCATGTTCCCCTGGACCCTCAGAAGGCAACCTTATTTGGAAATAATAGGATCTTTTCAAACGTGACCAAGTCAAGGCTCCTGGTATGAGGAGATGGTCCTGGGTTATCCGGATGGTCCCTAAATCCAACAACTGGTGCCCTTACAAGAGACAGACGAGAGGACAGACAGGGAGGAAGCCACGTGAAAACAGAGGCAGGGGTTGGGGTGATGCGGCCACGAGGACCGCCTGAAGCCACAGGAGCTGGAAGAGGCGGGAAGTCCCCTCCCGAGGAGCCCCCAGAGGGAGCTCGGCCCTGGCCACACCGTGATTTGGACGTCCAGCCTCCAGTCTGTTGTTTTAAGCCCCCAGTCTGTGGTGCTGTCCCCGCAGCCCCAGGACACCCGTGCACGTGGACACCTTTGTATTTCAGGGACCAACCCTGGCAGCACTTGGAGGAAAGGCAGGAGGGGTCCAGACAGGAAGCTGAAGCCATGCCCTGGGGACAGTGGGGTGGCCCTGGGCTAGGCCCAGCCCCGGGGACGGAGGTGGGAGTGACGACCAGGAAGAGGGGCTGGGGAGGGGCAGGAGGTGCCATCCAGGACACTGCGGGTCTGTCGCCTGGGAAGCAGGTGGACGGGGTAGGCTTCCCACGGGGGCGGGGGTGGAGTCAGAAGGGGGCGAGGCCTCAGCCACTCACTCAGACGCTTGGCCCTGTGCGCTGATGAGGCTCGTCTGCACGAAGGCGACCTGGCCGGAGGCCGCGTGCCGGCCCAGGCACCAGGGCAGGCCGGGCACCTGGGCGCCCAGGATCTCGATGTGGTCACCGCTTCGGAAGGTCATCTCTTCGGGCCCTGAGCCCTGGCAGTCCGCCACGGCCGAGGCCAGGCCCACAGCTGCAGGAAGGAGGCCACGCGGTCAGTGCTGGGGGGGATAGGGACGGGCGGCCCTCGGCCGCAGGGGTGGTGTCCCGGCCAGGGAACATGCCGTCCTGCAGAGGAACAGATTTAGTACCTGGCCAGGGTGCGGGGCTGCCGCACACGAGGGGCTGGACATCCATGCGGTACCTGAAGCGGGGGCCTCTTTATCCCCACGCTGAGGATAAGAAACTGAGGCCTGGGGATGTCGATTAACTTGGCCCAGGGCTGTCGGCCTCCAAGGCCAGGGCCCACCCAGGGCAAATCCAGCTGTAAGTGTCCTCCCACGGGGCCTTATGTCCACTTAACAGGTCCACAGGCCACCCAGACACCAAGCAGCCTGGGGCAGAGCCAGTGCACTGGACCAGGGACCCAGGCTGTCTTTTCTAAACAAGAGCCCTGCCTCTCTCTCCTCCATTTGCACACGTGGCAAATTCAGCCGGGGCCCTGCCCACCCCACCTCCACCGTCTGAGGGCCCTCCGAGGTGACTGACCCAGTGCCAGAAAGAGAGCAGAAGTTGCAGAAGTGCTGGTCAAATAGGGTGTGGAAGTTACTCTCTAGAGGCGGGGTGCCCAGGGACCCCGGCCTGGCCTCCCCGCGTGCTGTGTGAGTTTGGACCAGCCAGTGGACCTCTCTGAGCCTCTGTTATTGCCTCAGGAACTGGAGGGGATTCTAGCTACCTCTTCTGCCTTGGGGAGGATTCAGGGTGGGTGCAGAAGCTTCGGGAATTCTGGTGCCTGCCCTTCCTCACCCACCTCTTCCCCAGGGGAGGAGGGCCAGTGGAAATACTTACCCATCGGCTGGATGTCCGACGTCACAGGTCCACCCATGGAGTCGTTGATGGGGTCCCAGGGGACCCTAAGAGCCCACCTGGAGTGGGATGAGAGAGGATTTTAGGTTTAGGGCAGATTGAAACTGTGTGTAGGCTGGACAGGTCAACGGCCCCCAGGGACCCGAGCGAAATCCACCACCTGCCCCCACTGCACGTGTGCGCGCACACACACACATACGCCCAGGTGTGCGGCCTTCAGCTCCAGCCATGCCCCACGGCCCCCAGCCCAGGTGTCTCCTGCCGTCCCTCATGCTGGCATCCTCGGGGACCTCCCTCCACCACCCCGGGAGAGAAACTCAGCCACAGACTGTCATTTCATAGACACTGAACATGAGGAGATGCAGTTTCTCTCTTTGCTTTGGCCGCCAGGAAGCTCAAGCCAAGTTTAGGCCCCACGTTCAGCACACGAGCATGAACTTGCGTGTTACCTGTCCCTGCCTTCCCCAGGCCGTCCCTGCCTTGGTTCTTATCTGCACACATCCCTGCGTGCTCCCTTACTATGAGCACAGGCTACGTAGCTCCCTCAAAAGCTTTCCAGAACAAGCTAGAGCAGGAAGCCAGAGCCCCATGTCGTACACTCCCAGGCCATCTCATCCCAGGACAGCCCTGCCGGGAGGTGTCGCTGTCCTGTTGTGCAGGTGGCAGCCCCGAGGCCCAGAGACCTGGACTGGCTTGCTGAAGCCACACATTGAAAATAGCAGAAGGGGTCGTGGCCAGGTCTGCCTCGGGCTCACACCGGTCCCCGTCTACCCGCCTTGGCCTACGGTTGGACCCGGGCCTGGGGGAGTCTCCGGGAGGCCGGACAACACGCTGGACCCACAGGAAGCAGAGAAACAAAGGTCGGTACCTACTGATGGAACGGAATCAAGGGCTCCGCGGCTGTCCGCTCCTCTGAGGATGTGTTGTGGCTGGGGGCCAAAGAGTCCACTGGCAGGGCCGCCTCTGCCCGGGGAAACCCCGAAGCCTGCCCGAGGGGCTGGAGGCCATTCATCACTTTCACGTGGTGGTCAGGACACAGCACAAAGAAAGGCCCTTCAAAGCGGCAGAGGGTGGTCATTCAGGTGGCTGGACACAGGCGCAGCTGTAGTTTGCAGGCGGGACTACCTGTTCTCCACCAGGGATACCTGCAGGGGTTCCCCCACCCCAGTTTCTGCATTCACAGAAAGACACTGGAGGCCCCAGGGGCCCAGACCTGGAGGCTGGACCTGGGCTGGAGTCCCCACTCTGCCGGGACTTGCCCGGGAGCCTGGCTCAGCCTCAGGCTCTCTGGGCCTCAGTTTCCCTGTCTGGACTCTGAGAGGCTCGACATGTGATCCCAAGGGCCCTTCCTGCTTGGACCGCAGCGGCCTCCTCTTGTCCGCTCTGTGGCTGGGGAAGGGCAGGCAGCCAATGGCCTGTTTGCTGCGGCCTCGGGGCCCAACGGTGAGGCCACCGAGGTACTTGCAGCAATAGCTCCGTCAGGAACTCGGGCTTAGGGGGGCGCTAGCCAAACCCCTTTTCTGTTATTTCTTGGGGGGGCTTTTCCTTGCCCCAAGCGCCCTCAGTCTCCGGCACCTGCAGAGCCCTTCGGCTGCCCGTGGCCCCAGGGCGTCCCCAGCCCAGCGAGGAGCTACCCAAGGTCACCATCACCTGCACAGCACTCACCTTCCTGGAAAAGGAGGCTCTCGTGCGTCAGCTTCAAGGCCTCCTCATCCACGTGGACTTGGATGGCCGTCTCCTGGTCTTCATCAGGCTCGAGCAGCCAGAAGGTCTGGTCCACAAGCAGGTTTTCCAGGCAGTGATGAGTGAAGCCTGGAGCAGACAGCCCTGGTTACCAGTGGGCTCCAGGCCGGTGGCAGGGAAGCCCTGATGGCTGGGTGTTGGCCGAGCCCTGCGCAGACCAAGCCCAGGGAGATGGACCACCCGGTCCTTGGGGACTCGTGGTACCGTCCACTACCTGGGCAGGCCACAGGTCAGACCATCTGGGCTGCGAGAGGACCAGCCATGATGGTGGACAGCTCATCTGCCTCCCTGTGCCCTGGAAAGTTCGGGCGGGGTCTAGTTACTTCTAGGACCCTCGGTCTCCTCTTCTATGAGATGGGACGGGAGATCAAGGAGATCACGTGCGCTGCAGGCGTGGGCACAGCCCTGCTCCAGGGGCACAAGAAACGGTCACTGTGAGTCTAATTTCTCACTTCCTCAGCCCTCAGGTTCCTGAGGGAGTGCGGGAGTGGGGCAGCAAGTTTCCCCAGGAGAGGCACTTAGACGGCCAAAGTCTCCCTTAGAACACGGAATGTTTCAGAAAGAAAGCACTTGGGTTGAGGTTGAAACAGGGTTTCCTGGTCTGTGATCAGCCAGTGAGAGCTCAGCTGCCCTGGGGGCGAGTCGCGCTCAGACCCATGTGCATCTGCGACTCTGCCCATCACAACCTCACTGAGAACAGATGACGTCCGCAGAGGCCATCATGAACTAACTTAGTCTAAAGCCCCGACTGGTAACATAAAATGCTTGGTGTGTGACACGCGTCCCCATGACGGGGTCTGCGAGGGTCACCGCCTTACCGAGAGCGTGGTAGGTGGAAAACTTCCAGATTTCTTCAAAAGTCTTAAACGTCACCACAATCCGATCCTGGTCACTGTGGATGGACAGCAGCCTGGCCGATAGCTCCTTACGGGGAAGAAACAGAAATGAGAAGCAGTCCCAGTAGCTTTGGGGTGTCTGCCCATCAGGAGGACGGAGCCACGCAGTAGAAACATTTTGCAGAAGTGACCCTGGCGGGACTTCCCTGGTGGGGGCCAGTGGGTAAGACTCCACATTCCCAATGCAGGGGGCACGGGTTCAATCCCTGGTCAGGGAACTAGATCCCACATGCCGCAGCTAAGAGTGCATGCTCTAACTAAAGATCCCGCCAGCTGCAATGAAGATCTCGCTCGCCGCAACTAAGACCCGGCACAGATTAATTAGTTAATTTTTTTTTAAGTGACCCTGATATGGACAGCAAGCACAGAGCTGATCCCTTTACAACCAAGCTGCTCCTCTCCTGCTTCTCAAGCCAGCTGTGGCTCCCCAGGGCTGTACCAAGCCCCACTCCTTCCCGGAGCTCACAGCCTCCATGCCCTGGACCTGCACCCTCTGTGGCAGGTCCAGCATCCCCTCTCCTGACACCCATCCCATGAACACTCCTGGTGGTGCTGGGGCATTAAAAGTGACACCAGCTGACTCTGACCAAGGGGGAGAGGGTACTATTATCATCTCCATCTGGATTAAGAAATAATGTCCCGGTTCCTTTCCAAGGTCTGACCCTGGGACAGCCGGGATTCAGCCCAGAGCCAGCAGGCACCCAGGACGGGCATCACAGGGGCAGCCCCCCTGCAGAGCACCGTGCTGGGTGCACCGTGCCTGCTGCTCGCAGGTCCTCACGGCAGCTCCGTGGCGTGATAAAGCTAAGCATCTCCCGTATGTGGCTGAGGAAGCTGCGTTCACAGAGGCCGAGGGACCTCGGCCAAGGTCAGGCCAGGCTGAGCGCGAGGTCAGGTTGTGGCCTCTCAGCCCTAAGCCATGGGGAGGTCACCCAGCTCAGCCTCCTTCCCCCCAACTTCCTTCCCCACCGTCCGCCTGTGCGAGGCCCGTCGCCAACAAATCAAGCAGAGAATAAAATCAACTCACAGCAGTCCTTTTTGCTCCCTATGAAGAGACTCAAACTCCTAGCAGGGCGGGGTGTCCATGGAGAAAGGGGCTGGGGCATTCAGAAAGTGGTGGCCCACGTGTGTCTGGGGCTGTGTGACCCTTGTTCCCGGAGCCAGACAGCCAGGAGGGCAGACGGGGGACAAGTCACCCCAGTGTGGCACCATCAGGTAAGGTCTGGACACCATGGACAGACCTCCTCCTACGTCCACTGCCCTCTCCTCCTCGACCCCATTCACAAGCGTGGATCCCCTGCACCACTGCCCGCCCAGGCCCCCCAAGGAGCCAGACTCACCCCGAGAGCACGGGCCACCTCCCAGCTGTCATTCTCCAGAAGACGGAGCCGGCCCCGCAGGACCTGCTGCAGGCTGGGGTCGGGCAATCCGCTTTTCCTCTGCACAGCCAGCAGCTGCAAAGTCAGGTCTGGAAGGGGAAGATGAAGGTGGGCAGTTTCCCTGGCCCAGGCCAGTTCTGTGGGGTGCTCTCCCCTCCCTGAGGGCCCTCGCCCACAATCCCGGGCACCCGGATTCACAGCCCACGTGCACTGCCTGTGAGAACTCTGCACAGGTTGCTTTTCTCCCCTGAGGCCCAGTTTCTTTGGTGGTAAATGAGTTACGTGCTACCCACATCTTACAGAGATGGGAGGAAGTGGACTGTGTCACAGTGCCAGGACAGGCCAGCACAGGGCAGGCATTCAGCAAATGGTCCCAAGTCACCGTGACCTCCAGCCCCGACTGCTTCCACGCCTGGGCTCCAACGGGACATCCAAACTCCAGCAGACACCCCACGGGCATCCTAGAACTCTTCATCGCCCCCCGCACCTAAAACTGGCTTGTCCTCCTTTCTTTACCATCTCCAGAAGGACCGCCTCCCCCACCCTGCTCAGACCAACGACACCTCCTTCCCTCACACACCACTGGCTGGTCCACAAGCGAAGCCCACTGACCCACCTGCAAAACCAGGCTGAACGCACCGTGCTCACCCCTCACCGTGGCCCCGCCCCATAGGGCCTCCTGAGCAGTGTCTGAGCCCTGGCCCTCCCTCCAGATGGTTCTCTGGTCCACAGAGGGCCAGAGGGTCCCCTCCCAGCCAGCTCTGGCTTATGGAACGCCTTGGCTCTCAGCCCTCCGGGCATTGCTGTTCCCCAGAAATTTCTGCAGCAATGGACATGTTTGCTCTCTGCACTGTCCTGCACAGAGGCCACCAGCCACATAGGGCCCTGAGCTCTTGAAATGTGGACAGTGTAATTGAGGAACTGGATTTTTAATTTTATTTAAGTTAAATTTAAACATAAACAGCCACATGTAGCTACTGTATTAGACAGCACAGCCCCGGTGGTTTTGCCTCTCAGGAAGCATAAAATGCGGATCCTTTCCACCTTTCCAGGCACAGCCTGGAGCAGCCTGCGCTTCACCCCGCCCCGCAGAGGCAGAGCCATCCCCCGCCCCGCAGAGCCCCATCTCTTCTCCCCCTCCCTTCCAGCCTGTGGCCGCCTCTCTGATGCCCTGAGACATCGAGGCATTCCCCCCCACAACCCACCCCAGGGCCTTTGCACTCACCCTGTCCTCCACCTGAAGCACCCTCTCCCAGACCAATTCCTGGCCTGGCTGGTGCCCTGTGATTGGATCCCAGCTCAAATGTCCCCTGCCCACCCACACCCCGTCCCCCTGAGAGGCCTCCTGGCCGCAGGGATCCTCAGATCATGGGCTGTTCCAAAACTGGAGAGGGGAGATGAGGGGGAGAGGATGGGCAGGGGGAGGGGAGAAGAGAGAGGGAGAGAGGAAGAGGGACAGGACGCGGAGAGGGGGAGGGAGGTTCCTCACACCCTCTGAATAAGCCTTGCACCTGCCTTGGAATTTTCCAGCTAGGGGACCCTCGAGCAGACATCCCCATCCCCTCCTGGGGGGGGGCAGGGCCGGAGCAAAGGAGCACATCTGGGATCTGGAATCAGGCCCCTCCCCCAGCAGGAAGCCAGCCCAGCATTTCCCAACCGGTTCTAACAAGTGACCCCTCCTACTCCCGTAAGAGGGTGGGGTTGAACTGTCAGTCCCATAATCATCTCCCTCCATGCTCAACAGTCCTGCTCATCCCGAGTGACCACAGGCAGCGCTGCCCACCCGAAGGAAAAGCCGGAGGACGGGCGGCTGTCACGCAAAGGCGGGCGGCCGACGACGCTGGGGTCTCCACGCCCCCCACAGCTGGGGCTCGGGAGTCGGGTCTCCGGCGTTAGGGGCTTCTTGCTGCCCCCCTCCGCCCATCAGCGCCCTGCGGAAGTCCCGCCGTTCCGTCCTCGGAGCCCCTCCCCGGAAGCAGTTCCCCATGCCTCTCCCGAGGGCCCTTGCCGTCCCCCTGCCCCCCCAGGGTGTCCCTCCTGGGGTTTCACTTCCCCTGCGTGCAGCCTCCAGGGCCGTGCCCCCCTCTTGTGTGGGCAGATGCAAACACAGAGTCGAGGGAAGCCCTTTGCACGTGCAGGCGAACCCTGTCCCCAAGTGAAAAATGCAGAGTCCTGGGCCCTACCCCAGACCCTGGCAGGACCCAGGCATCTGTGTTTAACAAGCCTCTTCTCCACATTCAGGGTGACCTTAAAGCAGGGCGTCCACATTAGAGAAGCCTGGGTTAGACGCTCCTGAACCAGAAGCCCACGGGATGGGTGAGGCCGGAGGGAAGGGGGGACGCCCAGGGATCCCACATTCACGTCCCCAGCCCAGACTTAACACTGACGCGTGGCGTAGCGCCCAGGACGTCTACCTGTGGGGTAGGAGCCCATCTGGCCAGGAGAGGGCCCAGCAGCCGGTGGAGAAACGCCAGGGGCGGCGGCAGCGTCTGTAACAGAGCAGGATCCTGTGATTAAGGTGAAAACAGGCAACTCTCAGCTACAGGCGCCAGCCCTCAGGTATTTCCAGAAGAAAGGTATGTCCACACCCCTATAAACCACCGTTCACACCCTTCCTCCAGGGTCATAAAGCCCAACAAGGTCGGAGGCTATGAGTCTCCTACTGTGCCGTTACTAATTACCCTACCCTAGAGGCTTCTGGAAACGACACAGTGTTATCTTGCTGTTCTGGGGTTTGAGATGGGTCTTGCTGGGACAAAACAAGATGTGGGCAGGGCTGGTTCCTTTCTTCTGGAGGCTCCAGGAGAGAATCCGTGTCCTTGCTTCTCCAGCTTCCAGAGGGGCCCCGCATTCCTTGGCTCGAGGCCCCTCCTCCATCCCCAAAGCACAGCATCTCCAACCTCTCTGTGACTCTGACCCCAGGATAATCTTCCCGTCTCACGATCCTTAATCCCCTTTGCAAAGTCTCTTTGGCCGCGGAGGTAACGTGTGTGTGTGCACAGGTTCTGGGGACTAGAATGTGGACTTCTTTGGGGGCCTTTATTCTGTTGACCGCAGAGGACAGGTGACAGCCCAGGGGGAACTCGGGGTCTGTGGCAGATGGGGCTGCATCCTGATTTTGACTGGCCTGTGAGGCCGGTCCTCTGCTGGTTGTCTCTGCCCCCAGCCCCCAGCCGGGAAGCCAGCTCCCAGTCTGCATCTTGGCCAGGCCCCTCCACGCACACACGCGTCTCTGCCCTGCTCGGTCCTCATCTGTACAATGGGATGAGCAATCAGGGCCTTCAGATCAAAGGGGATCTGATCTGGAAACACCTGTGGTTCCGAGAGACGGTGCTGAACCTCACTGCAGCCTCTTCACCCCGGGGAAGCACCGCTCAGCCGTGGGCACAATGCTGCCACGTTGGCCCTGGACCGTGCAAAACGATAGGCTCATTTCTGCTCTCTCCCCACCTACGTTATGCCAGCCCTAAGCCTGTGTGGTCAGAGCCCATTTCCAGCCCTTCCTTGCTCTGCATCCCCAGAGCGGGGGCTCAGAAATGCCTGTCAAATCCGAACAAGGGCACGGCACCCAGATCTCGGCTTTAAGCTCCGTCCTCCCCCTGAGAAGCCAGGGCTCCTTGAGGAACGGCCGATTCCAGGGCTGCGACAGGGAGAGCAGAGATGAGATGTGAGCCTCTTTTTGTCCCAGAAAGTAGGATGTGCTCACAGGATGCTGGAGGTGCATCACAAGACCAAATCGGGGGCAATATGAACAACAAAATAAATAATGACAGCAACTGGTAGAGTCCAGAGAATGAAATAAAGACCTCTGAGCCCACCCACGCTAAAATAAATCAATGAATACCTGGGGAGAGGGGACAGCTCTTCTTTTCAGTGGAAGGTCCATTAACAAATGTCAAAAGAACGCAGCATTAGAAAGTCACCACTTAGCAACCATCGTAATGTCATGATTTCAGTCAAGAACCTTGCACGGATGATAAAACTAGTCCTTGATTAGGACCAGAGGAACCGGCTAGTCACCAAGTCCCCAAGTATCTTCCCACGGGCTCCTTACTCATGACAAAGGGAAGAAGGGTGACGTTGACAGTGACATGTACGCTGTCAAACATCTCCTTAATCAAGTGATGGACGTGAGCCGTGAACGTCACCAGGGACCAGACAAATGGACATCGAGGTCTCCTGGTCGGCCGCATGGAGAGGAACCGAAGACTTCTGCGGTATTTCTGCCCAGAGTGCCTGCCTGCAATCCTGAAAAAACAGCCACGCTTGAACTGAGCTGTACCCAAACGTTCTGCAGAATATACCTGGCCCAGAATCTTCAAAGTATCAACCTCCAGGTTATAAAGCTCCACAGGCACGTGGCCACAGAACGCAGAGCCTGACCAGGGTTTTCTTTGGTGGAAAGGACATTACGGGGACAGATGGCAGGATGGGAGTGAGGTCCGTCTGCAGATTAGATAATGGTGTTGTTTAAACCAGGAGAGTTGGAAGTTTGAAAAAATTGCACAATGGTTCTGTACGGGCAGGTCCTGGTTTGAGAAAACACACACGCCAGAGCACTGGGGGATAAAGGGGCATCGTGTCTG
Organism: Leucopleurus acutus; assembly: GCF_964270905.1. Classification (NCBI taxonomy): domain Eukaryota; kingdom Metazoa; phylum Chordata; class Mammalia; order Artiodactyla; family Delphinidae; genus Leucopleurus; species Leucopleurus acutus. The sequence goes on from NC_139146.1 coordinate 3,295,140, forward strand.
CAGTTTACTCTTAAACTGTCCTGAAATATAAATAGATCTGTGAATGCAGAAAGACAGAAGGCAAGCGCAGTAAAATGTCAACATTTGAGGAACCCGGGTGGGGTACGTGGGAATTATTTATATTATTCCTTGTGACTTTTGTTGTCAATTTGCAAAAGAAGCTGAAACGGGAAGGGGCTCTGGGTGGATGGGGTGAGAGTCCACTGGCCACTTGGCTACTCGGGGCCAGAGAGCCCAGGAAGACAGGAGGGGCTCCCAGACCCCGCTGCCTGGGCTCACAGGTCCACCCCAATGCCAGCCAATGCCAGCTGCGCTGTGGGGCAGGAAACACTTGGCAACACGGTCAGAATGCCTCTGGCTCGGCCGCAGCGCCGACGGCAGGAATCCCCGTGCTCTAGGACTCACGGCCCCTCCGGGGCTGGGCTGCCGTGCGGGAGGCTGGTCTGGCCCCCATGCATCCGGCGGAACCCAGCTCCTCTGTGGCGTGCTGGCGAGCTCTGGAGGGCGCCCGGCCCAGAGGGATCCCCAGGCCAGGCAGGTGTCAGCACCCATGAGGCCACCCCGACCTTTCCCATCTCCGCTAATCGCCAAGATGTAAAAATTCCGCTAATCGCCAAGGTGTAAAAATACCTCTAATCGCCAAGCGTGCACGGCGTCAGGCTCTGGGCCAGGCACCGAGTATGAGGTTTTGTTTCCATTCTCCCAAAGCATCGATCCTTCGTCATTCCAACATGTGCTCAGCTGCTATGTGCTGAGCCCTGCAGGCAACTAAGCAGGTGACCAGACTGAAGGTGACGGTGTGACGAAGGGAAGCCCAGGGAGGGACAGGAGGACAGGCTGTCCCGGGCTCGGGGAGGGGCCTGGGCCCACCTCAGCCTTCCCCCCGCCCTTCCTTCCTCGCCTCCAGGACCCAAGAAGTTAGGGAGAAGGGTCCTGGAGATCTCCTAGGCCACCCCTCGGGTTTCCACGTCACATGGCCCAGCCCTGCTCCCGGCACAGCCCCTCTTGCGCGCACATGGGCAGGTCGGGTGGGAGACGGCTCTGCCCTGGTCACACCCCTCATCCTCCGCTGTTCAGGAAGTAATCCTGCCCGGGCCCTGGCCCAGGCCCTGCTTCCTTCCCCTCCCTGGGCCTTGGTTTGCCCTCCTGGAAGAATGAGGGACGCCCCGTCCTGAGGAATCCCCGGGACTCACCTCCAGGGACAAAGCAGAACTGTGGGCACCCAAAGCTGCATTTCTAGAGGTTCCGACCCCTGCCCCTTCCGCCGCGCCCTGGAGAAGCACCAGGTGGGCCCCCATCTGTCGTAAATGCTCACTGGGCATATCCTCCTTCAACACAAGCACTGACAGTGCAGGCGTCCAGCGGCACCCTGGGTGCAGTGGACGGCAGGGTGGACACACACGCCGCACTCACCGCTTCCCACGGTAGCCTTGGCCTCCTCAGGCCCTGCTCGCCCCCAGACGGCTGATGCACTCGCTCCTGCTCTCTGGACCTCGCGGCCACCGCTGCCTCCCGGGGGCCCCACGGGCCTCCTCCCCGTCGGGCCCTCCATGACGCAGTGGACTCAGCGCCAAGGGCCCGGCATGCCGGGCTGGCCTCTGTGGAGAGAAGAGAGTGCAGGGGTCAGCAGTGGGGACCTCTCTAAGAAGACAGGCGGCCGGCACCAGCACGGATGCTGCAGCCAGAGTTGGGGGAAGAGGAGAGAACGCCTCCTCTTTGCCTGGTGGACCCTTGAGCATCCTTCCAGAGCTCTGCTCACCGGCCACTTCCCCTCCAAACAGCACAGTCTGGGCGGGTAGGGACCATTCTCGCTCATCAACAGACCCTGAGGAGGTAGCTCAGATCCTGGCACCTGGAGGCTGCTCAAAACCTTCCCACCTGGGCTCCCCTAGTGGCGCAGTGGTTAAGAAGCCGCCTGCCAATGCAGGGGACACGGGTTCGAGCCCTGGTCCGGGAAGATCCCACATGCCGCGGAGCAACTAAGCCCGTGTGCCACAACTACTGAGCCTGCGCTCTAGAGCCCGCGAGCCACAGCTACTGAGCCTGTGCACTGCAACTACTGAAGCCCGTGTGCCACAACTACTGAAGCCCATGTGCCACAACTACTGAAGCCCGTGTGCCACAACTACTGAAGCCTGTGTGCCACAACTACTGAGCCCACGTGCCACAACTAGTGTAAGCCCGCGCGCCTAGAGCCCGGGCTCCACAACAAGAGAAGCCACAGCAACGAGAAGCCCACGCACCGCAACGAGCGCGACATGGAAGCAATAAAGGCCGTGCGGGAACAGGGAACAGAGCAGGTGTCCTCTTGGGACATCCCGGGACCGTGGTTTAGAGAGAAGCCCACTGCACCTCCCACCCACCGAGGGCTGGGAGGGACAGACTCCCCCAAAGACAGCGCATCTCCTGAGAGAAGAGTACGCAACTCCATTGCATACGGGGCTCAGCTGGGCTGTGACTCCAGCCTCGGATTCCCAGGGGGTCCTGCTGCTCCTTATAACTAAGTCCGCGTCCTGGGGGGCTCAGTGGGCCCCGTCTCTCTCACCGGAAGAGGACTTCACCCTGTCCAGTTTTGCAGGAAATGGGCCAGGTCCCACGCTGCCCCGTGAGGGGAAGAAACAGGTGGCAGAGGGAGGGAAAGGAGGAAGTGGCCGGGGAGGAACCAGAGACCGCTCCCCACTCCCAGGGTGCGCTTGGGCCTCCCCCCGAGAGCCGGTCATTATGCACCACTCTTTCCTGGGGCCAGAGAGGAGTGAGGGCCTTTCCGACCCGACAGACGGTGCTCCCAGGGTCTGGGGTTTGGTCACCAATTAGAGGACACAGCAGGACACGGAGCCCCTTCCAGGCACAGGTGACAGGGAGGGCGGGTGTGCAGCCTGGGCCGGGGGCTGAGGCACAGAGGCAGAGCCCCTGCCCCCATCCACAAGGATGGGAGTCAACTACGCCCCCCTCAGTTTCCACCTCAGGGACAGAGGGGACAGGAATGGCCCCGCTCACTCACACGGAGGTGGGCAACAGCAAGGCCGGGAAGCAAGTGCAAGGGAAGGTCCTCTTGTCAGGTCTCTGTTCTCTGATGAAGAGCTGGGAGGGTTCAACCCCAAACCCTGACCAGGCCGGCAAGAATTCCCTCTGCACAGAGCGGAACACACAGGGAGACGGGAGAGCGCACCTCTGAGCCCCTTTCCTGGGGACAAAACTGCAAACTGGAGAGCAGGTGTGGTCTCCTCCAGACCCACACCCCGTCCCGCGGTGGGTGCTGGGGAACAGGGGCCCAGCAGAGGCCAGAGGACGCTGGTGAGGAGCATGGGGCTCAGAACCCACTGGGCCTGCACAACCCCGAGAGCCCCTGGCCAGCCTCCCGGCTCCACCCGCTTCCTGCAGCGGAGAATGGGCAGGAGATGCCGGGCGGATGGTGGCAGCTGTCACGTCACCTCGGGGCTGGGGGCTGGGGGCTGGGGGCTGGGGCAGAGGACACGGGGCACGCAGGGCTGCGGGGGGTACAGCACTGAGCGCCCCGTGAACGCACAGAGGAGCCACCAGAGCGTCTTAAACCCTGAGAAGGGCTGCGTTCTATCCCTTGGAAGTTTCGTGCCTGTATTTGTGCAGAAACGACAGAGGAGGAGAGAGTGGAGGTGGGACCTGCGGGGGGCCCTTGGGTTCAATTCCCTGCCTCGAATTTTCACCAGGATCAGGGAAGCTGGACCTCCGTCAGACCCAGCAAGGAGTATTTTCTTCAGAACTACGGACCCAGGGCTGTCCCAGTGCGGTGGCGAGTCTCCACAGGCTCCCAGAGGGCCTCAGACACAAGTATTTGTCAACACCTGCATGCGCCAGGTGCCTCAGCCAGGTGCACTGCAGCCGGCGGGGAAAGGACATCAGCCCGTTCTACAGATGGAGAAACTGGGCTGGGCTCCGAGGGGTGGGCAGCTCAACCCCCTGCACACACACACTCGCACACACACACACATATATATACTCTCACATTAACACTCTCTCACACACTCACATCCCCCCACACACAGACACCCCTGTCCATGCGCACCCTGCTACCCTTCTAGGCAGCCCCTCGCCCCCAGGGAGGAGGGAGGAGGCCGGAGTGTGCTCCCTTGCCAGAGGAAGAAGCAGCATGGACCGGCAGGTTCCAGGAACGCAGCACTGTTGCAGAATTCTCCAGCAACCTTTGTTAAATGTCCAATGTCATTTCAAGCCCTGGTGCCTTGTACTCCCCGTGCCCTGGTTCCCGGGGGCCGTCCCCGCCCTTGTCACGCACGAAGACCTCCTGGCATCTTTCAGGGTGCCGCTCCATCTGTCTGGCCCTCCTCAGCCCCCAGTCAAGCCATCGTCTGTTTCCTTCCTCTCTTTACTCTGAAAACGGCGAGCCCCACACCTGTCATCGAGGGCACCGTGGCCTGGTCACAGGTGGGTGTCGGGACCGGGAAGCACGCGGCTACGCGGCTTGGAGGCCAGGCTGCTATCCCCGCTCTTCTGCTCTTCTGAAGCATCTCAGTGGAGCACTTAGACCCGTTGTCCCGCACAGGTCCTGTTTGTGGGGTCTCTATAACCCCCAGCCGGGGTCCTCGTTCCCCCCTCTCTACAGCCAGGCATCTTGCACAACCCACACCCAGGGCGTCTGACTCTTGTCCCCGCCTCCGCCCAGGAGTCAGGACCAGCCCATCAGCGCCTGCGTCCCTGTCCCACAGGCCTGCCCCCAGCAGCTCAGGGCCGGTTTCCTGAGAAAACAAGGCTTCGGGGCTCAGGAGACTTCCCACTCTTGATGAGGGGCCTGCCCATCAGGCAGGGCTGCCGGGGACAGTCGTAAGCGTGGGGTTCCTGGTCACAGCCCGCATGAGGAAGTGGGCTCTGTCTCCCTGGGAGGGTCCCTCCCTGCTGGGTCCTAAAATAGCCTTGCTCAGCCCAACAGGCTGCCGGCTCCCAACTGCAGGAGGGGCCGCCCAGCCTGCAGCCTGGCGGGTGTCCAGAGCCCCCACGGGCGGCCCTGCGGAGACTCAGGGACTGTCCTTCCCTGTGGCCTCTGGCCCCTTTGCTCTGTTCACTGTTGGGCCACCCGATGCGTCAGCAACAGGCCCCAGGTCCCAGCCAGCACCCAAACCCAGGGGACGGGAGTTTGGCACCAGAACACCGCCCCATGCCTCAGTTTACCCACCAGAGAATGAGAATGAAAACACCACCTACAAGGAGGTCAATGGATTAAAGGCTGGTGCTCCTGGGTTACAGCTGCGTTTAATAAATGCGGGCTGGACAAAGGGAAGAGATGGTTTGGGGAGGTCTGGCCAGGGCTTTCTCTGGACTCGTACTGAACAAATGCCTCGAGGGCCATGCAGACCTCGTCCACCTCACCAAGAAGCGCCTCTTGAGGGTTGTCTGGTCACCCCCTGTACTGGGGTGACCAGTGCACCCCCAAAGTCATGTCCACCGCTAACCTCAGAAGGTGACCTTATTTGCGGTACATGGACCTCTCACTGTTGCGGCCTCTCCCGTTGCGGAGCACGGGCTCCGGATGCGCAGGCTCAGCGGCCATGGCTCACGGGTCCAGCCGCTCCGCGGCAGGTGGGATCTTCCTGGACCGGGGCACGAACCCGTGTCCCCTGCAACGGCAGGCGGACTCTCAACCACTGCGCCACCAGGGAAGCCCAGGTGACCTTATTTGGAAACAGGGTCTTTGCAGGTGAGGTTAGGATGAGGTCGCACAGGACCGAGGTGTCCCTGCATGCCTGGGGTCCTTATAAGAAGAGGAGGGACACAGACACACCTGGGATGCTGTGTGAAGATGGAGCCGGAGGCCAGGGCGATGCGCCCCACGAGCCCAGGGTCGCCTGCAGCGGCCAAGAGCTGAAGGACCCTCCCTCAGAGCCCACCCCCCCGGGAGGGGGGCACCCTCCCCACACCTGGGCTTCAGACTTCCAGCCTCCGGAACTGGCGGAGAATTAACTTCTGTGGTTAGAAGCCCCCAGTTTGTGGCCCTCTGTTACGGCAGCCCCAGGACAGTAGCCGCCCTGGGTCCCCCGCTCCTTGAATTTCTCTGCCGTAAAGTTGGCGTTTTGGGAGGAGGATTAAGTGACCTCAGGCCTCAGACGCCGGCTCAACACGGGATACAGGAAGCCTTGTCATGGTCGGGAGCCGCCGCCCCGCAGCGCTGAGTGTCCCCACTTAGTCCTCATGACGGCTCCGTGAGCAGCTGTGCTGACCCAGCCCGGCCGGGGCGGCTCTGGTGGGATCTAAACCCAGGAGGGTCTGAGTCCCGCCCTCGACACCCACCCTGAACCTGAGCACACCCTCCGCGGCTACGCCTCTATCCACAAGCTCAGCCACAGCTCGGCCCCCCGTACCCAGCCCCCCGCCCCGTGGGAGGCTACGCCCCAAGGGACCCGCAACACCAACTCCGGCCAGTGTGGCTTTGCCATCTGTCATCTCTAGGAAACTCCCACAGACAGGGCTTGGGGCTCCCGGCGGAGGGGGCCGGGGGTCACTGCAGGCCGGGGGAGGGTCTCAGTGATGTGCTGGGACCACACACCCAGGGCAGGACCTGGTGCTCTGAAGCCTTGGGTCTGGGTTTCCCCTAGAACCTTCCAGTTGGGGCCCCTGGTCAAGTCACTCGTCCCATTTGTTGATGGAGAAGAGGCCCAGGGGCGGTGACCTCAGAGTGGCCAGGTCACAGCTACAGCGCCACCCGGGCCGGGACACGTGGTGTCTACCAGAGGTGGCGTCAACCCAGGGTGGAGGCCCACTTGAGGCCCCCTAGACCCGGAACCCTGCTTGCTGGCGATGTTCCTGCGTCCTGGCCAGACCTTCAGGACGCGCTGGCTGGCTGCCTGCGTGAAGTGGGGGACAAGCGAGACCACAGGAGCGACTGTGCTTTGTCAAACCCGACATCATCACTGGGGCCATGGCTGCCGGCCAGCACGGGGTGCTCCCAGAGCTCTGCCCGGGAGTCCGCTAACCAGTGCCCACAGCCTTTGGGCCTCCCCAGACCACTCCTTCTCCCTCCCGATCCTAAAGGGTCAGAAAAGTCTCCAAGAAAGTGAAAGGCAAGACGGCTCAGATCCGACCGTGGCAAGACCCAGCTCTGTGCACGACGCCTGCTCGGCCGTCCTCCCCGCCCGTCAGCGCCCCGTACCTGCGCCCCGCTCTGCAGGACCGCGGCACCAGGCGGCCGCTCCCAGCTTCTCACTGGCTCGCCCCGCAGGCCGTCCCCGCCGCCCGCAGCCCAGCTGACTGCACAGTGGCCGCCACCGGCCCCTCTTCCTGCCCTACTTCCTCCCTGCACCCGTGCCTCCGGAGAGAGGCAGGCCCCATGCTGCTGCACCGCCCCCAAGGGCTGGTTGATCATTAGCTCCATCCTGGACCAGCTCCAGGCCCTGCCCCGCCTGCCCAGGGCCCGGCACCCAGGCTCAGATGTGGAGGCCACACCGCCTCAGCTGCCAGGATTGGGGAAGTCTGACAGCTGCCCCGCCAACCTCAGCTCTGCTCTCTCTTCCTCTTCCACTTACCGCACACACGTGCACACACACGTGTGCACACACAAGACATACATGCGCACACGTGTGTGCGTGCATGCGCATACGTGCAGCTCCTTCCTCTGCCCCGGTGCTGCCCCGGCCCGTTGGCCCAGTCAATGGGAACGCACACAGGGGACAGCTGGGCGTCTGCTGTCCTTCCCTCGTTGTCTTTCCGCTGGGCTCCAGGCCCGACCTGGGTTTGACAGCAGGGGACCTCAGCCCTGCCTGGGAAGCCAGAACTGGGTCTCCTGGGTCTCAGACAAGAAGCAGGAACTGAACGCGGGTCGGCCCCTGGCCCTAGCCTCCCATGTGCTCTCAGGCCCTCACGGAGGCAGGGGTGTGGCTCTGGTTGCTGGCCCCAGCCCAGACCCAGGAATCAAGAACAGAGGGCCACCTTCTCCGTCCTGTGCTTGAGAAAGGCTGGACTTTCACTCATGGCCTGGCTTCATGACCAGGAACGTCTCTGAGTTCAGTGGTAATGTGCCCATTTTACAGACAGGGAAACTGAGGCCTGGGACATGACGTGGCATGCCCAAGGCCGGTAGTAACTAGAAGGTGAGCCCCGAACCCGGTCTGACCGACACCGAAGCCCCTGGGCCCGGCTTCTAACTGCGGCACTGCTGGGGCGATTGCTCTCTGTCACGGGGAGGGGGTTGCCACGTGCACTGGGATTTTAGCAGCATCCCTGGCCTCTACCAGCTGAAGCCGACCCCAGCTGTGACAACCACTCACATCTCTAGACGCTTGTCTCCTGGGGGCAATGTCACCCAGAGTGAGAACCACTCAGGGCCGAGATATTTCTGGATGACCCCCTCCCCGCCCCGTCCGTCCTTTCTCAGATCAACTCCCAGCATTAATGCAGTCACCCTAATGTCACAAACTTCCTCCCCTCCCCAGTGGGCCAGAGCCCAGGCGCGAGGGGGCAGCTGGAGGCGTGTGGGCGCGTGGCCAGCTCACACCAGCGAAGCCCCCACTGAGGGCCAGCATGAGCCTCGAGCCCCTCTCGGAGCAGCTCTGGCCGCTGAGGTCCAGGGCAGGCAAGCCACCCCCTCCGGGGGCCCCAGAAAGGCCAGGCCCGGAGCTCGGGCTGCCCACACCCCCAGCCCAGCACACGCCACCAACATGCTCGGGGACCACAAGGCAGGAGCCAGAGGTTCTAGGTGGCCATTTTCACAGTCCCCTAAGACCACAGGCCAAGTAATGGGGGAGGATTTCACGTCACCCCCTGGGTCCCAGGGGGCCAGGCAGCCACTCCCACCAGCAGCTCTCCCTCTCCGCCCCAGGGAGGTGCGGCCTCCCCAAGCCTGGCCTCTGTCTGTGGACTGGGGCCCCCTAGTTCTCCAGCCGCCTCTCCAGAACCCCACATTGTGCGGAACATGAGCTGCTCGCTTCTGCTCCCTTTGTTTTTCTGGAAACTGTGTTGAAAGAGGCCCCAGATGGGCTCCACAACCATAAAAGGGTCTGGACGCGTTTCCTCTCCCGGCCGTTGTGCCCCGCTGCGGCCCGGGACCCCGTATCCTGTTTGTCTCTGTAGCTGCATTCTTGGCCCAAGGCCGAGGGGGTTTCCAAGAGCCTCCCCCACTGTGCCCAGCATCCTTCAGCTCTGCATACCGTACCCCAACTTCACAGCGTGTACCCCAACTCTACAAGTGCACCCTAATAGCCTTCCAGAGGAAGAATGTGAGCCTTTCCAAATAAGGGGTCCCTCCTGGAAGTTGCACCACAGGGCAGCCCCGTACAGCCCTGTGTGCAAGAGGCTGGTTTCAACCCCAGCCCAGCCCAGGTTTCGGGTGCCCCTAAGAGAGCCTGTCACCCCCTGGGCCTCACTTCCTCCCTTTTAAATGGTCAACTTGGGCTTAGAGATCTCTAAGTGCCCTCCCAGGTCAGCAGCTCTGATCCCTGCAGGGTTGTAATAAATTCCAATTATTACTTGCCAAAAAGATGCTGGATGCATGGATTGTAGCCATTCCAGTGTATTACCACCATCCCACTGGACTGAGTAGCAAACGGGCTTAGGAGAGGCAGGACCTGCCCCGGATCAGGTCACACAGTCCCCAGGCTGACACCAGGGCTGCCCAGGGCCAAAGCGGACCCCTGACACTCTAAGGCATGAGACACACAGCCAGAGGAAGAGCTCTCAGGAACTTCCTGTGGGAAATCCTGTGGCCACCCACTAGCAACCCAGCTGCAGCTTCTCTTTAACCATCCCTGTGGGTTGAGGTGGCCCCCTCCCACCTTCAGCCCGCCTGGACTCTGCTCTGCCATTGTGGACGGAGGTTCCCAATGAGCTCCCAGGACGGCTCCCGCCTGATTCCTAGACCATAGACGCTGGCCCTGGGCTGCCATCCAGAGCTGGGGGACAGGGGCTGTGGGGTGCCCTGCCTTCCATCCTCTGCTTATGTTTTAACTCAAGGAGCAAAGAGCAACAACTGTGGTCCTACAAAGACAAAAAGCAATTTCTAATTTTGTCATGTCATCTTAGAGCATTTTCAGTCCTCTGGGGCTGTGAAGGGCTGTATCAGCACAGTCTTGGGCCAGGAAAGGTGACCTAGCCCAACCCCCAGGCCCAGCTGTGATCCTCTGGACAGCCTCCCTGGCACGTGGTCCAGCCTCTTGGGGGGTCCCACACTCTGCCTTGTGACTGCTCTGCACTTTGGGGTTCAGAGCTACCCCTGCCACCACCCATCTTGGCTCCATCATCCCAGTTCTGACTTCAAGTCCCCACCCACAAGGGGGCTCAGACAAGTTGGGGTTACAGACTTGGAAACAGACTGGGATGACGTAGCACGATCTGTGCAGTGCCAAAGGAAGGGGAAGAAGAGGGAGGCGAAATCTAGGAAGGCTTCCTGGAGGTGGAAGCGCCTCAGCTGACTCTTGGAGGAAGAGGGACTAGGCAGAGAGAAGGTGTAAAGGTCTGCCTGGGGACAGGGCCAGCCAGAAGAGCACATGAGCCTGGCCTGCTCCAGGTAGGCAGCTTGCTGAAGCATCCAACAGCCACTCTGGCGGCTGCAGATTCTGGGGGCAGGTCACCCTCTCGCCCTGAGGGTTACACTACAACAGGCCATAAACATAAATGGTGAATCCCAGGAATGCAGAGGCCCTGGGGAGGGGGTGGGTTAGGGTTGGGGGACAGGACTACTCCCTGCTGGGTCTCTGCAACAGCCCAGACGGTGGAAGCAAGACGTACAGGTGATTCTAGAACAGGGGCAGCAGATGCTTTCCATAAAGGGACAGAGAACAAATAGGTTTGGCTTTTCAGGTCATAATGTGGGATCCACCAGAACCCTGCAGTGACAGCCTCAAATCAGGCTTAGGTGATAGGAAATGACTGGGCCTGGTCCAGTGCCTAGAAAACCTTATTTGCAAAACAGGGGTGGGATTTGGCCCCGGGTATGGGCCCTGCTCTAGAGAATGGGGCGGGATGGGGAATTCATGGAAAAGCCCCTCAGGATCACCCTGCCACTGACGCAGGAAGGAGTCACCACAAAACATCCCTTGCCACCCTGGAATTGGGCTGTGGAAAGGTTCACCATTAGGGAAACAGGGAAGAACAGAATCTGACTCCATGTTGGATCTGTTTCTTTTACTTTAATCTTTGCTTCTTGTTGCTTTTGTTACTATAATCGCTAAAAGGATGCTGCCTATAGCTGCCAGCGTAGGTAATGGCCTGCCTCGGGGAACCCTGCCCCTCTGCCTGAATGTTAAACCAAAGTGCCTTTGTTCACCTCACAGGAAGACATTCTGACCCTGCCCACCTGGGAATGGCTGCAGAAAAGAAATTAACACATCCCCTGCCGGAGGCTGGCCAGGCCAGGAGATATTTTGCAAGACAGGCAAAAAAAAAAAAAAAAAAAAAAAAAAAAAAAAAAGCCTTTTTGCTTTACTTCCTCCCTGTCTCTGTTCTATAAAAAAAACTGGCATGAGACCCAGGTAAGATGGTACTCTAGGGGACTTCCCTGGTACTCTAGGGGACTTCCCTGCTGGTGCAGTGGTTAAGAATCCACCTGCCAATGCAGGGGATGTGGGTTCAAACCCTCCAGGAAGTTCCCACATGCCACGGAGCAACTAATCCTGTGCGCCCCAATTACTGAGGCTGCACTCTAGAGCCCGCGAGTCACATCTACTGAGCCCATGTGCCACAACTACTGAGCCCGCGCACCACAGCTACTGAAGCCTGCATGCCTAGAGCCCGTGCTCCGCAACAAGAGAAGCCACCGCAATAAGAAGCCCACGCACTGCAACAAAGAGCAGCCCCCGCTCGCCGCAACTAGAGAAAGCCCGCGCACAGCAACGAAGACCCAATGCAGCCAAAAATAAATAAATAAATAATTTAAAAAGAAAGATGGTACTCTAGGACATTAGTCCGCCATCTTCTCAGACGCCCGGCTTTGCAAATGAAGATGCTATTCCTTGCCTCAACATCTCGTCCCGATTTATGGGCCTGTGGTGCAGCGAGCAGACCGAGCTTGGATTCGGTAACATTAGGAGAGCATCTCAGTAGAGAACGGTGGAGCCGGCACCAGCACCAGGCAGCCTGGAAGACCAGTAATGACCAGAGAGCTGAAGACCGTCCTGTGCTTGATGCCGGCTCAGGACACGATACAGGAAGCTGCACCCTTCCTCCCTCCTCCCGCTGGCTAGAACTGCAGCTGCTAAATTATCGAGGGTTACCGAGAACCGGCACTTGAGAATGTTCCCAATAAAGACAGGTGATTGGGCTGCGAGGTAGCAAAGTCCGTCCTTCAGGCTTCGGGGGAACTGAGACTCGGGCAGAGAAAGCCCCTCACCCAAGGTCACAGGAGGGGGTGAATCCAGTACTCCCACTGGTCCACGCCAAGCAACGCCCCGTCACCTTTCCTGGTCTCTGGCTCCACATCTGTCAGATGCAGATGGGACCCGACTCAAGCAACCTCCCAGAAAGACACGCCTTCCAAGGCCAGCGCATTCCTGAGCCCCACCCGGGTCTAAGGAGCAATCTGCCTGCGACGTCCTGCCTTTGCACAACCAGGTCTGAGGTCGGAGCCCCGGACGGAGGGAGAAGCTGCTCGTCTGGAACCAGGCACCCGGCTGCCGCTGGACCTGCCGCAAGGGCTAGAACCATGCGTGTGCTCAGCAGAGCTCGGTCCGTGTTTGTTGTTTCTGGCCTTAGCAGCTGAAACCAGGCCCAATCAAAGATGAGCAGAGCTCTAGGCCCCGTGATTTCAGGAACTGCTCTTTGCAAAACAAGGATATCGGGACTAAACAGCCTTTCCAGATGACTGACGGCCACCCGGGCCGGGTCGAAGGCCTGCAGGAAGCGGTCAGCAGTTCCTGTGGACCGGAGACGCCACCCGCAATGGCCGTGGCCCCAGCCCGTCCGGCTCTGTCCGGGCAGGCGTCGCCCTCTGTCCAGGAATCGCTGACTCTGCTGCCCTGTCTCCCCTCCTCGGCCCACGAGCTGGCCAGGTGCCTGCGTGTATTTGTGCCTGGGAATCTTCCACATCCAGAAGAGGGGTGCTCCCTCGTCAACACCCCAAATAATGTGACAGGGCACTCGGAGCAAGTTGGTAAGAAAGGACAAAGGTTGTTTTCACAGCCTATAAGGGAGCAAGGTCCAGACTGGCATGTCCTCCTTGTCACATCCTTAGGGGGGCCCTGTGGTACCCACCAGTTCAAAGTAGCCCCCTCCTTTAAAAACTAAGGGACGGGGTGGAAACTCCTCTGGTGGTACAGTGGTTAAGATTCCACACTCCCAATGCAGAGGGCCCAGGTTCAATCCCTGGTTGGGGAACTAGATCCCACATGCCACAACTAAGAGTTCGCATGCCACAACTAAGGAGCCAGTGAGCCGCAACTAAGGAGCCCTCGAGCTGCAACTAAGACCTGATGCAACTAACCAACCAACCAAATAAATAAATAAAATATATAAAAAAGAATTAAGGGATGGGGTTCTAAGCGGCCACACAGCTGGCAGTGGCCGTGTCTTAGAGGTTCCTCCCATCATAGGACAGGCTCGCCCCACTGCCCTGGACCATCCATCCCCTGAGTCGTGGGTGACCAGGAGGCGGCTGCCTGGAGGAGATGGGAGTAGGGGGCTCCAGACTGGGATGCACGGTGTGGCCTTCATGGCTGCCGTTTTCCCTGGGAGACTGGGGAAGTCACCCAGCTTATAAATGAGACCCCAGGGACACCCCGATCCCGTGGGCCCTCACCCTCCAGGGTACCAGCATTCCCGAAGCGGGGTGTGGCATCCACTGGAATTCTGGGCGTTATCCCAGCCCAGGCACCAGGGGATGGATCTCGAACTTGGCTGTGCAAACATTAACCCAGGCCCCAGCACACACTTCCCAGAGGCGTCCCAGACAAGACCCACCACTGCAGGTGGGACAGGGCAGGAGGGCTCGGGGGGAAATTCTGCAGGCCCCCCGATGTCGCTCCCTGCTGTGCCGGGACTACACATGGGTGATGCTGGCTGGGGGCGTAGCCCCCGTTTCAGCCCCCGTGTCATTCATTTGGCGACTTCTCATCTCTGCTCCCTCTGGCGAAACCTCTAGAGCCTTCTCCCCCAGCCAGCTCTGTACCCCTCCTGAGCCTCTCCTCACCCACCCCCCAAAACTGCCCTTGCCCAGGCCGCCAGCACCTTCCGCGTTGCTAAATCCAATGGTTTCGCCCCCGTCCTCACCTCGCTGGCCCCTCAGCGGCCACCCTCTGCCTACCTGCCACACTGCTCTGTCTACACTCGTTCTTAGGTGTGAGCGTGAAGGTCGGGGACTTCAGAGCCCTCTGCCCACACCGACAGCCCAGGTGCCACCTCACACCTGAGGGCGATGCCAGGCCTTCCTCTCGGTGGGACTGGACCACTGCCCCCATTGCCCACCACCCACCCCTCCATCCCCCGAATCTCAGAAAACAGCACCACCGGCCACTCAGCACCTGGTCCTTCACTTTCCACTGACCTGTCACACTCAGGCCACCCCGTTCCCCCGATGGTTGGGGTCCTTGGGCTCCCTGATCCCCTGTGCCCCCCACCACTTCCTCTGCATTTGCACGTCCTTTTCCTGGTCACCTTCTCCTCCAGGCTGTGACCTCAACTCCTGTCTGTCTCCTTCCTGCATTGCCTCCTTCTGAGGCCTCGCTGACATGGACAAGCCAGCCCTTCCCCAGCCCTGAGGGCCCTGGGCACATCAGTGCTGTAACTGGTGTTTCTTTCTAGGCTGCCGCTAGGCTAACACTCGAGGACCCTCAAGGGCACTGCCGGGGAAGTCTGCGAGCGTTTGTTGAGTGACTAACAAACAGGCACCTGAATGGGAGCCCCTGTGCGAAGGACCTGCCTGCCCCAGACTCGCAGAAAGGGTAGCCCCTTGAGTTACCGCCTCAGATAGGGCAAAGCCGTACAGGACGCTCACCCGTCTCCTCCTGGCCGATTTCTAGTTCCCCCCTTTCTTCCTGGCTCTCCAGGGTGGCAGCTGGGTGGGAGGGACTCAGGTCTCATCCACGGGCCCCTGCAGGCTCCGAGCAGCAGCCCCGCTGCAGGTGGACATCCACACCTGAGCCCTTCACACGCCCAGCCACCCAGCGGCAGGTTTCACAGGCTGCGGCGTGGGGGGCCTGGCTGGAGCACCCACCGATCTGGTGCCACGCCCTGTTTCCGCAACATCATCTCACGTTGTTATGGTACGTTTGTCACAACTGATGACGCAATATTGATTGATACCTCACCATTAACTGAAGTTCATACTTCATTCGGTTTCCTTGGCTTTTCCCTAGTGTCCTTTTCTGTCCCCAGAGCCCACTGGGGACACCACCTCACACTTAAGTATCGTGTGTCTTTAGGCTCCTCTGACCCGTGGTGGTTTCTCAGACTTTCCATGTTTTTCATGACTTTTGACAGTTTTGAGGCCTGACCAGGTACTTTTGCAGACTGGACCTCAGCTGGGATTTGTCTGCTGTTTTTCTCAGTCCCTTTACTGTTCATTTTCAACAAACAAAATCTGCTGCGGGTTTTGGTTCCCAGTCAGGCTGGACCCGGCCCTCTCCCAGCAGGTGTTTTTAATTAAACCGCACCCGAGATGCCGACCCCCATAGTCCATGCTGGAGGAAGAGGCCAATGACTCTGCAGAAAACCTTGGGGACTGGACACGGCTCCGTGTCCTTGAAATGCATGAAATGATGCTTGGAAGTGCAAAGTGGTCCCAAGAGACCCTTTGTCACCTCCCAGCTCCACAGCCACCGGCATCTGTCAGGACACCCTCAGCAGGGCTGCGGTGAGCCCGGGGCCAGGCCAACCTGAGGCTGGGTTACCCGCCAACTCCTGTGAAACCGTAGTGTTCACCCTTTGCCTGGCAGCCTCTGGCATCCCTCCGCAGATGACTGCCTGCTTCTGAGACGGCAGGGTTCCGAGGGGGCGGGGGCTCTATAACAGTGACTTCTCGGAAATGACCCAGGTGTCAAATAAATCAGCGGCCGCAGAGGGTTGAGGAGGGAAGCCTGGGAGATTTTTTTCAGGTTGCGAAACTCTGTGTGATCCTGTGACAGTGGATACCTGACACCGTGCATTTGTCAAAAGACTTTAAACTTTATAGCACAAAGTGAACCTGAACGTATGCAAATAAAACAAATTTAGGAGGACAGGGGAATCCCAGGTTGGAGGCAGAGTACGACAAAACAGTGAACAGTATTACAAATGTACGAAACAGCGTCACCGAAGAGAGGGGAGAGGTACCTGCACATCAGGTTGGCAACGAGTGGAGGCTGAAGGTTGAAGGCAAAAGACCTCACACATGGGCCCTGGGCTCAAGCCGGTCGTGTTGTTCCCCACGGGGGCCTGGGTTACAAAATCTTACGCTTCTATACGTGTGTCCAGTAGTCAGAATGTGAATAATTAAGTAAATGGGTGGTGGGTGGTGACAGCCGGGTTTCTCACTGTTGGAGTGGGAGCTACAGAAAACCAAGGAGAGGAGGCTGGAGTGATCCATGGGTGACGGCTTAGGGGTGGAGACATCGCTGTGAATTCGTGTTTCACTTGATAGAGATACACAGGTTACATATAGATACACTTATTAGGTATGTGTGTATACGCGAGTTAGTATACATGTATATATGCATGCTAACTTACAGATCTGTGTATATAGGTGGGTTAGTATACACATGCGTACACACTAACTTATAGATATGTGTATATATACGGAAACACGTACACACGAGTAGATACTTACAGATACGTGCATATGCACGGGCTAGTGCACACATATATACAGGCTAACTTATAGATGTGTGTATTTACATGGATACATGTACACATAAGTGTACACATACATGTGTGTTTATACATGGGTTCGTATACACGTACACATCTGCTGAGAGGTCCTAAAAGACACCCAGGTAGCAACAAGCACACACAGAGTGCAGGTGAATCTTGGTTCCTAAGACTTTTCTCCCACAAAAGGAATCAGGACTCTTGGAGAAATGGCTGATTCTAGGACTGGGCCAGGATAGAGACACGATGAGCCTGGCGTGTAGTGGCAGAAAAGTAAGGAAGGACATGAATGAAGCAACAAATGCATGAAATCCCACCATGATGAGATGTGTCAGAGGGAGGCAGGGCCAGCTAAAGAGCCCTCAGTGGCCAAAGCTAGAAAAACTTGAGTAAAAAAAACTAATTAGCATCAGATTATAACCCATAATCCCTGTCTAATCAGAAAATTCCTAATTGAGGGGCATTTTACAAAGCACCAAACCAAAACTCCTCAAAAACAAAAGAATTAAAATAAGAAAGGCTATACAGGTGGCCAACAGGCACATGAAAAGATGCTCAACATCACTAATTATTAGAGAAATGCAAATCAAAACTACAATGAGGTGTCACCTCACACCAGTCAGACATCATCAAAATGTCTACAAACAGTAAATGCTGGAGAGGGTGTGGAGAAAAGGGAACCCTCTACACTGTCGGTTGGGAATGTAAACTGGTGCAGCCACTATGGAAAACAGAATGGAGGTTCCTCAAAAAACTAAAAATAGAACTACCATATGATCCAGCAATCCCACTCCTGGGCATGTATCCAGACAAAACTATAATTCGAAAAGACACACGCACCCCTATGTTCACAGAAGCACTATTCACAATAGCCAGGACATGGAAACAACCTAAATGTCCATCGACAGATGAATGGGTAAAGAAGATGTGGTGCATATATCCAATGGAATATTACTCAGCCATAAAAAAGAACGAAATAATGCCATTTGCAGCAACATGGATGCAGCTAGAGATTACCATACTAAGTGAAGTAAGCCAGACAGAGAAAGAAAATACCATATGATATCACTGATACGTGGAATCTAAAATATGACACAAATGAACTTATCTACGAAACAGAAACAGACTCACAGACATAGAGAACAGACTTGTGGTTGCCGAGGGGGAGGGGGTGGGGGAGGGATGGAGTGAGAGTTTGGGATGAGCAGGTGCAAACTATTGTATAGAGAATGGGTCAACAACAAGGTCCTACTGTAGAGCCCAGGGAGCTATATTCAGTATCCTGTGATAAACCATACTGGAAAAGAATATGAAAAAGAATATTTATATGTATAACTGAGGCACTTTGCTGTACAGCAGAAATTAACACAGCATTGGAAATCAACTCTACTTCAAAAAATAAAAGAAAATAGAAGAAGAAGGAAAGTCTGGGAAATTGTCACAGTCCAGAAGCCCTGGGAGATGTGACTAGTAAATGTCACATGGGGTCCTTGATGGGGTCCTGGGGTCCTGGGACAGAAAAGGGACATTAGGTAGAAACAAAGGAAACCTGAATGAAGTATGGGCTTCACTTAGTAATAATGAATCTATTGGTTCACTAACTGTGACAGATGTATGGAACCGATGTAAGATATTAGTAATAGGGGAGACTGGGTAGGGCTTACAAAAGCTCTCTGTGCTATATTTGCAATTGTTTTGTAAATCTAAAACTGTTCTTGGACTTCCCTGGTGGCGCAGTGGTTGAGAATCTGCCTGCCAAGGCAGGGGACACTGGTTCGAGCCCTGGTCCAGGAAGATCCCACATGCCACGGAGCAACTAGGTCCATGAGCCACAACTACTGAGCCTGCGCGTCTGGAGCCTGTGCTCTGCAACAAGAGAGCCCGCGATTGTGAGAGGCCCGTGTGCCGCGATGAAGAGTGGCCCCCGCTTGCCGCAACTAGAGAAAGCCCTCGCACAGAAACGAGGCCCCAACACAGCCAAAAGTAAATAAATAAAAAAATACGGGAGTCCATGTATTTAAAAAAAAAAAAAAATCACATCTTTTTTTTTTAAAGAGGCCCAGTAAGGTGGAACACCCTGCAAGTGTGGAGAGAGAAGGATGGAGGGCATGTCTCAGGCCTACTCGCCGCTCGCCGTGTGGCCTTGGGCCAGCCTTGGAGCCGCCCAGCCTGCACAAGGAGGCCGAGAGGGGCCGAGCCTGGCTCTCCTTGTGCTCTCCTTGTGGTCCGAGGCACTGGGAGAGCCAAGGCAGGCCTTCAGCGGAGGCCCCGGTTCCAGCCACGACCTGGTGGTGATCTCCGGCAAGTTATGCCCCCCTCGAGCCTCGGGCCCCGGGCCCCTCCACAGGTCACCTGAGAATTGTAGGCTGTTTTGTGTAAACAAAACTCAGCCTGGGGCCTGACCCGCAGCCCCCGAGGTGGGGAGGGAGCGAGGGAGAGTCACCAGGCTCTCAGTGCCTCGCCTGGGCCATAGGGCTGCCCCTCACCCCGCCCCGTCCCCACCATCAGTCTACGTGAGGTCTGCAGTGCACCCCAGGGCCGTGGGGCAGGGACGCTCCCCACCCCTTCCACCTCCGCCCCGTCCCCATTCAAAACCCATTCTCAGGCCCACTGCCCAGTGTTGCAGGGACTTTGGCCCCTGGGGGGTGGGGTGGGGGCTGGGGGAAAGAGGAAGAGCAGAGACCCCCGGTGCTGATGCCCAGGGTGGGCGGGGCAGTCTCAGAGGCAAGGGGAAGCCAGGACCTGGCCCCCAGCCCAGGGCTTCTGTTCCTCTCCAGGGCTGTGGGCGCCGTACCCCCCAGGCACACCGTCCTGAGCCCCAGCACGGACGCTCGCCTCTCGCAGACGGCAAACTGAGGCTCAGAGGGGGAGGCACTTACTCGCAGGCCAGGGGCTCAGCCAAGATCAGAATCCCGGGGCTGCTGCCTCCTGGGCCCTCAAGAGCCCTCCCCGCTCCCCGCTATGAGCCCCACCCCGGGGAGGCACCTCCCTGCCTCACAGCTGCCACCCTGACAACGTCCAGCTTCACCACCAGCCCTTGGCCCCTTTCTCAGGCGCAGGACCAGCTGAGCACTGCCCTGCCGCTCCCCGGCCAGGACTGTTTTGGGGACACACGTCCACCCTCCCCTGGCCTCACCTGCCCCGACAGGGGCTGGGGGCTGCAGCGTAGGGGCGGCTCCTCCTAGAGCAGTCCTGCCCGGTGGTCTGGAACTCACCCTGCCAAGGAAGGGAGGGAGGGAGGCTCCCGGGGCCCCTCAGGAGGTCGCTGGCTGTGCGATGCCTGTCGCGGGCAGGAAGGCGCACACCTGCAGCAAGCTGGCCCTCCAGGCTCCGATCAGGCGGCCCGAGCTGTCAGCCCGGGTCATTGGCTGTGCCCGCGGTCAGCCCGCCCCGCCAGGAAGGGGCCGAGTCTCCTCCACGGCCTTCCTCCTCCTTACCGGCCCGTGGAAGTCAGCATTCCTGAGCTGGGCGGGCAGGGGAGGCACCCCCCTGGTCCCTGTACCGCAGAGGCAGGAGGATGGGCCCTTGAGCACGGCTGGGCTGTCCGAGAAGAGTTCGCCCCTCTTGCTGGGGCCGGTTTCGGTAGCTGGGAGCTCAGCAAACATCCACTGAGCAACTGCTGTGTGCTGGGCCCTGTGCGAGGCAACAGCAGGTCTCAGGGCGTCCAGAGAGACCATTTCCCAGAGTAGCTCCTCGTGGGTCACCGGAGGTGTCCTTAAAGTTACAGATCCTCGACTCCAGACCCACTGCGTCAGCACCTTCCAGGGCAGGGCCCAGAAATCTAGATTTTTAACAAGTTCCCAAGGGGCCCCTGTCATCAGGCAAGTCTGAGCACCCCGTCCCAAAGACACGTCTATGCTCAGACATTCAAATAGGTGGGCAGAGTCACCTGTGACAGGCAAGCCTCCCATGCCCCTCCACAGATCCCTGAACCACGAGGGGCGGGGCCCCTGCTCCCAGGACTGGCCATGTGACTTGAGGCAAGTTTCTTAACCTCTCTGTGCCTCCCTTTTTTTTTTCTTCTGGCCAAGCCATGAGGCATCTGCATCTTAGTTCCCCAACCAGGGATCTGGGGATCGAACCCGGGCCCCCTGCAGTGGAAGTGTAGAGCCCTCACCACTGGGCAGCCAGGGAAGTCCTGTGCATCTCTCTCCCTGTCTTTGAAATGGAAGAAGGCTAGATACTCGGCCCCCCCATCAGTATTCGTGAGAAATAAAAGAGTTAGTAATGGTCAAGGGCTCAAAGCAATGCCCTACATACACATGCATACACACACACACACACACACACACACACACACATACACACACACACCCCAGCTGTGCATTTTTATCAGGCATCCTGCTGGCTCTGACTCAGCCACACGAGATGATCTGTGCTGTCTTGGGGGAAGAGCTGGCTTGGGCAGGAGGCAGGAGTGCTGGGCCTGCGCTGGCCTTGGGGCTGGACAAGAGCTGGCCGCTCAGTGCCCGTCACCCATGTGGATGGACGAACGAATGAGTGAATGAATGAGGTCCAAAGTGTCTGACATTTTCTTTGCTTTTACTTACAAGAGCACAGAGTTGGTTCCCACAGCGCCCCGCTGGCTGACACCTGATAATACTGGTCACCGTGGTCCCTGACACTCTCCCTTCAGTCCAGAAACCTGGGCTCGCTTCCTGTGACCCCTTGGGCTCACCTGGGCTCACCCTGTCTGGCCTGTCCCGGGACCGGGGCTCTGGCCTCAGGGCTCACATTCCTGCGGGTGTCAGCAACCGTCAGGCCACAGGCGAAGGGCGTAAAGACCGCTGATTCGTTTTCAACCACGGAAAGTAGAGATTTCACACTAAGATATCTGGCTGCTCTGGAAAGTCGGGAAGCCTGGACACGCAGAGCAGCCTTCCCCCGCCGCTCACCAAGGGCCTGCTGCCCCTGCATGGAGGGTGAGCTCTCCCATGGCCACAGCCACCAGGGGCTCCCCTGGCTCCCGAGTTGGCGCCCTGCGGGCACTGAGCTGTGACCCCGCTTCCCTGGGCCAAACCCTGGCGGCTTGGTTCCCAGGAACCTGCCCGGGGCCCTGAAATTCCTAGTCACCCCCACCAAGCTCCCTAATGCTGCAGGCCTAGGCTGACCTGCAGGACCCCACCCGGGAGCCAGGGGAGGGTGCTGGTCCCAACCCCGGGGGAGGCCAGGCCGGGGGCTTAGAGGTAGTTAGGTCCTGACCACCCTCCTCGGGGGGCCTTCCCCCAGGTCGAGGGCTGGCAGGGTGCCAGGCACCTGCTCAGGCTTAGATCCCGAGGGCTCCCATCCCCCAGCCACTGCCCATTTCCAGGGTTGGAGACCAAGGCCCCGAGGGGCCCGGCAGCTTGGACAGACTCTCCCCCGGAAGTCCCCTAGCCAGGGTCCCACTGCAGGATTTCTCCTGCTCAGGTCTCGAGTCTGGAAGCCCTTTTGTGCTAGAGACCCATCCTCTGCCCTTCCGTAGCCCCGTGGGTCCTCTCATGGGGCTGAGCTGTGTCAGGAGTCCTGTATTTTCTTTTCCTTTAAATTTTTTTTTGCACTGCGCTGCATGGCTTGTGGGATGTTAGCTCCCCAACCAGGGATCGAACCTGTGCCCCCTGCAGTGGAAGCGTGGAGTCCTAACCACTGGACCGCCAGGGAGTTCTCAGGGAGCCCTGTATTTTCAATCCCGGGGTCACTTCGGACAATACACAGCTCTCTCTGGGCCTCAGTTTCCCCATTTGCAAGTGGGAAGTGGATGGCCTGGGGACCTTCTGGGGACCACGCCTCTGGAGCAGACACCTTCTTCCCAACTACCAGACCGCAGGCATCACCGCTGCTCTCAGCGGTGCTGGCTGAGGGGCCCGAGGCCATCGTGAGCCTGTGTGGGATGCCCTGACGCCTCTCCTCAACCACACAGCAGCCTCACATCCGCCTCCTTGAACCTCATTTCGATGGGCTCAGGATTGGTACAAGGAACACGAGGGCTTCCCTGATGTGCATGAGATGTACAAACCATCTTGCCTTGGGGATTGGCGCTGTGGAGCCCAGAATTCACTTATAAACAAACAAATCGCCTAAATTTCTTGTCTTAACCTTTTAAAGACCATTTTGGAAATCTTGCTTTAAAATAATGAAAGCCAAGTGCACCAGCCGTGATCCCCAAGAGGGAGCACAGTGGACTGGGGCTGTCTTCCGGGTGAGTCTCCCCAGCGTGGAGGGGCCGGGGTGAGCCATGCAGCGAAGGGCAGAAGGTGGCCTGAGGGGCAGGCGTGACCACTCCACGAGAAGCTAGAAGACCCTAGAACGTGTGTTGACAGGGCGAGATACCCGTAGCTGGGAAGCAAAAGCTATGAATTAAATGGACAGTACTTGGTCTGATCCCTTCTGGGATAAACAGAGCTCCCTGCGGCCAGAGTGACATAGAAACAGGGGCAAAGACAAGGCTGAGAACTGCATGCCCGGTGGGGACAGGCATGACCCCATGGGCATAAAGCAGCTTTACCTGTGAATAGGAGGTTGGGGCAACACCCCAAGGCCACGTGGACTTGGACTTGGTTCTTGGGACAGGGTCATGGGGGCTATCTCAGCGCACTCCCATGAGGTCGCTTGGGGCTCCCTCCAGGACTAGGGTCCATCCCAGCCCACAGACAGCGGGAAGTTGCCAATTACTGTAGATGTTATGGCAGGATAAACACTGACTACACGAAGATATTCTCAATGTATCCTGCGAAGCCAGGCTGAAGGAGGGGATTTCAAAACACCATGATGATCAGAGCCCATGTGTGGTTTTGAAAATGCTCTTTAGAGGAAGAAAACTGGACAGAAGAATATGAAAATGTTCTCTGTAGTCATCAGGGTGATGAGGTCGGGGCCATTTAATGTTCAGTACACTCTTTCTGTATTTTCAGGGTGTCTCACTTTAAAATCAGAAGATAAGGGCTTCCCTGGTGGCACGGTGGTTGAGAGTCCGCCTGCCGATGCGGGGGACGCGGGTTCGTGCCCCGGTCCGGGAGGATCCCACGTGCCGCGGAGCGGCTGCGCCCGTGAGCCACGGCCGCTGAGCCTGCGCGTCCGGAGCCTGCGCTCCGCACCGTGGGTAATGAAACCATCTTTTGGATGCACGTTTATACACGCGGGCGTTCCTGAGCAAGTTTCTGAGCCCAGGATGAGCACACTGGCAGCGGCCCCCGGAGCTTGGGCTCCTGGAGCCACGTTCCTCGGGACGCCCCGGGCTCGGGACCTCCGGCCCCCCTCCCCCCGTTTTTCATCCTGTAAGGTGTTGTCACTTGCTCATGGTGTGTCTCCCTCCAGACCCCCACTGTGAACAGGCACGTGGATGAGCCCCAGGGAGCCCAGGGGAGGGGGTGTAATTCTCTCCCTGAGTGGCTTTGGGCAAGTCCCACCTTCACGCTCAGGCCAAACCCGGGGGTGGGGGGCACGGGGGAGTGGTGGTCGCCCCTGCCCACCACTGCCCTCTAGTGGAAGACTGAGCGTAAAAAACGCCGCATGGGTCACCCCTCTGGGGCCCGCAGGGCTAAGATCCCTGTGGCGCCCTCAGGAGGTGCACCCCAAGGCTGTGTTCCTATAATCACCACCCACTCCCCAACAGGTGAGAGGGGCGGGGCTTGCCCAGGAAGTGCTGAGCTGTCTCACCTGGTTCTCTCTACTTGTTAAAGCCCTGGGTTTTCATCATACAATAGTATGGAGAATTTAGCGACAGATAACGCATATTAAGAGCTTGCAGTGACGATACTGTCCCCAGCCACATGGTCACTTGGGTCCTCACCTGATCACCGAAGCTGTCCTAGGAAGTGGGGGTTCTGGCCTCGCCTCCTTAGAAAGGAGCTCAGAGGAGACAGAGGGAGCCCGAGGTCAACAGCTGGTGACAGGACTGAGCATCAATACGGCCAGGGGCGCTGACCCCACTGGCAGGACTTGTGGCCAGCCACGAGGTGGCTGGTGCCTGGGGTGCCGTGTTCGGGGTGATGGGGTCATCGGCTGACGGAGTCAAGGTGAGGGCCCTGCACGAGCTCTCAGCCATCTCTGTTGCTCCAGACAGGGAGCTGACTGAGGGCAAACAAGGAAGACCTAGTCTGAGTCCCACTTCCACCAGCCACCCAGCAAGACACCTGGGCAGATGCCTCCCCCCCAGCCTAAGTAACATCTGTGAGGGCACGGCAGGGATGCAGAAAGAGCTGGCCAAGCCAGGACTCAGTGCGGCAATGTCCATGGGGCATGTGTGAGCCCCCAGCGGTGGGAACTGCCAACAAGGACAGAGCAGGTGCCCTTCCCTTGGAAACTGCAAGCACCGTTCCCTCCTGGCTGCCCCTCGTGGCACCCACCTTTCAGAGGAGGCAGGGTGGGGTGGAAAGAGAGAAACTCACCTGGTTCTGACACTTCCGGCCGTATTTCCTTGAGTCAGACACTTAATGTCTCCAAGCTTCACGTTATTCATCTTCAAAATGAGCTCAGAAGCGATCCTCCCCACCCAGCAAAGCTTTGGATGAGACCACAGCCCAGCCGACGGTCTGGCTGCGACCTCCCAAGAGCCCTTGAGCCACAGAAACTGTGATAAGAAACGTCGGTGTCTGTGAGCCGCTAAAAATCACAGCGCTCACCCACAGGACAGGAACGTGGACAGTGGCATCAATCGCACCTGGGGGCTGTGCACTTCTCGCTCTGCCATTTGCTAGCTTTGGGAGGACCTCAGTTTCCTCATCTGTGAAATGGAGCCAGCAATATCAGGGGCTGCCAGGAGGACAGATCGGGTAACTCGGGTAAAGCAAAAGCAATGCCTTCGCTGACAGGACCGCCCGTTGCTCTGGGATCGAGTCTTTGGCAGGTGGTCATTGCTTCATCCGTGTCTACTCCCTTCCCCCATCGCCCTGGAATGTCGTCTCCTTGTTTGGAGAAGGAAACACAGCAAGGCCGCAGGTCTGTTTTGACTGCACCTTGGGAGAGCAAATGACAAACAGGACCTGATTTTCTGGAAGGACGAGGAGGAGAGTGACTTGACAAAATGCTCTGGCAGACCCCCTTGGTCGCCACAGTTTACGAAAAAAGCACCTGGGATTAGAAAGCACTTGATCTTGGGGGTGTTCCTGGCTCTGCTGATGGCTGGCTGTGTGACTGCAGGCAGGGTGCTCACCCTCTCTGAGCCTCGGTGTGCCCAGCTGTGAGGTGGGTCACGCGTGGACCAGATAACACACGGACGTATTGTAGCTCTGCCTGTTCTCCCCCCAGCCTGCCTGCCCCAGGAGTCTGTCTGGGAGGCCCTGGGTCCCCTAGTCTGCCTTCTCATCTGAGTCCAGATTTTATTGAATCGATCAACCTAAAATCTCCAGGTCCTGCTCTTACGGGCAGACCCGGTCTTACTGTACAACCGCCTGCAGACTGTCCTTCTTCAACCGTATCCACGCCTCGACCTCCCTGTGAGGTCAACATTATCATCCACATCTATGGATGAGGAAACTGAGGCTCTGCGAGATCAGGAGACTTGCCCGGGTCACACGGCTCAGCAGTGGCCCAGAGGGGCTGGAGCCTGGGTCTCTGGCTCTCCCAGGAGCCACCTCTTCTAGGGACCCAGGAAACCCAGCAGGAGCAAGGCCACAGGTGAGGCAGGGGCCGGGAGACCCGAGAGAGGTGGGGAGAGAGGACCCTCCCGGGGTGTTGGCTGGTCTCCCTCGTTCTGGCCCGGCCTCCTTGGGGCCACCTCGGCACTGGGCAGCCGTGGGCAGCTCCAGTTACGGTCAGGGAAGCGCTGCTGTAGGGGACCCTGGTTAGCCAGCCACAGGGAAGGAATGAGCCCAAGCCGGCAAGCGTGTTCTGCTCACACAGCGGACGGGCCGGATGGCTGGACGGGCTTCGGCTGCCATTCCAGACCTCAGCCCAGCCCTGTACGCCTACTGTGCACCAGACCCTACAGAACACAGGGCAGACCTGGGTCTCCGGTCCCGGTGCCCTGGCCCCCAGTGACATGACCTGGGGAGACCCCTCCCTTCGTCAGCCTGTTTCCTCACCTGTGTGAGGTGATCGTGACACAGAGTTGGTGAAGGACTGGAGGTAACGTATAGGAATGCTGTGCGCCTAGCACAGGGAGGGCACTTACATCTTGCTGTTTTCATTATTTTTACAAATTTTACATACAGTAAAATTACTTTTGCTCCGGTGTCCAGTTTTAACACATATAATCGCCCCACGACAATACAAAATGATTCTGTCCCCTCTCCAAACACGCTCTGAACTATGCATGCAATGCTTTTAGCTGGAGGTGGTCAAGCTGGCGGGCTGGGCCCCGTGTCCCCGTCCGGTCTGCGTGGACGGCAGTTCCAAAGCCAGTTCAGCTTCTGAAGCCTTTGCAGGGCTACATGGATCTGACGCTCGTGTGCATGACTAAGACCCTGACCCAAACTTAGTCGGGCCCCCCGGAGCCCTTTTGCTTTTTTCTTTCTAAAAAAATTTTTATTGGAGTATAGTAGGTTCACAATGTTGCGTTAGTTTCTGCTGTCCAGCAAAGTGAAGCAGTTGTACATACACATATCTTCCTCTTGTTTGGATTCTTTTCCCATATAGGCCATTACAGAGTACTGAGTAGAGTTTCCTGTGCTAGACAGCAGGTCCTTATTAGTGACCTATTTTATATATAGTAGTGTGGATATGTCCATCCCAATCTCCCAATTTATCGCCCCCCCATGCCCTGGTAACCATAAGTTTGTTTTCTACATCTATGACTCTATTTCTGTTTTGTAGATAAGTTCATTTGTACCCTTTTTTTAGATTCCGTAGATTCAGTGCTCATTCTAACTTTGTCCTAAAGAGACAGAACCCAGCTAAGCCGGTCCAACGCCTCGACCCCAGCGCCCCCTAGTGGATGTCCGATTCCCAGCCTTCAGCAAGGATGCTGTCCGGGGGTTTAGCCGGAACCTCTTTCACCCTGATGTTCCCTCTTAGTAATCTTCCATCCAGCGACCCCACCTGCTCCTGGGCCGTTAAACCCCACCTGTCCACCCTGTATTCAGGACTGAGCCCAGTTCCACCTATTGCAATAGTCCAGAATCAAATCCCTTTTCACTGCTCTGACATCCAGCTCTGGGTTTTCTCCGACGTGCAACCCCCAGGATTCTCTTTATGGGCAGCACGGGGGTGGGCAGCCTCCTTGACCCCCGCCCCCCAGGCCCAGGGAGGGCGCTTCACCGAGTGGTGGTGGGTGCTCTGCTCACAGTCGGGACTTCTGTGGCAGGAGGTCCACGGAGGCCAGAAGGACTGAAGCTGCTAGAGCCAGGGGCACTGAGGGGCTCTCACGCCCCCCGTTCGCCTGTGGCAGGGGGGACGGGTCGCTGAGCACCGGCTCACATCACCTCATTATTCTGTCCGTGCCAGCCTGCGAGGGCCCTAGGATTGTTCCCATTTCAAAGATGAGAAGAGTGAGGCCGGGGAAGGATGACAGTATGACAACCGCACATCCTTCCTCTGTGGCTGGTGGTTCAGGTTGTGGGCATAGTTGCTCAGAAAACCCACGTGCGGGCTTTTCCTTCGTTAGAAGTTGGAGGCTGCAGGGCCGCTACTGTCTTTTCTCGGCCTCTGTCTCTCTCTCTCTCCCTCTAGCCGAGCGTAAGAAGACAGATAGTTTGCAGTTCAGAGAATAGGTCAGATTACCTGTTATCAGCAAGAATCCTCCTAACTCCTCCCCCTCCTCCCTCTCAGCGGCCCGGGACGTGCTTAGAGAAACGAGGACAGCATCCAGGGTGCGGGATTCTAACGCCAATGAAACATCTCTCGCCCTTTACTTCCTTTCAACTGTTCTCATCAAGGATTCCTTGAGAAAATGGAGCTCTAATACCCTCAGGCATCCATCGTTCAAACGAATTAACCCCCTGTCACCCCCATGCAGCTAGAACGTCCACGGCTAAGCATCCCTGAGAGAAAACAGGCCCGCGAATCACTGAGTCCTGGGTTCAGACCTGGCCGGAGAAAGGCGGCTCTGTTTCCCTTTCCCATCACTCCCAGCTCCCGTTTCCCTTCCCCTACACTCAACTCCTTCTCCATTTTTCCTCTGTCTCTGTGTCTCTCTCCCTCTCTGCCCACCCCTCCTCCCCACGTGCCTGATGTCTCTAGTCTCTGCTGTCTCACAGTCACTCAGATAGCTCAGACACGACACTCGGCCGCTTTGATTCTCCCAGGAGCCCCGGCGCCTGGGATCTGCGCCTGGGATCCAAGGCTCCTTCGGTCATCGCTCCCACCCCCCAGCCTTGGCAGCCTCCTCTCCTGCTGGCTCCGAGCCCTCCCTGTCTAAGCCTGGTCTTCCTTCCCTAACCCCACTCCAGAAAGGGAGACAGGGCTTTGAAGAGGAAGTTGACTGTGAAAGTGATCCCCGGGGACAGGAGTGAGGCCCGAGGAGAGGGCCGCAAGGCGGGGTGGGGGCCAGTGATGAATGGATGCTGTCGAGCTACTCACCCTGGACCTTGATCCCTCTGAGATCTTCTAAGGAGCCGAGAGGAATGTGCCTGGGAATTGTCCACTCGAGCCTTGAAGAGGGGCCGTGGGTGCCCAGACTCCAGCCCCCCTTGGTCAAGGGTGGCCTTGACTGATGGTGGCCTCGCACCACTGGGTTGGCAGACGGGCCGGTCACGCAGGCATCCACACCACGCATTAGCGAAGCCCAGGGCAGAATCGAAGAGCCTTGCAGGCCCGCCCTTGCGTGGCTCAGCTCTGCTCACTTCCCCGTCAAGGCCCGGCCACCACGCGGCCTCTACAGAGACTCACTTAGGAGGTTTAGCAAAACAAGGTTTGGCCCTGCGGCCTGAGGAGAGGCTCCCATGGACGCTCGTCCTCTCTCTCCTCCCTGCCCTTGACCGGCACCTCCATCAAGGTCGCTTGAGGGGCGGGAGGCCCAGACCCTCAGCAGCCCTTACTGCCGGCCCCTTTCACACAGCGGTCCTTGCCCTGCCTGTTTACTGCCACCGCGGGTGGAAGAGCCCAGGGATGCCGCCGTGGTCCTCCGGGTTCTGGGCTTACGCCCCCTGCCCTCACTGTAGGGGCACCCCTAGTTCCTCAGGATGATCAGGGGCCGTCACTGTCCCCCGCCACTCCCACCCCTGGGAGAGTAACTCTGCCTTTCTGGTCCGTTGGTCTGAGGTCCCCACTCGCAGGCAGTTTCAACTTCAATGGAATCTTCACTCCGTCCCCTGGTGGAAGCATCCCCATCCGCTCCGCCCGTGCTGAACCAGGACCACTAATCCAGCAGAGCCCAAGGTCGCAGAGATGAGCAGCACACATCCCGCTAGTGGGTCCCTGCAGATGACGGTGACAGGGGCCAGGCGCGCTTCTGCTCTTGGTTCGGTCCTGTGCACCGCCTGCTGGTGCCGGGCGTGTACTGCATCCTGGAAGACGGCTCCATCTGCAGGGGACAGTCCCTGTGCTGGGCCTTGGAGGGGGCATTCTATCAGCTGGCAGCTTCCGGGGCAGGACAAGTAGATCCCTTGGTGTGGGACTCAATGTCATGTCTTCTTTGCTGCAAAATGGTACTCTTGTCCTGAGGCCTCTTCCTAAGGAGCCTACATAGACAATATTGCTGCTTATCATTCACAAATTGAACACTGACTTCCTATCAGCCCCCACTGGGTGAAGAATTAGAAACCCAGGGAGTGTTCCATGGTGAGTGTACTTCCCCTTGCAGGTCTTGGCAGGTTGACCTCTAAGAATTTCCCTGACACACAGCAGATATTCTTTTCTTGCTGAGTCTTGCCTGGAACAGAGTCGGGAGGTGCCCCCTTTCTTTCCATCTCTGATGAGGGTCAGGCAAGCCAGAGGCTCTCAGGAATTCCCCCATCTCTCCTACCAGACCAGGGAGCAGGTGAAGGGGAGGGCTTCCTGGACTGTCCTGCCACTTAAGTCAAGTGCAATCCAAGCATCCTGGGAGATCCTGCCCAGGACACTTTCAATGACATCACAAACAGTGATGCCTTAGGGAACTTGAGGGTGGTGTAATAAATAACGAAAGACTCAAGCCCACGTGGCTCAAAGGTCTTTCTTGGCTCATGGACTTGGAAGTCCAGAGATAGGTGGGTCTCAGTACTGGCTTGATCCAGGGGCTCTGGCCCCACTTCTCCATGATTTCCTCCTGATGTTGGCTTCATTCTCAGGCTGTCCGTATGGGGACAAAATTGCAATACAGCCCCCATCACAACATCCAGACCAGGAGAGAGGAGGGTGTCCTGGAGCTCTCTCCTAAGGAAGACAAATATCTTTTCCAGCGTTTCTCCCCACTCGCATCCTATTGGCCTGAACTGGGTCCTATGCCATTCCTGGAGAAAGTCCTGTGTCCAGGGAAAGCTGGGTGCTAAGTGGGGTAGCTGATCCCTGTCTCCAGAGGAATGTAGTCGCCCTTAGACCCCTCAGAACCTTCTGAACTGGGCCAGCTTACTGGGAAGCCCATGGGGACTTCTTACTGGGGTTGCATGGTGAGAAAGAATGGAAATTTGGGTGCCGTGAGAAAGCAAGGAGCAAGAGAAATGGGCATCAGGCAAACACCAGTCGGGAGACAGAGAGTAAGGAGTTCCCGAGAGCTGCCCCACCTCTCCACGCTCATATGCTTCATTAGGTCACGATTACAGACTACATACAGCCTCTGCAGCCAGCACCTCAAATATCAGGAAAGGGTGAGAGGATGGCTGAAGACCTTGCATGAAATTGCGCCTTCCTTCCTCTCCCCTTGTGTTGGCTGAAGGCAGGTGTGTGGGTGCTCTTTACCAAGAGCAATGTCTGCACACCTATCCTAGGCTGGATCTAAAGTCTTGCAACGCAGGAGAATTAGCACTCTGCGATAGCATGCCTGCAATTAGAGTACTCCACCATGTGGGGGCAGTGAAGCAAAGAGATTGATTGGCCTTGTTGAAACAATACATCTTCCTGTGAGAACAGTATCCTGAGCAGTGTGGATGATAGCATATTCTTCTCCATGAAGTCATGTTACCTTTCTGTTAAAAATATGCCTCTTCACGAATACGACTGAGTTCCTTTTAGGAAACTTTTGCTCCTCACCTGCAAAGTGCCAGGCTTTCTGTGCCCTGGACCCACAGTCAGTGCCCAGGCCTCTGTGTCCAGCCACACAAAGGACAGACACAAAGGGGTGGTTCGGGGAAGTGGCCCTGGGGATGGACGCTGCATGAGCTCCGGCTCGTGGGTGAAGCCAGGCTCGCCTCACCCCAGGGATGGGGAGCAGGCTCCTAGAGTGTTGGGGGTGGAGAACAGCACAGTTCCCAGCAATTGTTTTTAGTGCTGTGGACACAGGGCACATGGGGCTGGGTCCCCTCTCTGCTGGGGCAGTGTTCCCACCCACGGCGGGATTGGGAGCCAGACCTCAGCCCTCACTTCAATAGATTCAGCTGTTAGGGAGAATCAATGCCCCTTTCTCCTTCCATCCGGCCTGGAGAATTCAGAACTGCAGTGTGTGATGCTGAGCTTGGACCTGAATTCGCTGAATAATCCAGGTGTGTGGACCTGTGTTTGAGGGAGTGAGGCTCCAAGATGAGTCACATGTTATTTTTACTCCTGGTTTCATGTGGCCGGGTTTTAAATTATTGAGTGGCTGGAAAGATCCCACAATGAAATCATATTTCATTTGTTTCTCCATTTGGCTGTTAAGTGAATCCATTTCTGGGCTGTATTTGGAGGTGAAGGAAAGTACAGAGAAACCCACAGCTTGGGCGAGAAAAGGCCTGGACGTGCCCTGGGTTATTCAGCGCCTCTAACTGTGGCTCTCCCATGGGCCGAGGGCCTCCCACTTGCAGGATGGCTGCACAGCTGGGTTTCCAGGGTGACACCTTTCTAGACCAGGCCGCAGGTGAGCCCAGCCACACCGTACTCTCTCTGTGGAGAAGCAATCTGTGGGAAGCCTCAGCAGATCCAGGGCAAGGTCAGGAATGTTGGGAAGGGGCTCAGGGAGTCTTACATCTTTCCTTTTGCTGTGCTGAGTGAGAGGCAGAAAAGGGAATGTCAGCAGGGTGCACGCTGACCCTGGAGTTCAGTGGCTACTCTCCTGCACACTGGAGACCCCGGGATGCACTGGAGACCCTGAGGTGCTCTGAAGACCCCTTGATGAGCCCAACATAGCCCTGCTTGGGTGGTCTGATGTCTGGTGAGGGAGTCAGGAAATAAATGGCAAGAGCATAGAGTGACCTGGCAGGGACAGTCAAGGCCTCGGGGAGCAGAGGTGGCCCCTGGTTTAGCTGGGGGTTCAGGGGGTCTTCTCCAAGGAGGGAATCTCCAGTAGAGTCCAGTGGGGGAGGCTGAGCTGTCAGGTGAGGGTGGGGCATCCTCCAGCGCAGGGGGCAGAGGGCCTCTCATGGTTTGGATCCAGTGGGGCAGGTCCCTATGGGCCAAGCACCTCACCCTCGGCTCGGGCCCCTCAGCCTTGTCAGCTGGCCTCCACAACGCCCCTTGGAGGCCCGACAGATCCAGGAGGGGCGTGTGCCGAAGCCCACAGGCTCGCTCTTGAGAAGGGCCTGGGCGTGCATCCCAGCTCTTCCACTGGGGAGTATTTGCATTTGGGCAAGCTAAAGCCTGATTTCTCCATCTGTTAAATGGGTGTGAGGATGAGGATGGAGGGTTCTCTGACACAGAGTGGTCCCCGGGCATCGCAGCCCTAGTCCTGACTTCTTGCCTCACCTGGCTTGGCCCTGGGCAACCTCCTCAGCGGCAGGTTTTTTGGTTTTTATTTCCTTCTTTCTTTCTTTTTGGGCCGCACTGCACAGATTGTAGGATCTTAGTTCCCCAACCAGAGATCAAACCCGGGCCCTCAGCAGTGAAGGCCTGGGATCCTAACCACTGGACCTCCAGGGAACTCCCTCAGCTGCAGTTTTATACTTATCCTTGGTTCCCTCTACCTGAGCACGAGGCTGGCCCCACTGGGGTTAGACAAAACCTCTCCACCCAGGCTCTTCTGCCCCATTTAAGCAGCCCTCTGGCCCCTCTCCCTCCCAGCCCCTCCTGGGCCGGCCTCAAGAAACCCAACATAAATCCCCACTCCCCCCCAGACTGTGCTGGTCAGCAATGGGGTCTGCCCCAGCCTGCTCTGGTCCCATCCCACCACTCAGGATCCTTCACTTCCCAAGACCCTCAGGCTCCACAAAAGGGCAGTAAACATTTGCAGGACAAATACCCGAATTTTGAAATGATTTGCAGGCCCTCAGAGCGGTGGTGGGGTAGGGGGTGGGCATTTGTCACAGAAAGAAAAGGTCTTTACCCACAGGTCACTGGACTCATTTCTTGAAAACCATCACCCGGCACAGCCCATGCAGGAAAAATGTTCCCCAAGGGTACACCAGGAACGCTGTGGTTTTTTAGCTGAGCAGGGTGTTTTACGTAGTTAACAGGTGCTTGGAAAGGAACACATTTGCATTTATCATTTTTGTGTTTTATGATCACCTCTGGGTTACCAGGAATGGAACCTCCAAATTATAGCCTGGTGCCCACAAGAGAGCAGCGTTTGGTGTAGGAGGCTTGACCTTGGAACCAGCTGGGGCCGGGGGTCTGAGGCTGCCCCCACCATATTCCGCAGCCTCCATCACCAGAACAGTCCACATCCCATACGAAGTGGTAGGAAATTGAGAGGAGGTGGTGGTGGGGTAGAGCTCCCCGTGTTTTCTCCAGGGTCCTACCTGGGCTCTTCCCATCTGCTCCTGGCCCCCTGTGCTGCCTGCTGGCACTGGGCACACGCCCGCCCTTTATGACCCAGGGCTCCCACATCCCAGCTCCAATTATACCACTGTCCTCCAGGTTCAGACAAGGAGGGCCCCAGGCCACAGAGCAGGGGAGAAGTGGAAGTACCCGCTCCTAAGGGCATCCTCATTGCGAAGGTGACCATGAGAGCCCCAGAGGCGGCAGGCTGAGTGCCCTGAGATCCATCCCAGGAGGAACGTGGGCCAGCGCTACTGGAGGCTCTGGCCAGGGCGCCTAGTCCGCAGATGTCCTGGAAAGCTCAGCTCTTTCTGTGCTCCCCCTGAGTGACGCCTGGCCTGGTCACATCCGCTCTCCAAGCCTGTAGGGTAGAAGACCATGGCCCTCCTTCAAAGGTCGTGGGGAGGATGAAAGCAAATGAAACCTGTGAGTCCTTAGGTAGGAATGATGGGGCAAAGGCGGCAGGAGCGGGTAGAGGGCCAGCGGGCCACTGCCTGGGGCACCCACCTGCGAGGGGCCGGAAGGGGCCCCTGTGACATGAGCTGGCAACTCCCCCAGGGGGAACGTTTGATAAGCGCTTGAAGGGGGAGTGGCCCCAAGGAGCAGGCATAGCCCCTATTCTGTGTCCCTTCTGTCTGCAGGAGGTGTGAGCCCGGCAGGGGTGGGGGTGGGGCAGACCAGGGAAGCTCCCGCTGCCTCATGGTTTCTCCCTCTGCATCTGTACTCAGCAAGGCCCAGCTGTTCCTCTAATATCTGAACGCACTGGACAAACGTTGAAAGGGTCTTGGTTTGACCGATAGCCTGTCTAGGACCTCCTTGTGTCAAGGAGCCCCTCTGACACCCCTTCCCTCAGGGCTTGCTTGAAAGCAGGTGGTGGGATTTCCCTGGTGGTGCAGTAGTTAAGAATCCACCTGCCGATGCAGGGGACACGGGTTCGATCCCTGGTCTGGGAAGATCCCACATGCCGCGGAGCCACTAAGCCCGTGCACCACAACTACTGAAGCCCTCGGGCCCTAGAGCCCGTGCTCCGCAACAAGAGAAGCCACCGCAATGAGAAGCCCGTGCACTGCAATGAAGAGTAGCCCCCGCTCGCCGCAACTAGAGAGGAAGCCCACGTGCAGCGATGCAGACCCAACGCAGCCAAAAAAAAAGAAAAAATCAGGTAGTGGCACTTTTTCCAATGAATCATGTGACTCGTGATATAAATTCTTGCCTGTTTTCTTCTTTAGAACGGTGCCCAGTTCACTAAAGGTATTGAATACATGGTGGGTGGATGGATGGATGGATGGAAGACAGGTGAGAAAAGACAGCAGTCTTTAAGGGCTGGTGATGGCGCCTACTGCTCTCTGGTCTGCTTCAGTGACAATAAACATAATGATAACTACCATGCATTGAGCCCTGACTTTTTGAGCTTTGAAGGGTTTTAGTCACATGACTCATGTGATCCTCCCAACAACCCGATCAGGCAGGCACTGTGGTTTGAAGGCTTAGGAAGCTGAGGCACAGAGAAGGCAAGGAAGTTGCCCGACGTCACAGCTGGTTCACAGCACTGCGGATGACAACCGAAACCTGGTTCCGTCTACCCAAACCAACCAGTCTCTGTGGGCCCCGTGCAGCAGGTCTGGCCCACTTGGAGTTCCCTTGTGGGAGAACCAGCTGGGCCGGGACAGAGGCCTGGCTACAGGACACCTAGGTCAAGTCCCTGCATGTCAATTTGCTGGGCGCCTCTGGCAGGACTTCCCTGGGCTTCAGTTTCTGCCCCTGTGAAGAATGGAACCATGGGACCCCGAGGTCCTTCCTCAAGGAGTTGAGAACTGCTGTGACTCCCCAGTCCCTGCCCCATTTGGAGGTATCTGCGCAGAGGGGTGGGGCCGGCTCCATGGGGAGGTCTGGGTGGCCGCCTGGCAGGCTGAGCTCTGGGACCAGCTGAGAGCCAGGCCACCTAGACCCACTCTCTGACTGACAGGGACTTGGGAGCAAGTGCCCGACCACACCTTTCTGTGGGGAGCTTGACGGAGAGCTTCCTGAAGAGGGCGAGTGGAGGCAGGGGCGCTCCCATGTTGGATGGACTGCTGCCCGGGGTGATGGCCCAGAGGTGCCAGGTGCTGGGGGTCAGCACCCTCTCTCCTTCCCTCCATCCTTCTCTTCCTTTAGACAACTGGTACCCGTGGAGTGCCCACTCCGTGCCAGGCCCTATGAAAGGCACTGAGAAGAATAATAACAGGCTGATAACATCAAAGACATTTACTGATCTCAACTCCTGCTGGGGCACAGCATGCATTAGCTCGTGGCATCCTCAGAGGCATCCTGAGAGGCAGGGACTGTGAACGCTCTAGCGATGCACACGGAGGAGAAGCCAGGCTCCCCACCAGGCGGTCAGATGCCCGGGCCCCCCACCCCTAGTGGCCTGCCTCTGCTCTAGCCAGGACTAAGCACCTGAATTTGTTTGTTTGTTTATACAACAGGTTCTTATTAGTTATCCATTTTATACATATTAGTGTATATGTCAATCCCAATCTCCCAATTCATCACACCGTCATCTCCCCGCCCCCCCCCCCGCCATTTCCCCCCTTGGTGTCCATACCTTTGTTCTCTACATCTGTGTCTCCATTTCTGCCCTGCAAACCGGTTCATCTGTACCATTTTTCTGGGTTCCACATATATGCGTTAATATACGATATTTGTTCTTCTTTCTAACTTATTTCACTCTGTATGACAGTCTCTAGATTCATCCACGTCTCTACAAATGACCCAATTTCGTTTCTTTCTATGGCTGAGTAATATTCCATTGTATATATGTACCACATCTTTATCCATTCATCTGTCGATGGGCATTTAGGTTGCTTCCATGACCTGGCTATTGTAAATAGTGCTGCAGTGAACATTGGAGTGCATGTGTCATTTTGAATTATGGTTTTCTCTGGGTATATGCCCAGTAGTGGGCTTGCTGGGTCATATGGTAATTCTATTTTTAGTTTTCTAAGGAACTCCCATACTGTTCTCCATAGTGGCTGTATCAATTTACATTCCCACCAACAGTAAGCACCTGAATTTAATGCTCTCAGCCATGGTGGATCCTTCACTCAGCCACTTCATGGATGAGGCCCTGATGCCCACAGAGGGGAAGGGACTCGCTCAGGGCTGCACTGCTGAGAGCAGAGCTGGGTAGAGAACAGGGCACCTGCTCCTCCTAGTCTCCTTCCGTCATCACATCCACTTGTGTTCTGGGCAAAAGGCTCCAGGGGACAGGCATTGGAGCTGGAAAGCTGCAGGACAGCCACCCAGCCAGGCCTTCTGGGTTTCTAGGGTACGTGGGGGATTTGTCCGACCGGCCTTGCCCATGGCTGGCTCTGCAGGACTTCGGGTCTCCCCCGGAGCCGCTGTCCTCTGGCCTCTCTGCTCCTGGCCCCTCTGCTCGGCCCCTCCTGGCCGAGCCCTAGACCTAGAGTTGGGAGCGCAAGCCTCGCCGGGGCGGGTGGGCGAGTCCTGCCGCCCGCGCCCCCCGCCTCACTCTCCCTCTGCGGACTGGGGAAGGAGGGAAGTTGACCCTTTGCAGATGCACGACTCAACAAGAGCTGCACCAAACTTGCTTCTCACTCGGCCGCCCGCCTCGCCACTCGCGGGCCGTCGCCAACCAGGCCGCCAGCCGGGCCCGGTAGGCAACTCCGCAGAGACCCACGAGTGACTGCGGGAGGCCGCAGCGGCGTCGCCCGCCTGCGCATGCGCGGGCCGCGCAGCCTGCCGGGACTGTAGTCCGTCCCTGCGGGGGTCGGGGCGTGAAGGTGGAGCGGCGGGGGCGCGGCGCCTACACTTCCCAGGGTGCGCCCCGCCCGCAAAGCGGCGGGGGGCGGGCGAAGGGCGGGGCCGCGGGGCGGGGCGGGGTCTGCGGGGCGGGGCGGGGCGGCGAGGGGCGGACGCGCCGCGGGGCTGCGGCGGCGCTGCGGGCAGGCGGACGCAGACAGGCGGGCAGGCGGGCGGGCGGACCTTCGCGCCGGTAGGCGCGGCACCTGCGGGCAGAAGCATCGGCTGCGCAGAGCCCAGACGACCCGACTCCGAGCTGCCGCTGAGATGAGCGCAGGTGAGTGTGGGGACCGAGGGACCCGCGCGTCCCCGAGCTGGGTCGCGGCGCCGCGAGGGCTGGGGTGGCTGCACCTGCAGACTGGGGGTCTGCTCCAGCCAACTTCTGCTTCAGGGTCTTGCAGTCCCGAGGGTCCAGCGCGCAGCCCCCTGTCCCTGCGCCCCAGGCGGTGAGCTTGGCAGCGCGCACTGGGGACCCTTTCCCCGCGCGGCGCCGGGGTGACTGCGCCGGGCTGTCTGGAAGGCGCCACTCCTTTGCTTCTCCCTGGCGTCCGGGGTCGCCACAGGCTGCAGGAGGCGGCCAGGGTCCAGCGAGGGGGCACGGGACCAATGTAGACCCTGCCACGGAGAGGTGTGGTGACATGGGGCCTTTGCGTCAGGGGCCGCCGCCCTTGTGCGGCTCCAGCAGCGCCTGGGTGGGGGGCCGTCAGGCCGACGCCCGACGCCCTGGGCTGGCCCGGGTCAAACTTGGGGTCGCGGAGCCCGCAGGTGTGTGCGACCCGCCCGGACGTGCGCACGTCCTCTCTGCGGCCCCTCACCCCTGCGTATCCCCACAGCTGGCGCTGGCGACGCACTCGCTGGGTCTGACAGCCTCTGTGTGGCGCTGAAAAATCCCACGTCGCCACAAGCCAGCCGCGCCTAGTGCGCTTGGGGAAACTGAGGCCTAGAGCCGGGGGCCTTGGCTCCTGGAGAGAGCCTGGAGCGACCAGAGCCCCTTTTCAAGAGCCTTCTGGGGCTCGCCGCTGGGCTGAGGGCTTCTCCCTACATTCCCTGGCAGGGAGGGGCCGTCACCCCATTTTTCAGGGTGCGACCAAGGCTCACCAGACTTGAGTCACTTGCTCAGCTCACGCAGCTGGGCCAGGTTTCGGACTCCTGTGCTCTCCCCTGAGCCTGTCTGGCCGCAGACTGCAGTATGGCCTCTGGCCATGGTGCAGAAAACAGTGGGGACAGCTGTTTTTCCGGGGGGGCTGGGGAGGACTGGGGAGGGAGTGTGCCTTTAGTGAGCACTTACCGTGTGCTCTCTGCTTGGGGGGTGTGCTTCCAGGGACCGACCCCTCCCAGGGGGAAACAGTTCCCTCCCCCTCCTAGGTGAGGAGGGAGGGACCACATGGGCGGTGGGAATTGGGAAAGCGGCGGGGAGGAAGTGGCAGGCCCTAGGAGGCAGAATTCTCTAGAAGAGGATTTCTGAAATGGCCCACCTGTTCTCTGGAGGTGGCTGGGGAGCGGGGTACCCCAAGACGTCACAGAACCTCCAGACGCATTTATCTAATGGCAGCTGGGGGTAATGGCAGGGTGCACTCAGGGGAATTTTAGGCTTTCCATGACCATAATTGATACCTCCGGTCTCTCCTGTAATCAGGGGGAGCCCCGGAAGGAGCACTGGCCTTTCCCCCTCCTCATGTGTGGTTGTCCTGGGAGAAGGCGTACGTGGGCACCAGGGCCCTGGGGGATCATGGGCGGAAAGAACAAGGAGACTGGGGTTTGAATCACAGCGCCCACCTGCTAGTCTCGGACAGATCGTGGCCCCTTCTGGAGCTTGGCTTCCTGATGTGTGAAAGCAGTATTGCTGCTTCCCTGGAGGGGATAAGGTAGGGGTGGGAAACCCCCCATGCAGTAGGTCCTCCCTCGGTAGCTTGTAAGGGTCAGCAGGCCTCAGCCTTGCTGAGTTAACCGAGCCCTTCGGAACTGGCAGTGGGCATGCTCTCCCCTCGACCTGTCGCTCACAGCCCAGCTGATGATTTGCAAGGCAGTAGTTTTCACCCACAGCCGTGGTGGGGGAGAGCAGATGGTGGTCCCTTGTGCAGGGCTCCTGGGCTCTAACGTCTGGCCACTGTGCACATCTGGCAGGTCAGGGGCTTCCATCATCAACAAGGTCAGGTCCCCTGACGGCCCTCCCCAGCGAAGGCTGGCATCACCGCCAGAGCTTGGCGCCAGTAGATGTGGCTGGGATCACGTGGTCCAGTCTCCGGCTGCCCAGGCGAGCCGACGGTCAGACTCTGAGGCGACCTGTACAAGCACCCCGGGTGGGAGGCTCCCCTTCCCTTTATGCCATCGGGGCCGCAGGCGTATCCTCCTTTAGTCCGATAACGCAGGGCGCCTTTGAGATGGCTCTGGTGTTGGCATCAAGGGCACATGCAGTTGCCTCCATGTGTTGTTGCACAGTCATTTCGAGCGGTCAGGGAAATTGTTCAAGCGGCAGCATGGTGAGGCAGAAGGAGCTGGCGTTCTGCATCGGATAAGTTCACTAGCTGTGCTTGATTCACTGTTACCCCCGCCTCGGTTTCCCCACTGTGTGCAGGGAACGCCTTTGGCTCTGTGTACAATGCTGGCCCACACTTGGCGGGACCCAGGAGGTGATGGTGAGTCTTGTGGTGGCTTCCTAACATCGCAGCCCAGGTGGTCACGGCGGGGCAAGGCGGGGCAGAGGAAAGAACCTGAGCTGGGAGGGGCTCCGGCGCCAGCTCTGCCCCCGTCGGGTCCGTGCTCTCCTGGAGCCTGCATGTCCTCCCCGGGGCAGCTGCAGGCCTGGTAGGTAGGATTTCCCCAGGGGGTCAGAGGTTCGTGGGGGACTGTGTTAGTCTTCCAGGACCGCCATAACAAAGTAACCACAGACCGTGCAGCTTAAACAGCAGAAATTTATCTTCTCACACTTCTGGAGGCTGGAAGTCTGACATCAAGGTGTGGGCAGGATTGGTTTCTTCTGAGGCCTCTCTCCTGGCCATGTAGACGGCCGCCTCCTCCCTGTGTCCTCACATGATCTTCCCTCTGTGT
The DNA here is from genome assembly GCF_964270905.1 of Leucopleurus acutus. NCBI lineage: Eukaryota > Metazoa > Chordata > Mammalia > Artiodactyla > Delphinidae > Leucopleurus > Leucopleurus acutus. The sequence continues at coordinate 3,336,399 of NC_139146.1, forward strand.
GTATCTGTGTCCTTATTTCTTTTTTATAAGGACACCAGTCATCTTGGATTATGGATTTGGTGGTGGCGGGGGATGCAGGCCCCAAACAGGAGTGCAGGGCCAGGTGGAGAGCTGGGTGGCCGGCTCAGCCCTCTTCTGTACCTGTGGCTGCTGTGTTAGGGTCACGGAGCTGGAAGGGGCCTGGGAGATGCTCCAGTCCAAAGCCACCTACCCACACAGAGGGGAAACCGAGGGCTGGGGAAGGAAAGGCAGCCCTCCGGGGGCCAGGAGGGTGTGTGGCAGACAGCCTGAGACCCGGTCCCCTGCTCTGGTTGGCTCAGCCCCGGCATTTGGAGCAGAGAGCCACATTTCTAATCCAAGTGTGGGCTCTGCTGTCACCACAGACATTCACCACGGCGTTCCTGACAGCAGCAGAAAGTTAGAAACCAGCTACATGTGGGGGGGAGCGATGGGATACTAGCCATGCGATTGTTCATCCAGTCGACGGAGGTTTACTAAACGCCTGCTATGTGCCCAGCACTGCTCCGGGCCCAGGGCTCAGCCGTGGATGAGAACAATGGCATCTATATCCTCCGAAACCTGTCCTCTGGGGGTGGCGGGAACATTCTAGTTAACTGTATGACAGGGGTTTTTCATGCTAGGAGAACGTGCTTAAGAAGAGCTTAATTTAGACAGCAGCTGAGGCCAAGATTGTATATCTTATATGACTGCAACCTTACAAGACAGTGGAGGAGAGCAGACTAAGGGAAGTAGGTCAAGCCGTGCACGGCGTCCTCCTGGTGGAGGTGGCAGACGAGCCACTGCTCCCCCCTCTGCGTCTCTATACTGCCCGTCACTTTCCCCAGTTTTCTTCACTGTGTGCGCCTGTCTTCTGCAATGAGAAATCAACTGAGACGAGAGGGCGTTGCTTCCAGGTCTAAGGCGGCCGCGTGCTGCTTCCGGAGCCTGTGACTTGGTGAGAGGTCGGACGGTTCCATCCGCGGGGGCCACTGTCCTTAGCTCGGGTGGAGGTCTCCCAGATGGCAGCACGTGGCTCTTAGCAAAGGTAACGACACTGGTGCCCGTTTTCCGTGTGTGACTCCATCTGAATTAGGTGTGGCCAAAGACAAATCATCCTGACCCAGAAATTCATCCGAAATGGCATCTGCAAAGGGTGGCCGTTGCCCAGGAACCAACGGGACGCTCTTTAACTCAGCCTGGGCATTCTGGTCTCCGAACTGTTGGTCCCGCATGTCCAGGGTCACTTCCTAACCCGCCACCCGAGGCCCTTCGATTCTTTATGGTTTCCGTCCATGAGGTAGTTTGGGGGTAGATGGCATATTCTCTAGACCCAAGCCCTGACTTTGGTGAACTCTTGGACCGTCCAGTCTTACTGTCCCAGAAAAGGGAGTGGGACCCTCCCTCTGGAGAATTCGCCTGTCAGACACCCGGACCGTCCAGAGCATCGTCTGCATTGTGGGAGAGCTGTGAGCTGGTGAGAGGGAAGCAGCAAGTCTGGTGGTGAAGGGAGCGGGCGGGGAGGTGTCTGGCCTCTGGACGGGCCTCTCCTGCCGCCGGGCCTCAAGGCCAGGCCGGCTGCCGGGACGCTGAGCTGCTCGCCGGATGCCTGACCCCAGAGCCCCGGCTCCGCACAGACACGGGCGCTTCCTTGGCCTCAGATCCCAGCTCTGCCACCTGCCAGCACAGGATCGTCAAACCTCTCTGAGCTTCTGTTGCCGCCTCTTCTGGGGTCTCCGTGGCGACCGAGGGTGCTGAGTGCGTGGCACGCGGAGGAGCTTGGAAATCAGTTAAAATAGTTGCAGCAGGAAAACTTGGGTGGTGTTCAGACGGCAGCGTGTATTTCTTGAAGGTGATCGCGTGGTCTCGCGAGCTGCTGTGGGGACCGGTCAGATGTGTGCCCAGCCCGCCGGCTGCCCGAGCAGCGGGCCTCGGGCCGCTAGGACGCGAGGCACAGCAACCTGAGTGCTGCGTCTTTGTTTACTCAGGGATGTTTCCATTGCCAAGGTCTCTAAGGTGTCGGGCAGCACCCTACTTCAGTGTCACGCAGCCTCGGCTTGTGGGGTGCTCCCTTGGGGCCCATGCCGGGACCAGATGCTCCTGGGACCTTTCTCAGGGCCGCTGGAGTGTCCCCACCTACAGAGGCCTGGGCGGGCCCGTCAGGTTCCTGGCTTCACTTCATGACATTTGCAAATGCCAGAGCTGCATTTGAACCCTTTTCTGCCCCTGCATGTATTAGCTGTTACAATGGTAACTTTGTAACGTGTGGCCGAGGATGGGTAAGGTTTGACCCACTGAGGGCATCACGATGACGCTTTCCAGTGTGAGTGGTGGTTACAACCCATCTCCTCCCCTGAGCCGAGAAGCGTGTTCCCATTTCCAGGCGTGGCGCCTGCCCGCATAGCCAGGAAGGCAGAGCCAGCCCCAGCCCTGCTCTGTCTGCCCCCAAGCGTGTGCTCTTGGCCTCCAGCGGGGGCTCCTGTCTGGGGTCATGGCGTGGCCCCGGGGATCCACCCGGGGATGGACAGCTCGGACCGTGAGAGAGTTTCACCAGGTCAAGTCCCCATGCCCTCCTGTAACCTTGACCCCTGGCCCCAGTTCTTCCCTCTGCTGGGTCCTTGTGGCCTTCCGGAGCTGGAAGGCAGCATTGATGGCCATCCCAGGACCCTCCAGCCCCAGCTCAGCCCTCCAGCGTCAACCAGCCCCGTCAGTGCCTGAGTTCCCTGGACCCTCAGCCCCACCTGCCGGACCTCTGTGTGACCTCGGGTGAGCCGGCTTCCCTCTCTGGGCCTCCGGGTACCTGTCTGTAAAAACAGGGACTGCTGCCATCCTCAGGGGTGGGACTGGCTTCCTTCTGACAACCCTGTTCCCCCACTGCCCCAGAGAGAACGTCTGGCTTTGAGGCTCGGCCACCGTTTCAGGGAAACACGCCATGTGAGACCGGAGGTCTCCGAGCACCTTCTGTGCCACGTAGGCCCCATCTGACAACATCGCAGCAGGAAGCACTTTGCCCTTTACGCGAGGGTCCCAGTGTACAGGGGTTTCTCCGCAGCCTGTCAGGGAAGCGGCATCTGTGGACGTCTGACGGATACCCAAGCCAGGAGAACATCTGAGTGCGTGTCCGCAGGAAGGCCTGGGGTGGGTGGAAGGTGTGCTTCGAGTTCTGTGATGCTCGCTTTGCCTTGGACTCAGCCAACAGCGAGCCTGCGGGTGCCTCCTGCCCTCAGGGCGGCTGCTGGGCTGGGGGGGAGCCAGGCCCACGTTAAACGGGTCCTGGTGCAAAATGACGGACTGGGGGGTTCACGCACCGTGTTGCCTTGGCTGAAGTTTCCTAAGCAGCCAGGCAGGTGGTCTCGATGCCCAGGTGGCTTTGGGGTCAGAACACCTGGGCTCCGATGTGGTCCAGCCTCAGTCCGGTCGGGGCCACCTCTGTTCCCAGCCACCAGGTTGCGTAACTCACTGCTCTTTGCCTTGGTTTCCCCACCTGTCAGGTGGAGATAATAGCACCCGCTTTACAGGACTGTTCATGGGCTGTGGTGTCAAGGGCCTGGGGTGGTTTTTATCATAGCTGGACACACTGTCCAGGGCTCGGGGCAAAGCCTGCAGGGTCCACCGTGGCATCAGCTGACATCGTCAGCTGGCTCACAGCTCTTCCTCCATTGCTGGTTCTCCTCCCTCCCCCGCCTAGCCCGCTGGTCCTGTTCACACCCCCTGACCCGTCCCCAAGGGCCGGGAGAAGCCCAGTCCCCGGAGAGCTGCCCGCTCCCAGGTTCTTAGCGGTGTTTGGGTTGCCTCGGAGCCCCACCACCCGCACGGCGACTCCGCCGGGCCCCCTGCACGTAGCGGGCTCGCTGGCTGTCCTGGGGCTTGAGTTTCCTCATGTCCAGAACAAGGGGCCGGAGAGGCGAGCCGGCAACCCGATTCCAGCCAGCACGCCAAGAAGCCACCGCCCGGTGTCACTGCAGGGCACGCGCGCGGGGCTGTCCCCGCTGGGCGTCTGTCCTCGGGGCTGGGCCGGGCTGAGCTGTGTGGATCCCACCCCGCCCCGAGTCCTCACAGGCTGCCTTGTGACAGGTGCTGCACGAACACCCGGAGCTCAGGTCCCGCTTCGCGCTCAGCCTTCTCGTCTGTTTGCCCTCATCCCGGGTCGAGGGCCCACAGTCAGGCCTCTCTCCGACCTTCTGCTCTGACCTTCTGCTTCTGCTCGGATGTCCGTGGCCCCAGGATCTTGCTGGAAAATGACATCTCCAAGGGCCCAGTTGGCGCTGCAGTTGGGCATGACGTTCCAAGAAGGAAGGATTGCGGGGACCACCCCACGGACCCCGTATCAGTTCGGCAGCCCTGCAGCTGTCTCCATGACCACCCCGCGGACCCCATATCGGTTTGGCAGCCCCGCAGCTGTCTCCATGACCACCCCGCGGACCCTGTATCAGTTCGGCAGCCCCGCAGCTGTCTCCATGACCACCCCGCGGACCCCCTAGCAGTTCGGCAGCCCCGCAGCTGTCTCCATGACCACCCCGCGGACCCCGTATCAGTTCGGCAGCCCCGCAGCTGTCTCCATGACCACCCCGCGGACCCCCTAGCGGTTCGGCAGCCCCGCAGCTGTCTCCATTCACGTTCCGAGAGACGGGGATGGGAGTGCAGGTGGTTTGCCTGGGAGGTGGTCCCAGGAAGCACAAGTGGGAGGGGGAGACGGGGAGGGAGGCAGAGCCAGGGGGCTATCTGGATGGGTGGGTGGTCACTGTGGGTCAGGAGGGCTCAGTCCTGCTAGGGGACCGTGCAGAACGCTCCTCAGAACCAGGGGACACTGGGGCCTTTGTCCTCCTGGGCAGAGGGCTGGTCCTGGAATTGCGCGTCCCCCCCACCCCACCACCGCACTATACAACTGTCCACCGCCACCCGGGGGAGCCTAGAGGCGGGATGGAGGCGGGCAGCACTGTGCAGCCACAGCGCCCACAGCGGCCCCCACGGGCCCCGGTACGGTCCAGCCTCCGTCTGGTCGGAGCCACCTCTGTTCCCAGCCACCAGCCGCCTCTTGAGGGCTCACAGCTGTTCTGGAAAAGCTCGCTCACTTGGTTTGTCGGGTGCCTGCTGTGCGCAGAGCACTGTCCTGAAATTCCTCCTCTGTCTCCCACACCTCCCCCGGAACCCACGACGCCCAGGACCCTTGCCTCCACTCCTTTAGGGTCCTCCCTCATCAGGACCGTGGGCAGCAGGCGGAGCCAGGTGCTCCTGCCGAGGACTTGTGCCTGGTCCTGCCTGCTGTGTGACCTGGGGCTAGACACTGCCCCTCTCTGAGTTGCCTCATCTCAGACTGAACAACGGCCCCCCAGGATGTCCCTGTCCTCATGCCTGGACCCGGTGGGTGTGTCCCCTACATGGCAGAAGGGACCTCGAGGATGTGACTAAGTTAGAGAGCTCGCAGTGGGGCTCAGGTGATGCGGTGGGGTCCATGCCATCGAGGAGGAGGGGGCAGGAGGGTCAGAGAAGAGGGGCTGTGGTGGCGGAAGCAGAGGTCAGAGAGGAGAGAAGACGCGGCCCTGCTGGCTTTGCAGACGCGGGAAGGCGCCCCGAGCCGAGGAAGGCGGGCGGCCCCATTTTGCCAACTGCACGTTGTTCCGGAGCTGCGTGATGGGCTGTGGTGTCACACGCAGCCGGGCCTCTTCCCACTCAGGCTGCCTTTGGCTCCAAAGGCTTTAATGAGCACCTGGGGGGGCCAAGGAGGAGACAGTAGCATGGAGAACTGGCCGCTCCAGGCTGCGGCCTTACACCCGGGGCGTGGGATCCCCGCCGGGCTCAGGGCGTGCCGGGCGCACGCGCGTGGCTGCACCCTGCTGAGTGGGGTGTGGGGAACCTCGTAACTATTCTGAATGTCACTCCTGGTTGTTTGCAGTTTACTGGGAAGGAAACCGAGGCTGGACAGCAGGGGTATGTCCGGTAACCTGGCAGCCGGGATTGTAGCCTGGCCAGTTGCCTGGTCCAAAACCCGCATGGCCTCTTGCTGAAACAACCCTCCCGGCCTCCGGTCGGCTTCCCGCTCCCGTTCCCCGAGTGAACACCTGGCCCGTGGAGCTCTGAATCGTCCGCACCTGCCGGTTCTGCGGCCACACTCTCTGCCAGCTCAGGTGGCCCAGTCTCCCCCCCCGGACGGGGCGCAGTCTGATACCCCCGGCGTGCGGGGACCCAGGCAGTGTGAGGCTGTGCGAGACCCGTGCGCTCGCGCGGGAGTGCGACCCAGGTAGGCAGGGAGGTGGCGAAGGGCCAGCAGACCGTCCAGTGTGGCTGGAGTGAGCCAGCCGCACGGGAGGGGCCGTCCGGATGGGTGAGCGGGTGTGCGCCCGACGGCGGGCCCGGGGCCTCGGCACGGCCAACGCCTGCGGCCCCGAGCATCCCTGCTGCTGCTGTGATCGCGCCGCGTTGACTCGAGGCCCCCGGGGGCCTCTGTGACACACTTCTCGCTGGCCTTCCTGATGCTCTTGCTGTCCTTCGGCTCTGAGACCGGCCTCGTCTGCCAGGCGCTTGGAGAGTAATTGTGGAGTGCAGGGTTCAAGCATCGGTTCCCTTGAGCACGCCTCCGACGTGCCGCGGAAATCAGGAAACGTGATATGTGTGCAGAAGCCCAGCGTCCAGCCAGGTGCCTCCCTGGCTGCCTGGGACGGGCGTGGGACGGGCGTGGGACGGTCGTGGGGTGCAGAGCAGGTCTGTGTGCTGAGGATGAAGGGTGGCCCTGCCAGGGCCGCCTCTGGAATCCTTGGGCAGGTCTCCCCGCCCTCCCGACCCCGCCAGACCTCAGTGTTGCTTTCACTGCTCTTCCCTTCCAGCCCTCTCCTCCCGCCGACTCATCCTCTCCCCTCTGGCCAGGCTGGGCCCCTCTGCAGCCCTGCGGGGCCCGGGGCTGCCACATGAGAGCTTTATTCTGCCCCTGCCGCGGCTGACCCTTCCTTTCCTCCACTGGCACCCATATCCTGACCTGACACCCCAAATTCCTTCTCTGAGAGCAGCTCACTGGGGCACAACGGAGCAGCCGGCCAGCAGCCTTTGAAGGAGCTACAAGGAATTAAAATAGCTGGCGGCAGCACACACACCGAGCCCCGACGTGAGCCCCTTTGGGAGGCGCTCTGCAGCGCACGGCGAGGTTTTCTGACAGCCCATGCTGTTGGTGAGGGAATGGGGCTGGCGAAGGAGGGGTCAGCCTCCGTCACTGGGGCGTCCAGTAGGAGGGGGGCTGCTGGAATGGAGCACCGTACACCTCGGGGCTTAAAACAACGGAAGCTTATCCTCTCACAGTTCTGGAGGCCCGAGGTCCAAAATCCATGTCACTGGGCTGAAGTCAAGGTGTCGGCAGGGCTGCGCTTCCTCCAGAGCTTCTGGGAAGAATCCGCCCCCCGTCTCTCCCAGCTGCCAGCGCTCCTTGACTTGCGGCCGTGTCGCCCCGACCTCAATGCAAGCATCTTCAGGTCTCTCCCCTCCCATCCGTGTGTGTGGTCAGACCTCCCTCTGCCTCTCTAAGGATGCTTGTGACTGCATTTAGGGCCCACCCAGATAATTCAGGATAATCTCCCATCTCAAGGTCCTTAACTGTATCACATTTGCAAAGACCAACCGCATGATTTTTAACCAGGTAAGGTCACGTCCACAGGTCCTAGGGCTTAGGACGTGGGTATATCCGGGGGCGGGCATTATTCAGCATCCCCAGGCAGCTTCTCAAACGTTCTGTCTCTGGGACTGAAACCCTTTCTCCTTCCTGTGTGGGTCTCTAGAATAGCTGAAGGTTAGAGGAAAGACCCGTCGTTAGTTAAAAATTGTTACTGTTGGGGCTTCCCTGGTGGCGCAGTGGTTGAGAGTCCGCCTGCCGATGCAGGGGACACGGTTTCGTGCCCCGGTCTGGGAGGATCCCACATGCCGCGGAGCGGCTGGGCCCGTGAGCCACGGCCGCTGAGCCTGCGCGTCCGGAGCCTGTGCTCCGCAATGGGAGAGGCCACAACAGTGAGAGGCCCACGAATCGCCAAAAAAATTGTTACTGTTAAGTCAGCTAATTGTAGACATCCCCCGATCCCCTGAGCTGGATGCCGTTGGGGACGGCTGACCGTCAGTGTGCACAGTCTCTGAGGGGCGGTTAGGCGAGATGCATTGAGGCTTAAATATGTTCGTGCCCTTTGGTAGAAGAAGGCGGCTGATATGATTTGTGCATAAAAAGTCGTTCGCTGAAGGGGTCACGTACTCTGCAGGGTGAATGTCCAGCCACAGATGCTGGGCCAGTTCATCATCGTCCGTCCATCCGTAGCAGCTGTTCTCCAACTTTGAGGGTGTAGGACCCCTTCACTCAAATTTATTGGGGACCCCAAAGAGTTTTTGGTTGAATGCATGGTATTTATTGATATTTGCTGTATTAGACCTTAAAATGGAGAATTTTTAATTCATTGAATAAGAATAATAGCCCTTTGGATGTTAATGTAGGAGTATTTTCAGGGATCAGAGTGGCATTGCTTTACGGTTTTGCAAATCTCATTAACGTTTGGCTTAAGAAACGTCTGCTGGAGCTCCTGTCCGGCCTGTTTTCTATCAGTTGTGATGTCACATGTCACGGGGCTTCCGGAAAACTCCACGGTACACTCAGGAGGGAGTGGGAGCGATGGAAGACAATAACATCTCAATCTTTTTTATTTTTGCCTCTGCACCTCGAGGCTTGCGGAATCTTAGCTCCCCGACCAGGGATTGAACCTGGGCCCTGGCAGTGAAAGTGCGGAGTCCTAACCCCTGGGCCTCCAGGGAATTCCCCATCTCAGTGTTATTATGAACATGGCTTTGACCCCGCAGGTGCCCTGCTAGGGTATTGGGGATCCAATACCCTAGACCAAACTTGGAACTGGTGATAAAAGCTGGAGTATGACGTAGCCATTAAAATGATTGTGAAGGAGGAGTACAATGCATGTGTCTATGCTGGTGATAAATGAGGAATATAGATTACACGCAGCATCATCTGCAAAATACGCAGGCAAAATGCACCAGAAGAAAATACATTGCAATGCAAGAGCTACGGGCAGCGCTGCCTTTTTTCCTGATGCTTGGCTGTTTTATTTCCTTTTGCTTCTTCATTTTAAGGATGTGAGGGGGACAGGATGGGTCTCAAGAGGCTTGACTGGAGAGCAGCTGTCTGACCTGCTGGCAGCAGCCAGGTCCTGCTCCAGGGACAGGACGGCGTTCTCTATTTTGGGAGGTGGACTTTCACTGCGGAACTAGGGCTTTGAGTGGCACTGACATGATACAGGAATTTAGTGTGTGTGTGTGTGTGTGTGTGTGTGTGGTGTGCTCTTGGGATAATTTAGTCTACTGTTATAAACAAGGGGAGTTGTGCTCTGGGGCAAATTTCTCGGTGGCCTTTGAGGAGCTGGGAGCTGGTCTGAAATTCGGCGTCCTCTGTGGGAATGCCCAGCCCCGGCAGGGCTCCAGCGGAGAGCTAAATATATCCTGGGTGTGTGCTGGCAACCTCGGGCGCCCCAACGCCCAGCCGGCGTCGGAGCAGAGCTCAGGGGAGTAATTGATTTGTCTGATGAAGTTCCATGTCTGCCGTTGACGGAGCATCTAGTAACACCAGGCCTGGGGGAGGCGTCGTCCAGGCTCCGTCCTGAGTGCCGCAAAGCCCTGTGGGGCGAGGATTCTTGCTCCCGGTTTACAGATGAGGGCGGGCAGACAAAGACAGGCGGCAAGACCCCCCCCAAGGTCAACCCAAGGTCAACGGCTGGCAAGGGGGGAGGTGACCCGCTCTGGGAGCGCCGCCAGTGCAGCCTCCTCTGCGTGCGTGCATCTGCCCACCGGGTCTTCTGAGAGACCAGAAGCATCGTTACGCTTTTCCAAGGGCTCCGGCCTCGCAGGCGGAAGAGAATGGCAGTAACAATAATAGTAACGGCCCCGGACAGTATCACTCATCGAGTCCTCCCGACGCCGCGGGGGTGGTTTCCGTGACTGCCCATTTTACAGGTGGGGACCCGGAGGCCAGGTGACCTCGTGAAACCTGCCCCGAGTGCCCAGCTGGCGGTGGGAGAGCCGGCCTGTGAACCCACGCAGCCCCTCCAGACCCTGGGCTTCTGCTGGGCGGTGTCTTCCCTCCCTCGTCATCCGCGTTACATGTAGGTCAGTTTGCTCGCGGCTCAGCGTGAGCCGGGCTTAGGTGCCTCCACGCCTCGCGTGGCAGAGAGGGTGGGTTCCTGCTCTGCCGGCTGGGTTGGGGCGTGCTGGCACAGAGATGTCGTCACCTGGGAGGGGGCCGTGGGGGGGGCAGCCTCTGAAATGGACTTACAGAGAAACTTTCCCTCTTTTCACTTAAAGTGTGACCCACAGCCTCCAAGATTGGCCCCTTGGGCAGGACATCTTGCTGGAAATCGGGCCTTCAGGACATTCCTGCCCCCGTCCCCCGGGCACAGGGCCCGCTTCCCCATGGGTGCCCTGCTCTGAGCTTTGCCGCCCCCCTTCCCCTCACTCCCAGGGCACCCCTGCAGCCCCGCAGGAGACCTCAGCAGGGCTCTGCTCTGGATTTGGGGCTCACGGTGGGAGAGCTGGGCCTCAGAATGCTTCCTAGCCGTGGCACCTCGTGGGAACCCCGTGAAAGCAGTCTGTAGGGAGGGGGTGGCTCCCCGAATCCTCCCCAACAAAGTTCCTGTTTCCTCTGTGAGGGCCTGCCCCTCCCCAGGGTGACTGACACCGGGAAGGACACCCCTTTCACAGGAGACCCTCCCCCCCTCCCTGGGTCTCATGGACAGGCAACGAGTCAACCCAGCATATCCGGGCTGGGGGTTGGGCAGAGCCAGTGGTTTCACTTGAGTGTATGGATCCCTTGGCCAGGCACTGGAGGTGGCCTTGATGGAGTTCTTCCCTCCAGGAGCTCCCAGCCTAATGAGAAAGGCAGATAGCACGTGAGGAAAACACACCATGAGAAAGCACTTCTCTGGAGAGGCTGTGGGGACAGAGAGGAGGCCGGTAAGGAACCTGCTGTGAGAGAGAAATCCTGGCAGGCTTCCTGAAGGAGGTGACATCCCACTAAGTAGGAGTTAGCCAGACAAATCAGTAGAAGGGCCTCCGGCAGGACATGCGGAGGTGAGAGTAGAGCGAGTGTTTGAGGAGCTTCACTCACGCCTCTGCCCCAGGCTAGGCCCTGGGTAAGTGCCAGGCCCATGGCAGGGGCCCACAGCCCATCTGCCTCTCAGGCACTATGTCACCTCTCAACGTACCTTGCACGGCACCTCGCTTGCAGGAAGCGCTCAGTGATGACGTGGCTGAGGAGTCACCGCATCCGGAGAGGAGAGAGAGGGAGGGAGCGTGGGACCACGTCTCTGCTGAATTCAGCCTCCTGGGCGTCTGCTAGAGCTGCACTGCGTCCCCCCTGCCCGCCCGCCATGATTCCGGGCAGAGCCAGGGCGGGGATGGGGGTGTCAAGCCCTCTCAACACGTCTAGCTGTGAAGGGAGGGAGTAAAGGCCCTAGCGCAGGTGTGGCCAGGGGGCAGGGAGGCCTCCCCTGTTTGTCACTATGGATGGCAGGGGGGATGGGACCAGCAGAGGGGACACGGGTGCCCCACTCAGCTGTCTTCCTCGGCCGCTTGTCCTCCCCCAGACCTGGGACTCATCCAGGGCCATGCCCAGCCCACTTCCTCTCAGAGGGCTAGGGGCCTGGCAGCTTCATCAGGAATGGTGGCCCTGTTCTCCGGGGGCAGGGGGAGGGCAGAGGGAAGCGGCACCTTTCTCCAGCCGTGCAGGGACAGCACTGGGGGTCCAGGTGGAGGCGCGGCACCTGTTTAGGTAGCCTGGGCCCCCTCCCTGCCAAGCAGCAGGGATGCCCGTAACCCAGTGCTTGACAGCTGACCCCACGAGCCCTTGCAGCCCACACACAACCCTGGGCATCATTTCATTCAACAGTAGCAGACGGCCTGGGGCACAAGTGGCCTCCTCTGAGGCTTTAGCGCATCTTCCTGAACCCGGTAGCTCTTCAGGTCTGGGGTGAGGAGGGCGCCCCGTGACCCCGGGTGATGGGCACGTGTGCCCACCGCATCTGAGGTGGGAGCCGCGCGCACGGCTGCGTGCCTACCCTGGAGGCTGGGGTCCCTGCCCGGTCCCCGCTGGGTGATGCCAGGCAGCGCCCCCTGGAAGGACAGTCTGGCCAGGGAGGTGGGCCTGGGAGTGGTGGGTCACGGCGGTGGGCTTCAGTGCCGTGTAGACTGGTGAGACCCAGAGACGCAGAGAGGAGGCTCAGGATCCACTGTCCCAGTTCTGGGAAAGGGGTTACACCAGGAATAGAACCTTTTATTTCCCACGGCACCTCCTGACGCACGGGGCCGCAGCAGTTTGGAGAGGAACGGCGCTAGTGGCTGGGATCTGTGGCTCGAGGTCAGGGGGCACAGTCACCGGCCACCTGGGCAGCATCGGGGCAGCCTTGTCCAGCAGCGCCTCCCCTGCACCAGGACTCGGGGTGTTTTAGCGCCTCCTGCTCGAAGCCGGGGAACAGAAGCTCGTGCCCAGACAGTGTGACGGACCCACTTGACACGGAGGCTGTCCCTTGGGAAGTTTGAGGGGCTTGGCCCCAAGCACGCGGACGGAAGAAATTTCACGATGGATCCCTGGACCCTGCCCGGCAAGCCAGCGCCTTTACTTAGGGCTCTGAATCGCCTTCACTTGCGGATCAGCTGTGATCACACCCGTGTACAGGTCTGCTCAGAACACTAAACGCGGTCTCGTGCACCCTCCCCTCATCTGTGGAAGCAGAAATATTCAGATATCGATTCCTCGCCTCTGCTGGAGCAAATAGACCCGAATCCTGTCAATATTTGGCAAAGGCCATTTCCCTGGGTGCCCGCGAGCTGCGGGAAGATGAACTGCACAGCAGGCTCTGAAGGAGGCCACGTGTGGCCGTGGTCCTGCCCATAAGGGGGAGGGGCGGTAATTAACTACCAGCCTCGTCTGGGGCCCAGACTTGTGGGTCTTTCTAGGTCTTTTTTTTGTTTTTGTCTGCGTTGGGTCTTCGTTGCTGCACACGGGCTTTCTCTAGTTGCGGCGAGCGGGAGCTACCCTTTGTTGCGGCGCGTGGGCTTCTCATTGCAGTGGCTTCTCTTGTTGCGGAGCACGGGCTCTAGGTGCACGGGCTTCAGTAGTTGTGGCTCACAGGCTCAGTAGTTGTGGCTCGCAGGCTCTAGAGCGCAGGCTCAGTAGTTGTGGCGCACGGGCTTAGTTGCTCCGCGGCATGTGGGGTCTTCCCAGACCAGGGCTCAAACCCGTGACCCCTGCACTGACAGGCAGATTCTTAACCACTGCGCCACCAGGGAAGTTCCTTTCTAGGTCTTATAATCCATAAGATTACAGCTCACATGTGCTTGGGCCATTACTTCTCTGAGCGCTCCAATGTTTGTGACCTCATTAGAGTTTCCCCAGAATCCTCAGAAATGCTTAGGGCTCTAGGGGTTGGGGGGAAGGGGCGGCTGAGGTCACACAGCCGGAACAGGGCACAGCTGTGATTCGAGCCCAGGGCTGTCCGTCGGGCCCAGGCTCTCCCCACCACCCGGCGATGGATCACAGGAGAACGGGGTGTGCAGACAGCGAGAGCTGGAGGGCAGGTGTCATGACCTTGCAGAAGGCGTGTCCGCAGGGAAGCAGGCATTGCCATTGGTTTTAATGAGAAGAGAGGCTAAAAAGACCCTGCTCGCACACCCAGGCCTCCGCGGCATCGATTCAGAGTCTGCTGGTCCTCCAGAGCTCTCAGCTGCCACTGCACTGCTCTGACTCTCCAGACTGGCAAGCTGGACCGTGGGCGTCTCTCTCTTTTTTTTTTTTTTTTTTTTTTTTTGCGGTACGCGGGCCTCTCACTGTTGTGGCTTCTCCCATTGCGGAGCACAGGCTCTGGACGTGCAGGCTCAGCAGCCATGGCTCACGGGCCCAGCCGCTCCGCGGTATGTGGGATCTTCCCGGACCAGGGCACGAACCCGTGTCCCCTGCATTGGCAGGCGGACTCTCAACCACTGCGCCACCAGGGAAGCCCGGGGCATCTCTCTTTTGAAACAGCTGGCTCTTGTCTTCTTTCCACACATATCTGGGTGCCACCCTCTGCCACCAGGGACCTTAAAGGGGGGCCCTGACCCCTTCTAGGGGTGTTACTCTCACTTGAGTTTTTCAGAGTCTGCTTTATCATTAATTGTACAATAAACAAGACAGGTGGTTGTTTTTGCAAGAGCGGACGATTGAAGAGGAAACAGCGTGTGCCTCTGGAGAGGCCCGTGGCCGGCTGTCCCGTCTGCGTGGACCCCACCTTGGGACCCACCCGGCAAGCTTCCCTCACGCAGGACATACGGTCGTACAGCACGCTTATGAGCAGCTGGGTGTGATTCCGCTGAGTGGGTTTTCTGTGGTTTGGCCACATTCTCTTTCCATCACTAAGTGCGGAGTGTTCTTTGCATTAAACAAACTTTTTCTATTGTGGTCAGATATACGTAATATTAGCTGTGCCACTGTAACTGTTTTTAAGTGTGCAGTTCGTGGGACTAAGTACATTCACATTGTTGTGAAACCTTCACCACCATCCTTCTCGAGAAATGTTTCCATCTTCCCCAACCAGCTAGCTCTGTCCCCATTAAGTAACTCTTCATCCGCCTTCCCGCCCCCCGCCCCCTGGTGCCCAGCGTTCTGCTTCCTGCCTCTGTGGACGTGGCAACTCTAGGGTCCTCACAGAAGTGCAGTCAATCATTCAGTACTTGTGCTTTTGTGACCAGCTCATTTCGCTGAGCCTAGTGTCCTCAAGGTTCGTCCATGTTGCAGCAGCTGTCAGAACTGCCATCGTTTTCAAGGCCGAATAATATTCCATTGTGGGGATGGACCACGTTTTGTCGATCCATCCCTCCTTCCGTGGACACGTGGGTTGCTTCCTCCTCTTGGCTGTCGGGAATGCTGCCGCTGTGGACACAGGTGAGCAATATGTATCTGAGTCATTTCCTTGGGGCGCGTCCCAGGGTGGGATTGCTGGGTCAAGAGGTATCTGCTTCACTTCTTGAGATGCCATGATGCCGCCTTCCTGGTGGACTTTACCATCGGTGCGGGGTGCTTTGAGGGCGGGGCCTCGTCTGGTGGGCCTCTGAGCCCACCTTGCCCCGGCCGGACTCGGAGTGGCTGAAGAGCATCCCCGCAATTCCACGTGGTCGCCGTGCCCGGCGGCCAGGCTGGGCTCTTGGAGGTTCCCCAAGTGGGCTACCCCCTCTCCATCCCCCCATCTTTGCCCAGGCTGGTCCCCTTCTGGGGCGCCTTCCTTCCCTGCCCCTCCCCGCAGTCCTCCAGCATCTGGCCTGTGGGTGGATGTCCTGCTGGCTCCCTGACCCTGTCCCGTTCCTGCTGTCATCCCCACTGCTTGTCCACTTGTCCAGGTGAGTCTGGGCCCTTTCCATCTGCCTCCCTCTATAGGGACTCCAGAGGGGGCACTGTGTCCCCCGGCTCAGAATCCTCTGAGCCCGTGAGCGCCTGTGCAGAGCAGGGGCCCCGGACCCATGGGGGCCTAAATGCCTGAGCTGTGTCGGGGTGAGGGTCCCAGGGCCACAGCTCCCAGGACCCGGGAAGCGTCTCTGTCCAGCAGGGCAGCCTTGGCTCCCCGAGGCCATGCTGGGGAACGTTGCAGCTGGACCCAAGGCCACATTGCGAGACGCTGCCCCAGGCAGCGAGGGATGAATTTAGCCCCGTTGATGAGAAAATGTCCTGCACCTTCCTTCTCTACTTCCCTTAGCCTGTGGACGTGACTCAGAGGGGTATGGTTGTAACTCCCCTTAACCTACCCCGTTGCCTGGTGATGCAGAGATGCTGGTGGGTGATGGTCCCCTGACCCATAAGGCAGACCCGACGGGGTCAGTGGGTGAAGCCCACCCCTCCCTAGGCTCAGCCAGAGCTCCCCCGCCCCCTGACCGCCAACACCTTGCTGCCTTGGAGTTTCGCTGACCTGGCCACGGGGCCGACTAAATTGTGGTACAATAAATACAACCTAGAATTTGCCGTCGTAACTAAGCATCGCCAAGCGCACAGCTCTGCAGCGTTAAATGCACTCATTCCGTACCACCATCAGCACCATCGTCTCCTGAACTCTTTTCATCTTGCAAAACTGAAACTCTGTCCCCATTAAACACCAATCCCCCTCCCCCTCCCCAGCCCCTGGCAACCACACTTCTGCTTTCTGTCTCTAGGAGTTTGACGGCTCTAGGGACCTCGTATAAGTGGAAACATATAATATTTGTCCTTCTGTGACTGGTCTGTTTCAATGAGCATAACATCCTCAAGGGTCGTCTGCGCTGTAGCCCGCGTCAGAACTCCCTTCCCCTTTAAGCTGAATAGTATTGCGTTGTATGAACAGCCCAGATTTTGTTTGTCCGTCCATCGGGCTGTGGACACTTGGGCTGCTCCCACCTCAGGCTGTTGGGAATAATAATGGATATGCAAATACACAGTTTGGGTTTTCACGGTCCCAGCGGCAGCTCTGTGGCAGGTGGTCCTGTGGTCAGGCCACAGGCAGACCAGGCCAGAGCCCTCAACATGTGGGACTTCACTGGTCCTTCCCCACCATCCAGTGAAATGGGTACTCCTTGTGTCCCCGGTGTAGATGGGTAAAGTGAGGCCAGCAAGGTGAAAGGACTTCCTGCCATGCCAGCCTCTAGGCAAGGTGTCGGGGCACTGGGTGGAGGGTTTTCCACATTCAGAACCCACACCATCACCTTTCCCATGGGGTGTCCAGTCGCCTAGGTGCAGTCATCCATTCTCTGGCTGTTTGCTCGTTCATCAGACAGTGAGTGGATCCACTCTCCTCCTTGCCCTGGGATGGGCCAGGCGAGATGCATCAGCTCCATCCCACCCTTAGGAGCTCACGGGATGGGGACCGAATCACACGGACACAAAGAATAGTTGATTGACTATCTATGTCTCCACGGATACGGGCAGTGGGGGGGTGTGCAAGCCATGCATTTGCCAACTCTGGCTACAGGTGGGGAAACTGAGGGCCAGGAGAGAAGACGGTTTCCTCAGCCGCAGAGCCAGGTGTTCTGAGCCCTGGGCCTGTCTCTGTTGCTGCAGGTTTTTTCCGGGATCCGTGAGGGTGAAGTTAGCGGGTCATGGTCTATGCTGTTTCTGGGGGATTTCTTTGTCTTCTTCATCAGTTTCTCCCCCAACTCTTTCTTCTGAAAAGTTTTAAGCATAGAGAAAAGTTGGGGGGAAAAGCCAGTACAATGAACACCTTGTAATACTTTCATCTAGAGGCATCCGTTATTAACATTTTGCTTTCTCTCTCCATCTCTCTCTCTCTTTTCTGAATCATTTGAAAGTGAGTTGCGTCATCACACCTAGGCTTTAGCACAGGCCTGTACCCAAATAGCACCCACAGGAAGTCCCCGGTCCCGTTTCCCTGCCCCCAGGGCTCCTTTACAGACGTGTGTCTACCTTCCCTTCTTCAGGAGTCAGTCTAGGGTCACCCGCCACAATTGGTGAGCGTGTCTCTCTGTCTTTAGTCTCCTTTATTCTTGAACGTTCTTCCCACCTGTTTTCTTTCATGCCATTGACGCTTAAAGAGTCCAGCCCTGTTACTTTGTGGATCGTCCCCCATCTGGTTGGGTCTGTTTCTTAGTGATGGGATTCGGGCTGAGCATTTTTGGTGAGAGGCTGCTGTGTGACCTGCTTCCCGCTCAGGGGGTGCACAGGGCCCGTTGGTCCCGTGTGCTTTCCGATTTTTAGCACAGCCTGAGCGCATCCCGCGGGGATGAGAATCCTCGCACGTACGGCTTTGCACCCGTGTGCAAATAGACCTGTGAGTGGACGTTACAGACATTCCCGGAAGCAGAAAGGTAAATGGGAATATTGTCTGCCGACCTGCTCTCCCTGGAGGCGGACCCCGTTCACGCCTTTACCAAAAGGGCACCGGAGTTCCTTGTCCCTCTCTGCTCCCTGCCCAGCACGGGGCACTGTCAGTCTTTTCGTATCTGCCAGCTGATGGGAAAAGGACACCTCCCTGCTTTCATCTGCCTTCTCAGGCACCCGAGGGTATTTTTCTAGCTTCCGGGCCATTTGTGTTTCTGTGAATTTGCTGTTGCCCCCCCAGCTTATTTTCTGTGGGGTTGCTTGTCTGTCTGTATTGACTCAGAAGGCGGATGGGTGTGTACCCTGCGCTCCGCCCAGCAGGGACATGGAATGGCTCTCCATCTGAGTGCCGGCAGTGGGGCCTGAGAGACGGTGTGCGTTGGGGGCCGTGGGCAGGACGCGGGCACCGCGGGGCCGCGTCCAGGTGTGTTGTCGGGCGGGGAAGGCAGCGTTGGCTGAGGGGGTCTTCGAACAGGGAGACAGAAACTCGGTCACCTCCGATCAGCTTCCCGGGTGATCTCCCTGCTCACCAGGTTCGGGGGGCTGCTGAAATCAGAACGCGTCTCGGCACGCAAGCCCACCTTTGGCGGCTCTGGGCAGCCTCCTCCTGGCCTCGGGGGCCTCACACCTGCGGGCTCCTCTGCTGGTCTCAACCGCCTGCGCGTAAGCTTTTTCTCAGCCTTCAAAGTTCGTTTCGGCTTCATTTCCTCCGAGAGGCCCCCTGACCGCCCGAGCCCAGCGGCTGCGGAGCCCCGCTGCCCCGCAGCAGCCGCTGGGGCCGGCCCTGCTTTCCTCCTTTGTTACACTGATCGCAGGTCGGGCCTGCACGTTCATCTGTTTCCCTGGCTGTGTTTGTTGCCCTGCTAGTCTGCCAGCTCCCGGCGGGGGGCTTAGGACTGACAGGTTCCCCCTCACCGGGCAGAACACCCTGCCTGACTCATTCCTCTGTTACGTGGACGGGACAGCCTCCAAGTAGCCCAGCCCTTGGGCATCTGGGTCAGTCTGGCTGAAGCCACCTCCTGGCTGGTACCTTGGGGGCCTTGCTGTCCTTTGCCTTAGGGGACCCTGGACTTACTGTCTTGGGGGCATACACGTCACAGATGGTCCTGCAGATGCTGTGAGGACCCACGGTGTGGCCCTTGGTGAGCACGGCTCCCCCACGTGGACAGGGGCAAGAAGAGTGGACTGAAAGGATGCGGTCCAGCCAGGCTGGGTGTCTGCGACAAGGAGTCCGGTCTCAATCTGGGAGGCCTCGTGAGCCCCCGGAGGTGGTGCTCGGTGCTGGGGACCCGGAGGTCCGCCTGGCAGGGCGGGGAGGACCAGTGATGGGGCACAGGGTCTCAACCAGGTGAGAAGGGGTGGGTGGGAGGGGCCAGAGAGAAGGGGAGGCCCCGTGAGGTACAGGGAGAAAGTGCTACCGGTAATGCCGACGTTCCGCGCTCGCTGCTCCGACACGACAGATGATTTTGGTGACAATGGGAAAGTCCATGTTCTAGGTTGAATTGTGTCCCCAAAGAGAGATGTTGAAGTCCTGACTCTGGTCCCTGTGAATGTGACCTTATTTGGAAATAGGGTTGTTGCAGACGTAACCAGTTAATACGAGGTCATATGGAGTAGGGCGTCCTGATAAGAAGAGGAAGAGAGACACAGAGGAGAGGCCACGTGACCACAGAGGCAGAGGTTGAAGGGCTCTTCAACCAAGCATTGCTGGCTACCGTCGGGAGCTGGACGAAGCAAGGAAGGATTCTTCCTTACGGGTTCCAGAGGGAGCACGGCCCTGTTGACACCTTGATTTAGGACTTCCGGCCTCCAGACTGGGAGAGAATAGATTTCTGTTATTTAAGCCACTCGGTTTTTGGTCCTTTGTCCCAGCAGCCACGGGAATCTCATACAGTTAGGAATTGGGAAAGAAAGATGCCACTTACCAAGTGCCCATCAGGTACCAGGCGAGGTGCCTGGCCCCTTCACGCATATCATTTTGTTTGGTCTCTCTGCAGCCAGCAGGCAGGCACCCCCATTATATACATCGGAAATTGAGGCCCAGAGAGGTAGAGCCGCTGGGCCAAGGTCACACAGCTAGTGAGAGACGGAGCCGGTTGCAAACACAAGTCTGCCTGAGTGGCACAAGGGGAGCCAGCTGGGTGAGGGTATTGGTGTGTGATGTGTGGCCCTGTTGGAGGGTGGGGAGAGGTGGGGGAGGGAGGATGGCAACAAGCCAGACATTCTCTTTTCTGACTCTGAGGTTCCTGGGGGGCTTCCAGGTGGAGGCGTCCAGCACGCCGCTGGCTCTGGGGGTTGAGTGCTCAGGAGAGGCCCGGCTGGACTCTTAGGAATCCTTGCCCAGGGGCTGGACGATGTCTCAGATCCCTTCAGACCTAATTTTTTATGCCCCTGAGAAAGCGCCAGTGTCTTCCTTGCCTTAGACCCACCTGGAAAATCCGTACCATCTGTCGTGAAGTTTCCAGGTCCTCGATTTCGTTTGTCTCTCATCTTTTAAGAGGCATTCAGGAAGGAAGATGTGAGTGGGCGTACCTAGTGATGGCACAGTGATGGGTGGACGTGGCGTGGGGCTGTCAGGGCTGAAGAATGATTCTGCAATGTGGAGCAGGGGGTCTGCCAGGAGGAGGGGGAGCCAGGGGCTTGGGGAAGCAAGTGGAGCCGCCGAAGCCACCTGCGGCCACGCCCCCCCTTGCCTTTCTGGTCCTGGCCCCTTCGCAAGTCACCTGAGGAGCCGGCCTGCTCGGAGGACGCAGGCCACTGTTGGGGGCTGCAGGTGGGGGACCCTCCGTGGGGCAGGGTGGCCTGGACCATGTCCTCGAGTTCAGGCGTCCTTCCAGGCACCAGTCAGCCCCACCCACCCTCTGTGCGCAGAAGGAGCCGCGTTTCTCTCCTTTCTTTAAATCATCATCACTTTCGCTGGGTCCCCCACCCTGGCAGGGGTACAGGTGCAGAAGTTAGGCTGGAACTTTCTACACTGCAGGTGGCAACCCATTTGTGGGCATGAAATCAGTTTAGTGGGTCACAGAAGACTTTGTTACGTAAGAGGTTGAATTGAATGCAAGATAGCAGACCCATCCCAGGAAAAAAAAAAGAAAAGAAAAGATAGAAGAATAGCAGAGCACATCCCGAGTCGTAAGGCTACTAGGTATTGTTTGGTGAGAAATATCTGTTATGTATTCACATATCATATAAACTATTGCCGCCTGTGGTAGGCTGAAAAACGGGCCCCCCAGAATACATCATGTTCTCATCCTGGGACCTGTGAGTGTTGCTTTATTTGAAAAACAGGGTTTTTGCAGATGGGATTAAGGTGAGGACGCTGAGCTGGGGAGATCATCCAGGATTATCTGGGTGAGCCCTAAATGCCATCACAGTGACTCTTAGAGAGGCAGAGGGA
This sequence comes from Leucopleurus acutus, assembly GCF_964270905.1. Taxonomy (NCBI): domain Eukaryota; kingdom Metazoa; phylum Chordata; class Mammalia; order Artiodactyla; family Delphinidae; genus Leucopleurus; species Leucopleurus acutus. The sequence goes on from NC_139146.1 coordinate 3,357,644, forward strand.
GGTTACAGACGGACACACAGAGGAGAAGGGGATGGGGTGGGGGGAGGGGCAGAGATGCGGTGATGCGGCCGTGAGCCGGGGATGCCGGCCGCCACCAGGATCTGGACGGGGCGGGAAGGATCCTCCCGCAGAGCCCAGAGGGAGCCTCGCCCTGCAGACACCTGGATTTCAGCCCAGTGGTACCGACTTCGGACTTCTGGCTTCCAGAACTGTTGTCTTACCAGTTTGTGTTGGTTTGTTACCGCAGCTACAAGAAACAAATACACTTTGGAACAAACAGCCCCAAAGCGCAGAGGCAGAACTCGGCAATCAGTTATCCTGGCTGGGGGCCTGCGGGCTGGCCGGGGCTCAGCTCACCAGGCTCGGCTCCGTGGGGGTGGCTCTGCCCCATCTCATACCCTCCTCCTGGGACCAGCAGGAGGCAGAAGCACAGTAGGGCGGAGGGAGCCGCCTTCCGCCTGGACTCAGAACTGGAACATTGTCGCTTCCACCCGCATGCCGTGGCCAAGCCAGCCGCGTGGGCCAGCACAAAGTTATGGGACTGCAAGAACCCTCTCCCCCGGAGGAGACCCTGGCGAGGGTAAGGCTGCAGGGGGAGCCCGGACTCAGTTCATCCCACAGGTGTGCACACCTGTGCCTGGGAGGCCACTGCCCGGTGTACCCCTCTCTCTGGGCACTGATGTTGGAACAGTTTGGGAGCCACTGGCCGGGGGCAGAGAACCTGGCTCCCAGTGCCTATCCCCCGTGCCCTTGACCCTGGCGTTCACGGGTGTTCAGGGCCTGGCTCTGCCTCTCTGCAACTCTTCCTGAGAATCAGCTCGGAAGGTTCTAGGTGGGGCAGGAACAGCATCTCGCCTCACCCCCTCCCACCACATCCTCAGAGGAGAAGAGGGGCTCATCCCGCAGGGCCCAGGAGGGAAGAGGACTGCTTCCCCAGCCCCAGCCAGTCGCGGCCCCAGCATGGGACGTGCAGATCCGAAATTAGCGTGAGTTCCTCGGGGTCCTGGTCCTCTGCTTTCAGACCACACCGGGGACCTTGGAGAGGTCATGGGGCAGGAAGCTCCCACGAGGCCGGGCGCCACGGCCGTGCCTCCCCATGGGTGCTGGCCACGCTGCCTCTCCTGTCCCCTCCGCCCAGAACCGACGGGCAAGGGGCAGGGCTCAGGCGCCCCCTCCACACCTCGGCCCTGGGAACCACCTGAGGCCATGGGAGAGGAGGCCATGGGTCTGGACCCCTGGACCTCTGTGGGTAGGGGAGGGGTCCCCACGAGCCAGGGGCGGCCTCCCAGGGGCCCGGCTGCCACTACAGATAGGGGAGCAAGGTGTGGTGGGAGCTGAGCTCCATGGGGGCATTGGTGTGAGGGGAGGAGAGCAGGCAGCTGAGGGTCGGGCAGACATCTGGAGAGGCACGAGCCAGGCCCTGGGCTGATTTCTACCCAAGGGTCCCAGGGGCCAAGAAGCCCCTACGCCAACGTGCCCATCTCCTGGGAGGCTCTTCTTGCAGTGTTGTGGCAGATGGTCCCATGCACAGGTGTCCTGGCCTCCGGCCAAGGTGGACAGGAGGCACCAGGCCCGTGGGGGACCCTGGTCGGGGGGATGCCGGCCCTGGGGAAGTGTGGCCCAAAGGCAGAGGGCCGGCCCCCTGCCAGGCGCTCTCCCAAGGAGCCAGCGGGCTTGGGGTTCGCGCCCACGCTGTCCTCGGGTGGGGCTCGTGGGAGGGGGAGCAGGCCCTTCCGAGGGTCCTTGTGACTGTCCAGTGCCGTGCTGTTTCCAGAGCTGAAGCAGCGCCTGCCCAGTGGATGGATGGTACCCGCAGCTCCTCCTGCTACAATTCTTTCAGACGCCTGGGCAAACCCTCGGCCTCCCTCGTTCTCAGGGTGACACCCATGCTTTGCAATGGACTGTCCGTCGCCCTGGCCCCTGCCCACCTCCCACCCCAGCCCCGTGTAGCCGAGGGCGCCCGTCCTCCCGGGAATGTGGACTGGCCTCGCCCCCTTTCCAACCTCGCACAGGCCGTTCCCTCTGTCTGGCTCACCCTTCCAGCTGTTGAGTAACTAGCCGCCCCTCGGCCTCTGAATCTCCCGGGGTTCTCTCCTCCGAGGGATCCCCTCGACCCTCCGGGAGCTCGCTCTGCGCTACCCTCGATCGGGCCCTGGTCGCCCACCGTGCTGCCCCTCGCTCCCCGTCTGGCTCTCAGGTTGGGAAAGCAGGGACATGACAGTTCCGGTCTCAGGTGTGGTGCAGTGTATGGGACTTGCTGAGTGGGGGCTGCTGTCATTGTCACTGATACTGTTGTCGTTTCTGCCCTGAGCTGGGCACGGGCTGCAGGGCGTAGATAGCTGCAGAATGAACGATTGGAGAAACTCTTCTCACTTACAGGCACGAGGGGCTGCCATTCTCTGCCTGGGGTGCATCATCTGTCCCCACTTGCGGGACCCGTGGGCCTGGCGGTGGTGCTCTGCTGCCCTGGGGTTTGCTGCAGGGGTACTGGTTACCATCCCCTGTCCGCTGGGTGGAGAGCTTCAGACCAGGGTGAGTCATGAAAGTCAGATCAGGCCAGGAGAGTCCCCGCTGGCTGCCAGCACCTGCTCCGACCCTTCAGAGCCGATGGGATGAGGTATTTTCTGCTGGGTGCTGGTGGAGGGGTGACGCGGCCCACCCAGGGCCTCGGCAGGCAGAGTGGTGGGAAATGTGGCTCGGGCTGGAGGGCGTGGCCCCCGAGCCTCTCAGCTGTGGGGTCCTGGCCCGGGTTCACTAGGCTCGGTTCGCACCCATCACGTGCACGATTAGCCAGGATAATGCCTGCAGGTTCTACGCTGCGGCGCGCTGGGGGCGAGGCGGTGCTTCCTGCTTCCGTAGCTGACGGGTCACATTGCATTTCTGCCCCAGGAGATCTTAAAGCCGAGTCTAGCAGAGGGGCACCAAGGAGAACGGGGATCACCTAAGGACCAGGCTGTCAGCCAGACCCGGGCAGGGCCCCAGTGCTGCCTTCCATGCCCAGCGGCCTGCCTCAGTTTCCCCTCTGGCACGCTGGGGCCGTGGAGTGGGTTAAGTAGGTCGGCCCCAAACTCATGTCCACCTGGAATAGGGTCCACCTGGGACCTTATTTGGACTAGAGTCTTTGCAGATATAATTAACATAAGGATGGAGATGAGGTCATCCTGGAAGAGGGTGGGCTCTAAATCCAGTGACTGGTGTCTTTATAAGAGACAGAAAAGGACACACAGAGACGTACAGAGAAAAGACATCCATGTGAGGACAGAGGCGGAGATGGCAGTGATGTGGACACAAGCCCCCAGAAACTGGCCGATGTAGGGCAGCATCCTCCCCCAGAGCCTTTGAGAGAGCGTGGCCCTGCCTACGCCCTGGTTTCGGGCTTCTGGGCTTCAGGCTTCCGGGCTGGGAGAGAATAAACGTCTCCTGATGAAGCCCCCAGCTTGTGGGGCTTTGTCGCTTTGTCAGGCAGCCCCAGGACACGGGTACTGGCTGGGAGGTGCTGGGAGGGCTTGTGGGCTGCGCCTGGCACACGGGACAGTGGATGGTCCCGGCCCTCCCCCAGTCCCTCCCCCACTGCCTTTGCAAAGTCCCTTTCCCGGACGCCTGGGAACAGGTGCATTCTGGAGCCGGGTGGGAGTCTATTTCGGTGTGCTGGGAAGGGCTTGGCCCGTCCCTCCTCGGGCATGAGGGTGGGCAGCTGCCACGTGACCCTCTGGCATGTCCCTCTGGAGCCATGTTGGCCTCAGAGGCTCGAGCCCTCGCCCAGCTGCCGCCAGCAGCCTCCAGGGTCCTGGCCCTTCGGGTGGAGGTCACCGTCCATGGGGATGCCCGGAGGAGGGACAGGTAAGGCCCACACTGCCCTGTCCACTGGGACCACCAGCCCAAGAGGATGGCTTCTTTTCTAACTAGAAGCCTCCAGTCCCCCAAATAAGCTCGGGGTCCAACACGAGGGGGGCAGTGTGAGCTCTGCCTCTGTTTATAAAGGCACAGAGGACCGGCGCTCACGCACGCCGACTGTATGCCCGGCCTCGGGGACTCTCTCGTGAACTCCTGATGACAGCCCTGTGCAGTGACCCGTTTTACAGATGGGCAAGCTGAGACTGGGGGAAGGGGAGGGTCTGGTCCGGCGTTGCACCGTGGTGAGTGTTGCAGCGGGATCCTACAGTCTGGCCGAGTCCCTGGGCCCTCGGCCTCTGCGCCTTCCCGCCCTCCCTTTCTTTCCTTTAAGGCAGTTCTTGGTTCTCGACCGAGGGTGGCTTTGCTCCCCGGGTGGACTTTGGCAACATCTGGAGACACTTCTGATGGTCACAGCTTGGCGGGGGTAGGGGTGCCCCAGGCACGTGGGGGATGGAGGCCACGGACGCCGCTCACCCTCTGGCAGTGCACAGGGCGGCCCCACAGAAGAGGGGTCCAGCCCAAAATGTTAGTTGGGCCGAGGCTGAGAAACCGGCCTTAAGGAATATCGTAAAAGACTTCAGTCCTTCCAGCATTGACGCAAAGAACAGGGCCCATCAGGCTAGTTAGACGGAAACAATAAGTAACTTGTAATCCACTCAAACCCCACCTGTTGACAGGTGAGAACGCTCTGGGGCAGGGTCGGGGTGGGAGAGTGAGATGGCGGAGGGGAGGGGGAGGGACAGGGAAAGGAGCTTGGACCCCCAGAAGCAGAGAGGTGGGTGGAGCCTCTGTGAGCCCAAGGTGTGCAGGGGCTCCAGCCGGGGTCCAGCCTCCAGGCTGAAATGCTCCCTGGTCCTCAAGCCTCTGTCCGGGCGCAAGGCTCGGTGCCCAGCGGACCCCTCCTCTCTGGGCAGCCACAGCAGAGCCTTGCCCTCACTGGTGTCCTCCTGTCTGGCTGCGGAGTCTGTCCAGAGGCAGGATCCGGGACCCGTCGTCCATATGTCCCCGTCAGCATCCCACACGCTGAGAGACTCAGGAGATTTTTATGGAAGGAAGCAGCTCTGGGGTGGGGCAGCAGCAGTGGCTTTGAAGCCAGACCAGTGACGCTTCCAGCCCTGCCTCTGGCCTGACCTCACTGTGGCCCTGATCAGGGGGCTTCCCCACTCCGGGGGCGCTCAAGGACCCCCTCTGTAAAATGGGGGCGATTACATTCCTCCCTCCCAGGGTGCTGTGGCCCAGCATCGCAGACCCTCCATCTTTGTCCCACCAAAGCGTGTAGCTGTGGGTGGCCCCTGGCCTGGCCAGGCTCAGCCCCCCGTGGAGGTCTCACTCCAGAACTTAGGGCACCAGTTGGCTTGGGGTCAGGTAACATCCCCCAACCTGCTCAGTGTACTGGATTGTTCTGAAAATAGCGGCAGATTCCAGGAGCTGAGACATGTGACGATGTTCATTTCTCAAATGGAATTTCCACGCGGTGGTTGGGCAGGTCTCCCCGCTCAGCTGAAAACGCAACGCCCTTCACTCCCTGCCGTGCTTTCGCCAGATGATGGGCAAAGGGCAAAGCAATATAATATTAAAAATTGCACAAACCCGGTGAAGTACGCGCTGTTGTTCCCGATTCACCGATGAAGAAACGGCATCTTGTGATAAAAATAGCAGTGAGGGAAATGTGATTCTCTTTATGTAAGATTATCGTAAGAGCTGAAAGTAAAAAGAAAAAACAACTCTAAAACTTTTAGAAGAAAATGGAAGGCTAAGCCTTTGTGATCTCGGATCGGACAGCGGTGTCTTAGAAATGACACTACGTACACAAACAACAAAAGAAAACGTGGATGAATTGGATTTCGTCAAAATTAAGCACGCTTGTGCTGCAAAGAACATTATGAGGAGGATGAAAACACAACTCACAGAAGAGGAGACAATATTTGCCCATCATATGTCGGATGGGAAGCTTGTATCTAGAATATGTAAACAGCCCTTATGACTCAGTCAGAAAAGAACCAAATTCAATGGACAGACAAAGGCTCCGAATAGACATTTTCCCAAAGAAGATATTCAAATAGTGAACAAGCACATGAAAACATGTTCAACATCATTAGTCACCGGGAAGTGCAGATCCCAAACCACAGTGAGACAGACTTCACACCCACCAGGGTGACTGCGATGAAAAGGACCAACAGTAACCGATACTGGCAAAGGCGTGGAGAAGCTGCTGGGGGGAAGGTGAAATGGTTCAGCCACTCAGGAAAATAGGCTGGCATTTCCTCAAGTGATCCAACAGTTACCGAGTGACCCAGCAAGAAAGGGAAACGTGTCCACACAGAAGCGATGGTGCATGATGGTCAGAGCAGCTTACCTGTAACAGCCCCAGAGCGGACACAAGCCCCGAATCAACGACGAATGGGTTCATGTAGTGGAGAGTTATTTGGACATGAAGAGGAATGAAACACTGACACCTGCTGCAACGGGGGTGGACGTTGAAAGCGTTATTATGTATATATATCTGTAGGATATGGGCTCCCACACTGCGGTGTCTCACGGCACACAGCCTGGAGAGTGAGGGTCCCTGGCGGGATTAGCTCAGCCCTCACAGACCCTCTCAGTGGGAGTTGACAGCTGGGGCTTGGGATCCTGCAGGCCTGGGTTCCAGTCCCAGCTGTGCTGTGTGCCCATTTCCAGCTCTGTGACCCGGGTCACGGGTGGGAATCGCCCAGCGCAGTGCCTGGCCCTTAGTCCGGGCACAAGAGCTGAAAGACGATAGATATTGTCACTCAGACTCTTAATTTTCACCCCCGCAGGGCGCTGTACTGTGCTCCGACTCACCACATGCATTCCCCGTTTCCCATTAGATTTAAGGAACCTTTACGGGGCATCTTCTGTGTGCCGGGCCCGAGGCATACATTGTTGGTCCAGTGGTGGCCGCCCTGGCTCACGGCAAGGTGACACCAGGGACACGCACTGGCCTGGGAGCCCAGAGACCCAAGCCCCGGTCCTGGCCTGGCCTCAGACTTGCCATCTGTGGCTCCCCCTGTGTGTGGGGAGAGGGGATGGGCCCAGGTGCCCGCTAAGCCCTGACCTTCCGGAATGCTGCCCGTGAGATCCTCAGACACCACTCCGGTCAGGAAGGGCTGCTCTTCCGGCGATGAAATAACACCCTCCAGGGACGTGGGTGGCCAGGGCACCTGGCCCAGCTGCTAGAAGCTTCAGGAGTCTGTGAGTTGCTAGAAACTCAAGCTGACGGTGACTGGGCGCCCCTGCGGGCAGCCTGAGCTTCCAGGGGGCTGTTCACTGCCGTGTTCTCCCAGCTTCTGCCTCTGGAAGGACCCCCCCCACCAATCCAGCACACACCACCCCTGCCACGCCCCTGCCACGTGCCAGCCTCCAGAAGCCCAGCCTGGGGCAGCGTCACTGTCCCACTACAGAGGAAGACAGGCTCAGACCGGGGGCGGGGAGCCGGCACGTCCCAGGCCCCGCTCCAGCTCTTTCTCCCCACAGGGCTGGTTTCCTGGGGCCACCGCAACAAATAACAGACGTTATTCTTGGACAGTTTTGGAGGCCCGAAGTCCGAGATCAAGGTGTTCCCAGCGTGGCTTCCTTAGCTTGCAGATGGCCGTCCTTCCCCCTGTGCTGCACACCATCTTCCTTCCCTCTGTGCGTCTCTGTGCCCTAGTTCCCGTTCATAAGGCCACGGTCATATTGCATCCAGACCCACCCAAATGGCCTCACTTTAACTCAGTCACCTCTGTCCAAATCAGGTCACATTCCGAGGTGCTGAGGGCTAGGACTGCAGCACGTGAGTTTGGGGGACATAGTTCAATCCATCACAGACGAGTTCCTTTCTGTGGCCTCGTAGGAGCTCCCCCCAGCGTTTTCCAGCTAACACACTCTAAGAGTGAGGGAGACAGGGCGGCTCACTGGGTTTCCTTTTCCTGCCACCCCTCCTGTACCGCCCGACCCCCGGCCCCAGCCCGGAGTAAGGCTCATTTCAGGCTCAGTGGGGCTGCTTGTGACCCCATGGCCATCTCTGTATGGCTGAGAGTCCGAAGGCTCCCCTGCTTCAGGACAGGAAGAGTCCTGGGGCTGCAGGGACTCTACCCCACCTCACGGGGCCCCCCGGGAGTCTGAGCTGAGTTGGCTGGAATCTAGAAGCCAAGCTCTTCTCGTTCAGCTAGAAATCCCTTCTGACTCTTCTGCCTCCTGGGCTCAGTGGAGTTTAACCTCGTGAATGTCCCCCAACCTCTCGGTCATGGGGGGGGTCTTGGGACCCTGACCTGCCAGAAAAGGACCCAAGCATCAGTACCGCCACTGTGGGCATGGGGACCCTGGATTCATTACCCCAACTGAGAGACGTTGGATAGAATAATTGTGCTGGGACAGCAAGCAGCGCCCAGGATGGTCCAGGGGAACTGGCCCGGCATAGGTCTTTAGGGGGACCCGGCAAGCAGACAGGAGCCTCCAGGGGTGTCTCCACCTGGGGAGCCCAGACTACCTTCTGCAAGTCAGAGGCTTACTCACCATTGTGGAGAGATGACCTGACTTGTCCAAGGTCGCACAGTCCGTGACCCAGGGGGACGATGGGCAAGTCCCCTCACCTGCTGTGCCTCGGTTTTCACACCTGGAAAATGGGTACGTGTTCTTACAGGATCGCTGTGCTATGGGAGACGCTCAGCACACAGTGGATCGGTACGGAAGACGCCCTGGACGGGGGCCTTGCAGATTGAGCTGGGTTTTCACAGGCAGCGATGGGCAGGCACAGCACCCCCAGGAGGGCATGGTGGGAGCCAAGGCTGGTGCTGGGACCCCTGAGGACAGCTTTGGGAGAGAGTCTGTCTGACCCCCACTCCATCACAGAGCTGTGGCTGCCCTGTACAGATGATAGGCGAGGCCCAGGGGCGAATGGCCACCCAGAGCCCTTGGCCCACAGCTGGCCTCCCATTGCCCTCACTGGTTGGACCTTCAAAGCCTCCTGGGAAATCCAGGGTGGCTCCTCTTCCTGGTCACTGTGGGGTTATCATGTCTGGCTGTGGGGGTCCCCGCATGAAGCAGGAATCTGGGGTTTTCCCCGCAGTGACTCCACCTGAGCTCTGCCCTTGGTCACTGGGGGCCAGGACAGCTGACCTGCGGTCTAACCTGGCATCTCCCCGGGCTAAGCAGCTGGGCCCCAGGCGCCTGGGGGATTTAAGCGAGATAGCCTCATGGGAACTGGCTAGGACAGCTCTGGTTGAATTTGGAGCAGGCAGGACCAGTTTCTGGAACCAGACCCAGAAGGTAATAAACTTGTCCCAGTGCAAAGAGAGCCCAGAGCTGTCTTCGCTGGATGGAGGACAGATGAATGACGTGCCTGAAGAGTCAGAGAGGTCTGGCAGTGCAGGGACAACCTGAGACCCTCACAGCCGGCTGGCTGGGTCCAGGCTACTGATGGCCTTGGTGAGAACAGGTGGGAACAGAGAGCCGCTTACTGGCTCCTGGGTGTAATTAGCAGTCAGCCCTTAAGGAGGCTAAGATGGAAGTAATGACGTGTGATTTGGCTTGATTTTCCAACACTTTACGCTTGGGAGGGCGGGAAGGGAGCTCCTGGCCTATTCCTGAACCTATAGAGGACATCCTGAGGGCAGGGGAGACAGACCCCCTAAGGCCTTTGTGTCATTAACTCCATGTTTAGAAAACCAGTCTAAAGAGACCCCTGTGCTGGAGGGCGTGCTAGCTGCGAGGATGCTTGTGGCCACGTGGTATGTGAGAGCCGCCTCCCAGCCAGGCCTGGCTGAGCGCATCTTGCTCTGTCTGCGCTGGTACCCAGTCCTAGGGAGCCGCACTTCTCAGGCCTGGCCCCTGGCCCTGGGGGGCTTCAGGCCAGAGAGGCAGATGGCCAGTAGGCAAGGGCCACCCAAATTGGTCAGTATTGTGATGGAGATGAGCACAGTGGTGTGTGCTTGCTGCTGTCCCAGAAGGCACCTGTGCATCTTGTGTCACCTCCTCCTGGAAGCCCTCCCTGACTACACACAGGTTCACCTCCCCACCGCCCTGTGCCTCCCGCCATAGTTCTCTGCTCATTGTCACGGTTAGAAAGAAAGGCCTGAGGGGAGGCGAGAACGGTGAGCCTGGGAGCCGCTCTAGGCAGATGGGACTCTCAGGAGAGGGTGTGATGCGTGGTCTTCCAAAGCTTTCAACAGTAGAACAGAGTCGTACATGTGGAAACCGCAAGCCAGCTGTTTGCATAATACAGGGAGCAGGGTGGAGAGCTCCACAAAAGCTCCCCGGCTGATGGAGTGTGGGTTCCAGTTAGATCCCCAGGGATGCAGGGAGCTCCACCTCCTGATATCAAGGTGGATTTGCCTCAAGAGCAAACCCTGGCAAGCAAGCTGAACGTGGGCTGTTGGTCTTTGGCCAACCCAGCAGTGCCTGCTCGGGGGTCCAGCATGAACTGGGTCCTTCGAGAAGGGACAGGACCAAATGCAGAGCCTTTGAGGGAGAGCGGAGATAAACAGTTGAAAAAGTCCCCAAGGACCACAGAACGACGTGTGCTGTGCTGTCTGGGAGGTGAGACATGAGGTGAATCACTGGAAGAAGAGGGGCACCTGCCCCCTCCACGCCCACTCCCTGGGCCCGGTATGTCCCCTCTCCTGCCGCCTGCCTACACCCGTGCCTGGCCAGTGTGCATACCCGCCTCCCCGGATGCCCACCAGCTCCTCTGTTCCTGCTTGGTGAGCAAGTGAGCCCGTGATTTGGGACTTGCAGACCAGCAGGTGGCAGAGGGGATGGTGGCATCAGACACCTGAGGGGGGACCCCAGCTGAGTCCCTAATCCAGCCCTGTGGCTTTGGGAAAATCCGCGTGCATCTCTGAGCCACCATGTCCTCATCTGGGAAATGGGGGTGATGGGCCATTCCTGTGGGGTGTGCTATGGACCAAATGATGGCCAGGGCTGGGTCTGTTTTGTTCCAGTGGAATCCGGGCACATAGTAGGTCTCAGACATTTGTTGGGTGAATGAATGAATGGACAGCAAACAAGAAGAAGCAGAGCTCTACTGTTTGGTGTTTGGAGTTGAACGCGCGTCGGCCAAGCACCTGCAGTTTTGCCGTCAGAATGAGGTCGAGGTGACCTGCAGCAGTTTCCGTGGTTAGGGCCCCGGGAAGGGCCAGGGCAGACGCTCCTTGGCAGGAGAAGGCAGGGCCCGCCGTGCTCCCTACACAAGCGAGGATCCCGTGGAGGAGAGATGGTGGACACGTGTTCAGGTGGCATCACAGCTGGCTCCCAGGTCCCACGACAGGAGCACATGGCACATTTGCTTGTGTGTCTTCACTGATGCCAGCTTGGTGAGTTACTATGAACAAAGTGGGCAACCGCACCCAGGTGGGTCTGTGCGAATGGAGTGGAGGGGAGAATGGGGTGGGTAACCCGGCCGGAGGCGAGCTCCCCCAGCTCGCTGGGCAGAGGGTGTTGAGGCCCCATCTATCAAAGTAAAGAAACCTACGAGCCCCCTGACGCTCTTGCCCGGTGTCCTGGGGGTCTGCCCGCCAGGATGGACATGGAGCTGAGAACTTGACCTTGACCTTGGCAGTGGTGCCTGTGGGGCTGCTTCCCAAGGCAAGCACCAGCGAGGCCCAGTGCTGGATTTGGAACATCAGGACTGGCCCCAGCTGGGCCGAGCGCTGGGGGGCAGAGGGCAGTGTCGAGAAGCCCCCACTGATCCAGAGATCACCATCAGACCCTCTCTGGAGGGAGCAACTGTGTCACCTGCACCCCGTCACAGTCCTTGGCTCCTGTGCCTGCCTTACCCAGCGGGCGCCCAGGTGGTCGCTGGCCTCGTGTGCGTTCTCATCTGACCCAGACAAGGGTCCCACATTTAGGAATACCTACCCCCATTTTATAGAAGGGAAGACTGAGGCTCTGTATGGCCATGTTGGCCTGCCCAGGGTGACAGCCAGGGAGGGGGGCAGCTGGGGTCAGTGCAGGCTGCCCCCCCTTCCTGCTCACCCACCCGGCCGCGGACCGAGGCCAAAGACAAACCTAGGACAAGCTGCCGATGAGGCTGCTGAGGGAGCGAAGGTGTGGCCCCCTTGCGACAGCCTCTGCCCCTCCTCACCCCCAAGTCACGGGTCTGCCTCTGAGACCGGAAGGACTAAGCCAGCAGCTGTTGGTCCCCGCACCTGTCAGGCATTGTACCAGAAGCTTTCTCCACGTCACTGGGTTCTACGTGATGCCTCCTGAGACCAGCCTCCAAATTAGTCGTGAACACAGAGGCTTCTCAGAGCTCAGTCAGCTCTCAAGGTCACACAGCTGCCCCTGGATGGTGGGGGGGTTCCAAACGCGGCCCTGCCCGCCGCCGTCCTGGTTCCTCCAGGCCTCGTGTACCTGGGGGCAGATCAGGACTGTACCCGGAGGGATTATAGAGGCGGGATCACAGCGACTGCCGGGGCAGACCCGAGGAGGCCACGTCCCTCCACTGTGAACATGAGTTCTGTGTTGATGTTACCGGTAATCGTTCTTTTCTTCCCAGCAAGGCTCCCCAGGCTGGGATTTCATTATCTCGGGGGGATTAAGTAGTCACGGCCCCATGGGATTGATCCTTTACCACTTGACTCTATGTTTTACGTTATTATTATCATCGCAGTCAGAGACTTGTTAAATGAAATGTTACAGCCGATCCAGAAATCGTAGAGAAATGAGCCTGCTGCCTTCAGGGTTAGGTCTGGAGTGTGGTAGTTCGTGTCTCTCTCCGTTTCTCTCTCTCTTTTAAGTTTTTTTTTTTTTAATAGACTTTATTTCTTAGAGCAGTTTTCAGTTTATAGAAAAATTGAACAGAAAGTAAGGAGTTCCCATATACACCCCACCCCAAATCCCCAGTTCCCCCTGTTAGCATCTGCCTGTTAGGTTGTTGTAATGTTTGTGTGTGCTCCATTTGTTACAACTGATGAACCAGTTTTGCTATATTATTATTAACTAGCGTGCACGGTTTCCATCAGGGGTCGCTCTTGGTGTTGAGTGTTCTCTGGGTTTGGACCAGCGTGTAACGACGTGTATTCACCCCTGTGTGCCACCCACTTATCCCTCCCTCCCCACCCCTCACAACCAACGACCTTTTACTGTCTCTGTGGTTTTGCCTTTTTGATGACGTCATAGGGTTGGAGTCACGCAGTGTGCGGCCTTTCAGACTGGCTTCTGTCACTTAGTAGCATGCATCTGAGGTGCCTTCAGATGGCCTCATAGCTCATGTCTTGATAGTTCTTGATGTAATGAGGTCTGGCCAGAACTGCCGCATCCCTGTCTAGGGGCCCACTCCTGTCCTGTCCTGCCACGTGAGGGTCCCGATCCCTCCTTGCTGCAGTCATGTACCAGCTGGGCCACCGCTCCTTGGCCCCAGTCCGCTCACCGGGCGGCAGCAGCAGTGACCACAGCACTTGCTCTGCCGGCTGCTGTGAGCACCAGTCCCCTTTGCAAAGCACCCAATCGGGCAGCTTCAGGAGGTTCGAGGAGTAAGTCCATCCTGAGGGGTAATAAGGCCCACACCTCAAATCCACAGGATTCTCGGGCTGTGATCCCAGGGCCAAGGGGGCAGATGCGGGTTGGAGGGAACACCTGCGCGGGTGGTACCTGCACAGACAGGCCCCCTCTGTGCAGTGTCTACTTCCCACCACCAGGGGGCGGCACACTGCTCTCTCGCCCTGCCACCAGAGGCCCCCGCAGGTTGTGGAGGACGCGCCAGGCGGGCAGAGTTGGTGCTTCCATAAAAACGATCCTCTTAAAGCAACTTTCACCCCAAATCAAACAGTATTTCCAGTAACCAGGAAACTGGTGATGTCAGGCTGTGTATCCTTGAAAATGACAATGGCTATTGTGTATTGAGCATTTATGGTCTGCCGGACCCTGGGCTGCTTGCTAGACGAACATTTCTTTCCATGGTCCTAGCGTCCCCTGGGGCAGATGCTGTGAGCAGAGGCCGGATGGCAGATGGACAGACGGCTGGGAGTTCCAGGTTACTGCATGTAGGAGGTGAAGCTGGGCTGCACCCGGCCGTCTGCGCGCAGGGCTCTGACACCCATCCACCACCACCACCACGTGGGTGGTGGGTAGACCTTGCCTGGCTATCCATGGAGACGTGAGGCACATGGTCCTTCGTATGCGTGATGGATGAAAAGATAATAGTGTTGAAGGCCTTTGCGGCCACGCCCTCACATCCTGATTTAGTCTCAGTGTGGACTGGGTGAGTCAGGAGCCCATCAGCCCCTTGTGAGCCCCGGGGCTGCCCTTGCACAGCCGTGAGCCGGCTCCGCCTGAGGTTTCAAACTTCAAGTCCAATGGCTCGTTCCGCACAGGGAGTCCTAAATTCTAGCCCAGGACATCCTTGCTCTCTGCCCCCTTTTACCAGTTTTACTAAGTACTGGATGAGGCAGTTTCTGTGATCATCGTATGTTGACGCTTAAACCAGAGTGGAAATGTCAGCACAGCTCCCAGGACGGCAGACAGAGCTCTGGGGCCCTCGCTGGGCTCTGCACGGTCCAGTCTGCCATCTGGTCCTGACGCCCTTGGAAACGCAGGTAGGCCTTGACCCTGGGCCCGGGGTACTAAGGGCGACACCAAATGATTTTTTTGCGCCCATCGTCTCCTTTTTGGCACCTGTGTCTCCAGGCTGTGTGGCTTTTGTCCCCAGACAGCTGACACCTGCTACCCTTGGGGTCTTCAGAGCCTCCTCCTGGAAGGCCTGATGTCCCCAGCGTGGCCCAGGCCCTCCTCCACGGTCAAACTCCCCACCGCGGACGGGACCCAGAGGAGGGAGCCCTGTGCTGCAGGAGCGGGGCTCCTGGGACGGGACGGGGTCTGTGGGCCTGGGGGGCAGGCTGCAAACTGGATGGAGAAGTGTCCTCCTCTGTCTACAGTCATCTCCTCCGTTTATACAAGAATGAGGAGACCTTCTGGGGCTGATACTCAGTCAGTGCTGGTGTTCAGCGATTTTGTAAATGTGTGTGTGTGCATGTGTGCATGTCTGTCTCTCTGTGTGTGTCTGTGTGTATTTGTGTGTCTGTGTGTGTATCTGTATGTCTATGTGTGTATCTGTGTGTCTGTGTGTATGTCTGTCTGTGTGGGTGCGTATGTATAGTTGTGTCTGTGTGTGTGTGTGTGTGTATTTGTGTGTCTGTGTGTGTATGTATGTGTATGTGTGTTTGTGTGTGTGTGTCTGTGTGTGTGTATGTATGTGTATCTGTGTCTCTGTGAAAGTGTATCTGTGTGTATACGTGTGTGTGTGTCTGTGTGTGTGTGTCTCTGTGTGTATGTACGTGTATATCTGTGTGTCTCTGCGTGTGTGTGTGTGTGTGTGTGTATGAATACGCTTAACTCTCCAATGAAGCGTGGTGTATCTGGGGCATCCCAGGTGGCGGGTGTCTTCTGGGCCCGCATCACCTCCCCGGGGCCCCCCTGTGGCCCCAGCGGTGTACAGGTGGATGGTGTACCTGGGCCTGTGGACTCCCCGCCTCAGGTGCCCGCGGCTCCCTGGCTCTTTCAGCCTCTGCTGAAACCTCAGAACTCATTCAGCCCAGGAAAGGGAGACAGGAGTTCCAGCTTGGGGGCAACCCTCACTGGGGCGACGGGAGCAGGACCCGTGCCCCGGCCCCCTTCCTTCTGAGGGACGCCCTGGAGGGGCTCCGGGGGGGGGTCCAGCTCAAAGCATGCCATCACTGCCCCCACTCCTTCCTGCCACCCGGGGTCCCCTAGGTGCACCACCTGCACCCCGCCCCTGCCTCAGCCTCAGGTTGGTGACCCCAGACCACGACGGGAGCGTGGGACTGGAAGGTGTGGATCTAAGCGGAGACCCGCGCTTGCGAAAGGCAAAGGCTGTTTGCTCAGAGCTGGCTGGGCGGGGGGTCAGCCTTCGTCACGTGCCTGGCGGAGACCCAGAGGCAGGCAGAGGAGTGGGCGAGCTTCCCAGTGGAGAAGAGGGGGCTCAGGGGCCTCTGATGGGGGCTGGGGGGCTGCTGCAAGGGGTGTCCCAGGCGACTGGCCAGGAGCAGGCTGCGCCTCCTTGGGCTGGTCCTGAGTGGGGGGTGTGGGCGGCTGGGGCCCCGTGGTGGGCTGTGCTCTCTGCCCGCGGTTCCGCTGCCTCCTTGTGCTGGGACAGAGCTGGTCCCCAGCCCCTAGGCATCCCCCGACCACAGCTCTGCCACTTGGCCTGCAGCTGGTACTCACCTGGCTGCCGCCACTCCTGGGCTGGAGCTCCCCGAGCACAGACCCGCCGTGGGCCCCAGCGTCCCGCACGCCGGCCTCCGCGGGCACTGCCCAGACCCCAGGAGCCCCGCAGTCGGGCCCTTTGACCGTCCACCCTGACTTGTCCCTCTGGGGGTCTCCAGTGCCTCCTCAGCCATCCTAGGTCACGGCTGGCTCTAAGGGGGACAGTGACAATATTCAGGTCCCTGTCCCCAGGGCACAGAGGGGATTCAAAGCGAGCTCACAGGAGGATGTGGTTATTGCACTCTCAGGAGAGGGGACCTGGGTCCCTGGCTGCAGAAGGACTGGCCAGCTCACCAGGCCCCTGAGGGCCACAGTCGTGCCAGGTCAGGGCCGCAGGGGGATCAGCTGCCCTCTGGGAGGTGGGCACACAGAGGTGGGGGACAGGACCGCTGTCGGGGTCTCGCATGACCTGACCTCCGCTGGTCCCCCGAAGCCCTGTGGGTTGTGCTGGGAGATGCCTTGGGCCCCGAGTCCTCGCACAGTCGCTGGTTTGCCCACTGGTGCCCGGCATGTCCCACTTTCTAACACAGCGCCTTTGCCCCACAGTGTCGGAGCCCCAGGCTGCCCACGGTGCCCCGGAGAAGCCGGCCAGCACGGCGATCCTGTGTAACACCTGCGGGAACGTGTGCAGGGGGGAGGTGCTGCGGGTGCAAAGCAAGTACTTCCACATCCAGTGCTTCGTCTGCAAAGGTGAGCGCCGACCCACGTCCGCGATGGGGCCAGGCACAGCCCTGCCGTGTGGCCGAGCCCGCCTCCCGGCTGCCACGCTGGGACCCAGAAACCCGTTAGATCTGGGATGCTGGAAAAACGGATCCCAAACCTTCATACAACAGCGTGATCTTTTCAGTGTGGCCCGTGTCCCCGGTGGGGGTGACGGGGGCATCTGCCCAAGGGGGAGGGTCAGAGGACGAGGTCCAGGTCCCGGGCAGTGTCCTCGGATGGCCGTAGCCATGTCCGTGATCCACTGGCCAGAGCAAAGTGGCCGCTTGGGCCCCGTAGCCACACGGTGAATGGCCGTCACTGGTGGCATGAACTCAGCACCTCAGGGTGCACAGGACCTAAGCTGGGCCACGAACCTCGGGCGCCCCTGCACCCTCCCAGAGCGGGACTGAAAACGTTACTGTTCACTCCAAATGAACAGGGCTTTTTCTCCGATTATAAAAAATAACGTGACTATCACTAAATTCAGACAATACCAAAAAGATAAGAAGAAAGTAAAACAAACCACTTGAAGTCCCTCTATCTGAGCCAGGCTTTGCTCAGAGCACCCTTCCAGCCTAACCTTTCTCCCTACGCTCAAGTTACTACATATTCTGTCGTGCACAATGGGATTTCGTGTGTTTGCATTTAGTTTCCTGAGAATAAATGAAAAGTAGCATTTTGGGGAAGGGATGGGCAGATCAAACCAACCTGACACAGTGTCCAAACCCAAAGAATTGGCAGTTTTGTTTTTTTTTTGCGGTACGCGGGCCTCTCACTGTTGTGGCCCCTCCCGTTGCGGAGCACAGGCTCCGGACGCGCAGGCTCAGCGGCCATGGCTCACGGGCCCAGCCGCTCCGCGGCATGTGGGATCCTCCCGGACCGGGGCACGAACCCGTGTCCCCTGCATCTGCAGGCGGACTCTCAACCACTGCGCCACCAGGGAAGCCCAGAATTGGCAGTTTTAAAGAAAGAATTCTTTTAATGGCCCTGCAAACCCCTCCTTGCCTCTGGACAGCAAGTGGTGTCATCACAGCCTGCTCTCCTGCGGGTTTGAAACGACGTCCAGCGAGGCACAGACATTCGCATGTGCGCCTCGACGGGCCGCGGGGGCAGTGAGCCCCTGGGCTTTATGGGCAAAGATGGGAAATACGCCACGTGTAAGATAATCCAGCGATGTGGCTTTTATCAGCACCACGGGGCCCGTTAACTGCCTGAGTCCCCTCAGCCCACCACAGTCTCAGGAGGCCCTGCTGTGCACCAGGCCCAGCTTTGGAAAGCGCTAAGTAGGAAGGCGTGAGACTTAGCTTTGACAGGTGAGGTCTGGTGAGGAGATCAACCTACCAGCTTGCCGGGAATAGTTGGGTGTTAGCGGTAGAAGCCGAGTGCCGGGAAGGTGGCCCACCGGGAGGGATCCGGGAACTTCCAGAGAAGGCTTCCCGGAGGAGGTGGCGTTTTGGCTCTAAGTTCAGCCAGAGAAAGAAGAGGAGAGCTGGGCCGTCGGAGGCGGCCAGGCCTGTGCCTGTGGTGTGGGGCGCAGTGTGCAAGGTGCAGCGGGGCCGAAGGAGGGGGACTGAACCTCAGGGGCTGCCAGGGAGCCTGCCGGTCCTGCTGAGGAGGCTTCCTTCTCTCACCTTCTCTCACCTCTGCTGAGCGCTTCCTGTGAGCTCAGTGCTTTCCGTGTTTTCTTCCAAAGTCCTCCAGTATTAGCGGGGCTGAGGCATTGTCTCCAGTGAAAGATGAGGAAGCAAAGGGTGACGTGTGACTCGCCTGGTTGACACCTGTGGGAGCAGCTGGCGAGAGCGGGGGGAGCCCTTCCCACGAGCCTCAGCTCTGCCCCAGACCCGGCATGGAGGGACGGGGTGCAGGGCCCCCAGCAGGGTCTGCGTCCCGGTGAGGAGGGGGCGGACACGCGTCCACCCACCCACAGATTCATTCTGTGCCAGGTGCCTTGTCAGCCTGCCGGCAGAGCGGGGGCCCCTGCCCTCAGTAGGTGGCATGTCTGCTTCACCTGCTGAAGGGTGACAGGGAGCATCTGAGTTTTCCTGCAAGCTTTTGAGAAGTTGTGTTTTGTGAAGCTTGAGGATTGCATAGTCTTAGATTGATCTTTTATCCAGGCTCTCATGAAGATGCAAAGTCTGTGAACCATTGAGGGTGCTCTTGGATGAATAAAAAAGAAGACCCAACTTATAGTGTCTTAAGTTACGTGGGTATGTGTCATCTTAACAGGAATTCTGGAGGTCGCCTCCTCACCCCCAGAGCTGGTTAATTTAACAGCTCAAAAAAGTCATCAAAGACTAGGTTCTTTTTCCACTCCCCACCCCCAGCTCCCCCCCCCCCATCTTATACATGTCAGCAGTAACTCTCCTCATGGTCTCAAGATGGCTGCTGTAGCTCCAAACATCACATCCTCACAGGTGGACACTCAGCCCTGGGGAAGACGTTGGGCAGGGGTGTGCACAGGCAAAGGGGCCCTCCCCCTGCATGATTACTCTGATTGGGTAATCAGGGTAATCTCCCTTCGATCAGGGAGGAGAACCTTTTCCCTGGAAGCCCACACAGGCTTCCTGTATGACTCGCTGGCTAGAGCTAGGTCACACATCCACTCCACCGGCAAAGAGTAACGGGAGGATGGGGACTGACTGACTCCAGCCGTGTTCGTCCCTGGGTGGGTGTGTTGCCAGGCCAACCGAAACAGGGTCTGTTAGCCCAGAAGACAATTGTGTCTAATTCTGATCCAGGAGATCCCGATGTGTTGGGTTCCTGCCACCCAGGGACTGGCTTGATGTGCCTTGGTTTACATCTCAAAATCTGAACGTTAAACCTGAAAATCTGTGAAAGAAATCACATCATTCTCCAGACCGTCTGGGCTGCCTCAGGCTTGGGCTGTGATGCCAGAAGGTCTGGGTTCAATTCCCACCTCTTCCACCCCCAGCTCATGTGGGTCTCAGACATGTTTCTTAGCCTCAGTTTCATTCGACAACCCGATTGGGCACATACTCCGTGCTGGGCAGTGTTCTGGGTGCCTGGAATGCATCCATGAACAAAACAGACATCCTTGTCCTTGTGGAGATCACATTCTAGGGCAGGGAGACAGACAATAAGCACTAGATAGAATTAACAAGCAAATTTCATCATATGCTGAAAGTGAAGTGCTAGGAAGGGGAAGACAAAGAGCAAGATAAAGACGGGGCTGGGAGTGCCGGGGAGTTACTATTTTAAATTGGGTAATCAGGGCAGGCTTCGTGGAGGAGGTGACCTTCGCTTGAAGACTTGAAGGAGGTGAGGGAAGAGCATTGCAGCCAGAGGGGACAGCCAGTGCAGTGACACTGAAGCAGGGAAGTGTGCCTGGCAGGTTCCAGGACAGCACGAGGCCTGTGTGTCTGGAGTAGAGTGAGGAGGAGTGGGGGAAGGCTGGGGGGAAGGGGGTCCTCGTGAGGACCTGGGCTGCGACACTGCGAGAGAAAGAACACAGGAGGATCCTGTCCATTTTAGTTTCATGGACCACTGGGTGCTGTGCTGATGAGGGGAGGCCAGGGCAGGGTGGGGAGAAGGGCCTGGGCCCCAGCCTGAGACCACGGCAGCTTGGACGAGCGTGTGAGGGGGCGTCTGCTTCTGGATTGTCTTGAAATCCAGCCAGCTCTAGTTTCACGATACAAAATGGGAATCTGTGTAAGATAGAAACATAGCAAGCATCTGCACATAGCACATCCTCAAGAAAAAATGAAATCTGTCGCCACTGCTACAACTGAAATTCGCACAGGAAAACAAATCTGGTTCTCTTGACCTTTTACGTGTAGTGGAGTTCTGCACTTTTAGAACTTTTGTGGCAGGGGGGCCGCACCACGCAGCATACAGGGTCTTAGTTCCCCGAGCAGGGATTGAACCGGCGCCCCCTGCCAGAAGGTCTGGGTTCTGGAAGCGCAGAGTCTTAACCACTCGACCGCCAGGGAAGTCCCTAGAACATTTGTTTTCACCCAGGAGCTTTTGTAGCCCTGCTCGTGGTGCCTGGGAAACAAGGGCCCCGACTCTGAAATGATGAAAAGATGAGGCCACAACCATGTGTGACCTCAGGAAAGCAGGCGTTTTCTGATCTGTGAGGCAGCAGGACTGAGCGCGCTCATGACTGCAGAATGAGCGAAGGAAACAGGAGGGAGGGAAGCCTCTGTGTGTGTGTGTGTGTGTGTGTGTGTGTGTGTGTGTGTGTTGGGGGAAGAGGCCACCAGCTCTGCCTGTAACTTGGTAACAGCAGGTGGGGTTGTCCACAAGGACACAGCCCCATGGGGACCATGAAGAGACACACCCAGAGCTGGTCTTAGCGACTGGGGGTGACAAGGGAATGGGGCAAAGGGATTGCGTTCCAGGGGCGTTTATGAGAACAGGCCCACATGGCAGAATTGTGGAAAGTCACGGCAGGAAGCCATCTCCGGTGACGTGGGCCTGTTATTTTCAGATGGAGCATCTGAGGCAGAGGTTAGGTCAGGACCTGGGCTGGCAGTGACCACGCTGCCCTGAGCCAGCTCCCTCCAACTCACATGAACGCCCTGGGGTTCTCGGGCTGCTTTGTGTTTTAACATCAATCACTCTCTCCTCTTCCCAGACACCAGGACAAGAGCATCCCTGAGCTGACCACCCCAGGGGAATTGCCGTCCGTATTTGGGTAGAGAGCCTTCCAATCTTCTCCTTTGTGAGAGTCTTTTCGATCTGAAGTCCTGTTGTACATTTACTTCTGTGTCCCGATGTATTCTCTTTAAGGGACTGTGTAAGCCCTTTCCCCATCATACATCCTTCAACATCAATTTCAGTATATACCCAGATTCCTTCAGATGCCTGGCCTGCAGCAGACTTAGCCGTTCCTCAGCTCTTAAACGTTCACATCGATTCCAGCCCGGCACTGGGCTAGTCAGCTTCCTATGCCTCATCCCATGAGTGTTACAGATGAGGACTCTGAGATTCAGAGAGGTTAAGTAACTTGCCCCAGGTCACACAGCCAGGAAGCAACAGGAGGAAGCATTCATGCCCAGGCTGCCTGTCCCTAAAGCCCAGCGTTTATTTCCTACATTATACTGTAGTGATGCTGCAGCCAACACCATGCAAGAACGCTTCTGTGGACGTTCACGGTCAGTTCCTTGGGATAGAGTCCCAGAGAGACACGACTGGGTCAAAGGGTAGGAGCGGTTTTCACATTCCTTTGAGTCGATGCCAAAGGGTATTCCAGAAAGTGGTGCAGATTGTCTTCCCACCATGGCCCGCCCCCTCCCGACCGTTTCTCAGAAGTGACCACAGTGACCGCCAAAGATGGGGGGCGGGCTGCTCCGGGTCACCCACAGCTGCTTGTGCCCTTCACTGGGTCTTGGCTACTTGGATAGACAGATGGAATGTGAGGAGAATATATTGTCTTGATTAGGACGTTCAAAATTATTAACGAATTTGGACTCTTGATTTTTAGCAGGCAGAGGTCTGGGTTTACTGTCTGGCCCCGACCTTAGTGGACCCAGGCAGCTACAATCCGGTCAGTAGCAGAGATGACTGGGGCCGGGCAGGGAGGACGTAGCATTGGCCGGGCCCGGCTCTCGGGGCAGGAAAGCGGCTTTAATTCAGTCTCCTGGTGCCTCCGTGATGTAGATGCAGGTTATAGTGGGGCGCTAGATCCCTCTTCACATTCTTCTCCTTCGAAGAACAGTCAATACGGTCATATCTTTAGGAAGATTAGAAAATGAGCCCTGGAGCTCGCACGCCACTAGAGAGAAGCCTGCGCGCCTCAACGAAGATCCCGTGTGCCGCAACTAAGACCCGACACAGCCAAAAGTAAATAAGATAAATAAATAATAAATCTTTAAAAAAAGAAAAGAAAAAAAATGAGCCTAGTACCAGAGCCAAGGGTGTCCGTGAACCAGCCCGTCACTCAAGGGCTGAATTGTTACAGGCAGCGTTTACTGAAGAAGACACTAATTCTCCTACAGAGGCCTCAGGGAGCCTGTGCTTCCCGAGTCGGGGTACATCTGCTTGGCCTACGCTGCGGTGCAAGATTTTCTTTTTTTAAATAAATGTATTTATTTGGGCTGCGTTGGGTCTTTGTTGCTGCACGCAGGCTTTCTTCAATTGCGTTGAGCGGGGCCTACTCTTCGTTGCGGTGCGCAGGCTTCTCATTGCGGTGGCTTCTCTTGTTGTGGAGCCCGGGCTCTAGGCGCATGGGCTTCAGTAGTTGTGGCTCACGGGGTCTAGAGCGCGGGCTCAGTATTTGTGGCGCATGGGCTTCAGTAGTTGTAGCACGCGGGCTTCAGAAGTTGTGGCTTGCGGGCTCTAGAGCGCAGGCTCGGTAGTTGTGGTGCATGGGCTTAGTTGTCCACGGCATGTGGGATCTTCCCGGACCAGGGCTCGAACCCGTGTCCCCTGCATTGGCAGGCGGACTCTTAACCAGTGCGCCACCAGGGAAGCCCTGTGGTGCGAGATTGAACAAAGACTTTTCACTCTCGGGCTGGGTGAGAGAAGGATTTAGAGCTGGGCACCAGCCTCGGGCCTCCTGGGGTGAGTGACGTCAGTAAAACGATGGCCTGGATGGTGGCCCCGCACGACTTGGGGCTTATGTCACGCTAGCATAGGATGCGCCTCTGTGCTGCCCTTCTCACCTCTGAGTAGGCCCAGATGAGGACTTGGGGGCCCAGAGAGGTCAGGGCCTTGCCCAGGGGCACACAGCGCAGTGCACGAGTGGAGCCTGCATCCCCCGGGCAGCCCTGGAGTCTGGGCTTTCAGCTGCTCAGCCTTATGTCCAAAGAGCCAACAGCTCCCTGACGATGTGGAAGGAAGGATTTCCAGCCACTCTGGTGGCTGTAACCGGGTAATAGCACGTGCAGCCCTGTGGCCCAGGTGAGGGGACAGGGACACCCGGGAGAGGCCCGCCACCTCGCCCTGTGTAGGGGTGGGAGCTGAGCTGAGTGGGACCCACCTGGCAGAGCCACCCGGAGCCCCCAGGTCCTGGGTCGTGTGCACCGACCGGTGCATGAGCTGAAAGGGCACTGCTGACCAGACCAAGCAGACCTGACCCCCGGGGACCCCAAGACCCTTGGAGATTCAGACTCCCACACTTGCTCTTCCTAAACTGACCAGCCTGAGAAGCCACCTGCAGTGGAGGAAGGCTGCTCGGCTGCCCTCGCCTTCCAATCCCCCAGGGCGCCAAACAAGGTGGAGTTTAAAAGTCGGGGCTCCCTTGATCAGACACCAGGAACTCCCCCCGACCACCACCATCCGTGTCGTCAAGAGCTGCACTGTGAAAAGCTTGTCCTCTATCCACGTAATAATAATTTACCAAAATGTACAACGTATGTGTTGTTTTGATAGCTTTATACTAGTAGCAGTCATCACAACACTACCCAGAATAAGCTATTAAATATTTAGAGCCTGGTGGCCATAAGAAATTCCTAATAAATCAATTTCCACGTAGACGGAGGGATTTTTGTTGCAGAGGGCCATAGGCGCCTTCCATCTCTGAAACACGTCCCATGTGCACGCAGTTCTGTGGGGGAAGAGATGGCGATAGGCTTTCCTAGCAAACGAGGAACAAGGTGAAATGCCTGCTTTTACTCAGAGCCTGTCTCTGGGTTTTGTAAACAGAGGTCGGTGGTCTTGCTTTGGCATCTACGATCTACTAGTTAAATTTAAAGATGCCAGTCCTTACAGTTCACCAGAAACTACAGCCTCTGCAGTCGGTTAAAGTTTTGATGAAAATTTTTAGGCGTTGATTCAAAGATGGGCTACATGGTATTTCAAGGCTCTGGCTAGGGGGCTGCAACCCACAAAGACCCCGCCCTGACGGACTGGCAGGCTGGGCCTCCCCAGGGAGGGCGCGAAGGCTGCTCCCTCTGGAGCCAAGCCGGGTTCCCATGTGCCCTGGGGCCTGTCCTGAGGGCAGGCACTCCATCCTCCGCCTGGCAACGTCCCCCTGGTCCTCCCTGGGGCAGGAGGTATATTAGGGGTCAGTGCGAGTGTGCCCGGCCTCTCTTCCTTTTGCAGGGGGTCTGGCCTCGTCCATGTTGGGGGAGACGGGTGGAGGGGGGTCAGGAAGCCTCACTGTGGTCAGGGGATCCTCCCCCCCAGAACAGGGCCTAGCACGCGGTAGGTGCTCAGGTGTGAACCGCCTCCCCATCTGTTATTTTCCTGCTGGGAACAGCCCACCTGGAGGAGCGGGGGTTGGGGGGGTTCATGGGGCATCAGCACTGCGTCCCTGGTGGGCTCAGGAGGCGAGGAGACGCTGGGCTGGCCCCTCAGCACAGCCTGCTTCTCATCCCGGGTCTGTGCCCCTTTCTAGAAGCTTCCACAAGAAAAACCACTCGTCTCCAGGCTGAGGGGCCGGAGCTGGAGTCTGTGCTTAGGGCCTGGCCCCCCGAGGGTTCAGCGAGCCACCCTGAGTTCGCACCGAAGCCTGTGTGTAGTGAGGGATACGCATGGAGCCCGTCGGGACTGGGGAGCTCGTGGTCACCTGCTACCTCAGCCCCTCCTGTGTGTCCCCAGAATGCGGCTGTGACCTGGCCGAGGGCGGCTTCTTCGTGCGGCAGGGCGAGTACATCTGCACCCAGGACTACCAGAGACTGTACGGGACCCGCTGCTTCAGCTGCGATCAGTTCATCGAGGGCGAGGTGGTGTCGGCGCTGGGCAAGACCTACCACCCAAACTGCTTCGTGTGTGCCGTCTGCCGGTGAGTGTGGGACCTGCAACCGCTCCTCCCCAGCCCTCCCTCCTTCCTCCTCCCTACCCCCTCCCTCCTCCCTCCTCCCTCCCTCCTCCCTCCTCCCTCCCTCCCTACTCCCTCCCTCCTCCCTCCTCCCTCCACCCTCCTCCCCTCCCCCTCCTCCCTCCACCCTCCTCCCCTCCCTCCTCCCACCTCCCTCCTCCTCCCTCCTCCCTCCTCCCTCCTCCTCCCTCCTCCTCCCTCCTCCTCCCTCCCTCCCTCCTCCCTCCTCCCTCCTTCCCTCCCTCCCATTGTCTCATATGGCTGGGAGGGAGGCGGGACCCAGCCAAGGGATGGCAGGTGGACCCCGGCCCTGCTCTGAGGCACACCTTCATCCAGCCGCACACCTTGCAGGCCCCCACCCCTTGCCCGCAGCACAGGATCAAGCCCTCTTTCCGGGATGCAGAGGCCCGTGGGTTCTGAGACCGCCAGCACGAGGCCTCTGATGGCTTCTGGGGAGGTGCTCTCCCACCGCCTGTGCCCTCTCGGCCCCGCCCACCAGCCCCCTCCTGCCCGCAGCTTCCGCCTCGTCTCCTCTCACGTCGGTGCCTGCAGTGTCCACGCTTTGGCCTCTCCGTGCCCACCCACTGCCGCTCCCCTCTCCTCCACCGTCCTGGCACATCCCACCTGCACACCCCGCCTCTCTGTACCCAAGTCCCTTATCTGTAGGTGGCACAGGCGCCCAACCCACCAGGCACACGAGCCCCAAGCGTGGGCATCTTCCCAGGTCCCCCCCATGAACTTCCGAAATCGGCCCAGCCACTGCCTTACTCAGACCCAGAACTCACCTCCCTGGAGTCCTGCCAAGGCCTCCACACTGGGGTCCCTGTTTTCCCTCTGCCTGTCACTCCTCCGCCCCACCCCCATGGCCTCCACGAGAAAGTCTGAGCCTCCCAGCCTGGCTGAGAGGAGCTTCACAGTCTGTTCCAGTCCCTTCATTCCTTTATTCATTCGTCCAGGCTTTTCTAGATGCCTACGTGGGCCAGGCCCCAGGCTGGCTCTGGTGACTTGGAGCTGCGTTAGCCCAGACCCTACGGGCGCAGCATCTGGGGACACAGCAGTGCAGCAAGAGCTGCCTGCCTCCAGCCTCCCTCCGGGAAAGCAGTCCCCTCCCTGTCCCTCCTCGCGGCTCCCCTGCATCCTGGGCCCTACAACCCTTCTGTGGCACCGTGTCCCAGAGCTGCTTGACGGCAGCACCACGTGGGCAGGGACTGGATTTGACTCCTCCGGCGCCTGCCGCCTGCCACGGAGCCGGTGTCCAGTGAATGGCCGCTAGAGACAGAATGAGGTCCTCAGCCCCGGCAGCAAGGCTACATCCGCTCCCCTCTCTGCCCTGCACCTCTGGGGCTTGGGGGCAGCAGCAGGCAGCCCTCCCACGTGGGCATCCTGCCTCCCCCCTCCCTCCCTCCCACCCACCACAGCCCCAGACACATTGCTCCCAGCGGGAATGTTCTGTCTAGAAAACAAAGAATGAAACCCCCAGAGTTTATTCTCTGTTCTCTCTGTCTCACCACACCCAGTTGAAAGGGGCCTTGTTGAGTGTTGTTACCGCTGTTTTCTGTAGTTGTGGCACGTGCTCGAAGCGGAAAGGGAAGCTTCTGTTGGGGGTGGGCGTGGGAGGAGGTGCTGGGCCAGGAAGGAGCAATGACAAGGGACATTTCTAACAGAAGAGTCACCGTGTGTCATTGCAGCGTGCGTGGGTCAAGGTTCCCCCAAGCATAATCTGCATGTTTGATTTCTGTGAACGTAGCTTAGAGACAAGGGGTGACATAATCACAGTGGGTTTGAAAGATCACCTCTGTAATCCGATATTTTAAAAATAATACCTGACAGCCCTGTCGTGCTGGAGTCACTGGACTGGACTTACCCACCCACTATAAAAAACTAGAAGACTGGAAAAAATATACAAAACAACTGTTTTGGGATACTGGCGCACAGGCAGCTCAGGACTAACAGAGGGAAGACGAAAGAAGGGACCCCCTGTGACCACCCAGCTTTCTGCCTGGAGGCTGTTTCTTGAACCAGAGGACAAGAAGGGAACCAGGTAGGGCATGGCATCCTCCCCAAGTTAAGAGACAGTGATGTGAGAGGCAGAACAGCATAGCAGAAGGGAGAGAGCTATGCAGAACGAAACCTCAGGAGAGTTGCACAGAGGTGCCTTTGACTCTTGGACTAAACACGAAGCCATGTAGACGGAGAGGAAATTTCACAAGGTTGGGCAAAAAATGACCAGGTTGCTGTAAGCTAAACATTCCCAGGGTTGGGAGACATTCGAGTTCTGGCCAGGTGGAGATTCCTTGTGGAACACCCAGGCATGCAGTGGGGACACCAAAAGCATCATGCCTTATTAGCGGAACAGAAATCGCCCTAGAGTGAAGGCGTAAACCTGCTCGAAGTTCAAGAACAAGCCTCAAAGAGATCACGCTGGTCTGCAAGTGAGCTAACTGCCTGCCAAAGTAAAGTGTAACAGTCTTTGTAGAAAGAGAAGAAAACCCAGCCCTCAACAACATAAAATTGACAATGTCCGACACCCATCAAATGTGACCTGTCATAAGAAGAAGCTGGAAAACGTGACCCAGGGCCAGAAGAAAAATCAGTCAGCAGCAACAGACCCAGAAATGAGATCAATGGTGAAACTAGCAGACGATGACTTTAAAACAGCCGATGTAAATATATTTAAGTATTCAGAGGAAAGCATGAACATAAGTAGGAGTATTATAGAAGACATGGAAAGAAACCAAATGGAAATTATAGAAATGAAAATGGAAATTTCTGAAATAAAAAATTCCCTGAGGGCTTCCCTGGTGGCGCAGTGGTTGAGAGTCCGCCTGCCAATGCAGGGCACGCGGGTTTGTGCTCCGGTCCAGGAAGATCCCACATGCCGCGGAGCGGCTGGGCCCGTGAGCCATGGCCGCTGAGCCTGCACGTCCGGAGCCTGTGCTCCGCAACGGGAGAGGCCACAACAGTGAGAGGCCCGTGTACCACACACACAAAAAAAAAGACGTCAAGAAAATGAAAAAGCAAGCCATCAGCTTAATAGAAGATACATATCTGGTGAAACACAGTTATCTACAATATATAAAGAACTTCTACAACTCAATAATAAGACCAAAAAAACTATTAAAAATGAGCAAAGGAGTTTAGCAGATACTCCACAAAAATGTATGTAAATGACCAATAAACAAATGAAATGATTACATTAACATCACTAGTCATCAGGGGAATTCCAATTAAAACTCGTTGAAATACCATGCAATGTCCTCTAGAATGACTCACAGTAAGAAGATGGATAGTGTCAAGTGTTGGTGAGGATACAGAGTGAAAGGAGCTGTCACAGGTCTCTGGTGGGAAGGCAAAGTGGTGCAACCTCTACGGAAAGCAGTTTGGCAGTGTCTTGTGAAGTTAGGCACACAGTTAGCACGTGGCCCAGCAATTCCGCTCCTAGGTATTTACCCAGGAGAAACAAAAGCACACGTCCACACAGACTTGTCAGCAAACGTTCTTAGCAGCTTTATTTGTAACAGTCCCAAACTGGAAAGAATCCAAATGTCCTTGGACATGAACAGTTCATCCGTGCAAAGGAGCAGCATTTGACAATCAAAAAGAACAAACCAGTGGTGTGTGCAGCCGTGTGAGCGAATCTCAAAAACACGCAGCAGAACAAGACATCAAAGACTGCGTACCGTGTGATTCCATTTATAGGCAGTCCCAGAAGATCCAGTCAGATCCATGGCACAGAACGCCGATCATAGCCGCCTGGGGCCGGGGTGGGGGGATGAGTGTGGACGGTCACAGCAGGCTTTTTACAGTGGACAGAAATGTCCCATACCATGACTGTGGTCCTGGTTACATGAGTGTGTACATTTGTCAACATATACTTCAATGAAGTTGAATTAATAAAATAATAGCTACCATTCATTCAGCCCCTCCTGGGTCCCAGGCATAATACTAGAGCTTTCCACGCTGTAGGTCAGATGCACGGATGGATGAATAACAGCCTGAGACACAGATGTCCTTAGTCCCGTTTTACAGTGAGAAACAGGAACTCAGAGAGGTTAAGCAGCTTGCTCTGGGTCACACAGCCAGAGATTCTCTCCGAGCGCATCCAGGGATGGCAAGGGACTCCCGCTGTGGCCCAAGACTCCCCATTACCAAGGCAGCTGCAAGACAGCAGGTGGGAGAGAGGTAGACCCCAGCACTAACCACGCGGGATGCAGCGCACGGCGTCAGATAGCTGCCAGGGCAGCTGAAGGACGGAGAGCGGCAGGACCATCTCGCAGGTCTTGGGACGGGGTTCAGCTCAGCTTATACAGGTCCCTAAGAGCTGAGACTGGCTGGCTGGGGCCCTGCTGAATCCGCCTAGGGCCCTGAGCACCAGCCCCACAAGGTGGGGGGCTTTGGCGGGGCTTTTTCACGGGAAGGCTTGGCAGCTCTTCTGGTCGCAGAGTCGGGGCTGGACTGGAGCCGGCGTGACCCAGGCAGGCTCCGAGAGGAGGCCCTGCAGGGGAAGGCGGCTGAGCTGGGCCTCCAGGGGGGCCTTCGGTTATTGACGTGTTCACGTACTGGCTCGTTCTCTCACTGACAGTGACCTGTCGAGCACCTGGCTGTGCCTGGCCTTGTCCAGTCCCGAAGGAGGCGGGGGGACACGACGAAGGCTTAAGCCAGAGGACGGGGCGTGCCCTGGTCCAGATAATTCGGAGACTGCCGCCCGCAGGGCTCAGGTTCTCTTGCCAGGCTGAACCGGGGGAGGAGGTGGCCCAGTGGCAGGAGGTGGCCTGACACTAGCTCACCAGAGGCAGACACCCGATCCACCTCTGTCACCAGAGGGGAAGTTCCGGGGCTGAAGCAGCTGGGCCGGCTCTGCTGCCCCCACCGGCCTCGCTTGGGCAGCCCAGGGCCGTAACTTCCCCTTGCCCCACGGCTGGGACTAGGGTGCGGCCAGTGGGTTACTCGCTTTGGATGCAGAGTTTAAGGGGAGGCCAAATGAAGTGATCAAGGTAAATGATATTTTAATGGGATACTTCAGAAATTGGAATGAATGCAAAAACCAAATCCATGATGAAAAAAATGCCAGACTTAAAAGACGGAATCCAGCACACAGTCTTGCACGCTCCTAGCGGCACTGCTTTCCGAGAGACCCAGGGAGGCAAATCACGGCGCTTTGGAGCCAGACAGGCCTTGGTTTGAGTCTGGTTCTGACGGGCAGCAGCCGTGTGGCCTTGGAAAAGTCAACTGTCCTCTCTGAACTTCAATTTTCTCACCCATCGAGAAAAACGAAGCAAAGACCAACCTGGGCAAGCATCTTAATGGTGATAGATGAGGCAGGCATTACGGAATCTGTCATAGAACCTGGCCTGGCACCTAGTAGATGCTCAGTAAACGGTGCTGTTGCCATGAGTGTTGAACTGACAAAGCATGCTGGGCGGTCAGAGGAGGCAGGGTTGGATGGAGGAGGCCAACGGCTGAGACTGCCCAGTTGATCGCCATGTGCAAGCACTGGCCGGCCGCCACTGCTCTGGCCCACTGCACCACGATTCTACCTGCCGGTGCCAATGAGGAAACTAAGGCTAAGATGGCCCAGCGGCAGCGGCTGCATGCAGACACCCAGCGTCCTGGGCCTGTGGTCCCCGGGGAGGTGACGGCGTGGTGTCTAGGATGGGCCCCCCCCACCCAGGAGAAGAGCCAGGAGGTGGTCCTGGGTGGTAATGCGCTGTCTTATTTCAGGTTGCCCTTCCCGCCCGGGGACCGAGTGACCTTCAACGGCAAGGAATGCATGTGCCAGAAGTGCTCCCTGCCCAGCTCAGCGGGCAGCAGCGTGGCCCTGTCCCAGGGCCTCTGGAGTAAGTGGACTCAGAGCGGCGTGGCGGAGGGGGCTTGGCGGTGCTGGGCGGCGGGCCTGACACCGCTGGGACCAGAAGTAGTGGAAGCGAATAACTGTGGATGAACACAACGAAGGGAGCCAGGGCCAGGCGCCTCTGGGGTTCTCCTGCCTCTAAGCCTTTGCTCAGCCTGTGCCCTCCCCCCCTCTGTGCCACTCCATCTTTCAGCCCGGCTCTAGCCCACCTCCTCCAGGAAGCCTTCTGGCCTCCTTCTGGCCTTCTCCCTCCAGCACCCACACTCAGCTCCCCACAGTTATTTCCAGAGCATCCGGGAGCCCTTCAGGAGAGCCACTAGGAGAACAGTGACCTCTGGGCTCCTGTGGTCTGGGGCTCTTGGATTACCTGTTCCGTCCCCTGGGAGCTGGGCCAGAGTGCGTATGCAGTGGGTGCTCAATACATGCTTCTTGCATGAAGAAGGGGGTTGTTAGTGAAAACGAACCAGTAGCAGGGGCATGTCAGGAGCTTGTGGATGTGGGGCAGAGAGCGAGGTGGGAGCAGAAAGGCGCTGGCCTTTCCCTGTGGGTGGCTCTTCCAGGACCAGAGATGGGACACAGGGACGGGGAGGGAGCCCAGCGCCCCAGGACTGCTCCCACCAGGCTCCCACTGCAGAAACGGGGTGTTCAGAGCCCATCCTGTGTGCAAGGTGGCTGTGGTGTCCCAGTGCCAGAGCCACGTGTCCTGGGACAGAGGAGGGGTTTGTATTGACTTCCGGAGCCAGCCCCTGGCTCTCCTCACTCTCCTGTCCTCTCCCGCTTCCTTGTCCGCGACACTGAAAGTCTGTACAGAGGAGACTGCACATCCTCCCAGGAGCCGAGTGTTGGCTTCAGGGACTGGTAACAATTTTATCTGGGAAATGAGGCGAAGCCTTCATCCCTTGGGGAGGCAAGCTCACGGCAGTCACAGTTGGTGAGGCTGTTGCTTTGAGGTCTGCTAGGAGAGTTCTCCATTCAAAACTTTCTCTCCAGCTGAGGTCTGGATTGATTAAGTTTTTGAGAATTTGCTTCAACAAACAGCCCTATTATCATTAGGCCTGAAATAGTAATCAAAAACTACAGCAAAATTTGAAAAGGCGGGGATTAGTTTGAAGAGTTTGTCCAGAGCTTCCTGGCAGCCAAAGTAAAAAGGGAAATATGCCCAATCACAGACTCATTGTCTGAGACTTTTTTGAGATTGTTTTAAATGTCATGGGCAGAAAGGCTGCCCTCTCCAAATGGAAATTTATTTTAAAATATCAAATTTGTGTTTTCAAAGAACAAATGCTGCCCTCACCCCCAGATGGGTCTGTAACCCACCCCTTCTATAACCTATCCCTTCTCGCAGTCCATGGTGATAATCCCCAGCTTAGAACCGTTTTTGTGCCTGGAAGGCATTAAACATTCATCACCAGTTCTTGGCTTCTGTATGGATGTCTGCATTGTCTTCCCAGCTCCCACCTCCTTTTGTCCCCAGAGCAGCCTGGCCAGGCAGGAGGCCCTCCCTCCTTCTGCAGGAGCATAAGTGCCCTGAGCCTGGTGGAGAGCAGCAGAAGTGCTGGGTGCCCAGTGTCCAGCTAGGGAGGGGTGGGGCTGAGGTTTGAGCCAAGGCCTTTAGAGTCCAAGGCAGGGGAGCCCGCCCTGCTGTGACCAGAGGCTTTCTGAAGAGGTGGCCTTTGTTCTGAAACCTAAAACACAGGTTTTCGTTAAGTAGGCATTGAGGGAAGGGCACTGCATGAGCTGGGCCCAACTGCCACCCCCATGTGAGTGGACAAGGTGGGGTGCTGTGTGGGAGCAGGGAATGGAAGTGAAGAAACCAGGCGGCAAAGCCATGCCAGGGAGCTCCAGCTGCATCCTGGAGGCAACGAGGAGCCATAGATGGCTGTTGAGGGAGGTAGTGCCGGGGTGGGTTGGGAGCATGCTAGGAATGTGAGCCTGAGCAGCGTGGTCTGCCCTGCAGGTGGTGGCAGCTGAGGGAGGGACGCGGCCCTTCTTGCATAGGGTGGAAAGCTGCAGATGGCCACCTTTGGGGGCCGCCTTCCCTGGGGGAAGCAGAGAGTGGCCAGCTGTTCCCGTGGAAGTCAGGCTTGGTCCCAGGGACCTGAGCTTCCCTCTTCCGCTCATTGGCCTGAGCCTGTTGCTTAGTAACAGGATCAGCGCTTCTTGCTGGATGCCCACGCCTTCCCTGGGGAGGGGTGCACCACTCCTTCTGGGTGGCCAGCTCCTCCACCGCACCTGAGCTTTCCACGCCGCTTCTGCCCTGGACTGCCTCCCCGACTGCCCTGGGGGGAGGGTCTCCTCCCGGAGAGCCCGCTGGGCGCCCATCCAGGCTCCCCTTTTCCAGGCTCCTCCCGTACTCTCCAGCTCTGAACCGGTTGCTGGTTGGAGCCGGTCACAGGGTAGCCCTCAGAGATGCCCAGTGCCACGCCAATCAGGGCGCAGCTCTGAGCCCGGCTGTGAGGAATAGACCCCGCCACTCACCACCTGGGTGCCCTGGGCACGCTGTGTCCCCTCTCTGGGCCTTGGGAGTGGACATGGGGTCAGCAGTGGGTGTGGGCAGTGGCCCGGAGGGGCAGCCTGGTGTGGCAGCAGCCAGGAGCTGGGAATGTGGGACCTTGGACCGGGGCAGCCCTGTCCAAGCTGAGGAGCCCCCGTGACCCGTTCTTGGGCTCGACTCCACCTGCTGGGGCCCAGCTCAGCCAGGACGGGGTCACACCCGGAACCTGGGGTCACACTCGGAGCCAGGATCAGGAGGCCCACCGCAGTCAGGAGGGAAGGGGCAGGGCCCTGGCATCCAAGGCCTCTGCTGGCTGTGTGCCCGTGAGGGGCCGTCCTGTGGGCAGGGCGGGTCCTCAGGCCTTCGGACGTGCCTCCACCTGGGCTGTGGGCCTCGGAGACCCTGTGTCTTCTGCCCACGTGGGGTTGCACTGTCCACGTGATCCGGGGTGGGTGACGGGCTCAGAGCCCCGGTCCCCCCTCTGGAAATGGGGTGAGCCTTTCTTGTGGCAAGGCTGAGGTTAAATGAGGGGGTGATGTGGAAAGATGAGGAGGGGCTGGGCCCCAAGGGGGGAGCAGGCAT
The DNA here is from genome assembly GCF_964270905.1 of Leucopleurus acutus. Lineage (NCBI taxonomy): Eukaryota > Metazoa > Chordata > Mammalia > Artiodactyla > Delphinidae > Leucopleurus > Leucopleurus acutus. The sequence continues at coordinate 3,392,114 of NC_139146.1, forward strand.
GCGGGCTGCCTTGTGGGGTGCAGTGGCTGCCTTGTGGGGTGCATCTGCCTTGTAGGGTGCTGTAGCCCCCAGGAACCAATGTCCCTCCTGGCCGCCACTCCCCGCCCCCCAGCCACTGCGTTGCAGTCAGGGGGTCGAGTCGCCAGTTCAGTGCAGAGCCCAGTGGGTGGGATGCACTTGAACCTTTTTTATCTCTCCCAGCAGATGCTCGCAGGCCCTCCTGCTTGGCCCAGGCTCCTTAGAGAAATCGCAAGCCAAGCCCGTAACGTCTCAGGCATTTTAAAGTTAGAACTCAGTCGGTTCCTTGCCATCAAAGGTCAATCTCAGATTCGACCCAGACCCCCCTCCACTCCCAGTTAGATCTGAGGAGGACAGTGGGCGAGGGAGTCTGACCCTGCACCCCACTCCCAGCCCGAGTCCACAGCTGGGGCTCAGAGAGGCCCCTGACGCGTCCTGGGTCCCATGCGAGCTAGTGGCAGAGCCGGGCCTTTGAACCCATGACCGCGTCTGCTAGAGGAGGGGGCACTTGAGGGGAAACAAGGAAACTTTCTGGAAGGTTCTAGAAGGGTCATGCTGGGGAAGGGGCCCAGGTCCATCCTGTGGCTGTGATGGCAGAGCCAGGCCCAGGGTGCGAGGATGAGTGGATGGCCAAAGTGTGCCCCGCTCCTGCCCCCGGGCAGTGGGGACACACGCCCTCAAGGACGTCTGCGCATTGACAGCTGTTGTCGAGTGGATTCATCCCAGAAGATTCACCTGTCATTTGCAAAGCCCTGCAAGCTATGCTGAGCTCCAGATGTGTTTAGAAAATGATGATTGCCGTTTCCATGACAACAGTCCTCGCACCTGGCCCTGGCCTCCACGTTCACGGCTCACTATTAGTGAGGCTCTACCCCGAGTCTACGGGGACAAGGAGGCGGTGTGGAGGTGCAGAGCACGTCCCCCCCGGCGGCAGGTGGCACGTTTGCCCGGAGCCTCGGACCCTGCCCTGGGGGAGGGCACACTGCTGATACAGGAAGAGGCAGAGCGGGGGGCTTCCCGCAGGGAATCGGCCCCTCACGAGGTGTCCCCCTCGAGACAACAGCGGTAATAGTTCGAGCGTTCAGCTCACGTGCGCTTATTCATTCCTCAGACGCATCCTTCACACCGCACGCCTGTCTCTGTTAGCTCATGACAGCTGCGTGGGGCTGGTCCCGTTACTACCCCCATAAAATGCGTCCCTGTCTTAGTGGGCACAGAGACGTGAAGTGACTCGGTCACTGTCACACAGCTGGCAGGGACAGCCTGGCTCCCAGCCACTGCCGTGCCCCGCCTCTCCCCAGGCCCAGCGTGGTCCGGGCTGCTCCTTGGCTTTGCCTGTCTGCGAAGACCTGGACGGAGGCCCCGAGCAGGCTTTCTCGACTTCAGCGCTGTTGACACTTGGCGCCTGACAATTCTTTGTGGTGGGGGCCGACCTGTGCCCTGGAGGGTTTTGAGCAGCATTCCTGGCCTCCGGGCCCCTGGGGCACGACCCCCACCTTCCACGCCCAGTTGGAAGGACCAGAATTGTCTCCAGACACAGCCCAAAGCCCCCAGCAGCAACATGGCCCCGGTCAAGAGGCGCCGGCACAGAGCGTACCGTGTGTGCCCGCGGTCACCCGCTAGGTGCACGGATCCAGCCCTGGAAGGCGGTGTCGGCCCTGCTCTGCTGGGGACAGATGGAGGGGGCGGGAGGGGAGGGGTCTTGATGCCTCCTGAACTTGAGGAGGGGGCTTCCTCTTGGCTCCGATGCATTCAGGCATTCGTTCACTGAGCTCTTCTCTGCCGCCAGCCTGGCTGGGCTCCGTGATCCTGAGATGGCTGGGAGGTCCCCTCTTCCCTCCCAGCCCTGAACCTTGGGGTTTGAGCCTGTTCTTCGGGTCTTTTCCAAAGTTGCCAGTGGATTTGATGGTGTGGTAAATTAAGAAATCTAGAGTTTGACCAACCGTTCTGTAGATATTAAATATTTTTTATTCTTAAAGATAACGTGATGCTGGGCTCTGCCCAGAAGGAGAGCAAATCCCTGTCAGAGCAGAGTCTGGCGAGCCCGCCGTGCGTCGGGTGTGTCCCGGCAGCATCAGCGCCTAGACGTGCGGGCTCTGCTGTCTTCATATGAGATCCGTCATTGAATGTGACTGCCCTGCCCCACCCCCCGGCTGGAAACAGGGCTCCACACGGAGAGGAAAGAGCCTTGTCCAGTGTGACCCCGAGGAGTAGGGCCAGGATTGGAGCCAGGCTGCTGGACCTTGGGCCCCATTCTTTCATCTAGGGTGGGGGGGCCCCTGCCTGGTTGAGCCCGGGAAATGCTGAGTCCTTCAGGGCACCCCCTGCTCGCCTCTGCTCATCAGGGCCCTTTGGGGTCCCCAAGGCCCCACCCTTGTCATGTCCCCGACACACACAGATATACACGGAAACACTAGACACACACACACTCAGAGACACACACATGCAGCCACACACAGACACACGCAGAGACGGATAGACCTACATACAGACATACACACATTTATGCACAGACACACACACACACACAGACTCACGCAGGGACACACAGTCACACAGAGACGCATACACACAACACATCACACACACAGGCACTAACACACGCATACATAGATACACCCCTGCACACACACCCCTGCACACAGTCACATACAGATACACCTGTCTGCACACAGACATGTCACACAAAGATACAAGCGCACATAATCAGACACAACACATGCACATAAGACACACGTGTACGTACTCGATACAGATATGTGCACACAAACGCACGCCCCAGGCAGGTCATGCTGCCTGTCTCTGCCCCTGACGTTGCCCGGCCTGCTCCACCCCCTGGTCCTTCAGCACACGTGGCACTGACTGTGGGAGCCCCCGGTGTGGCTGCCCATGGCTGGAGGGGTCGGGAGGCAGCAGGGCCATGTCCTGAGCACCCGAGACCCTGGGGGGGGCTTGATCAGGGACAGGCATGGCTGGAGGGGCAGCGGGGAGACCGGTCAGGGGCCCAGACCAGGCTGGGGGCCATGGGAGGGAGAGCCCCCATCACCGGGGGTGAAGGCGCTTCCTGGGGCCTGGCTCCGACCCGGGCTGAGGCCGGGAGCACACGCGCGGGTGGTCAATGTCCTATGTCCGGGATGTGGCACGGCTGGCCACAGAAGGAGCTCAGAAGCCGGGGCCGGAGGGCTTCCTGGGAGGGGCACCCTGGCAGGCGAGCGCTCAGAGGACAGGCATCAGGGCTCCAACCTCTCTAAAGCGGCACCTTTCCTGGTGGGGGTGCACAATTAGGTTCAAAGTCCACCTGCCAACAGAGCAGGACAGGCGAGGCCACCCAGAGCTCCTGCCATCATGGCACCCTGCTGCCCAGGCCATGCTTGGGGCAGTGCCCACTGCAGGGTGCCCCTGTGCAAGTCCCCATCTGCTTCCGCAGGCCTGGACGCCCATCTCTGGAAGGTGGGGCCTCTGTCTAGTTCATCCTGGTATCCCAGGCGCGCGGCCCAGGCTGCACGCAGTCGGCGCTCGATACGCGCTCACGCTGGCCGTTGTGTAACGGCCGCGGCTGGACTGTTCCGTCTGTCCCGTCCCCAGGCCCGCTCTCACTGCCCCTGGGGTGTCTGAAGTCCCAGCGGTGCAGGGCCGCCACCCTGCGCCTCTCGCCCACACCCACAAGGATGACGGCTGTGCTCCGTTCTTTCTTCCAGGTTGCAAGGGCTGTGGAGTGGAGATCAAAAACGGCCAGTCCCTGGTGGCCCTGGAGAAACACTGGCATCTGGGCTGTTTCAAGTGCAAGACGTGCGGGAAACAACTGAACGCGGAGTATATCAGCAAGTGAGTGGGCGGGGCTCGCTGACCTGTCACCTGGGGGCGGGGCAGGGCTCCTCCCGTCTGTGCCAGGGGAAGAGCCCCGGCCGGCCGGGCCCCTCTCCCTACCAGCCTTGCGTCCTCAGTGTGGTTTGCAGAGACACCCATGCTCTTTCTGTTCACTGGGACAGAGACTTTAGCGCTCCCACCTTTGACCCTGTAAAACACCTCCCCACACCGCCCCTGGTGTCACCCTCGCCCGTGGAATTCGCCCCCCTTGCTGGTGCCTGCACCCCCTGCAGGATGCAAAGTGGACGTCAGCCGAGGCCGGCAGCAGAGCAAGGAAGAGAGGGCTGACCGGCTCGGGTGTCACGGGTGTGACGGCGCAGCCCTGTCTTCTGCCGCGGGGCCATCGGCAGCTCCCGCTGGCCGACACAGGGTCCCTGATGTGTGCTCAGGATGCAGCGGTGGCTGGTTTGGGGTGCGGGGGGAGCACCGTTATCCAGAGGCAGTGGGGAGGGAGCTTCTGGGGATCGGGCCCTGAGCAGAGGCAGCTGGTCTGCCAGGTGCATTCTGATCCCTGGAGATCAGGAAACTGAGTCAGGTGAGCCCCCAGACAGCACCGGGGAGGGAAGGGTTACAGGATGAGCTCGAAGGAGCAGCTTCTCTGAGTGCAGAGCGGCTCCCTCCTGCCAGTTAGGGGCTTTTCTGGCAACTTCTATCAAAGACTGTGCTAGTTCTTGATGCTCTGAGGGAATAGAACCATCACAGGAATTGACTGGGGTAAAAAACCGCTGCAATAAAACTTCCGAGAATAAAACACGCACACATACGTGCATGCACACGCATGTGCACGCGAGAGCGGGTGTACACTGGGGGAATCCGAATCGGGTCGCTGCGTGTGCCAGTGTCAATTTCCTGGTGGACCTTGTACTCTAATTCTGTAAGATGTGAGCCTTGGGGAAACCTGGGGAAGGCCGTCCTGGTTTCTCTGTCCCGTTTCTTACAACTGTGTTTGGATCCACAATTATCTCAAAATCAAACATTGCCAGTGAGAGTCCCCGCATCAAGATGAGCCTCTGTCCAGGCTGGGTCAGGCTGGGGGGGTTTCTGGCCACTTGGGCCAGGACCTGTTGCCTCTGTCATAGTAAAGGGAAGGGGTGAGTGACACGCCAAGGCAGCCTTGGGGACAGAGCACTTAAAATAAAACAAAATGATGCCCGGCCCCCAGAGCGCTGCAGCCCCTCTCACCCACACAGCGTGTGTGTTACTCAGCAGCCTCTGGAACAGCCCGGAATTCGTGATGAGGGCGCGGTGGTGTTGCCATGGAGACGTTATCTTTGAACCTCCTGGATTTGCTGCATGTACAGCCTTTTTTGGGGAGAGGTCGGGGCCCTGAGGTCAGGGCATTTGAAGGTGGACCCTAAGGGCCCAATATACATGTCCCCTCCCCTGTGGAAGGAAGGGCCGCTTCGTTTCTGAGGCTGCAGAGAAACACCGGGACCTCACCCCTCCTGCCGTCATCTGTGTGACCCAGACAAGGTCCTGAGCTTTGAGGAAAAGAAGGCGCCACTAGCTGCAGTCTCCCAACAGCTCGAGAAATCTCACCTTCTGTTAGCAGCTGAGCCAAAAACCAACTGGGGCTCACACGGCAACTGCAGCAGTGCGGGGTTGGGGGCGGGGGCATGACGCACCAGAGTAACGCCCCCGACCCTGCACCCCCCGTGCCAGTCGCCTCCACGTCCAAGTCCCATTGGGCTGGACCTGGGGCCAGGGGGACAGCCCCGGCTGGCGATGGCCACCGGGTGCCAGGTGCCGGCCATGCCTTGTCTTCCTTAGACCTTGCACTTACCGATCCCACTTTACAGCCAGGAAGCTGAGGCCCAGACGGGTTCAGTGACAGCTGGGACTCTGGGCGTTTGAGTGCAAGCCTGTTCACTCACCGCTGCCCAGCAGGAAGCATTGGCACCACCTCCGACACCGTCACTGCCACTCGTCCCGTGGCGTCGACCCCATAGTGATAATTAATGAGCTCCGACCGCAGGCCAGATACTGTCCAGGCCTTGTGTCTGCGTTGTCTTCCGTCCACCACCTGCAAACCAGCTTCTCCTTACAGTTCAGTGAAGGGGGCTCGGCATTCAAGCAGCCCGCCCACGGCTGCCCAGATATTCACGAGCAGTGCCCACGAGGCGTCCCGCTCGTCCCAATTTCCTAAAGCCACAAGCCACGCGCGCGGCGCGTAGGAAGCCCGCCATTGCTGTGCGCGGGGAGCGCGGACGCGTCGCTCCTTCCTGCGCAGCCTGATGCCCCTCGCCCCTCGGATTTCGAGAGCAGGAAGCTCCCGGCCACGCCCGGGAGGGTGAGGGTCGGTCCCAAGGCACGCCTGCCACTTGGCATCTTGTCACCCTCAGACCTGGTCTCCACCGTGGGCGGCTTTGTCACGCCCCCTTGTCGGCTCACGTTTTTCTCCAGCACCCCAGACCCCTTTCAGAACGAGCAGGAAGCCACCCAATGCGTAAATAGACTATTTCCCACCCCGGATGTTAAACATCTGACAGAATGAACTGGAAGGAAGAGCCACGTCTGCGGAAACGTCTTTTATTTCCCAGATGCAGCTTTGATTCCTTGCGCTCAGCCTTTGGAGCCCTCCGCCAGCCCTCGCTCGCCCCCTGGGCAGGCGGTCCCACCTCTTGCACCTCAGTTTGTCCACCTGTGAAATGGGACGATCTTTGTGGGATTTCCCTTGGGGCTGCCCTGATGACCGAGGGGCCGTGCTGGTGCCCGTAAGTGCCCCATACACGCTGTTCAAGGGCTGTGCTGTTACCCAGAGTAGGAGGAAGTGGGCGTTTGCCCCTTGGACGTGGCCGGTCTCGTTGGCGAGGACCCTGAGGGCTTGGGGGTCCCGGGGGTGCCCCTGCCGTCCTGACTGCCGGCTCTGTTGCAGGGATGGGCTGCCCTACTGTGAGGCGGACTATCACAGCAAGTTTGGGATCCGCTGCGATGGCTGTGAGAAGTACATCACGGGGCACGTGCTGGAGGTAAGGGGGCCCGCCTGGAGGCTGCAGGCATGACCCTCGCCCACTCTAAGGTCTTCTCTGGGCACGGGGGTCTGCCCGCCCCCTAGGAGTTAACAGAGAGGATAAGAAGGTGCCTCTCGTGGCGTCTGGGGTGTATGTTTGTGCAGGAACCCGCACCCCTGAGCCTCTGCCTCCCAGCTCTAACAGAGGACACCTTCCAGGGTCTGCCCAGTGAGTGCCACCTCCTCCAGGAATACTTCCCTGCAACACTCTCACCTGTGCCCTTTACACGTTGACAGAGAGGTGGGAAGAACTTGCGATCCTGGTTCAGCCCTTTGGCATCTAGATGGGAAATCTGAGGCTTGGCGGGTTGCAAAGGGAGCCTGGGAGGCAGGTCTGGGTCCACAGAGGCGGACAGGTCACCCAGCGATTTCAGGTTGGGGCATTTCTGGGGTGCTGACAGGTGCGTTTCTTGGTCTGGGTGGTAGTTACACGGGTGTGTCCCTTTGTGAAAATAACACGTGTTATGCACTTTACTACATTTGTTCAGTAAGATCAATTCCATGGGGTGAACAGGACCAAACCCACCCCCCTGATGCTCTGGCCCAGCCGGCCCCCCCACCCCACTCTGCAGCCCCTCCTGGGCTCTGCGCTGGGGCGGGTGGATGGGCCATCCCTTGGCGAGCATATGGTCTGTTGGGGAGGGCAGAGGTAACCAGAGGACCTGGGGGGTGGGGAGGGGGCAGAGCAGTGGGAGACGAGGGGCCCTGACCCAGCCAAGGGGCCTGGGAGCCTTTTCCAAGGAGGTCACAGAAGCAGCCTCTGGGGGTGGGAAGACAGGTTGGGGTCTGAGGCTGCGGGGCCCAGGCCACCCTCCCAGACAAGGGCTTCTGAACCCTGGAAAGCCTGGGTCGGATTTGCATACCAGAGAGCTCCCTCAGGCTGCCGCTGAGGCTGGACTTGAGGCCAGAGTCGGGGAGGCCAGCCAGGAAGGGTTGGGCATTCCCACATCCCCGAGGACTCCTGCGCTGCCCACACCACAGCTAGAGCCCAGCCGTAGCGGGCGCAGAATGCCTCCGTGAATTGCACGTTGAGCACTGAGCTGCTTTTCTTGAAATTACACTTGACATCAGAGCTGCAGGGAGAGAGTTGCCCCAGGGCCTCAGCTCCAGGAAGCGGGGAGGGGAAGGGGGTGGCCACACCCACCCAGGGGCAGTGAGGCCCTCCCCACCATCTCCCCATTTCCCAGATGCCACAGCGGGAATGGTCCCAGGCTCTGTGCAGAGCTGTGCCCTTCTACGCCCAGAGGCCCCTGCCGGGGGGCTGTGATTACACCCTCATTGACTGTAGAGAGTTTGCAAAGCACAAATAAGGGGGGATGTCACTGACATGCGATCATATTTAGCTGAACTTTTTGGCTGGATTCCTTCCAGTTTTTTCTCTCTCCACATGTCAGAGTTGGCATCAAACCATTTATACATTATATCCTGATTTTTTTCAACTCCCATGTCCTATTTAATAGGTTCCTATGTTTTTGTTTCGTGTTTTATGGGTCTTTTTGTAAACAGCCTTATTGGAATATAGTTCACATACCACGCAACTCACCCGCATAAAGTGTGTGATTTGGTGGTTTTTAGTATCTTCACAGAGCTGTGCACCCATCCCCACAGTCCATTTTAGGACGTTCTCATCACCTCAAGAAGAAGCCTGTACCCCTTAGCTGTTCCTCCCCTACACCCTGAGCCCGTGGCAGCCACCAATCTACTTTGGTCTCTGTAGAGTTCCCTGTTCTGGACGCGTCATATAAATGGAAATCATCCACTATGTGGGGTCCTCTGTGATTGAATCTGTCTCACACGATAACATTTCCAGGTGCATCGCACCTAAGAGTGTTTCAGTGTTGCATCGTATTTCCTTGTAGGAGTAGACCAGAATGCTTTAGGCTGATCTTTCATTGTTGGACAGAGCACTGTTTTCCACTTTTTTACTGCGATAAATAACACTGAGATGAACATCTTTTTTATTGCATTTCTAGTTTTCCTTAAGATTCATTCACAGAAGTGTAGAAACTGAGCCAACAACCATGAACTTTGTGAGGGTTCTTGACACATAAATTGCTTTCCAGAAAGTTTATTCTGATTTACGTGCTTATCAACAGAGCGCGACCTTTCCCATCTCCCCCCCGGGTGTAATCTTTATGAAATCCTGTGTCGAGCTGATAGGGGAGAACGGGGGGCCTCGCTGTAGTTTGCTTCCCTCCCACCCCTAGTGGTGCCGGGTCTTCTTTGTCATTTTTAGCCAATCAGAGTTCTTGCATTTCAGTTATCTTCCGTCAGCATCGCCTGTTTCTACACTGGGGGCTCCATGTCTTTCTGACGGAGTTGGGCGGGTGGTCACGTGATGAGACTGTTGACATCTCATCTGATGAATATCTTGTATGTTTTTCTGGGGTGGTGATCACGCCTCATGTTTGTACCCCCATCCTCCGAACGTGCACGAAGGATGCGTCCTCCCGCCGTACCCCACGGTGACGTCTCACCTGGCCCTCCCGTCTCTCCAGGGCTCTCTCCTCACCCAGACCCTGCTGCAGACCCTGCTCTGGGGGAGTCTGGGCAGCCGCCACCTCCGGCAGCAGCACCGAGGCTTCTGGAGGATCCCCCGGCCAGGGCCCCACCTGCCGCAGTGCCTGGCAGTTCAAGCCTGTTTCTCTCTGTTCCCCCAAAAGACTGTTCCAGACCTTCCTCGCTCTCCTGGGCTGCTGCCCTCCCACCCCGGCCGGCCAGCCACAATGACCTTGTCTAAGACTTAACAGAGAGAGGGTCAGACGCCACTCAGGGCTGTCTGCAAAGCTTCTACCCCACCCGCTCCTGCCCTTCCTGACGGAGGCTCTGTCTCTCCTCCCAGCCCCAGCCCCCAGCCCTGTGCTCCGGTCCGAACCCCGCCCGCCTCCTCTGGAGCCTTACCCTGCCATCTCCTTTCCTCCCTGGGGGCCACAAGGCATCCTCCTGGTGGCTTGTTGAAACAGCTCAAGTCGCCCCCGTTTAAAGAGACTAGAAACCTGTCACCCTCACCTGTCCAGGTCCGCCAGCCGCTGCACCGTCTCTTCAAGCCGCTCCCCAGAGCGCCGGCCCCCTCCCGCCCTGCTTGGTGCCCTCACTCTGTGGGCTCGTGTCTGTGTGTCTGGGAGAGCGTGTGCCGGGCTATCGGCCGCACGCAGGGCCGAGCCCAGGAGGCGCAGCCGGGCTCCTGGTGCCTGTTCTTGGCCCGACCGCCTGGCCTCCCCCTGCCTAGATGTTGCTTTGTGCTGTTTCCCGCCACGCTGTGATACCTGATGGCCTTAGCGGGGAGCATCTTAGGCTCTGTGGGCTGAGCAGTTGTCGCCACAGGTGTGTGACTGTAGCCTGGCCCGCTTCCGGCACCCTTTGGGGTGGGCGGGACACGCCAGCCCCGGCCCTGGCGGCCCGGTCACCAGAACCTCCTCGGGGATCCGAGGGGTCGTGTCTGCGGAGTGTCCCCCAGCTCAGCGCCGGCCACGAGGTAGCTGATGGGGGCTGGAGGATAAAGAGCCTCCCAGGGAAGATGAATGCTTTTGTTTTCGCCCCTGCGGGCGGCGAGCTCCGCGGTGTGTGGCAGTTGAGTCAGCGGGACCTGCACAGCTCTGAGGTTCCTCCCCAGCGAGGCGGCAGCTGCAGGCAGGCGGGCGGGGACAAGCCGGCTCCACAGAAGGGAGCAGCCGCCGTGCTGGGACCCAGCTGGGCGTGCAGTGGGCTCTTGAGGGCCGGCAGGTGGCAGGGGACAGGACCTGAAAAAGAAAGAGAAGGATCCAGACCGCTGGCTGGAGGGTGAGGGCATCTCTGTGCCCCCGCTCTCTGCCCCCGTCCTCACGGTCACACTGCCTGTTTCTGCCAGCCTGTCCCGGGAGCGGGGCTAGACAGGGGCCGAGGGGCCGACTGCCCCGACTGGGCTGTGGTGCCAGGACCCCGTGCAGGTAGGAAGCTCTCTGGGCCGATGGGGAGGCCACACTGGCTGCAGGTGGGTGGGATTGCAGGGAGCGGGGCAGATCAGCCAGGTGCAAGGCCCCCAAGGCACCTGCCACCCCACCCGGCTCTGCCTCCCAAGGTACTTGAGTAGGGGAGCAGCCCGGGCCTCTTCCCCGCCCCTGCGGGAGCCCTCAATCTGTGCGCGTCTGCATGCACTGGGCCCGGTGCCAACTTATGCTGGGCGCCCGCCCGTGAGATGTGCATTTGATGGTAGTGCAGTTCCCCCACTCCCTCTGTCACTCGAAATATTTAACATTCTCCACTGCATGTTGTCTCGCATCCTGCGTGTCTGGGGTGTCTTTCCTGATGAGCCAGGTCCATGCCGGGTCTGGGTGTGGGAGCGTCCTGGGTCCGATGGGGACCTGGGAGGGGCTGACACAAGCCGCCTCCCCGTCGCGGGGTTGGCTGGCTGGGGTGGGGGGGGGCAGGGCAAGGAGCAGAGGTAGGGGGCTGGGAGCAGCTCTGCTGCAGTGCTGGCTCCTGGGGATGGAGTCTCTCCACAGAGAGAGCTGGAAGGTGGCTGTGCATTGCCAGGGGACGGTGGTCTAAGCAGATCAACCAGCCCAGGGCTGGACGAGCGGAGGGGGTGTTGAGTGAGAGGGGGTCCCTGGCTGAGTCCCTGCCATCACGTTGTTCTCTACTGGTTCTCACAGTATTAGCAGGAACAGGTGGGCGGGGGCGGGGAATGGGGTGCGTCTTGGCCAGCCCCATCCTCCTTATAACCCTGGCGGGGCCTCTGTCTGAGCCCCACCTGCCTCCTGCAGCCTGGCTGTCTCCATGGTAACGAGAAGCCCAGGGTCCCCCTGGGACCACTAATTAATCCCTCCCTCCCTTTGTTCCTTCCTCTGTGCTTCCCTCCCTCCCTCCCTCCTTCTTCCCTTCCTTCCCTTCTCCATCCACTACTCACCTTCCTGAAGGCTCACTGTGTCCCAGCCTGGCCTGGGGGCGGAGTTCCCGGTGAGGATGGTGGCAGGGGTCCCTGCCTGACCTGGAGGAGCCCTGGAGGGAGGGGGGCGGCCAGCTGATAGTTTCTCCATTTCAAATGGACCCTCTCCTGCGACTCCCGATGCTGGTGTGTTTATTTCTTCCTCTTTTCTTTTCTCCTTGGCACTTTTCACCCTCCTAAGCCAGCAGGACTTTTATCACTGGGAGAAAACAAACCCTGAGTTCCGAACAAATAAAGGCGTTTCCTAAGGACAGAGGTGAAGTCAGCTTCCCAAGACCCCAGCTTCTCGCTCCCTTTTTACAACTTAATGAACGTGTTTATTTTAAAAACACTCTCAGAGGGAATACCTGTTTATCATAAAAGAAAAATCATCTATAATGAATGTCATCACCCAGGAAAACTACCGTTAGCATTTAGACGTCATCCTTCTGGATCATGTGCACACACACAGACACACGGACACACACACACACAAAGACATGCACAGACACACGGACACACACACAGACACGTGGACACACACACAAAGACACACACGGACACACACACACACAAAGACACACGGACGCACACACACACACAAAGACACACACAGACACACGGACGCACACACACACAAAGACACGCACAGACACACGGACACACACAAAGACACACACGGACACACACAAAGACACACACAGACACACGGACGCACACACACACAAAGACACACACAGACACACGGACACACGAAAACACACACACACGGACACACAACACACAAAGACACACAGACACAGAAATACTCACAAACTTACACACATAGACACACACAGACACACGGACACACACGAAGGCACACACACACGGACACACACAAAGACACACAGACACACGGACGCACACACACACAAAGACAGACACACGGACACACACGAAGACACACACAGACACACGGACGCGCACACACACAAAGACACACAGACACAGAAATACTCACAAACTTACACACATAGACACAGACACACACAGAGACACAGAGATACACACGGATACAGACACACAAATACACAGATACACACACATAGAGACACACACAGGGACACAAAAATACACACGCATACAGACTCACACACACACACAGAGACACACAGAGACACACGCGGACTTGCCTTCAGCCTGACGCCACGCCCTGCTCAGCACCCAGCGAGGATCAGTGTGTTCCGTCCCGGTCCTTAACCATCGGTCCGTCAGCACATTCCCGGGCATCTGGGTTGGGGAAGCCCGGCAAGGGCGCCACACCCACGTCCTTACTGCAGGACTTCTCAGAGCCTTGATAGCTGACGTGCCCGGAGGTGGAGTATGTTACTTCGCTGCTCCCACACTCACTGGTCAGAACCCCCCTGTCCTCTAGGACCCCGTTATGCATGCCTGGTGGGTACTGTTTTCTCGTTCAGAACATCTTTATGGGACAGCCCCTCTGCGTGCAGCCCTGCTCTAGGGCCTGGGACAGCAGAGAACGAGGGGACAAGGCTTAGTCCTGGAGCGGTCACCCGAGTCCTGGAGCTGGGAGAGAGAGAGGAACACAGCCCAAACACAGTCAGGGAGCCACGCCAGCCTCCATGTGGTCCCCCAAGACCCCGAGCCCAGAGCGAGCCTGTCCCGAGGCCTGTGGCGTCAGCAATAGGGAGGGGGCAGGGCTGAGTCAGGGGTTCTGGGGAGGGTCTTTGCTGACATGGCACAGAGCTGGGAGGGCTGCCAGATGCTCCCCCCTCCCCCGACTGCATCCTTCCTGCTACAGATCTTGATTAGCTTCTCGGTAAATTTCATTTGATCCGTGCGCCCTGGAGATCAGGGCTTTCAAGATCCGGTTCCGGTTCTGGTCATTCAGGAAGGAGACTAAAGCTTCAAACTGGGGGCTGTGCCCGGAGCAGCCCCTGGGAGCTGGGCTGGGGGATGTGCGCCCTGCAGCGGGGACCCAGGGGAGGGCCCCAAAGCAGGCGGACGCACAGCCGCTTCTCCAGGGAATGGAAGAGGCCATGGATGGCTTTAGGGAGGAAAAGGGGGTGCCTGCTTCCCATGGGGTAGGGGAGGCCCATCCCTCCGTGCTTCCCACAGCTGGGGGAGGGGGGAGGGGTTGGCTGCTCGTCTCTGCAGGGAGGGGAGGGAGTTTCTGCAGCCCAGAGACACTGCCACATCTCCACGGTGCCAGGCCGGTCCCTAATGTCCACGGTAGGGCCGCGCTCAGAGCCCTCCACTCTGCCTGGATACCGCTGAGGAACAGCGCTCGCTCTGTGCCCCCGGAGGCTGCATTCCTAACGAGCCTGGTTCTGTCTGATTAAAGATGACAGCCGCTTGTCAGAAGGCACAAGACATCGTTTTCAAACCACGCACCGCAAAATCTCATGGGCTTTTGATACACTTTCAAAATCTGCGCCATCTTGAGTCCCAGCTGGGTAAGGGGCTGCGCTGCCTCCCGGGCTGGGGCTGGGGTGACGGCACAGATGACTGAGGCCCTTCTAGGACAGTTGTAGGGAGGAAAGGGCTCTGACGGAGCAGGGGCTGCTGCTGGGTTCCGATCACGTGGAACGCCCCGGCCACCATGGCCACTGCGAGACAGAGCAGAGCAGCAGTGGGGGTTGATGCCAGGGGTGAGGACACTTTTATTTTAGACTTCGTGAGCCTGTCTCAGCAGCTTGGGCTGCTATGCTATGAACTGCGAGGCTTAAACAACGGCTCTAGAGGCTGGAAGTCCGAGATCAAGGTGCCAGTGCACTGGGTTCCCGGCTTGGAGATTGTCACCTTCTCCCTGTGTCCTCCCGCGGCAGAGAGCTCTGCTGTCTCATCTTGTAAGGACACGAGTGTCCTTATAAGACATCCTGGGGGCCCCACGTGGCTTTTCATGGCTGAATAATCTGCCGTTGTGTTTATCACACTCACATTTGGACATTTGGGCGGGTTCCACCTTCTGGCTACTGGGAATAACGCTGCTGTGAAGATTTACGTGCGCGTCATTGTGTGGACCCAGGTTTTTATCTCTTTTGTTCTCTTCCTTTTTCCTAAATACCTAGGAGTGGAATCGCTGGGCTGTATGGTAGTTCTGTGTTTAACTTTTGGAGGCACTGACAGTGTTTTCCACAGTGGCTGCACCGTTTTGCATCCCCACCACCGATGTGCAAGGGTTCCAGTTTCTCCGTATCCTCACTAGCACTTGTTATTTTCCATTTTGTTTTCATTACAGTCGCCCTCGTGGGTGTGAGGTGGTGTCATTGTCGTTTGGATTTGCTTTTCCTGAATGACAGTCATGCTGAGCATCTCTGATTTGCTTCTTGGCCGTTCCTGTATCTTCTTTGGGGAAAAAATGTCCGTCTAAGCCGTTTGCCTGTTTTTTAACTGGACTGTTTGTCTTTTTGTTGTTGAGCTGTAAGAGCTCTTTATATATTCTGATCCTAAACGCTTATCAGATCTGTGATTTGCAAATATTGTCTCCCATTCTGTAGTTTGTCTTTTCACTTTCTTGATAACGTCCTTTGATGCACAAAAGTTGTTAATTTTTATGAAGTCCAACTTATCTATTGTGTTGTTGCGGCTCACGCTTTCCGTGTCATATCCGAAAATCCACAGACAAATCTGGGGTCAGCAAAATATACCCGTGTTTTCTTCTGTGGTTTTATACTTCTGTGGGAAAACTCTCTTACTGGCATGTAACACACAGAGGAGTCCATGAATCTCACACACTGGACACACCCAAGCCACCAGCACCCAGACCAAGAAAACACATGCCCTGCACCCCAGACAGCCCCCTGGGGCCCCCAAGGCAGCCACCACCCTGACTCTGACCGTATAGATTCATTTGCCTCGTTTTGAACTTTGTAAAAATGGAATCGGCTCCGCGGTGTCTGGTTTCCTTCCTCGGCCTTGAGTCTGTTCTAGGCCTCCAAGTTGATTGCTCAGGGTGTGGGGTTTGGGGGTGCGTGGGCATGGGGTGCACACCACAGAGTGAGGGACCCTTCCCGCTGGGGACAGAGGCCACAAAGGCCAGACTCCTGGGCGCCAAGCCTGGCTCCACCCCCTCCTGCTGTGTGACCTTGCTCAGCTTCCTCCACCTCTCTGTGCCCTGGTGGAAACAAAGGTAGTCATGAACCTCACAGGCTGTCACAGGATGAAGACCAGTCAGTGTGTGAAGCGGCTTCTTGCCTCTCCCTGTAGAAATAAGCGGTGTCCCCGTCGCTGCTGGGGCGTTTGCCGGCTGCTGGGTTGGGGGGTGCTTTCCAGAGGGAAGAGTGTGGACGCTGGGCCGGGCCCTGGCGGTGGCCGCAGGGCTGTTTCTCTGCTCAGCCTTGATTCTCATTGGTCGGGCTGGGGTTTCAAGCCTGTCCTCCTACAGACTGTCCCCACGGCTTTCTCTCTCCACCTGACTCACGTGTAGACGTGCCGTGTAGACCACAGTGTGTGCTTCCTCCCCCAAGTGGCTGTCACAGAACTCCTGCTGTTTGATGTCATGAGGGTGGGTTGTCCCCCCGACCCAGAGTGAAGGGGGTGCCTGCCTGAGGAAGGCGTGAGGACAGGTCAGAGGTCACAATGTTTAAAGCACGTGAGTCCTCAGTTGACACCTGGGACCTGATAGCAGGTGGTTTCTATGAAAGCTACAGCGCTGTTCCAATCCCCTGTTTGTACCTCAAGGACGGAGCTGCTCTGACCGCTCGGCATTTTAAGGCTGAAGTGGCAGCTTCACCCTCACTCTGCCTGGGCCCAGTGCTGCAATGTGACCTGCTCCCCAGATAGATTCCTGAGACTAGGGGTTCCTGCAATGGCCCCGTGCCAGGCCCTGCCCTCGGAGGCTCACTGTCCAGCGGGGAAGACTCACCCGAAATAATTGTCAAACCCTGTGAAAATGGGGCTGTGGGAGCCCAGAGCAGGGAAGCAATCAGGGGAAGCTTCCAAGAGGAGGTGGCGTTGGAGATGAGATCGGGAACATTCCAGGTGGTCCCGGGTGCGAGAGTGGGGAGGGCAGTCCTGGTGGAAGGGGCTGCAGGTGCAAAGGCCTGGAGGCCGCAGAGCCGGCAGGACTGAGCACTCGGCATTCTCACGCTTCCCCAAGCATCCCTTTGCCTGGAGACACATGTGGGCCACGCAGACTGACACCTCCGGTCCCACACGCAGGAAGGGAGTCTGTTCCGGATTCTTCCTCCCTGATACTCAGGGGTCCCCTCGGGCCTGGTTTGCACCGAAGGCACCGGTGGGGAAGGGGAAGGAAAGTGAGGTGCTTGTAATGAATTTGCACCCCGTTACTTACTGATTCAGGAGAGTATTACTAATTCACTTTCAGAGAGCGGTGATTAACCTTCGCATCTCAGGAAAGAGTGAGGGGGTTACATCCACATCTAGCAGCAGGCTGCAGCCACACCCAGCCCAGGTGAAGGAACAGTCAGTGTACAGTCATGCTGAAGACACCGTGTAGAAATAAGCCAAACTTGCCAATGTCCTTTGTTTTGGTTATTTCGGTATTAATATTTTAATCGATTTGAATGGGTTTCAAGAATGATAGAAACAGCAAAACGCTCCTGGAGAAAACTGAGCGATACAGAGAGACAAAAAGAAAATGATCTATCACTTTCACCCCACCTGTCCTGTCCCTCCATCTGGGGAAATAACGTTAGGTCCTCCCTCCCCGCCCCACCAAGATAGAGAGGTGCATGGGACTTGGCCCCCCTCTGCCTCGTGGGTGGGGCAGACCCATCCACCACTGAGCCGGGAGGAGCTGGCGACACAGCTGCTCTCCCGGAGGCCGGTCTCTGCTCCCAGGCGTGGCCCCAGCGGGCAGGGGCCACATTCACACACCCTGGACGGCCTGGGGCACCACCGGTCCCGTCCCATCCCCCTGGGTGTGGGCTCTCCACCACACAGCCCGCCTTCCTGCCTCACCTGAGCACCTGCGTGAGGACACGCCGTGCCCTGAGCAGAAACACCTGTGCTTTGTGCTTTTTCCAGGCGGGGGAGAAGCACTTCCACCCTCTGTGTGCGCTATGTGTCGGGTGCGGCCGGATGTTCGCGGAAGGCGAGGAGATGTATCTGCAAGGTAAGAAGGAGAGCGTGCTGCTCGGGACCCGAGGGCACCAGACAGGCGGCCCCCGGGCCCACGTCCTGTGCCGGGTGTGCCCTGGCGTGTCAGCGAGCTTTCCCGCTAGTTAGGGAACCCCGCCCCCAGCAGGGATGGGGGTCCAGGGCCCAGCATGCTCTCCCCACGGAGCACCCGCCAGAGTCGGCAGAGTGACAGCCTGCCCGGTTTTGCATCGTCCATCCACGTGATGTCCGTGAACCTGAGATGGACGCGATAAGAGAAAGGCCAAATTCAGGAGCAAGATGCAGGAGTGTTGGAAATTTGGGTCCCAGCAGCCAAACGGGGATGGATGTGGTCTGTGGTCGCTTCAAGCCTGTCCTGAAAGCCCCTCAGCTCAGGGCTTTCCCCCGCACTACCCTCCCTTGATTGATGGGGGAGTGTGGAGACCACGGGCCGCTCCTGAGGCTTTTCTCCTGGTCAAGGGAGTCGCCAAAGTGTCGGTAAAGAGAGTTCTGGAGAAAAACATAGCCAACCTTCTAACCCATTTCGTGGCATTTCATGGGAAATCCCCAACCCATTCACCATTAAAATAATAATAATAATAGAATAAAGGCGAGGCGTTCTGTGGCCACCAGACCTGGAGAAGCAGCAGGTGACAGCCAGTTGCCCCCTCCCTCCTTCTGCAGTGACCCTGTTCAGCTCGTTCCTGCTTTTGTTCAAAGAATTGCACCAACACTCAGACCGGAGCACCCAGCTCCCAGCTATTGCTTTACATGTTTATTCACCGGGGTGCTAGGAGTTCTCCTTCGAGCTACACTTAGTTTTATCACCTTGAAGACCCACCCCATCCCTGTGGCTTATTCATTCCCAAGCCTTGATGAAGAAAGATTATTTGGACACTTGTCAAAATGGTAGGAAGACAGTATATTCAGGACATGGCAGAAGGTGGGAGGGGAGTCAGGCCAACTCCGAATTCACAAGGACGGGGGATTTATAGCCAAGGAGGGGGTGGGGATTAGGGGGGGACGGGTGGATGGAAAATTACCAAGAGGAAAGGCCGAGAAGGATTCCTGCTGAAGACAGGCCAGCGGCCTAGACGCAAAGTCAAAGGTGGGGCTGAGGCTCCCCAGTGCCCTCGCTGACACTGGGCTCGCAGGTTGAAGGCCTTCCCCGAGGGGCCTGGGTGGGATGGGTTAGTTGCTGAGACCCCCTGTCTCTGTAGTCACATTGTCTTTTCAAGGACGTCAGTGTCTCCGTGACCTTGGAGGCAAGCTGAGTAGGGCCAGACGGGCCATTGGATGACCTCACCCGGCGTCCTTCTGGGGCCGTGTATCACACAGGCCTCCCTTTCTGAGACTGAACCTCGTGGGGTGACGTCAGCCAGGACGGCCTTGTCCCCAGCGTCCCCTCTTGTTCTTCAGTCTTGAGAGCTTATGAAAGGGGTCCTTTACGTACGTCTGGGTGGGGAGGGGTCACCCTGCCCGAGGCGCCCACGCCCACTGTAAGTGGCACCTTCAGGACGTACTGACGCCTAGCACAGTGGCATCGAGCCGGCAGCTTGGGGACACGAGCTGGCCATCAAGGGGACCCAGTCTCAGAACAAAGATGCTCTTCATGGCTCTGGGCTCCCTGTTCCTGATGCGGGACCTGCCCTGACTTTCTGTGGGATGTCGCAGCCCATCCCGTCGCCTCCCAGCCTCTTTCCCAGTCTGCGCCGGAAGGGTTCAGACCCGGTCGGTGATTTTCACGCCCCACTCCACGGAGCACCAGAGTCCCACGGTGAGGGGCCCCTTCAGGGCTCTGGCCCTGCCCTGCACGGACACCCCGAGACCCTCTGCCTGGTCCACCTGGATGCTGGGGCTCCAGGAGGGCGTATTTGACGGCTGAATCCCATGCAGCAAAAGCTCCAAGGAGCAGAGGTCCCGGAGAGCCCTTTAGCCTCCGAGGGAGATGAGGTGCCCCCCCGCCAAATACCAGCACTGCCACCCAGCCCTGGACGCACCTTCCTGTCTGCAGACTCAGTGAACATAGGCGGGGGAGTCTGACTCTCACTAATTATCAGGGAGACCCAGATTAAAATAACGCGTTGATGTTATTTTTCCCACTGGGTGGACGAGGGTTAAAAGGAAAGACACATCCCCATGCTATGGGGATTGGAGGAAACGGGCGTCTTACCTGGCTCGTGGGCGAAAACTGGGAAATTGCCAAGATGCCCCAAGAGCCTTAAAAATGCCCACACCTGGGCTTCCCTGGTGGCGCAGTGGTTGAGTCCGCCTGCCGATGCAGGGGACACGGGTTCGCGCCCCGGTCCGGGAAGATCCCACATGCTGCGGAGCGGCTGGGCCCGTGAGCCATGGCTGCTGAGCCTGCGCGTCCGGAGCCTGTGCTCCGCAACGGGAGAGGCCACAACAGTGAGAGGCCCGCGTACCACAAAAAAAAAAAAAAAAAAAAAAAAATGCCCACACCCTCTGAGCCAAGACCCCACTTTTAGGAAGCCCTCAAGCAAATCAGAGAGATGGGGTGGAACTCGTGTACAATGGACTCCCCGCAACTTTTTTTTAAATATAAATTTACTTACTCATTTGGCTGCGTAGGGTCTTCGTTGCTACATGTGGGCTTTCTCTAGTTGCGGCGAGTGGAGTCTACTCTTTGTTGCAGTTGCGGTGCGCTGGCTTCTCATCGCGGTGGCTTCTCTTGTTGTGGAGCACAGGCTCTAGGCACGCGGGCTTCAGTAGTTGTGGCGTGCGGGCTCAGTAGTTGTGGCTCGCGGGCTCTAGAACGCAGGCTCAGTAGTTGTGGAGCACAGGCTTAGTCGCTCTGCAGCATGTGGGATCTTCCCGGACCAGGGCTCGAACCCGTGTCCCCTGCATTGGCAGGCAGATTCTTAACCACTGCGCCACCAGGGAAGTCCCTCCCTGCAACTTTATTTAGAAATAAAACTTTGGAACTAACAGGCGAGGAGCAGATAGAGACGTTCTCATCAATCCGTACGATGCAATATTATGCAGCCCTTAAAGTTACAGTTTTGAGATTTAATTACGTGGAGAAATACTAAGACACTTATAAGCAAAAATCGCAGGATACAAAACTGTGTACCTACGTTGTATTTAATATGTATGTGTACGCTGCAAGACAGCCCGACCCAAAGTGGGTAGGAGGTTACAGATGATTTTAATTTTCCTATATATTCTTTTTTTAGGCTTGTTTAAATTTTAATCAAAAAAACAGCTATTACCTTTGTAATCATAAACAATGTTTTAAAAAAAGAAAAGCTTACGCACAAACCAACCAAGGCCCAGTCTCTCTGGGAGCTCCGGGTTGGAGCAGATATTTTCCCAGGGAGGAGCAGAAATAAGTTCCCTTCCCCGGCGTTAACTCACGTGACCCGGAGGCTTTGCAGGCGGAAATGGGGTGCAGCTCCTTCCTGCCACCACACGTTTGAGCCCCTGCTGTGTGCCGGGCCCCTACTACGTCCACTCTGCGTGGCTTGTTCGGGGGATGTGAGAATGGGATGGACAAGGCTCCCACCTCCACGCAGGGCATGGGCTGTCCTGGCAGCGGTGGATGTAAACGCGGACACGGCAGCCGTGGCCACCCGCAGAGGGTGCGTGAGTGGAGTACGGGTGGACGGAGGGAGAAAGGGGGCCGGGCTGAGGTTCAGGGAGGCCCGAGGGGGGAAGCAAGCGCTCTGGGCCCTGAAGTTATTACCCCTGTTTAGTTATATTAAATTCTGCTAAAGGCCTGAACAGGTAGGATTACTGTCGGCCCTGTGTGCAGGTGGGAAAACTCTGAGACTCGGGGAGGTCGAGTTTGAATTAGAAAAGAGCAGGGCCCTTGGGGTCCTTGGGACGCTTGGTGACCTGTTACCTTGAGGGTGGCGCCTGTAGCTGTGGAAGCTGGGTGGGGCCGGCACGAGCGAGACAGCTCAGACACCCCGCGAGTGAGCGCGGGGTCGGGCCCCCAGCCTGCAGCCCTCATCTTCACCCCACACCTAAGGTTCCCACCTGGGGTCCCCGAGGAGAGCCCTGCCCCAAGCCCTCGTTCCCCAGGCAGGTCCCACTGGGCTCCGGCCCCCCACTGCGCCCATGGGTGGGCCTGGCCACTGCCCAACCGCACAGAGAGGAACTGGTGCAGGTCGCACGGCAGCCCCTCTTGTCTCCCCTGCCTCTGAATAGAAGCCACCCACAGACCCCCTCCTCGGAGAAGCCTCGTCTGGGTGCCCGGGGTTCCGAGGGACCCCATGGGAGCATCAGATCGTGGTGGGGCGTTTCCTGTCTGTTTCATATCCTCCTCTTCCCGGTGGGGCTGTGAGCCCCCGTGATCGGCCCCAGGCCCAGCCCTGACCTGTGACTCCGGCACAGACGAAGGGGAGTGAGGGTCCGAGTGTGGACGCCAGCTCCCTCCTCCTGACACTCCGCACGGCCCCTGCATCTCCGGAAATAACGCTAACACTTCCCTCTTGGGAATCTGTCCCCAGGCTCCTCCATCTGGCACCCGGCGTGTCGACAGGCAGCCAGAACTGAAGACAAAAGCAAGGTTGGTGGAATTCAGTCTCTTCCGACGCCTTTCCCCCCGCTTCTGTGCTATCATCACACGGTTAAGAGGACGCTGGCTGGGTCTGCAGGCTTGCCGGCCGGTCCCACCAGGCTCTGGGGCAGGTGGCCCGAGGCCTGGCGATGTTGAGGTGTAAACAGGTAGATCAGCTGCTGGGTGGGACCAGGGCCCTTCCCACACTAGCCCTGCCGACCTCTTCCTTTGTTCAGTGGACGCTGATGGCTGCGGAAGTTTTGGGACAACTGCAAAGTTAGCGGGTCTCCAAACAGTCCCAAGACCGTCCATACTTCTGACGCCAGCGGCTAGTTCGAGGGGTCCTCACAGCTGCCCGCAGGTTCATTAATGTGTCTGAAGCACTCACGGAACTGTTACAGCCCCGGTTATGGTTTATCCCGGCAGGGGGCAGGGGGAGATACAGAGTGAAATCAGCCCAGCATGGGGCGGGGTCCAGGAGGGGTCCGGACACACGGTACCATTGTCTTCTCCCCGTGGAGTCCAGACTCGGCCCCTCCCAGTGACGGGTGACAGCGCACACGGAGTGTTGCCAACCAGGGAAGCTCCGGGGCCAGAGACCTTATCGGTGCCCCATTAAATGACTGATTGGTTGGTTGGTTGATTGATTGGTTGCCATGTGGTTGACTTCACTCTCCAGGTGACATGACCCAAGACCACCAGAATCATAGGGTTGGTCTTTCTGGCGTGGCCAGCCCCACTCTAAGAATTTTGGGTGCAGTTAGCCCCCTCCCTAAACAGAGACATCCTATCGGGTACGATCACCTTCCAGAAACTAGAGCAAGACCTCCCTCTGGGCCAGGCTAGACCACCCTCTAGGCCAGGCCAAATTCCTTGCCCCTCAGAGGCCCTGTGCTGGGCGCCAGGCTGCAGGTGCAGGGTGAGAAAGGAGGCCGGCATGCCCCTGACCCTTCCGGGGCTGGCATCCCAGAGAGAGGCAGAAATCAACGCCTCAGCAAGAAGATAATGCAGCAGTGGTTGGCGGGGCAGGAGAGCGGGGGAAGGACGGACCTCACCTGGGATGGTTGGGGGGGGTGGGGGTGCAGGCGGTCCTCCAGAGGAAAAGAGCGGGAGCTGAGCCAGAAGATGAGACGGTGCCAGCCCTGAAGAGAGGGAGAGGGAGTGCGGTTCCAGGCAGGGTGGGGGTTCGTGCAAAGGCCCTGGGGCAGGAACAGGGCAAGCTCCCTTTGGCTTGGGTGGCGGTGGGGTGAGCAGGGGAGGGGTCCCGCTGCCCCCGGGCTGCCACGCCTCCATCCTCACCGCTCCCTTTCTCCCCTGCGCCTTCGCAAACGCATTCCTTCCTCCAGAGATGCCCTCTCGTGCCCTTGCATCACGCATCCTGGCAAACTCCTCCTTTGGGTTTTAAGATTCACCCAGAACGTCAGCCCCTGAAGACCTTGCCAACTCCTGCTCCCGCCCCGCGTCCTCAACTCACACCCCGCAGGCAGCTCCCTCTTCCCTAAAAGCCTGGAAGAAAGGCTCCAGTCTCTCCGTCCTGATTTCCCGGCTCCCACACGAGTCCTGGCAGGTGACACACTCAAGCGTTTGCGGGTTGAAGGAAGGAAGTGAATACAAGTGAACTGCAGCCCAGGGGACGGCAGGCCCTCGAGGGGAGGCGTGTCAGCCAGCTTTGCTCTGTCAGGCACTACCAGGCCCTGTGCCAGGGGGCCCCCCACCCCTGCAGGACCCCCACTGGAAGCCACGCCCTGCAGGGCCCCGGGATAGCGTAGATGGTCCGCGGGCGGCGAGTGGTGTGTGACCCCCAGGACTCCGGGCCCGGCCTCAGGACACCAGCAACCCCTGGCTTTCCACTCTGTCCCCCACGCGTGGTGTCCCAGGCATGCCAACCCTTTTAAAGCCACCAGACAGGCTACGGATGAGCCGGGTGGCGGTGGGCCCTTGAAGACCCTGGCTACTCAGATGCCGCATAGCACGGGTCTGCATCAGTGTCTGGGAGATGGACAGGGAAACTGCTGCAGGGGGCGGGGGGACGCACGGGGTCGCTAGCGTGCCCGTGTGTGGTGTGCAGAGTGATGCTGGGATCACTGCAGAGTTCAGACCCAGCCTTCTCGGACCCAAGCCCGTGGGATACCCAGAATGCCTTTCGGGGGTGAGGGGCTCGCTCTGCTGGTGGCAGCTCTGGGTCAAGAGGCCGAGGTGACCGGGGTCCCTGGGTGGAGGCGGGGAGGGGCTGAGAGGAGCAGAGGCTGGAGAGTCAGGCAGGTCCCCCGGGAAGCGCGTGGGAGGCCGGCCGATCCGGGGGTCTGGGTGGCTCCCTGCGCCTCTGCGGCAGCTGTGTTTGGCAGGAGGGACCGTTGCCCAGAGGGATTCTGCTCCAGGAGGAAAGGGGCAGAGCGCTGCTGTTGGGCGTCCTTTGCTCTTTACTGTTGACGCTGGTTCTGTTCGTTGAGCCCTTCACTGATACCTTGCACTGTGGGAGCGAGGGGTCAGGGCTGCAGAGTCCCCCCACCCTTGGGTGGGGAGTGAGCAGAGCCAGAGCAGAAACTTGTCCCCAGACCTAGCAGACGCCGCGGGGGCTCAGGGCTTGGGAATTCCTGGTGGGCTGGATGGAGACCCACCTCGCGAACTTTGGCCCACGAGCCGTGATGGGGGCCTGGGCTGGTGGAGGGGACCCTCCTCGTACCGGGCCCTCGGGCTGGGTGGGACCCAGCCCAGTTCAGCACACTTGCCAAGCCCGTTCTGAGAGAACTGAGAGGGAAACCCTCGCATTCTCTTTGCAGTTGATTTCAGGGGGTCTGGAAGCCGCTGCTTCGGGGGCATCTGCGCCTTCGTGATGCATTCGTGGCTCTCGGCCTGCGGCACCGAGGTGACTAAATCCAAGCCCTGCTGCTCCTGATAGAGGCGGGGACAGGGGGACTAGGTGCACGTTACGTCCGAGGGCCGTGGGGACCGTCCTGCTACCCCTGGTGTGTCACGGCGACCTGGGGAAAGGTGGCCCTGAGCCGGGGTGGGAGGGCTCCGCGGAGGAGGACCACGTGCCCCGGGCCCTCTGTGTCCCCAGAGCCTCCCCTGGCCAGGTCAGCGTGCCCCGCACCAGCCCCTGGATTCTGGACCCACTGTTGAGCTGGCCTCAGGCTGCTGCCAGGCCTGGTGGCAGCAGCCACCTCTGCTCCCAGCCTGGAGGCCACTGGCCCCGGGAAGCGAGGCTCTCTGAATGCTGCAGGCTGGCAGGACAGGGAGGAAGGGAAGGCTTGTTGCCCCGGGGGCTGGTCATTTCCCCGGACTTGGCTTCCTGGGCTTGTTTCCACAGATGCTTTGGGAACATTTGGGGCAGAGGCCAGCAGCCTGACAACAGTTGCCCTTCCGTGTCCTGGGACAGCATCCAGGCCCCAGTCATGCCCTGCTTGTCCCTTGTTTCACCCTCCCCGGGTCCCAGCCCCACCTCCGCCCCTCAGAGCCTCTTCTGTCTCGCCCGGGAAATGAGAATGAACTCTGGGCCTGGTGGGCCGGGCAGTGAGTGGGCACATCAATGGGTGGACAGGGCAGTGAGTGGACAGGGCAGTGAGGGGGTGTGGCAGTGAGTGGACAGGGCAGTGGTGGGCAGTGCAGTGGATGGGCAGGGCAGTGAGCAGGACAGTAGGTGGACAGGGCAGTGGGTGGATGGGGAAGTGGTAGACAGGGCAGTGGGTGGGCGGGGCAGTGAGGGGGTGTGGCAGTGAGTGGATGGGGCAGTGGGTGGACAGGGCAGTGTGTGGACAGGGCAGTGTGTGGGCGGGGCAGTGGTGGGTGGGGCAGTGAGGGGTGTGGCAGTGAGTGGACGGGGCAGCGGGTGGACAGGGCAGTGAGTGGACAGGACAGCGGGTGGGTGGGGCAGTGGGCGGGCCGGGCAGTGTGTGGACAGGGCAGTGATGGGCTGGGCAGTGAGGGGTGTGGCAGTGAGTGGACAGGGCAGCGAGTGGACAGGGCAGTGGGCGGGCCGGGCAGTGGGTGGACAGGGCAGTGGTGGGCGGGGCAGTGAGTGGACAGGGCAGTGGGTGGGTGGGGCAGTGATGGGCTGGGCAGTGAGGGGTGTGGCAGTGAGTGGACAGGGCAGTGGGCGGGCCGGGCAGTGAGTGGACAGGGCAGTGGGTGGGTGGGGCAGTGGGTGGACAGGGCAGTGGTGGGCTGGGCAGTGGGTGGGTGGGGCAGTGGGTGGACAGGGCAGCGGGTGGGCGGGGCAGTGGGCGGGCCGGGCAGTGGGTGGACAGGGCAGCGAGTGGACAGGGCAGTGGTGGGCGGGGCAGTGAGTGGACAGGGCAGTGAGTGGACAGGGCAGCGGGTGGGCGGGGCAATGGGCGGGCCGGGCAGTGGGTGGGCCGGGCAGTGGGTGGGTGGGGCAGTGGTGGGCTGGGCAGTGGTGGGCGGGGCAGTGAGTGGACAGGGCAGCGGGTGGGCGGGGCAGCGGGTGGGCGGGGCAGTGGGCGGGCCGGGCAGTGGGTGGGTGGGGCAGTGAGTGGACAGGGCAGTGGGTGGACGGGGCAGTGGTGGGCGGGGCAGTGGGCGGGCCGGGCAGTGGGTGGGCGGGGCAGTGAGTGGACAGGGCAGTGGTGGGCGGGGCAGTGAGTGGACAGGGCAGCGGGTGGGCGGGGCAGTGGGCGGGCCGGGCAGTGTGTGGACAGGGCAGTGGTGGGCTGGGCAGTGGGTGGACGGGGCAGCGGGTGGGCGGGGCAGTGGCGGGCCGGGCAGTGGGTGGGTGGGGCAGGCACAGATGATTTTCCCTGGGCACTCAGGTCCCCTTGGAGATAGTTCTCCAGCCAGCTGACTGCTTCCTGCCCGGGGGCCGGGAGAGAGCTGTACTTTTCTGTATTGTTCGCTGCCTGCAAGGTAGCTAACGTGCATGAACCAGCCAGCCCCGGTCAGCTCCAGGTCAGCCCAGCAGGGTCTGCTCAGGGGGCCATCAGCCCCTGAGAAGGGCAGCAGAGGTGGCGTCACTAACTCCCTCTGAGTCCGGCCTGTGGGTGGAGGCAGCTCCACTCTTATGTCGTAAATCCAGATGAGAGCTAACTCACTCGTCTGGAGGGCTGCTCAGCGGTCATCTAACTAGTGCCCCTCACGCCAGGCCCAGTGGGCTCCAGGACCCCCGGGAGCCAGCTCCATCTCTGTGCCCAGCAGCAGGGGCCGGCACCGGAGTCCATGCCAGGCTGAGACAGGAGAGGGAGGGCAGTCCTTCCTCACTGCCCGGAAGGCCTCCCTGACTGCGTGCTCCCCCGGGGGATGGGTGCCCCCCGGACAAGGACGTGCGTCTGCTGAGCGTGCCCATGGAAAGCCCGTCGGAAGGCTGTGGTCCTAACTGCCCGTCCCCAGTGCATCGTTGGGCCGTGGATCACGTGGTCATTCAACACACAGCCACTGAGCACCTGCTGTGTCCCTTCTGGGCTGGGTACCGGGGACACGGAGGTGAATAAGACCAGCGGGTCCCTGCCCTACAGGAGGGCCCAGATGGGCAGGCTCCAGGGTGCAGGATGCTTGCCTGTGACAGGGGGAGGGACGGGGCCAGCTTCCCGGAGCTGAGACTTGGCAGGTGTGTGGGAGAGTGGGTCACAGGGCCCAGCCCTGTTCTGGCTCTGGGTCCCAAGCCAGAGGGGCCACGATCTGCTGGGGATTGCATGAGAGTTTCAGAGCCGTGGTAGGGGCGGCCCCGTGTCAGCTGAGTAGCTGAGAGGAGCTCCTTGCATGAAGAAGGTGGCCGGGGACAGCCGGGCGGGTTCCTGCTCTGGTGGCAGCAGAGGGAGCCTGGACTGACCGGGCTGGTCCCCCAGGCTGCGGGTCTCCACGGTTACTGTTTCAAGAGCCCATGTCCTTCCCCACCCCCACCCCAAACCCGGGGCACAGAGGTCCGGGCTGCTTACCGCGGGGGCACCTGGAAGGAAGCAAGAGCCCCTGCGCTGATTGTGAGGCCACTGAGCACGGAGAAGACAGGCTTGTTGAGATGGTCCCAGAGGCCCAAACGCAAGGACGGGGTGACTGAGCATGAGTGAGAACGTTTTAGTGGAATTCGCAGGGGCCGCCGGGGTGGGAGAGCAAACCTTGGTGTTGGACTCTGCCTCTGCCCAGCTGTGTGACCTTGGGCAAATCACTAGCCCTCCCTGAGCCTCAGCCCCTAGGCTTTAAGTTGGAGATGAGTGGGTGCTGACCCCTCGCGCGGTATCCATGCAGCTTGTGTGGGACCTTAATGAGAGCCAGGCGCCCCCGTCACTGTTGTAGGACGACGCTTCCTGGGACCAGGCTGAACGGTGGGGACCGGGCTGGGTGAGCTGCCCGGCCCTTTGCTGGTGTGAACAAGGCCCTGGAGAACACAACTGGGTATTGGGTTTGATTGTGAGGCTCCTTGGAACGAATTGGAGTCACGGTAGGGAGAAAGTGAGAGAAAGCCCAGGTCTCCTGACTCTGGGAGAATCACCTGGACTCGGCCCCCTCGTGTCTGGGCTCCCTGACCTGTGGGACGCAGGGACGCCCTGGCCCTCTCCGGGGCTGGGAACCTGGCACAGGGAGGAGAGCACCGTGCAGCCACCCACCTGCCTGCTCGGAACCCTGAAACATGCCAGAGCAAACCCAGGCGCCCGCTGCCACTCGAAGAGCCCAAGCCCCCCGTCGGGGTCGTGGTGGCAGTGAGCCGGTGCCACCCCACCTGTGCCGGGAAGTGTCCCTCTTGGTCTGGGGGACAGTTCTTGGGCCACTGCTGCAGCTCTCAGCTTAGGGGCACTTTTCTTATAAAACAACCAGTGTTTGTCGGCTTTGCAAACAAGGGGCTTCCTGCCGTGAGCTGGAATCAACTGAAGTGAAATAAAAGTAAGGACCATTTACCAGTGCCAAGCCCCTAGCAGGTGTGCCTAAGTCCTCAGAGGCAGAAAGCACCTTCCAAGCAGCTCTTTCCGTTTCATAGAGAAGGAAGCTGAGAGTCAAAGTTTTCTTTCAAATGTATTAAATGTGTACGTACATCATTTTTGCCTAGTAAAATAGGCAGCCTGGCCACAGGGACAGTGATAAAACAGACGCAGTGTTACCGGCCTCCGACGGTGCCTCTCCTTTGCAACAGCACTTGACGTTGTGTTTTACTGGGGGTGGCCGAGCCTCAGGGGTCCGGCTGAACTCCTTGAGGGACCCCAGCCCCTGCCTGCGAGGGGCCCGGGGAAGCAGGGCAGGCCTCCAGAGGATGCCAGGGTGATAACTGGGGCAAGGAGAGGGGATGGACCAGCTGGACGAGTGACCGAGCGCAGAGATGACCACGGAGCATCACGCCCTCTCCCTCTTCTCTTTCCCTTGTAGATACAGAACCAGGCTCCCAGTCAGGTTTACCCAGGCACCACCCCCTATGCCTCTCAGGTTGGTCCCTCCCACTACCGTGTCGGCCTCACGTCTGGTCCTGGTGTTGTCCCATTCTCGCTGGTGTTGTGCTGGGTGTAGCCAGAGCTGGGGGTCATCCACTTGGCGGGGGTCCATGATGGGTGTTAGGGTCCTGGGGCTGCCATACAAAATGCCACAGACTTGGGGAACTTAAACAGCAGAAATGGATTTTCTCACAGTCCTGGAGGCTGGACGTCCAAGATCAAGGTGTGGGCAGGTGGGTTTCTCCTGAGGCCTCTCTCCTGGGCGTGTAGAGGGCCGTCTTCTCCCTGTGTCCTCACATGTCATCCCTCTGTGCATGTCTGTGTCCTAGTCTCCTGTTCTTATACGGACACCAGTCAGGTTGGATCCAGGCCTGTCCTAAAGACTCCGTTTAAACCTAATTGCATCCTTAAATGCCCTGTGCCTCCAAATACAGTCACATTCTGGGGTCCTGGGGTGTTGACTTCAACGTATGAGTTTTGGAGGGACGCAATTCAGTTCATGATGCGGCCCTCCCAGGCTGCTGGTACCACTGCAGCGGGTGTGGACCACTGAGAGGGGCTGGACAGAATTCCAGGGGGTGGGAGGAAGGGGCCTGCTGAGAAAACAAGAGAGGAGCCGTGAGTGGGTAGGGAGAGGGGGGCGCTTTGTGAAGATGGGTCCCGTTTAGACGGGGCAAGTGGGAGGTGTGGAGTGTTAGGTACGTGGGTGGTCCCAGCAGGGGTGAGGGCTGGACCAGGAGAGGGTCCAGGAGCTACCGGGTCACGCCCGACAGGTGGGGAGGGGCACAGGTGCAGCGAGTGGGGTGGGAGCTGGAGACAGGCAGGGTCCTCGCACTGATGGGGGGCCTGACGCGGGGGAGTGGAGGAGATGGACAGTCTTCTCGGAGATGTCACCTCGGGGGTGCAGGAGTCATGGTCGGAACCGAGGGAGGAGGGGCGGGGGAATGGTTCCAAGCCACAGTGGGCACGCGAGGAGCAGACCACAGACGTGACGGCCGCCGAGTCAGACAACAGAGGCGGGGCTGGCGGAACGAGCTGCAGTGCATCCCCCGTAATCCACATGGAGAATAAGGTCTCTGAGCAGCACAGTCCCGCCGTTGCCGTTGGAGCGCGCAGAAACACGGAAACGGCATCGCTTGCTCTCATCCTCCGGAAAACAGATAGTGTTGACGCCGTGAAAGCTTGGTGATCACGGGAGCGATTCCGGCCGGCGCTGAAAGCGTGGCTTTTGCTTGCAGCCAGGGTCACCTGCTGTGTCTTCTGGTTACAGCTGTGCTGTTGTTCATTCAAGCCTGCATGTTTATTTTAAGAATTCTTCCAACCTGCAAATGAAAAGTACCTCGTGAGCCGGCATTTCTGTTGGAGTGTAATTGCCTCTGAAAGGTTCTTCGCGTTGGCGGTCTGCTTCAGCCTCCTCCTGTCTCCTCCTCTCCTAGGAAACCAGAACCTCTTCAGAGAGCACCATTTCCGTCCCCGCTTCCAGCACCTCAGGGTCTCCGAGCCGCGTGATCTATGTAAGTTGGATTCTCTCTGTGGAGAGTGGGGAGGGGCCCCGGGGCCTGGGGTCATTGCTGAGTGTGCCCTCGGAGTGGGGGGCCGGGGCCAGCGCCCCCCGGAGGCCGCGGGAGAGGTTGGCGCAGACCGTGAGGCTGGGTCAGAGCCTCCAGTGTGGATGTGCTGTGTGACCACGGCCGCCCCGTGATGTGGCGACAGGTGCGCAGAGAGGTGCGCTCACAGCTGTGGTTACAGGGGTGACGGTGAGTCACTTCCGCATCCCCACAGCCAGGACTCACCTGCGTAAATAACACTCGGGCCCGTGTCACAAATAACGGTGCAGATCTGTGCCTGCTGCTGTGGAAAGTTCCTAACGTGTTTTTAGAAGAAGCATGTGAAGGGTAATACATGTTACGGGATCCCATTTTCGTTTGTGTGTGTATGTATTTGTGTGCATATGTGTGTGTGTGTGCGTACGCATATGTGTGTGTGCACGTGTGTGTGCGTGCGTGTGTATTATGGGTATTTGTGTGTGTATGTGTGTACGTGCACATACAAGTCTAAAAATGATTGGGAACATTTTAACGAATAGTTAATAAGAGTTACCTCTGGGTGGTGGGATTAGAAATGGAAGGTGATGGTTGTAATTATTTGCTAGTTTACTTGTCTAAGTGGCAAACTTCATTGTCTGGGAAAGAGCCTGTGCGGGGTGGGGGAGGGGAAGGGAGCGAGCCCTGGACTGGGTGTCTTGGCCCAGCTGCACACCCAAAGGACAGCCGGTGACTTGGGACGAGTCGCCTCCCCCCCGCCACGGGCCAGGGCCTCATTTTTCTCTCACACGATGGAGATGGAATTCGCTCTTCTCAACACTGCTTTTCACTCCCCAGACTCTCATTCTAGTTGGTCCAGGGCCATTCCTGACCCTAATTCTGATAGGTGATCATAACAAGGGTTCTAGTCCGGAGAGTAAATCACAGGATGACCCTTTGCAGGTGCAAACCCGGAGGCTCAGAAAGGCAGCATGACGTCACCCGGCGGCTGTGTGCCCTTGGGCGAGATGTTAGCCTCTCTGAGCCTCTGGGAGCTCACCTGTACCTGGAGACCCACAGTGCCTGCTGCCCAGGGCCACTGAGGTACTGAGTGGGAGGCCCCGGGCACAGCCCTGAGCCCAGAGGGAGGACAGGAAACGCTCGCTCGCTGGGATTACTGTTATGACGTCTGTGCTCGTTTGCCGGGGCCACCGTAAAGCCCTGCAGACCAGGGGGCTTCAACCACAGAAATGTATCTTCTCACCGTCCTGGAGGCTGGGAGTCTTGAGTCGAGGTGTCTGGAGGGTTGGTTCCCTCCGAGGCCTCTCTCCTGGACGTGTAGACGGCTATCTTCTCCCTGTGTCCTCACATGGTCGTCCCTCTGTGCACATCTGTGTCCTAATCTCTTCTTCTCAGAAGGGCACCAGGCGTACTGGATCAGATCCCACCCTAATGACCCCTTTTTACCTTAATCACCACTTTAAAGGCCCATATCACCAAATGTAGTCACTTCTGTGGTGCTGGGGGCTAGTGGTTCAACATAGAAATTTGGGGAAGCACGATTTAGCCCCTAATACCATCATCATCATGAATAATAATAATAATGACTTGGTATTTGAATGAGATCGTATTTGTGAAGAACTCGGCATGCGGCCAGGCATGGTCGTGTCCCCAGACTGCAGCTACTGCTGGTAAACTGCTCATTAAACATGAACTATTACTTTTTGAACAAACTGGTATTTGTAAGACGCTTAGGTACGGTAGTGACCATGTAACGGTGCAGTGAGCAGTGACCAGAGTCCCTGGGCTCTGTGATCACTGTTACTTTAAAGGTCGTGCAGCGGTAAGCAGCGGAGCTGTCTTTGAACCCAGGTCTCTGCCACCACAGAGCTTGGGTTCTTCCCAGGGAACCCCGCTGCTCAGTGCTGAAAACCAGCCCCGCTGGGTCCCTTCTTCCACCTGGCAGTTCTCAGCACAGCCAAGTCCACGCCCCTTGATTGGGTCACATGGCCTTCCCGCCCTTGGGGAGCACGAACTTGCCAATGATGACGGTGGGCAAAGAAGTTGCCCACCAGCTGGGTGTGCCTTCAGCCGAGGTAGATTCCAGCTGGTCGCACCGTCCCAGCTGAGACGGACTTCTCGCTCAGCTAATACGAGTGTGTTGGATTCCAGCTTAAACAGAAGGCCTTGAAGTGTACACACGGCTATATGTTTTAAAAAGTAAAAGTTAAAAAAAATAAGTAAATAGAAGACCTCGGGCGAATTAATTTAATCCTGTCTCCTGAGTCTGAAGCGGCAGTTGTTAGTTTGACACTGCAGAGGTGCCTTGAGTCCTGGGTACCAGGGAGTGTGCTCTGCTGTCTCAGCATCCCAGTTAGATGCAGCTCAGAGAGGTGCAGAAGCTGGTCTGTGTCACAGCCTCTAAGTCATGGGGCCACCGTCCAAGGACCTGCATCCATCCCTAACACATGGACTCCCAGCACCATGGCCAGCGCCCAGCCGGAAACGTCCCACCCTGGCCATCCCTCCCAAGTCAGGGTTGGTATCAGCACCAGTTGGCAGTGCACATCCATGCAGTTCCTTCCCTGAGGAGACGAGAGTCTGGTCAAGCAAGTGCCCTTCTTATCTCAGGCTCAGCCCCTCTGCTCTTCCTTCCATCTCCCTGTTGGTATCTCCTGTCACCCTACTGTGCACCCAGCTCTGCTCAGCGCCGGGCACACTCAGGACCTCAGGACGGTGGTCCCAATCCATGCACCAGCTCAGCGTGCTTAAAAGGATGCCAGCCGCCTGGGACCCGCCTGCTGTGGGATGGTTGTTCTCAAATGCAGCTTCCTCTCCCTCCCTCTCCCTTCCTGCCCATCAGGAAGAGATCAATTCCCCGCGAAGTCCCTGTCTGCAGGAATGGCAGGGAATTTATCATGTGATGTGGCTACCGTCTCCCACACGGGCTGTGAGCTCCTGGCGGGCAGGGGCCATGCCTCACTCACCTTAGTATCTAGGATAAAACATGCACACAGTAGGTGCTCGATAAATTGTGGGTTTTTAAAAGTAACCTTTTCACCGCCTTTTTCTTTATTACAAATGTAACCCACATTTATTAGCAACAAAATAGCGATTGGTGCAGAGGTGAAAATGAATACCATTTATAATCCTCCCAGCCAGAGTAGCCACTGTTAATATTTTGAAGTATGCCCTTTAGGTTTCTTTTTCTCTGTGTGCGTGTATTTTTTTTTTCTAACAAAATGAGGTCACATTGGCTATATTGTTTTGTAACCTTTCTTCAGCAGGGCAATAAAGCAGTGAGTCGGCATAGCATAAAAGCGGCATCGTTCGATTATATCATCGGCAGGATTATGTTATAGCTATAACATCATATATGGTCATATCTTATTATTAGTTGTTATGCTGGATACAGTGTAGGAGAGAAGAAAGCTAAGGGGAAACACTTGTACTTACACACACTCCAGTGGCCTTCCGCCAATGAGACAACATAGCCCGTTGTCATGGCAACCGCCCCAGGACTTGGATGCAGGGAACTGCATCTGTGAGCCCCGCTGGGCAGGACAAATGCTGAGGAGCCAGGAGCACAGCCGCCTAGCCGGCCAGCTGGGGGCGGGCAGGCTTCTTTCTGAGCAGGGTCGTGTTGGTGGTAGTTGGCATCGTCGGGCTGCCTCCCTGATCCCCTGTGTCAGGGCAAGGCGGGCGCTGTTGACTGTGCACCTGGGGCTGAGAAAGCCAGCGGGCGCTGAGCGCTGCGATCATAGCAGGACAGAGGTGGGTGGGCGGACACAGCCTCCACAGTGACCTGTGAATGCCGGCCTCTCCCAGCCCCTCGGCAGCATCGCCCTTTATATCGAGCTGTGTTGATGGTCACGAAATCCAACAGATGGACAAGGCCCAGGTGGTATTCCCATTTTCAGGGGGAGACAAAGACCCAGAGAACCCAGCTGGCTTCGGCAAATGCGCGCTCGACTTTAGCTCAATTCGGCATGCCTGCCCCGAGGGCCTGTGCCGCGTCAAGCATGGAGTTAGGGGGAGGGACTCCATGGTGAATCAGGGTCCTGAACCCCCAGGAGCCACCAGCCTCAGGAGAAAAGGAGACAGATGCGCCAACGAAATCAGCACCTTTACTCACAGGAGAAGGGGAGGTGGTGGAGGGGAAGCGTGCTGAATCTGGAAGGACCAGAGGATGAGCCGGGCAAAGAGGCCTGGGAACGGCATTTCGGAGGGAGGGAACAGCACGTACCAAGCCCTCACGTGACCGAAAGTGCGGTCCAGCTGCTCGCCGCTCAAAAGCCAATAAAGAGGCAAGGCTGGTGGAAAGGAAACATTGCTTTATTTTGGACGCCGGCAACGAGGGCGAGGTAGAAGAGGGCGGACTCCTGTCCAAAGGCTGACTCCCCCCGCTGACAATCACTGGGCAAGAGCTTTTATAGACGGAGGGAGGGGGCTACATGCAGAAACTGCACAGTCAGCTCTGACCGTCGTCTTGAAATTGGTCATCGGTGGTCTGACCAGCGTCATCTTGATTGTTTTAAGTACAGTTAGTCTTCGGTTTCAGGGTCAGTTTATTCCCATTTCCTTGAGGTCAGTTCTTGGAATTGTGGCCACTTATGTCATGGCTACAGTCTGTCATGATGTAGTTAACTTCTTCCACCTGGTAGGGGTTTCAGTATCTATAAGGCAGCTCCCAGGATACGGCTCAGAATATTATCTGTAGCCCTTAAGGAGGAGTTAAAGGTCTTTGACTTTGCTTAATGATTAAACTATTACCATTTGGTCTCCTTTGATGGTTTCCTTTGTTTCTGCATCTTCTCACTTCTCTGATTAAACTTTGGCTGAAGTTTTCCTACAGACAAGAGGCAGGCGGAGGACATGGGTGGAAGCACCATAGCGTCCTGCTCTGTTTCACTCAGGCTGTGGGTGTTCTGGAAACTGTAAGGGGTTGAGCGTGTCAAGGGGCATGGGTGGGGGAGTGAGAGGCTTGGATGAGCAGATACACGAGGGCCAGGTCCCCAGGGGCCTGAGTTCAGATTTCCCCGGAAGGCAGAGAGGAGCAGCTCAAAAATGCTGATCTGGCGGTACCACAGTTACAAACGACAGACTCAGGGTTTGAACTCAGGTCTTCTGAACGTTGCCCAGGGTTCCCAAGGGAATCGCCAGAGATCTGAGACATCAGGTGTTCACACTCTCAACCTACGTCACAGATAGCAGGGATTGCCCCTAGCGTACCCAACGACTCACGCGAGCCTTGGAGTTGGTGGTCAGGGAAGTCTTCCTGGAGGAGGTGGGCTGCCGGACTTCAGAGGATAAAGGAAAGCTGGAGGGTGGAGGCTGAGCCTGGCACACTGGGGGAACAAGGAGGAGACACCTTATGATGAATGGGCTGGAAACATCAGGGCCAAGTTTGGAAACTGCAGTGAGGGCTGTGTCACCCATCCCGGAAGGGGCTGCCGGAGGATGTGAGCTGGAGGACGACGGGGTGCAGCTGGAGTTTGAGCGACGTGGTCCTGGCAGGGAGGAGAGCCATGGCAGGGAGCATGGCTCTGGACTCAGACAGCCTGCGTCTCCTCCCGGGCTGTGTGACTCTGGGCAAGTTACCCGGCCTCTCTGGGCTCCGGTTCTTCCTCTGTGAAGAGGACGTCCTGTGAGTGCCCCCTTCGCGGACTCAGCCCAGTGCTGTCCAGGGTGGAGGGTGTAGTGTCACACTGCTGTTGGTGGTGTTTGTTAGAAGAATTGCTGTCAGGACAGCCCCCCAGAGGCTGTGGCTGGATAGGGACGTGGGCAGTGAGGGCCTTGACCAGAGCCACCTGGGTCTGGGAAGGGGCAGAGAGGAGGGCGGTGGCAGCGTTGACCTGGCCGGGGCCACCGAGGGAAGCCGAGGTTGAGATGAGGGTTCCTGCTGGGTTTGGGGGTCAAGCCAAGCCAGCGGGGGCAGCCCGAGTGGCCAGCTTTGCCTGTGGCTGGCAATGCCAGGCTGAGATGAATCCTCAGAGGGGACCCGGCGGAAGGAGGTGACTGGTGTGTCAGCTCCAGGAAGGATGGGACCCTGGGCATCTGCCACACCAGGAACTGGCTCGTGCTGCGAGCAGGCTGGGGACTCACGTCCTCTCTTCCGTTGGGCTCGTGGGCTGTAAACATTCCGCCGGCGCTGGAGGGGTGCTGCAGGGACACGGGGACTGAGATCGGTGTTTGGGGGGGAACCTCGGCCCTGCTGTGAGAGCCAAGCTGAGGCGGCCACCCCGCTCCAAGTCCTGTCCAGTCAGTCACGCGCCCCCGGGCAGCCCCCGGAGCCAGGAGGAGGGGCCAGCGGGCGGTGCAGGGGAGCGAGCGCCCAGGTGGACCTCACCTAAGCAGACGTGGTGGCCCCTGAGTGTGTGTGTGTGGGTGGCTGGGTAGGGAGGTGTGTGCGTGTGCACTAGTTTGGTGGGTGAGGGTGTGGAGGTGCGGGTGTGTCAGTGTCTCCCCTCCACAGCTGTAGGCGGGCACATTCCCCGTGTGCGTGCATACGTATATTGTGCGTGCAGGTCTGCATGTCCGTGGTGGGTGTTTGCATGTGTGCATACATGCCTGCACACATCGTGCATGTGTTTGAATGCACGTATGCACATCTTGTACGTACGTGTGTATTTTATGTGCACACGTGCGTGTGCACGTTGCATGCACACAAGTATACTACGAGCACGCATCCATGTGCGTGTGTGTGCATGTCTACATGTGTGTGTTCTGTGCCCACACACGTGTATTTGTTTACACGTACATGTGTATGTATGTGTGCAAGCATAGATGTGTGTGTGTGTGGTTGTGTGTGTATTTAGACCACGGGCTGAGTTCTCACTGTCCGCGGAGACGCAG
Source organism: Leucopleurus acutus (assembly GCF_964270905.1). Lineage (NCBI taxonomy): Eukaryota > Metazoa > Chordata > Mammalia > Artiodactyla > Delphinidae > Leucopleurus > Leucopleurus acutus. The sequence goes on from NC_139146.1 coordinate 3,430,248, forward strand.
GTCCGTGTGCCACGAGGCTTCCCCACGCCTTTGCCCCCCGGCCCCACCTCTACCCACGGCTGCCGAGCGACCACGCCTCCAGGTGTGGGTCTGACCACCCCCTCGACTCTTTCCTTCCTCTCGCAGGCCAAGCTGGGTGATGAGATCCTTGACTACAGAGACCTGGCCGCTCTCCCTAAGAACAAGGCCATCTACAGCATCGACCGCCCCGACATGATCTCCTACTCGCCCTTCATCAGCTACTCGGTGGGGGACAGGCAGAGCTGCAGCGAGGTACGGCCCGGCCCGGGGCCAGCCTGCGGGGCGTGACACCCATAGCCGGTCCCCTTGGCGTCCGTCCCCACGGCCGTCCGGCGGCCTCAGCCCCCTCAGATAACCTGCGCCTCCTCTTTAAAGAATTCCCAGTGTGCTCTGGCCCCGAACTGCCCCTCGCAGACACACTGACGGAGAGGGTCTGGACAGGCCCCCTCGGCGGGCGCAGAAAGCAGGAATCTCGCTGGCGATCAGGAAAGTGACGGGAGCAAAGCGAGAGTCTCTTTATTTTCTTAAGTTGGGAAATGTATCCTGTTCCTTTGTCCAGAGCGCTCCAGGGCGCGCTCCGGCTCTCCCCGCCCTGGCCCACTCCTCCGTCCCATGAGCTCCCCGAGCTGGCTTGACCCCTGGTTGACCCCAGACGACTTCTTCCCCGCTGTCCCGTGGGCAGTGTCCTTTGCTGGACCTTCCTAATCATGGCCGCTTCTCTCCATTTACCCTGGAATTTGCTGGTGAAGTCACTTTTCCTTTTTGAGACTTCAGTGTGACCGGGCCACGGGGGTGCCTGGGATGGAGAGGAGGCGTGTTTTGCCAGCTGTCGGCCATGTCTGTGTGCCGGTCACGTGGGGTGGCCCGGCGTGGGCGCCCCGCTCCGAGTCTCCCAAGCTGTAGCCGAGGCTCCGGGGCGCCAGGCTCGATGCAAACGCCTGCTGTGGTCCAGCAGCTGGCGCAGCTGCGGGGCGTGAGGGCAGGGCGGGGACAGCCCGGGGCTCCGGGGGTCCGCGGCACGCTCACCGGTCATGCTGCAGTGGCCAGCCCTTGTCGCTGATATCACAGTCATCACCCGCTCCTCAGGCCCGCTCTCACTCTGCGCTGACACTGGGCTTCTGCGTCGCCCCACCTCCTGTGGCCCGGCACTTTGGGAATGACCGTCTCAGGGTGTAGATGAGAAGACGAGGGTGAGGGAGAAGGAGGGTGAGGGCCCAGGACCGTGCTGCTCACGGGGGCAGAGCTGGGGCTTGGGCCCTCGTGGCTGGCCTTGGTCACTGCTGCCTCCGTGCCGGCTGCGGCCATTGCCCAGAGCAAGGTACTGGGCTTCTGTCCCTCCTCCATCTCGTGGCACCTCGAGGCCTCTGCCCTCCACAGGCCCTGCCATGCCCCGGCTGCGAGGCTGCTCAGAGGTGTCCTCTGTGGGAGCCCTTCTGTGGGTAGATGGTGGCGTGGGCCACAGAACGTGGGTCAGTGCGCTGAGCTGAGCAAACCCTGGCCTCGGGGCCGGACCGCTTCCCCTGCTTCTCTGGGACTGCAGCCTTCCAGCAGTTCATCCGAGCGTGGGAAGCTAGCGGAGGGAAGGGCAGTGGGCTGGAAGCACAGAGATCTGCCAGCCTTTCTGAGCCTCAGTCTCCCCTTCAATGAAATGGGAAGATTGGGAAACACTTGCCCCTTGCCGTTCTAATGGTACGAGAAAATGTCCCCAGTCGCCAGGGCTCCTCCTTGGAAACTCTCCACAGCGTCTTCCTACCTGTCCAGGAGAGGGGGAGACAGGTGAGCTTTCCTGCCTGGAAGCCCCGTTTCCAGAGCCCCTTCTGCCAGGCGCTCCCTCCCTAAGTCCTGGCAACACGTCTGTAGGTGGCAGGCGGTCACCGCTCCCCAGGGCCCCGATGACCCCCCTACCCCGCACACTGGTCCTCACCCCAAGCCCCGAGGCTCCGAATCGTGCTTCCTTCCTCTGGGCCCCTTTTCTCTCTTCGGAAGAAACCCGAGGGTGATGGGCTCGCAGGGTGTGGCCACCCAACGCCCGGAGCCAACAGTCTTCCCTTCAGAAATGGGTCCTCGTGGGGGAGAGGCAGGGCGGGGGCGGGCCAGGATGAGACAAGGTCCAGGCTCATCCTCAGAGAGGACTGTCTTGGGGACCTTTTCCTCGGGTGCCATTGACTGTGTGTCTCCAAAAAGGTTTTGGGACGTGTGTTGGGTCTCGTGCTGGGGTTCCCTGCCACGTGGAGGAGGGTCCGTGGTGCAGATGAGCCTGGGCCGGGGCGCTCTCCTCCCCGAGTGACCACCAGGCGCCGGGCCTAACGGGTAACTCTGTGTTGTGTCCACAGTCCCCGCGGCTGCTCTCGCCGACGCCGCCCGAGGTAACCGCCCCCGGCCCACCCCGTTTGCTCGTGGCACTGCCGCCCGGATGGTAAAGATAACCAACCGGGGCTCCCCTGGAGGGTCTCCCAGGCCCTCGACTGTGGCCTCTGCCTGTGGCATCAGGCCGTGACCCTCTGAGGCTGGGGCTTCCTCCTCGGCGTTGGTTATTTTTATAATCGTATCCCATCTGCATGCTTCCCTCGTGTCTGCCGGCCCTGCGACACGGACACCTGGGACACCTGTGTCTGACCTGAGGTCTGGGTCACGGCTTTCTTTAGAGAAGAAGTCCAGGGGCTGGGTTAGCCTGGGCTACGTCATGCGCCTCCAGGTGGGACTTATGGGAATATCTTGGGTCCTCGAGGATAAACGTGCTGGAAGCATTTCTCTATCAAATAGCACGGGTTAGCATCCCGCTCTTTCTTCTCGTTTCTCAAAACTGATCCGCGACATAGACAGCCACCAGTCAGACTCCAGTCTGCGTGGGCATCAGACCTTGGGTCCAGGAACGCGACAGCCAAAGCCTGCGCGTGGGCAGCTAGCACCGAGCTGCCACGCCCACGTGTGGCCACGAGCCCCGGGCACAGGGCAGGCGAGAAGATAGGACATCTGTATGATGTCAGCTGGCCAGCGGGGCTGTGCAGAGGATGCCTGGGGATGGAGGCTAGACTGCAGGGCTGCAGCCATCCCAGGGGAGAGAGTGTGTGCCCATGGCCAGGATGGGCCAGGCCGAGGGGGCTCGGGGTGAGGCATGGGTGGGGCCTGGCAGGTGTGCTCCCAGCATGAGGGCTGCCTGAGCGGAGCGTGCAGGTGGGCACACAGGCAAGCTTTAAGGACAGTGGCTCCGTGGGTTCTGCTAAAGAGCAAGCCCTAGGAGGCGGGAGGTCAGCTTGGAAGGGCGTGGGAGCCGTGAGCGCCAGACCCAGACTCTTCCATTACTCATCCCACGCCAGCCTGGAGGGGCAAAGCGGCAGCGTCCACCCCACGGCAGGACGCTGGCCCGTGTCGTGACTCAGGCCAACGTGCCGAGCTGTGGCAGGCGGGCGGTCTGCTCTGCCCCCGTGCCATAGTGCCACGCCATCTCATGCCACCTGTCACCTGCCCTGACCACCCCAGACAGTGGCCATCCTGCTTGAATGGAGTCTGCGTTGTCAGTGCTTGTGGGTCTGACTCAGCTGGGCTTCTGGGCCGGGGCGGGGGCCTTCTTCTTACTGCCCGCACCTGGGGAGCCCCTATCAAGGCCGGGGGGAATACAGAATCTCAGTGGTTCTCAAACTGTGTTCCGAGGGGCCTTGGGTGCCGGGAAGGATGGGGCGAGAGGGGAGCTGAAAGACGGAGGTGGATGCAGGTGCCTCTGCCTCCTCTGTGGGAGCCCCAGCTACAAGGAGGGGCTGCTGGAGGCGTGGGCGGGACCCTGCCCTCCAGTACCTGGCAGGCACGGGGACGATGCTCAGGCCGAGGGGAGCGTCAGCACCAAGGCCAGCCCCCCGTCTGGCTCTTCAGATGTGCCCTGGAAGGTGGGGGGACTGCGTCCTGGGGCCGTGTTGAGTCAGCCTCTTGGGTCAGGAGAGCTCTGAGTGGAGGGCGGAGGGGTGGGTGGATACGGGTGGGCGGTGCTCTCGGCGCCGGGTTTCACCAGGCTGTCTTCTCCCAGGGGTATCAGGATGACCGCTCCTACAAGCAGTGCCGGACCTCCAGCCCGAGCTCCACCGGGTCGGTCAGCCTCGGCCGTTACACCCCGACCTTGCGGTCGCCCCAGCACTACAGCCGTCCAGGTACACGCCCCCCGCGGCCTCTTTTACCCCCGTGAAGCTCTGCTTCTTGTGGCTTTTCCTCTTATGAGTCTGTCTCTTACTTTAGCACCTGGAGAAACGACCGACAGGGCGTGGGATTGCCAGTGGGCGATGGAGAGCCCGTCCTTCTAATGAATGAAAAGGCCCTCCCGTGCCGGGGCAGGGAGGTTAAGTGCAGGGGCAGCTGGTTACCCCATTGGTTAGAGGAGCCGTCCTGTGAAGCACACAAGGCAGTGCCGAGCACGTAGAATCCAGCTCACGTGTCAGTAGCAGGAGATGTCAGGAAGGTGAAACAGCACGAAGGACAGGAGGCCAGAGGTCACTTAGTTGAAAGCTCGCGTGGCTCTGGGAAGGTCTGCGCTGTGGAGACAAAATGAACGCACAGAAGCTAGAGTCAGCACATGCATTGACACTTCACCGGTAGCTGGGTTAGTGGCCCCAAAGACAGCTGTCCCCAGGGGCCACTGCCAGCCCCCTCCCAGTGGGGAGAAGCCCGAGGAGGATCCTCTACCCCATCCCACCTCATCCCCCGCCTGGCGCCCAGCTATGTTCCATTCCTTTCCCTTTTAAAAATCCGCGTTGCCCTCAGTGTGTCCGAGCCACAGGGACTCCACACAGAGGCCGCTTCTTGAGGGATTTTTGCCAAACATCTCCTCCTTGGCCAGCTGTTGCATGGCTCTATCCTCACCTCCATGGACTCAACTCTGATTTTTGCAGCCCTTGTGGGAAAATCAAAACTCATTCATTTGCAGAGTTATTTTCATGGGCTCCCTGCAATGTGCCTGGCGCACACTGCTCAGTAGATGTTTGGAAAGTGGGCGAGTGAGTGAGTGAATGAATGAATGAGTGAGCGAGCGAGCGGGCGACCAGGCGAGCAGGTGAGCCCAGGAGAAGGGCTGTCAGCCTCTGCTGAGCCCTGCCCACCATATTTGGGTCTTCTGGCCTTGTTGGTTGTGCCTGGTCAGGTGGTCACCCCAGAGCTGAGACCCAAATCTCTCCTGGGCGAGGCCGGGGCACCTGTCAGGTGACAGATCACTCCCTGGCCTGGCCATCTGCCCTCCACCTGGGCCCTGGGTCCCAAGGAGCCCCCTAAGTGGGGCAGTGGGCAGGGCTCAGGGGCCAGCAGCTCCCACCCAGCAGGCCTGGGGGCGCTGCCACCCTGACCCCAGAGGGCAGGGCTTCCTCACTCGGAACCCGGGGCAGACTGGCCCAAAGTGTACTTAGCGGCGCCCCTTCAGGTGCCTCAGAGAGGTGTGCATTCCTCGAGAGAGGAAGCACAAATGTTCCTGGCAGAGCGGGGCCTAGGAATATTTTGCCCCGAGCGCAGGGCCGACTCTGACTTGTTCTCTGTTGCCCGCAGCTGGTACTGTGAGTGTTGGTACCAGTAGCTGCCTGTCCCTGTCCCAACACCCAAGCCCTACCTCCGTGTTCAGACATCATTACATCCCCTACTTCCGAGGTAAGGCGCTCAGGGCTGCGGGCTGTGGTGCAGGGCCGGCCGTGCGTCTGTGTCTCGCTGTCCCGTGTGCGCCGCATGGCTTCCCCGAGCCCACGTCCCATGCCCACGCTCCCCGCTTTGCGTCTTGTGTGTCCAGCTCTGTCGGTGTGTACACGTTCCCAGGAAGTAACTTGTGTCAGGCAGCAAGCGGCGAGGCAGGAAGAGGGGTCTAGGGCCTACCAGCGCCCACCCCTGGGCTGGTGCCCAGAGCCTTTCCCTAAGTCATCTTTTCTTTCCCACGTCAGCTCGGCAGGCGCGGGGACCGCTAGCCGTGCTTATCGGGAGCAAATGCTAAGGCACAGAGGGTGGAGATGTCCACGACCTCAGCTCCTGGTGGCCGGGCGGGAGGCGTACCCCGCACGGCTGCAACTCCTCCCAGGGCGCAGACCTACCCGCCTTCCCCACCCACGCCCGGGCACGCGTGTGTGAATCACACCAGGAAAAGGACCAATTCCTTTTCAGTCCGTATATTACGGGCTGAATTACGTCCCCCCAAATTCATACGTTGAAGTCCCAACCACCAGTGTGACTGCGTTTGGAGAAGGGGTCTTTAGGAGGTTATTAGGGTTACATGAGGTCATATGGGTGGGGCCCTAATCTGATAGCGTGGGTGGCATTTACGAAGAGGAACAGCCGCTCTCTCTGCGCGCGCTCAGAGGAGAGGCCACGTGAGGACGGAACAGTTGTCTTCAGCCAGAAGAGAGGCCTCACCCAAAACCAAGGCTTGCCAGACCTTGATCTGGGACTTCCAGCCTCTGCAGCTGTGAGAAATGAATGTCTGCTGTGTAAGCCACCAGCTGTGGTCCTTTGTTATGCAGCCCTAGCTGATTAATACACCATGAAAAGACTCCCAGGGCACGAGAGGAGCAGCAATGATCTCTTGCTGATTCCCCCAGACGCGTGTTAAGGTCTCTGTTCCTTACAGTTACTGAGTGGTGAAAGTTTCAAGAGAATCATCTGTCCCCGAGGGGCCAAGGGAGGACAGCTCAGCTGGATTATTCCATCATTGGATGGTCACCCGGCAGGGCTCCTTGGAACTTGGACGGTTCTCATTGTCATCATCACCTGTTTGCCTGACTCCATCAGCCTAACTGAGAAGAGAACCCCTGGTCATCGGGGTGCCTTCCTCTCCTCTTAGTGGACCTATCCCCACAGCTCATGGCCTGTTCTGGACGTACTGACTCTTCTGAGAAGCAGCAAAGCCCAAAATCCTGTGAGCGGGAGAGCAGCCCACAGGGCCTCTTGCACACCTGCGTGGCACAAGGGTGTCGCGTGGCCGGAGTGTGCCCTCACCCAGAGGTGGACAGAAGACTCACTGCAAACTGGAGTGAATTTGACATTTAGACAAGTCACAGCAGGTCACCAAGGAGAGATGCCTCTTCTTCCTTTGCTTGAAGGTCAGAAGAGCACAGGGCTTTCCTCCCGCCTGATGTGGCCCTGCTTTGGGGTCCCTGGCAGAGGTGCGGCCCAGAGGCGAGGCCAGACGGCAGGACCCTCGCCCTCTTGGCTGCTCCAGCCTCGCGCCCCGGGGCAGCCCCTTGTGAGCTGGGCTGGCTGCCTGGAGGCGGTTTTGCCTACGTCCCTCCAGGCTGGGGCAGGGGCCATCACAGACGCTGCCCCTTAGGAGCCTCCACCTCGAGTTCTTACTGCGTCAGGCGACCTCAGCCCAGGACGGGCCCCCTGGGCAGCTGCCCCCGGCCTGCAGCACCGCGTCCCCAGCCACATGAGAGAGGGCCAGGGAGGGAGGCCGAGGGGAGGGCAGCCCACTCACCTCAGGTAGGAGCAACGCGGCCCTTCCTTCCATCCTGTGCTGGGGGCAGGTGGGGCAGGCAGGCCCCCACCCCACTGCCCACCAAAATGTGGTTTAGAAACCACATTTCTAAGTGTCATAGCCCTTCCAATGGTGTCCCTGAGTCAGGGGGCACGGTGCTCTGCGGTCTGCTCCGGGTGGGCACTGGCCCCGCGGTGGGCAGGGCTCTGCTCCGGTTCCCTCCTGACTGCTTTGGCCCCCAGTTCTCTCTCTTTTTTTTTTTTTTTTTTAACATCTTTATTGGAGTATAATTGCTTTACAGTGGTGTGTTAGTTTCTGCTATATAACAAAGTGAATCAGCTATACGTATACATGTATCCCCATATCTCCTCCCTCTTGCGTCTCCCTCCCACCCTCCCTATCCCACCCCTCTAGGTGGACACAAAGCACCGAGCTGATCTCCCTGTGCGATACAGCTGCTTCCCACTAGCTATCTATTTTACATTTGGTAGTGTATATATGTCCATGCCACTCTCTCACTTCGTCCCAGCTTACCCTTCCCCCTCCCCGTGTCCTCAAGTCCATTCTCTACATCTGCGTCTTTATTCCTGTCCTGCCCCTAGGTTCTTCAGAACCATTTTTTTTTTTTTAGATTCCATATATCTGTGTTGGCATACGGTATTTGTTTTTCTCTTTCTGACTTACTTCACTCTGTATGACAGACTCTAGGTGCATCCACCTCACTACAAATAGCTCAATTTCATTTCTTTTTATGGCTGAGTAATATTCCATTGTATATATGTGCCACATCTTCTTTATCCATTCATCTGTCGATGGACACTTAGGTTGCTTCCATGTCCTGGCTATTGTAAATAGAGCTGCAATGAACATTGTGGTACATGACTCTTTTTGAATTACGGTTTTCTCAGGGTATATGCCCAGTAGTGGGACTGCTGGATCATATGGTGGTTCTATTTTTAGTTTATTAAGGAACCTCCATACTGTTCTCCATAGTGGCTGTATCAATTTACATTTCCTTCAACAGTGTAGGAGGGTTCCCTTCTCTCCACACCCTCTCCAGCATTTATTGTTTGTAGACTTTTTGATGATGGCCATTCTGACTGGTGTGAGATGATATCTCACTGTAGTTTTGATTTGCATTTCTCTAGTGATTAATGATGTTGAGCATTCTTTCATGTGTTTGTTGGCAGTCTGTATATCTTCTTTGGAGAAATGTCTATTTAGGTCTTCTGCCCATTTTTGGATTGGGTTGTTTTTTTGATATTGAGCTGCATGAGCTGCTTGTAAATTTTGGAGATTCATCCTTTGTCGGTTGCTTCATTCACAAATATTTTCTCCCATTCTGAGGGTTGTCTTTTCGCCTTGTTTATAGTTTCCTTTGCCGTGCAAAAGCTTTTAAGTTTCATTAGGTCCCATTTGTTTATTTTTATTTTTATTTCCATTTCTCTAGGAGGTGGGTCAAAAAGGATCTTGCTGTGATTTATGTCATAGAGTCTTCTGTCTGTGTTTTCCTCTAAGAGTTTTATAGTGTCTGGCCTTACATTTAGGCCTTCAATCCATTTTGAGTTTATTTTTGTGTATGGTGTTAGGGAGTGTTCTAATTTCATTCTTTCACATGTAGTTGTCCAGTTTTCCCAGCACCACTTGTTGAAGAGGCTGTCTTTTCTCCATTGTATATTCTTGCCTCCTTTATCAAAAATAAGGTGACCATATGTGCATGGGTTTATCTCTGGGCTTTCTATCCTGTTCCATTGATCTATATTTCTGTTTTTGTGCCAGTACCATACTGTCTTGATTACTGTAGCTTTGTAGTATAGTCTGAAGTCGGGGAGCCTGATTCCTCCAGCTCTGTTTTTCTTTCTCAAGATTGCTTTGGCTATTCGGGGTCCCAGTTCTCTTTGTTCAGAAATTAGACAAAGCCCCCTGTCCTCCTCTCTGGTGCAGGATGCAGGGGAGCCTGGCATCCACGGCTCTGCCCCCTGCTGACTTCAAGGGCCGTCTGTGACCTCAGGAGCCCCGGCCTTTTGCCAGGACTCACCCCTGGGGAGACCAAGGCTCAGGGACAGGTCGCTGGGCAGAGCCCAGAGGCAGGCCCTCGTTCACCAGGTACGTCCACCTGCTGGCCTTGGGGCCACCACTCTTCCCCGACACCTCTCACTGAGGCCCACGGGCTCTGACGCATCCCAGCCCGTGGGCACTCTGCAGCCAGCTGTGCCCAGGGCCACCTGCCTTCTCCTCAGCTGGTCACGGGGCCTGGCATCCACCCGCGCTCTGCGGAAAAGCCTTCCCTGGTCCCTCCTCACAGCATCTTCAGCTTCTTTGGCTCCTTAGGTGGAGATTCTCCCTCTGGACGGCACTGTGGGTGGAGGGCTCACCAAGGAGAGGCCAGCGCTTGCCCTGATCTGGCCAGGTGCCCCTCCTTCCCACCCTCCCCCATCTCAGACACGCCTTCCCACCGTGTCCTGGTGCCTGGGGCCACCCTCCTGCCAGGGCCCGCGTGCAGCGTAGGTGCCAGTGACAGCCGTTTACGCTTTAGTATGAATTTCAGTCCCCAGTGTCTCCCAGGACAGTGTCGGGTTTAAGACTGACTTCTCAGCTGTTAAGGCGCAGAGGCCGCGGGACCGCAGGTGCGTGCAAGCGGAAGTGATGCTGCCAAAACCGTCTTGCTGGGCAGTGACGGGAAGTGACTGGCGAGCCTGCTCCCGACAGGGCGTGAGAGGGAGAGGAGGGGCTGCAGGTGCGGAACCTCAGGTCAAGGCCACTCCCCCACCCACCCGCTGCGCCCGTAGCCATCTCTTCATCTCGCCCCCATTCTGGGGCCCTCCACCTGGTGGCTCTGGCTGACTCAGGTGGCACGTGGCAGTGAGAGGGGCAGGTGGAAACCCACCCACGTCTTGGTGGCCCATGGGGTCCCTGCAAGGGGCTGGGGGCTGGCCTCGCCTCTGGTCACCTTGAGCAGATCCCCAGGAGCAAGTGAGGGGGCTCCCGAGGGCAGAGCTGGGACAGCTGAGCAGCAGAATGAAGGACACGGTGTTGGATCGTAAAGCAAAGGACAAACGTCCGCGCGTCCACACCGATATAAAGGAACGATTGGATAAATAAGTAACTGGGGGAGAAGAGACAAACTCCCGGCAGAAGAATCCCCAATCATTCACGCGGACCCTCCACCCTCCAGGAGGGCCCCCCCGCCCCGTGTCAGGTGTGGGCTGTGCACGGCGGCTCCCTCCCAAAGAGCACAGAGTGGGGGTGTGGGAGGAGCTGGACGGGGAGAATCCTGGCCAGCACGACCTCGGCCGCGGGGTCAAGGTCAATCGCAGTGGTCGGCCACGTGGATGGCGGTGCCCCTGACGTGATGGGAGGGGGGCACCTCCCCTCTGTGCTCTTCCTCCCAAACCGTGACCCCCGTCCAGTCATGAGAAAAGCATCCGACGAACCCCAGCTGAGGGACTGTCTGCGAAACACCGACCAGCACTTCTCAAAACTGCCAAGGCCGTGAAACGCAAGGAGAGTCTGAGGAACGGTCACAGCCCAGGGGAGCCTGAGGACGCGTGAGGACCAGTGTCGCCTGGTGTCCTGGACGGATCCTCAGATACAAAAGGGGAAAACGGGTGAAACCCAAATAAAGTAAGGCGTTTAGACAACACCTGCGTGGCAACGTGCCGGTGGTGCGTAAAGTAACGGCGGGAATGACTTGGGGGCCGCAGGAAGGCTCCGTGCAGCCCGGAGCTGCTTTGCAACAAGGCATCAATTTGGACAAACAGGCGAGGTGGCCGCTCACCGGCCAGGGGTTCCCCGGCTCTGAGAGGTCCCCTTCCCGGCATCCTCGCGTCTCCCTGAGGACGCTGAGGGCCCCTCCCTGGCAGAGGTCAGAAGCGGCCTCGGTCCTGACCCATCTCCAGGAGAAGCCACGCACCTTGGCCCGAGGGGCTCCGTGCCTTTTCAAAGTTGCCGCTCAGCTGGGTGACCTCTGGCTTTCCCCCATCCCCGGTGACATCAGTGGTTGGGGGTTTTGCCCCCAAGGCCCACGGGAGAAGCTGGCCCTCAGAGCAGCACCTGAGGCCGGGCCTCACCAGGACACCGGCCCCTGCAAAAGGCAGTCGTGGTGGCGTGGCCGCCGGGCCGTCGTGAGCAAAGTGCTGCAAGAGGCCCCATGTAGGGTCTGTGTGAGGGTGCATTTGATGATCATTTAGCAACACGGTGAACGGGCAGGCAGGTGTGTGTCCAGAGAAGGGAATGGTCAGCTGGGCTCTGTTCTCTGGGAAGGCTTTGCACTTGAGCCTTGACCTAGGAAGGGTCTGCACAGGTGGGGAGGGTTGGAAAGGAAGTCCAGAAGGGGATGGGGGAGAAGGGGAGGCAAGCAGAGGCATCCTGGGTCAGGTCCAAGGTCTTAAGAGTTTGTTGACCGGTGTAGAGGCCCCTGGATGGCAGGTGTAAGGGGGGCCTGAGAGCCCAGTGTGGCCACCGCATGGTGCCTCCTGACCCTGGTGAAAGCCGTGGGCCTCCTCAGATACGTGTGCGCGTATGTGCGTGCACGCGCGCACACACACACACACGCACACACGAGTCTTGCCTGTGAGGTCAGACACTGCACGGTGGGCCTGGGGACTGAGGCGGGGGGGTGGGCAGGAGTCCCGTGACATGTTAGAGACTCCAGCCACCTGGGCAGGGGTGGAGAGAAACAGGCCACTGGAAGCTGGGTCAAGACGTGCCCGGCACAGTGGTGCCGCCCTAAGTGAGCGTCCTCGGCTGCCCCAGGGTCCAAGCAGATGAATGTGAGGCCCCTGCTTCCACCGTGCTCCGCTGCCCCTGGAGAAGCACGAGCCACAGCCGGCGGAACGGATCTGAGGTTTTCTTTACGTTTCCGTGGGTGTGGTCTCCCCGGGTGCAGGAGTCTGGCCTGGCGTGGGGCTCCAGGAGGCTCTGTGCCGTGCTGGAAGGCGGCAGCTAAGGGAAAAGCAGGGTTCATGCCCCGAAGAGGGGGGCAGTCATCTACCGGAAGCTCCGTCCACGCCGACAGGTGAAGTTGGTGCCGCACCCAGGGAGATGCTCAAGTCCTAGTCAGCAGCCCCCGTGTGGCCTCAGCCTGGTTCAGGCCGTGGCTGTGGTCTGCTGAGCCCACCCCGCCCCGCGGGCCCCCCTTTGCCCTCAGCGCACCCCTCCGCCAGGCGAGAGCGTCCCCCACGAGCCCGGCTCCTGCGTCTCCCCCCATTAGCCCACCTCCAGCGCTCACTCTGCCTCATCACCACGTCACCTCGGGGTCCTGCGGCTCCCAACCGGGGGGATTTTCACGTCAGGGGTGTCCATTTCCCTTCGCCAAGCTGTCACATAACGCGGCGAGGGTTTCCTGGGGCTAAAGGGGAGGAAATGCGCTGTGCCTTTGCGTGTCTCGCTAAAGGAGCCGTGTGCCTTTCGTGCCGTGTCCGACGCCCGTCACCCCCTGTGTACCACCCCATCCCTCAGTAGGCGTGGGGGGGCAGGTAGGACCGGCGGGGGGCCACGGCTGTCTAAATTTGTGACTTGATAATCCAACCTTGTTCGCAGAACAGAAATGACAGTCCCGACGGGATAGAACTCGGGGCCGGAATCCGAGGACTCTTTCCGTTTAACTGGGCAAAAAAATCGCTTTATTTGGGAACGTGGCATCTGATTAACACCAGTGGTCTCTTATTCTCCTGTGGCTGATAGGCTCTTACTCAGTGGCTCTTCAGGACAGATGTAGATGCGTTCTAGCCCTTTAATCCCGATTCTGAATGGCTAGTTTGTGAATTCTCCAAGAAATCCGCATCTTTTTACGCAAGGATACTCAGGACGTGGGCGTGGGGGGATGCTTACTTTTGGTGAATTTGTGACTCTCTGGGTTCCAGTGGCAGCCACGGCAGAGCAGCAGTGGGCTGTGCCCGTCCCAAGGAGAGGGAGCTCTGCCGACGGCCAGGCCAGACTTTGCAGGAACTGGGAACCAATACGGGCTCTGGCCTGGGCGTACCTGTTCCCTCACCACGGGGCCAGCGAAGGGGGTCCCTCGAGGTTGGATTAACAAGCCGTGGGGCCCACCTGGAGGTGTCGGTGAGGGTCCCTCTCCCTGGGCAGCGGAGAGGGGCTCACTTTCATGCTTGAAATGCTCTCCTCTGCTTTTCCCTTCCCGCCTTCTGTCTGCCGGCTTTGCTTTCCCGTCTGGAGGCAGTGAAAGTGGCCGGAGCACCTCCAGCCTCTCCGTGCTCTCAGACAACAAGCCTCCCCCCTCCACCTACCAGCAGGCTCCTCGCCACTTCCACGTCCCAGGTAGGCGCCCAGGACACACGGCCGCTCGCCAGGCGGACCGTCTGTCCGCCCCTGAGCTGTCGGGGCAGGGGGGTGGGAGCGGGCTGCCGTGCCTCTCGGGGGTGGCGTGGTCCCCGAGCCTCCCCGTCTCCCTCACCCCTAAATTCCAAGATGCTTTAAAAGTCCGCAGATGGGTGTGCGCATCCCCAAACTGGCACGTGTTTGAGTTTCTCCTGAATCTCCACAAACACCAGGGAGGCGTGGCTGCCCCCCTGAGAACGGGCTGGAGAGAGGGGGGCTGACCGGGTCACAGTCGTCGCTGGACGCCCGCTCCAGCCGCCTCTGTCCCTCTGCCCCCCTTCACACGGCGGGTGGCGTCGGGGCTGAGCGAGGCTGACGTGGGCTGTGAGGCCTGGGTGCCAGGCTCCGGGGCGGGAGCCAGATCCTTGCTGGGGACCCTAAATCTGGGTGACGGATTGCTGCTCACACAAAAGCGGTAGGATGGAAACCATCACAATTTGCTTTGCTCACCCTGCTGTTCTCTCCTTTTTTTTTTTCTTTCTTCTTTCCCAGACACTGGCGTCAAAGATAACATCTATAGGAAACCCCCCATCTACAAGCAGCATGGTACATACAGCCGGATTCCTCTGCTGCTGTGTTTGCCCTGCATGTCTGTCAATGCCTTTGCTACTGAATGCTTCCCGTTGTTGTGTTCTGATACGTGATGGGGAGGGTACCTCGGAGGCCCCGCAGTCTAAACGTTAGGTGCAAATTTGCCGGTAGGCTCCCGAGAGGCCCCTTCATAAATTACAGCAAAGGGTGTGTCCTACTGAGGACACCTCTGTGTGTCTAAACCCGGGGCTAACACACGTGGGCCGGGCTGGGGACGGGGATTTGTAACCAGGAGCTGGTCTCGGTGTGTGGCTTCAGGGACGCTACTTTGAGAGAGGCAGCCAGACTGACTTTAGCCAAGATGATGAGGGACGGAGGTGCTTGGACCACAATCTGACGCAGCCTGGTCTTTGTAAAACAGGACAAACCAGAATCAGTCATTTATTCCTCCATGAGAATTTAAGTCCTGTGTTGTTTTTTGTTTTTGTTTTTGTGGTACGCGGGCCTCTCAGTGTTGTGGCCTCTCCCGTCGCGGAGCACAGGCTCCGGACGCGCAGGCTCAGCGGCCATGGCTCACGGGCCCAGCCGCTCCGCGGCATGTGGGATCTTCCCGGACCGGGGCACGAACCCGTGTCCCCTACATCGGCAGGCGGACTCTCAACCGCTGCGCCACCAGGGAAGCCCAAGTCCTGTGTTTTGAGAATTTCTGATGATAGAATAAATGACTGAGCCTTTGGTTAAAGGGATTTCTTGCATCAGCAAATAGGGGCAGGAGATGCTTGGTTCCAAGGGCATCTCTCGCCCCCCAGTTTCCCTCTCAGGGGTGACCAGACACCTCCGCTCCACCTGAGTCTGCAGGGGACAGGTGCACAGGGAACAGAAGGCTCCAGGTCTCACCTCTGTTTCGTCCCAGAATTTCTGGTGATTTGGGGCTTGTTGCTTCACCATCCTGAGCCTCTGTTTCCTCATCTGCAAAACAGGACCGACCCTCCATTCGGCCCTTTTCACAGGCTGGTTGTGAAGACCGGATGGGATAATGAACGTGGAATCATGTTCTAAACTGTCGAATGCGGTGCACGTGATGGAGATTGTTATTAAGACACTAGAGAGATGGGAGGAGGGATCCCCATACTTAAAAACCTTGTCCAGATGCACCCAAAAAACAGCCATGTCCCCCGTTGACAACTGGATGGACGCTGTTGGGTGGAATCTGTAAAAGTGTGTTTTCTGTGACTTACTGACAAATCCGTGCTCTAGTTGCACAGGCTTTGTGTGTTTTATAATTTTCTCCTTGACTGCAATAGGCCCTATGCCTTGTGTATTTCTTCCTCTTCCCAAGAAAGAAAAAGATGAATGAGAACTCCTGGGTTTCCGCAAGGCGATGCCTCTCACCGTTGCCTCTCAGTCGGAGAAGCAGGGAGCACAGATCGTCCCGAGGGATCGGAGAGGAAGGGACGCGTAGACTCCAGGGCCCTCAGAGGTGGTCCAGAGTAGCTCCCTGTGTTACCAGTGGGGAAACTGAGGCACAGGAAGGCATGAGCAGGCGCAGCGTGGTGTCTTCCCATCGTGGCGCCCATACTGCCGCCAGGAGGCTGTGCGTGCTGTCCGCGTCCACGGGAAGGACTGACTGACTTGGCCTTTTATCAGCCACTAGCTAACACATAACCAAATCGTGAGTGGAGATTCGGTTTCTCTTTTTTGGCCATGCCGCACGGCACACGGGATATTAGTTCCCCGCCCAGGGATCGCGGTTCCCCGACCAGGGATCGCACCCGCGCCCCCTGCAGTGGAAGCGCGGAGTCTTAACCACTAGACTGCCAGGGAAGTCCTGGTTTACTCTTACCAGGGGCAATCTTTGTGTTTCTTTTTTAATCTGGATAGAAACACCTCTGCTATCCAAAGGCAAGGGAATTCCTCTTTGACCGAACCCTGAACAATGACCCAAACCCTCTTAGCATTCTAGAATGTGGGTTTACTGATTATTTTATGAAATGAACTTTATAGAGCACCTGCTCTCTGCCACGCGTTCAGCCACGTCGTGGGGATGAACATGAATGCAGTCTGTCCCTGCTTGACTATAAATGGGCCATGAATGAAGTGAGTGCTCACGGGTGCTGTGTAGTCCTCTCCACCAGCTTTCCTTAGACAACCGTCAGGTCATAACGGATGTGGGACTTCCCTGGCGGTCCAGTGGTTAAGACTCCACACTTCCACGGGAGGGGCCTTGGGTTCCATCCCTGCTTAGAGAACTAAGATCCCGCATGCCGTGTGGCATGGCCAAAAAAATAAACTAAGGACATAATAGACGTGATGGGATGCATTTGATTTCCAATAGATTTGAGATGTCTTAATTTTACAAGATTTGCCCCATCGAGCTGGACCATATCCGGGCAGAAGTGCATTGGGGTGGGGGGCATGCATGTGTACATCATACATGTGTATGAGCATGCATGTGTGCGAGCATGCGTGAGTGCGCGTGTGCACGTGTGTGTTTAAAGCCCATGTGCAGCCAGCCACCAACCCCCATCTCAGCAAACTGACCGTCCCCTCATCTGTCAAGGGAGAGAAGCACACACCTCAGGATCACCTCAGGAGAACCCATCCTTTTTTTTTTTTTTTTTTTTTGCGGTACACGGGCCTCTCACCGCTGTGGCCTCTCCCGTTGTGGAGCACAGGCTCAGCGGCCATGGCTCACGGGCCCAGCCGCTCCGCGGCATGTGGGATCTTCCCGGACCGGGGCACGAACCCGTGTCCCCTGCATCGGCAGGCGGACTCCCAACCACTGCGCCGCCAGGGAAGCCCCCCATCCTTTTAATAGCCAGACTTTCCGGAAACAAACTCCGGGTGATGATGTCGAGTTCCTGGACCATTTAATTAGCTTAAGATAATATTTTCAGTGAGTTTTAAAATGTTATGCTTTTTAATTAATGTATTTACTTTTCAACTTTTTATTTCCAACTCATCAAAAGTTGTCGTTTTTTGGTTTTGGTTTTTTCTCTGGTGCTCTAGTCCCATTGGTGATTTTGGGAAATGAACCGCCAGCATGAAGATGGTCAGGCCTGGGGGCTCAGCGGGGGTGGGACCCTGGCGTTGAGGACCAGGGTTAGGTTTAGGATTAGCAGTCAGAGAGCTGCCACTGAATGCATCGCACGTGCTGGGGTTTCATCGCAACACAGCCCTGAGGCAGGTATTATTATAGACAAGGAAACTAAGGCCAGGGCCGCAGAGTGACCCGTCAATGGCCAAGTCACACCGGGTCTGCGTGGCCCCTGAACCCACCACTCTTAATTTACATCATTTTGCATCATTAGAGACCAATAGTGTTTTCTTAGACTACCTTAGTTCCAATTCTACTTGGTTACAATTTAATGGCTTCAAAAAAGAATAAGAAAGAGAAGAAAGGAAGCAAAAGAACTGAATGGGAAATAAGAAGGAAGGGGAAGAAGGAAGGGAAGGAAGAAGCACATCCCGTCGGGCAGAGATGCTTCAGGACCAGCGGAAGGCGTTGGACGCGCTGGGAGGTGGGGTGCGGGGGACCTCCCACCACCCGCTACAGGTCCAGCTGCTATGGGGACATTTTGGGTGTCTTTCGAACGGTCCTGAATCAATCACAGTGTTGAACCCAGGATTCTTTGGGAGGCAGACAGGATTCCAGCCGCAGCCGCTCCCCTGCCAGCTCTGTCTCTCGCTCTGAAGAACGGAGTTCTGGCTTCGAGGGGCTCTGCATGAGGCCCCGTGATGCTTGGCACAGAGCAGGGACTTTCCTCTCAATGGAGTGAAGCTGACCCAGTTTTTAGACTGTTTAAAATGAATTCAAGAGGAAAAAGTAATGTCTCCCCCAAATTTCCCAGGAAGCTGACTGTCCAGCTGCAGGGACAGACGTTTTGTTTCCTTGGTAAGCGCACGTGAGCCGTCAGATGGCAGTGTGTGCGGAGACGCAGGCCCAAGAAGCAGGGGTGGCGTCTCACCACCTCCCACACCTGCAGACGGTTGGGGGCTCGCTCCCACCTCCCAGAGCTGCCCACCCACGCCAGACGGGAGAGGCGACCCGTGTAGCCTGTACTCTCAGCTCTTTCTTTGGCGCCTGGTTTAAGACGGGAATTAATCACATCTCACGTGTCTCTGGGATTCCTTTGTAGTGGGGTCGAGTCTCCTTTTGGTTTGGGGATGGAAGGAAAGGGAATGGCCCTGTATCCAGAAAGAAAATTAGAGACCTCCCCCTCTCATTGGGACGCTCCCTCCAAAGGTCCCAAGGGACGCAGGGAGTCGGACGTCAGCCTTTCCCAAAAGGGTGCTCACTGGTAAATACTTCCCAGGGCTCGGAAGGAGCTGCCTTGTGTGATAGGAAAGACACACGCAACTCGACTTCTCTGCTTGTCCTGAATTGATCTGTCTTTTCCCGAGACTCTGAAACGGCATGTTACAAATTAGCGGCCCGGTGGGCCTCTCGTTTTATTCCTAATATTCCAAACGTGTAAGCTGAGCTCCCCATCATGTGACAGCACCTGCGTGTTATCTCATGCGATCCTTGTAAATTGGAGGGGGGGGGGTCGTCATTTGCCCATTTTACAGATCGGGAAACTGAGGCTCAGAGCTGTTAAGGAAGCAGCCCGAAAATAACACAAAGCTCCGGGTTCCTCTGTTTTCCTGGCCGTGCTCCGTTTCTCGAGAGAATCCGTTGGGTGTTTTGCGGACTGGCAGAGACTGGGGCTCCGGAAAGCCCTTGGTTTGAGTCTGGTTAGCTTGTGCACACCTCGTGGAGCTGGTGGCGTTGGCAGAGAAAACTGGCTAAATCTTGGTGGGATATCCCCCTTTTTGGAGGTGGGGCCCTTCTTTAAGCCTTGAGGTAGCTCTACAGGCAGAGTTTGTCTGGCCCAATGGGCTCCCCGAGGCTGTGGAAAGTCCTCGGACCCAGGAGGGACGCTGTGATCTGAACTCCTGGGATCTCACATTCCCAAAAGCCC
Organism: Leucopleurus acutus; assembly: GCF_964270905.1. Classification (NCBI taxonomy): domain Eukaryota; kingdom Metazoa; phylum Chordata; class Mammalia; order Artiodactyla; family Delphinidae; genus Leucopleurus; species Leucopleurus acutus. The sequence continues at coordinate 3,449,529 of NC_139146.1, forward strand.
TTTGGTGGGAGCCACTTAATTGCTTTTGCATTTGCAAATTACCCCGTGTGGCTGTCCATTTGGTCCATTCGGGGGCCCCTGCGGGCTGTTCAAGGATCCAGCTAGCTCACTTTTACCAGCAGACCTGGCCCTGGAGGCCTTCTCTCGGCTGGACGAGGGCAGTGGTCTCAGAGCTCCAGGTAGCCGCCGGCCCGATGTCCCTGGGGCGACAGCGCCGCCGCCAAGAGTCCCGGCCGATGTATGGTCAGACGCTCAAGGCTCCGCCGCCTGGCGACAGCCGTTGTCCGGGAAACAGGAGAGCCTACACTGACGGGCATGCGTCCCTCTGAGCCCCCTGCTCCCTGCCCCTCCTGCACGGTGCCCCGCACGCAGGCTTGTCATCACTTTGCCTCTGCAAGTAGACCCGGCAGGGTTTTTATCTTCACGTTGAAAACCACTGTCTCTCCTGGGAGACGGAGAGACAGGTGGCCGTCGGGAGTAATGAAATGTCCGTGTATCCAGAACCATCTTCACTCGTGGCCTTATCTCGTCAAGGTCCTGTAGCCCAGTCCCCAATTTCCAAGCTCTCGGGCCTGATGTCAGTCTTGTCCTTGGTGGTGCACAAGGCAGGGTGCTCCAAAAGGCTAGAAGGTCCGAGCCCTCCGCAGGCTGCAGGTAAGGAGCCCACCCTTGGCGTGTCCTCGCTATGGCCTCGGTCTCCGTGGCAGGTGGCGAAGGACCCTGGGGTCTTTCCTTTCATCGTTCCTTGCATGGGGGTCAGCGGTTTAGCTTGGGAGGCACAGGATGGGTCTTTACCGAACTGGATGCTGAGAACCGTCAACCTGCCCTCGTGTGCTTTGCTCCTCATGCTTGGTTGGAGATAACGTCAGCCCGGCTGGGTGACAACCCCCACCCCAAACCAGGCAGATGGAGAGTACAGACACCTCTTGGCGCAGCTCTAGATGGTCTGCTGAATAACAGGCGTTTGCTTGCTCTGCCCCATAGAGCATACCTCTGGTTGTCTGTTGTCCCCTCTCTACTGCTCTGCGTGGAATTCTCCCAGCGGCACAGCTCACTCGCCTTTTTGTGTTTTGCGAGCAGTGAGGTGGGGCAGACAGAGGAAGGACTTAGAGTCAGACGGCCTGGGTTCAAATGCCAGCCTCTGCCGCCCGCTGATCCATGACCTTGAGAAAGGCGCGTCGTGCCTCTGAGCCTCAGTCCTCTGATCTGTGAAATGGGTCAGGCGGGGATGAGCAGTAATGTCTGTGACGCACCCAGCGGAGTCTGACCCAGTAGGGGCTGGATCGCCGGGCCCTTCTGTGCCTTTGAACTTGGAAGATAGAAAGTATGTTCTTCGAAATGCCGAGTGGCCGCAGGGTGGTTGGCTGGAATGTCAATGAGGCATCACTTCACACATCTGCTCTCGATTTAGCGCATCCTGTGCGAGGCCCCAGGCACTCCCCAGGCCACATTCCTGCGGGGACCTTCGCCAGCTGGTCTGGTTCCTCAGCCCTTAAAAGTACGAGTGCTGGCGACTTTTCTTTGATTATTTTCCATCTTTGAGCATGACTGTGAAGTGGGAACTGACACATGGAAACCCAGAATCTATGGTGCGCTGCCCTGACAGATTGATTTTTCCCTTCCAGCCGGGCGGCGATCGGATGGGGAGGACGGAAGTTTCGACGCGGATAACAGGAAGGTAATGCAGGGGCAGACCTGCTTCTGTGGGGACTTCTCCAGCTTCAAGCCTCAGGCTCCTCCCCTTAGGTTGTGCTCCTTAGGGATTAGTGAGGGCCACATGGAACGGGGACCAAATCTAAGAGGTGATGCCACCAGCCCCCTTACAGTTAGGACTAGCACGTCTACTGCCAAAGTCCTCATTCTATGCTGTGTAACCTGGTCATGGTCTAGAACCAAGGAGATGTCTGATAGGAAAGGAAAACAAATCAAAATGCATATTTTAGGGTTTGGCCCGTGGGCTGAGTTTGCCTGCCCACCCTGGCTCAAGAGGTACGACCCCCTTTGCTTGTCTTTAAGGAAGGTAGGTGTGTGTGGAAAGAGCCCAAGGCCGGCTTACCCTGCTGTCCCCTCGTGAAGCCATGTGGGCCCTGACCTCCCTGAGCCTCCGTTTCCTCCTCTGTAAAGTGGGGCGATGCCACTGCAGGTGACCTCAAAATTCACTTCTGTTTTTTTTCTCAGCAGAGGACCAACTGGCTGCTGCTCAAGGGGGACGGAGACACTAGGACCAACTCTCCAGACCTAGACAGCCGGTCTTTGGCCCACAGTAGCGGGACTGATAGAGGTCCTCTCCAAACGATGCCAGGGGACAACATTTGCTCACGTGAGTGGTTCTTTTGAGCAAAGGAGCTGTCAGTGTGGCATGAGAGTCCTTACAGAAAAGGGGCCCGCAACCTCGAGCCAGCCCCCCCAGATCTAAGCCTTGCTCAGTAAAAACTACGAGAGCAAACCCACAGACAGAATGGCGAGCCCGGTAGGAAGCAGACCAGTAGCCGTGTGCCGGCTTCCCCTGGTGACACCCTGATTCAGCCAGCCTGCTGCCCAAGGGCCACGCCAGCGTCTCCCGGAACTCTCCAGGGCCGGCAAGAGGGCAGAAGGCCAACTCAGGCTCCTGGGCTCCTTTGGGAAAAGGGCTGGCAGGCTGCCAGGCTGGAAGTTGAGGGCCCGGCTCCCTCCGGAGCGGACAGGAGCATGGTCCAGGGGGGCGAGTCCAGACTCGGAGCCGAGAACGGCATTATCGTGTCTCCTGTGCTCATCTTGGGCGAGGGGCCGGGAGCTGGGACTACAGATCCTCAGGGAGTGCAGGAGACAAAGACCCCATCTGCCTGATCCGGGGGGTCGTGAAGCTGCAGTAGAGGTGACCTTCAGATGCCGGGCCAAACTCCCCATATAACATTCTTCACGTCCAGAGGCTGTAAATTACAGGCGGAAACGACAGCAAGCTGTTGTCTGATGCCCGCGGTAGACGGTGGGCAGAGTCTTTGGGTCTCGGCAGCTGTGGGTGGGTTTCTGTGGACGAGCTGGGGGCTTAGCTTGGAAGCAGAGGCCAGGAGGGGATGGTTGTGGACGTGAGAAAACCAAGGAGAGACACTGGCTTTGCCGTAAGACGGACCCGAGTTCAAATGGTGGCTCACCACTCGCTGGGCCCCATTTTCACCTGTGTGCCCGGCGGGGTCGTTAGAGACCCGGAGGAGGTACCACGTGTGCAGCCAGCACTTGGCCGGGCCCGTAGTAGGTGCTCATCGTCATCACCACCATTCTCGTGACTGTAAACCGTCTCGCAAATGAAAGTGCGTGTGTTCCGACGTGGGAAGAGGGTGAGAAGCGTGGAGGTGATCACTTGTTAAAGAAGACGTCTAAACAGAGAAAGCGTGTGTTGTTTTGTGTGTGATCTCTGTAAGCAGATGTCTGTGTGCCCCGGGCCCCGTCCGCCTGGGCCTCTGCTTTCTAAATGGGACCCAGAGCCGGAGCACAGGGCTGACATCCCCGTTGGAAGGTCACACCGGAGAGTCCCCCAGAGGACACCAAAGCGTTAGCCCCGGGACTCGAGAGCACCCAGGAAAGGACTATCTGGGGTCCTCAGGGTGGTCTTTTCTAGCTTCAGTCCTTCCCTTGCTGGGAGGTGGGTGGGCCTGCATCTGCAGCTCCCCGCGCTGTCTCTCCTCAGGGGGGCAGCTGCTGTCCCCAGGGAGTCCCACTTACCTTCCGGCCTGCCTGTGGCTTGGGGCTTAGGGAGGTGGGGACACCATCTGGGGAGAAGCCTGGGCAGGAGACGGGCCACCCCGTGGGGGCCTCCGTGTGCCGCGCTGACCCGTTCGTGTTTCCTCACCTCTGTGCGCTGATTCCTCGTCTGCACGTGCTGGACGAGGCGCCCGGCGGTCGTCCCAGGCGTCCCCCAGGCGGTGGACCCTGTGAGACCCGGAGGCTGTGCAAGTGTCTTGGCCAGTCACACACCTTCAAGGTCTGTTTGTCAGCCCCGTTCCTTGCTGCCGTGTTCCGATCTCAAGCTGCAGGTGTAGCCGCGGATGGGAATGGACCGCCTCCCATCCAGGTGCGCCCGGCCGGCAGGAACTGGAAAGCCTATGCTAGAATTCGTGCTCTAACTGGGGCGAACCCTGCAAAGTACAAACAACCTGCGTGTGTGTGTGTGTGTGTGTGTGTGTGTGTGTGTGTGTGTGTGTCCTCCTCCTTCAGGGATGCAGGCTCACAATGACCATGACAATGGTTCTGTCATCCCTTCGCTTTCTACACGTTCTGACGTCAGTTCCTCTGAATGGGAAACCCACTGTGTTTAACAGTTGCAATTGTGCCTTTATTTCTGTCCTGGTGACATCGCCTTGTTTCCCAATGTGCATGGAAATAGCAGCGAGGACCCAGGCTGCTGGTCGTGCCTAGGTCAGGCGTGCCTAGCTATCTGCCGGCCTCTTGAGACATTTGGACGGGATGAACACACTCTTAAACTGAGAAGAGAGGGGCATCCGCCTTCTTTTCTCGGGCTCCTTCCAATCTCACCATGTAGCCCCCAACTGTGAGTCCATCGACACCAGTTTCGTTTGCAAACAACCGTTATTGAACAAAGTGTTTGCGTGTGGCAAGGCACGCCTGCCTGCATCCCTGGGACATCCCTCTGTAGCGCCCCAAGGAGGGTAAGATTGTGACACTCAACACAGTGGGCGCTCAATAAATGTTTGTTGAATTGAGGTGCATTAAATTCAACGGGTATTTATTGAGTACCCACTCTGTGCCAGACGCTGTGTAGGGCACCGAGGGGGAGACCGAGAAGAGCAGCCCCTGACCCAGAGACGCGTGCAGGGAGCTGGGACAGGCAAAGACGCCGTTGAGAGCAAGTGCACACGCACCCTGCCGCCGCCTGCCTGCCTGGGGTCCCCCGTGGGCTCTCCGGGGCCACACACAACCTCATCCCACTCATGACACCATCAGCACATCTCACCTGAGACTGAGTTCATCATTCAGTCATTCATCCACCCCTTCACCAGACATTAACTGAGCACCTACTATGTGCTGAACACAGTGCTAGGCAGCGGAGAGGAGGTGGTGAATATGGCCCAGTGCCTGTTCCCCAGGGAAGCAGACAACTGACAGACCAGCGTGACATCCCTCTCCGCTATGGCAGTGGTTCTCAGCCAGCACTGACGGCCCCTCCGAAGGAGGTGTCATTGAAATACACACTGTATGACAGACAGCTCGTTTTCCTTTATGCTACACTTAGGGCATTACCTGGACTATGCATGTAGTAGGTTATATTATTGCTGAATCTGATTTCTGCACAGGAAAGGGATGGTATTGAGTGTCTGTTACAAGAAGAGGGTCTTGAGCCTTACAGGATGGGATTCACTGCCCCAGCAGAACACGAGGTGGTGTGGGCCCCCCTCCCCTGGTCTAGACCCTGTGGGCCGGCCTGCTGCTCCTCTGGGTCCCCCCTTCCTAACCCTTCACGTCCTGTCCTCCCTTCTGAGGTTTCCCACATCCCCTCTGGGTGGTCACAGGTGTGCTGAAGTAAGACAAAGCCCCCTGAGGGCTCAGTGACCCGTGGAAAGGACCCCACCCTGCCAAAGGGAATAAGGCCCTTCCTCAAATCCCAGCACGCGAGGGGAGTTAGGGTGGGCTTGGAGGTCGGGGTGAGGGAAGCCCCACCTTAGAGACCAAGGCAGTGCAGATGGCTGGTCCCGTGGGGACCACTGCACACCCACCCGGCCTGTGGTTTTGCCGTTTTACGTCACCCTCTGTGTGTCTGTCCCCGTGGAGTCCCATCCCCTTGTCTTCACCCGCTGCCCACCCAGTCCGGGCCTGGTCTGGGGCTGGGATCCGAGATTGCTTCCTGGGTCACCCACCCCCAGCGCCCACCAGTGTGAAGCTCGGGAGACAGCACCTCTGTCCCACTTTTCCTTCCCTGCTGGCAGGAGGAAAGCGGGTTTGAGGCCTGGCCAGAAGTGGCTTTCCTCACCCCCTGTTAAGTCCTCTGGAGCTTCCAGGCAAGAAAAAGTCATTCTCACATTTCTTAGTCCACGGCTGAAAGAGAGAGAGACCTGATTCGCTGTCTGCCAACCCCATGAGAATTTTGGGGGGTTGGCCATCCTCAGTCTGGGCATTGGGACCTGAGGACCCCAGGGGCAGGATCCATGAGCGTCACCCTGACGGGACTTCAGTCCTGGCCCTCATTTTTGGACAAGCAAGAGAAGGCCCAGAGACAGGGTGTGACCGCCGAACAGGTCCTGGGGCCGGAGCAGAGGCCAAACAGACAGCACCCCAGCCCCGGGAGCTGACGGTCCAGAGGAGGCGGGGACACAGACAAAAAGCACGTTAGAAAGTAAGGCCCATGGCGCGTGCAGGTCGGGGGACCAGGCGCTGCCGATGGCTCGGGGAAGGGAGATGCTGAGTGAGCAGGCTTGAGGGCTGCAGGCTTGAAGGGGTAGGCGTGGGAGTGAACCCTCCTCACACAGGCGAAGCCTGGCTGCTGGGCCCTGCGGGAGGGCTGGAGCCCGGGATGCGCAGGGTCACAAAGGGCGCTATAGGCCTTGGGAGGGCTCGGCCTGGCCTCGGAGTGGAGGACGCACCTAGGGGTTCTCAGCAGAGCCCCGGCCGCCTCTGACTGAGGTTTCAGCCGGACTGTCGGGGCAGGAGGGGAATTGCCGTCATCCAGGCTGGGGGAGGGCTCTGGGGGAGGTAGTCTTTTGGGGGTGTCCTGGGGTGTTCTGAGCATCAGTTTGGGAAACAGGAAGCCAGTGGGGAGGCGGGAGAGGACAGCCAGAAACAGCTGGTCCGTGCATGATGCTGGGAATTGTCCTCTCTGTCTTCTGGGGCCTGGGGTCAGTGCGGCAGGGCCGTGAGCAGGAGGTGAGGTGATGTGTTTTATGTGTTCAAACACGGACGGGCAGCTTTGCAGAGGATAGACTGGAGGCTGCTGGGCCGGGGCTCAAGGGACTGGGGTGTCCAGATAAGCCATGGGGAGGCCCCCCTGAACCGTCTAAACAGCAGGACTGGTGCAAGCAGTCGGGGAGGGGCGGGGCGGGGGGCGCGGAATCAGGAGTGGCCGGGGCGTCCTGGCGCAGGTGGGTGGGGGCATCTCTGTTCACAGCTGGGCAGGAACAAGGTGGGTTCTTCACGTTGAGGCCCAGGGATGAGAGAGCTCGGGTCAGCGGAGGGGGCGGGGGAAGGCTGCGAGGGAGAGGCCCGAGGGAGCTGGAGGGCTTGCGTCCGGCACCCGGCATCCAGCAGGTGGCTGGGACTCCCCTGGGGCAGAGCCTGCTGGGGAGGGCATGGCCCGCCCGGCCTCCAGCTGGAGGGACAGAGTACCCCCTGCTCACGTTCGGCCCCAGCAAGAGCAGTGAGGGTTCCAGACGTCAGGGAGGGGACCTCGGCCCAGGAGAAGCCACCTCCAGGTGCGAGAGGGGGGCACCAGGACAGAGCCCTCTGCCGTTCCCTGGGGGCTGGCTGGGACTCTTCGCTTTTAGCAAAGGTCCCTGTGCCCCCCGTGATGGGCAGCCTTGCCCCCAGCTGGGGAAATGGACAGGGTGTGGCCTCAGATTTGTGGGCAGGGGCGCAGGCAGTGCCTGAGACCCTCAGGCGTCCGGGGGAAGGAGCCCACGTCCCAGGTCACAGCTCTCAGGGCCTCCTCTGTCCCCCTACACACAACTCTGCCCGGGTCTTGAGGTGTTCCCACCCACCTGGGAGCTCTGTCTCCCCTCCCCCGACCCCCACCGGGAGCACCTTATCTATGACCCTGTGTGTCCTTTTCTCCCCCGAGGACTGTTAGCTCCTGGGGAGCAGGGTCCAGATGGGCCCCCCGTGCCTCCCCCTGTGCCCACAGCAGCCCCCCAGTGAGTGCCCACGGGGCGGCGGGTGCCCAGGTCTTCCCTCCTTCGTGGGCCCCAGCACGGTGGGGGCTGGGGGGGAGCGACAGAGTGCATGAGATCACGTGAGGGGTCAGCAGAGATGGCTAGATGCGGGTGCGATCCCGCTGGGTTGAATCCTAGCCTCTCACTTGCTATGTGACCTTGGGTACGAGAGCAAACTTCTCTGAGTTTGGAATCGCCTCGTCTGTAAAAGTGGGGATGTTCCCGTCCTCCTGGCAGGCGGCACCCGGGCTTTGGGGCTCAAACGTGGGCATCCTGTGGGCGGAGCCCCGGGGTGTCACACAGAGCGGGTCAGATCCACAAGCCAGCCATGGTGAGTGGACCCCTCTCACTTGCTTCTGAAGCCTGAAGCTCAGACGGCCCAAGGGGCCTCCTGTTCATGTTCCTAGGGGCTGAAGGGGGTCCCAGCCCCTCCTTCCTCAGACGGGGATGCCAAGGCTCAGAGAGGGGACCCGAACCTGCCCAGGGCCACACAGCTGCAAGCTTACACGTTCGCACATCAGTGAACTGAAAACCGTTCACCGTCCCAGTGAAACTGACGAAGATCTGCCCAGGGAAATGGCTTCCCGACCGTCATCCACAAAGCACCCTGGATGCTCTGATGAGCCGTGTGCCTGCAGCTGCCCCTGGAATAGTCATCCACCTGCAAGGGGCCTCTCCTTGCCCGTCCGTCCAGTGGCTCCTCTAACCTCTGACAAGCCAGCCCAGAAGACGGACAGACCCAAGGACACCCAAGATCAATCCCAGCAGAATGCTGAGGGCAAGGTTGCCACGGGTGGGTTTCTGGGAGGAGGTGACGGGGAGCCTAGTTAGGCTGAGCTTGGACATGGGGCGTGGGCAGGTGTCCAGTGGTTACAGGGCCTGATACAACTCAGGGTCACGAGTACCCAGCTGCCACCTGTCCAGGTCCGGCACACCTGCCTTCTCCCTGTGTGCCTTCTCTCTCTCTCCAATATACACACAGCACACACTCTTAAGGCCAGCCAATGCCACAGGCCAGGCAGGTCCCTAGAAGACTCCCACGCCTGCAAGCCCTCACCAGGGCAGAGCTGCTGGAGCAGATAGGGTTACTGGTTCCCGAAGCTAGGGTCCTGGGAGATTGTCTCATCCTCTTCGTAACAATTTGATATTATACAGGTCACTTAATTTCACTAGGCCTCAGCTTCCTGAAACGTAAAATGGGCTCATGTGTAATGCCTTGGCTTGTGACGGTCAAGAAAATCTCTGAGTACGTGAGGGGACCTTTTAAACGGGTGGTTCTCAATCGCGGCTGCACATGGGATCCTGGGACCTCGGAAATCTACTGATGGCTGGTCCCATCCCAAGAGAGGCCAATTCTAATGGGTCTTGATAGCATCCCAGGGATGTGATCTCTCCCTGCTCTTTCCCACTCAGTACAACTGAAAGGCCCAAGAACAGTAGGGCAGTAGACAATCACAGAACCCTGGAGGGTAGAGAGAGGAAGGTGGACTGGCCAGAGACCTGAGAACTTAAGGAAATATGCGGGACCAGTGTCTCTCACCTCCCATGCAGTGGACAAGGTGACCAAGTAGATGACTGCCCTCCCTGGTACCCAGCAGAAGGCCCCCTGGCACCCAGCAGCCTAGAGAATAGGCCCAGGGAAACTGCTCCATCCATGGCTGGTGTCTCCCACCCCCACCTCGGGGTACGGGGCAACCGGGGAAGCACCTGTCACACCAGGCTGCTACCAGAAACACCAGGTGGACGCAGCAGACCAGAAGAGCACTTTAACTAAACTGACTTCGGACTCACAGCCCATAATAAGCCATGTAGCCCCACATGTTAAACCTAAGCACAGGGACAGCCTGCTGACCTGGAAAACTTAGCTAGGATCCAGGTCTCCCAACATAACATCCGAATGTCCAGGATGCAGTGGAAAATCACTCATCACACCAAGAATCGTGAAGATAACTATTTGAATTGAAAAGGCAATCAACACATCCTAACACGGAAAAGAATCAGATATTGGAATTATCCTGAGAAGGATTTTTAAGGCAGTCATCGCAAAACTGCTTCAACAAACAATTGCAAATACTCTTGAAACAAATGAAAAAGAAAAAAAGAAAATCTCCCAGAAGAAATACAAGTTATAAAAAAAAAGAATCCAATGGAAATTATGGGAAAGAAAAATAAAATAACCAAGATTCAAAAATTCACTGGATGGGTTCAATAACAGAATAGCGGGATTTGTCAGGGGAGAGAATCAGTGAACTTGAAGATAGAACTACAGAAATTATCCAACTTAAACAGCAGAGAGAAAATAGCAGAAAAGAATGGACAGAGCCTCAGAGACCTGTCAGACAACACTTGTATCACTGGAGTCCCAGAAAGAAGAGAATGGGTCTGAAAAATATTCAAAGAAATAACGCCTGAAAACTTAACAAATTTGGCAAAAGCCATAAACGTCACATGCTCAAGAAACTGAGTGAACCCCAAGTAGAATAAGCTCAAAGTAATCCACACCAAAACACACCATAATTAAACTTACAAAAACTAAAGACAGAAAAAAATAATACTGAAAACAGCCTGAGAGAAAAGACATATTATACTCCCTACCGGGGACACCAACGCAAATGACAGCCAACTTCTCCCCAGAAATCGTGGAGGCCAGAGGAAGATGGCACATATATAATGTGCAGAAAGACATTTGCTGTGGATGTGAATTCTGTCTTGGATGGAAATATCCTTCAGGAATGAATGGAAAATGGAGACATTCTCGGACAAAGGAAAACTAAGACAAGTTTTCACTCGCAGATGTACTTGGCTCAAGGCAGTTCTCCAAACAGAAAGGAAGTGATAAGAGAGCTCGGAAATTCAGAAAGGAAGAACATCACAACAGGTTAAAATTAGGGGTCAGTATAACAGACTGTCCTTCTTGTGATGAGTTTCTTAAATCATTGATGATCGAAGCAAAATTTGTTACACCATCCGATATGGAAACTCAGGGCAGGTAGAAGAAAGAGCGAAGACAGTCATAGTTGATGAGTGAGGAAGATGAAGTGGCCTGAGTGGAAGTAAGGTCTCTACACCTGCTGTGAGACCAGAGGCCGGCAGCCTGAGCACAGGGGAGTTTAGAAGCTGGCTAGGTGACTGCAGTGCATCCGGGTAGAGAACCGCTGGTTTAGAGCAGGTAAGGCTGGAGGTGAGGGCATAGTTGTTCTCAGGGCCCTAAGGGTTTCCAAGCCTTAGTGTGTATCAAAATGCCCTGGAGGGCTTGGAAGTCACAGACCGCTGGACCTCAGCCCCAGAATTCTGAGTCTGTAGGTCTGGGGTGGGTCCTGAGAATTTGCCTTTGTAGCAAGCTCCCAGGCGTGGCTGGTGAGCTTATTATTGGAGACGCCACTTTGAGAAGACGACGCTGGCATCCCCAACTGACCAGGAGCTCCTGGGTCTCAGCTGACGGTCCCTTAGATCCTCAGCCCAACAGCCTCACATGCCCAAGTGTGCCTGGCTCTGGGTGTAAATTGGGAAGCAGGTGTGTCCTGGAGGGACCTCAGGACTGTAAGTCAGGAGGCCCTTGTCTTGTGTCCCAGGGCTGGATGACCTTGGGCAGGTCCCTCTGTTCCCCTTCTGTGAAATGGGAGGAGCTGGCTAGGTCACTTACCTGGCGGAGCCCAGGGCAACCAGGAGGGGCGAGGGATGCCCGGCAGGTCTGGCCCCGCTTCTCTCCCTCCAGCTCCGCTCTCCTCTGTTTCATGTATCGGAGCTTTCACATCGATTTCCTGTGACAAGAGGGCTCCTTGGCTAAAACCAGCTTGAGAACCCTGCCCTTGATGTCGTGAAAGGCCCTTCCTAACCCACATCTGGAACATTCCCACAGACTACCCTGGGACAAACAAGTCCCCAGGCAGGTCCCCAGCTGAGGCCTTTCCTACGGTGTGACCTGTACAGAATGTCTTCTCTGACCCTCCACCCCACAAGACAGGCGCCTGGATCGACCAGCATCCTGTGTTCAGAAGTGGGCCTTCCTGGAGTGGGCGGGCGGGTGGACGGACAGGCAGTTCTGTGCACGGCGCCCGTCTCACCTTTGGAGGCTCAGTCCTCCGGTTTACAGCCTCGTGAACACAGAGGGATGGGACCCGCCGTCCCCGCTGAGCCCTCGGGCAGCCCGGTGGCTCCCAGGAGCCAGTGCTATTGCCTGAGCTGTGGGGGACAGGGACCCCCAGATGCAGCAGACATGGGCCCTGCTTCTTACAGGCCCACAGGCTATGGAAAGACAGTTCAGGCAGCCGGGAAAGGCCTCCTAAGGGTGCTTCTAAGGGTGGTGGAGGTCCCCTGCCCCTCCAGGGGGCCCAGGCTGTGCCCCTTGGCCTCCCTTCTGGGGCACATCCCACACGGACTTCTGAGCCAGGAGTTTCCGCTCTGCTCTCTCCAGACGTGGCATTGAAGCGGTTCACTGGGGAGGTCTCAAAGTCCTGGGCCCCCCCAGAGCAGCCAGGGATATGGTCAATGGAGGGAGACCAGGTGTGGGATTCCCACAGGGAATCCAGGGCCCAGTGTCTCAGACTGGCCCTTTGAGAAGCTAGAAATTAGGATTTTAATGTGAAATCCGCCAACTGCAAACAGCTCAAGGGTTTTGAAAAAATAGTCTGCAGGCCACCTCTGGTGGTGCTGGGCCTCCGCTGGCCGCCTCTGGCACAGGTTAGCACAGCCCTACCCTGCATGGGGGCCCCTTCCTCCCTCTGCCCCCCGCTCTCCTGGTCAGCCAGGTGAAGAGCTTGACCCGGTGATAGAGGCTTCCAGAGGATGCAGGTGCCTGCCAGGCCGGGTCGGGCTCCGTGACGTTCCTGGTGTCATGGGCGGGCTTCGGGACGTCCCCAACTTCCTGGCTTCATCCTCAGTCAGTGCCCTGGGGATAGAGGTCTCGAATGAGGAAGGTGGGATTTTCAGGGCCGTCCCATGTCACCTGCGCAGCCCCGCCAACCTGGCTGCATGCGTGACAGCTGTGCTGTGTCTGTTTCAGGGTTCCCCTATTCCAAGTCTGACCCTGTCCCAGGACATGGCAAGAATGGCTTGGACCACCGGGTAGGTACTCGGCCCCGCACGCCCTCCCCAGCACACGCGTACTAACGGCCACCGTGAGCTAGGGCGGCTCCCACAGCTTGGTGACCACACGGCCAGGAGGACGGGCCCTGGGGACCCTGCTCACCCACCCACGTCTGCCTGCTGCTCTACCCAGGGCCAGACCACCACCCGGCAACACCCCTCCTCCCCTCTGCCCCCAGCCCCCAGTCCCCAGGGAGACCTCAGTGTCGGGGGGCAGGGGGCAGCGGGGCCACCCAGAGGAATCAGACCCTCTTTAAGGCCCTCCTGGCCGTCCTTCTCCTGTGACCTGGAGCCTAATAAGGGTCTTAAAGGATGGAGGGGTTTCGTGAGCCATGTGGGCCCAGAATCCACTTCCTTCCCTGGAGCGCCCTTCCTCCCCGGCCCCCAGTGTTAGTACCATCACCGTGGTTACCACTGATGATGCCCTTAGCACTGTGACCGTTACTGGGGCCACACCGAGGGGCCGGCTTTCTCTCCCAGCCGAAGGCTGCCTTGACTGCCCCCTTCCCAGCTGTCTGAATCCGGGGACATGACAACGTGAGCCCACACAGCGTGGTGCCTGACTTGTCCCCCGCAGCTGGGCCCTCGTGTTTGTCCCTCTCCCCACAGCTTTGCTAGGTCTCCAGTGAGGACCCCTCAGGCGGAGCGGGCGTGATGGCACCAGACGCCCCGCCAACCCCCCAACACACACACACACACAGACACAGACACACACACACACAGACACACACACACAGACACAGGCACACAGACACAGACACACACACAGACACACACAGACACACACACAGACACAGACACAGGCACACACACACAGACACAGACACACACAGACACACACACACAGACACAGGCACACAGACACACACACAGACACACACAGACACACACACACACAGACACACACACGCACAGACACACACAGACACACACAGACACACACACACAGACACACACACACAGACACACACAGGCACACACACACAGACACAGACACACACACAGACACACACAGACACACACACACACACAGGCACACACACAGACACACACACAGACACACACACACACAGACACACACACACACACACACACACACACACACAGCCCCAGGAGACTTGCTACCATTGAGGCAGCCTTTTCCCGGTCGGAGGAGGTTTGTCCACAAACCGAGGCCATTCACCCCCCAAGAGAAGCCACTCAGACCTCAGTCCCCGTGTGTTGCCCTGGGGCAGTCCCAGCAACAAGTGTGTAACGCAGGGGACAGCGACCCCTCAGGCAGACCTCAAATCCAGGGTCCGGGCCATGGGGCACATCCAAGAACAGGGACGCCACCATGGAAGCTGCAGGTGTCCTCGGGCCTTTCTGTCATTCTCGAGCTCTGTGGGCCCTGCTGCTGTGTGTGTCCGGGGCCCAGGTGCTTCTGCATGGTTTGCTCGAGGGAACCCCGCCCATCCCACTAACCAGTCCCCCCCACCCCGTTTATTCAGAATGGGCCGAGCTGGAATGGCACGTAGCATGCTTCTCTGAATTCCCTTCTAAGGACGGATGCAGGGGACATGAGAAAGCAGGAGTCCACAGCGCCGGGGAACGTAGATCCTTGGGCTCAGCGTGAGGGTCCCGAGGGCAGTAGCACCAGTCAGAACGTTCTTTGTTCACCCGGCACGGCTGTGCTCTGATTCCGGGGCCGTGAGTGCCGAGGTCACTGCCGAGGCGTTCCACTCCCCAAGCCAAGTCCTGGGGTTTCTCTCAAAATGTGGGAGACAAGAGCCTGAACGTCAGCCCTTCCAGGCTTGCGTCATCGGGGGCGGGGTTATGCATCCTCTAGGGAGAGTCCCTTCTTGGTTGCCAGGCTCCCAGCACCTTGAGGAAGGCGCGGCCTCCGGAGGCTCCACCCCCAAGGAGTCTGGGAACAGCGGATCCAGACACTCTGGCGGGGACACCATCTTCAGGCCTCTCCTAGAGCAGAGAGCAGACTCTAAGCTTTACAGAGTCAGAGCTGAACCCTCCGGGAATGTTTCCCCTGCTGGCCTCAGGGTGGGGAGCAGAGTGTTAGAAAGCCTGTGAGTGAGGCCTTCTGCACATCTTGGGGAGTCGATAAAGATGGAGTTCATCACCACATGAGGATTTTTAGCGTTTCACATTACAATATCCAGGAGATTGATAAAAGTTATTGCTGACTTTTTCGGGGGATTCTTTTTTCCCTACTCATGTTCTCTCCTATTTTTTTTTCTTCACTCTTTCTGAGACTCTAACGTAATCGTACGCCTGCTTCTCAGCTGAGAAGCCAGGTGCTTTGAGGACCAGTCTTTTACGGATTAACCATGTCAGATGAAGTCGTTTCTGAAAGGATTCCAGGTGACCTAAAGTAAAAGCCCAGATACAGAGTGACCAAAAACCCAGTAACACCAAATCCCAAAGGAGAGGAAGAGAAAGCAGTAGGAGAAAATTACATCAGAGACACACAGAACACTGTGGGAAAAACCACCGACGCTTAGCTGTGCGCTTCCTGAGCGTGACCGGTTGTGTAGTTCTCTTATTGTCAAATGGAAGGAAGGAAGTCAGTAAATCAGGGGAGGCAGAGATGTGCCTGGTTCTTGTTCCGGAAGGGATTTGTCACAAGGGGCCAGCACCATATGTCCCAAAGCTTGTTAAAACGTCCTGATAACTAGCCTGTCACAGAGCCTGACACATGGTAGATATTCACACCTCTCTGTAGAATAAATAGGGAAACAGCCACCCACTAAAGGCTTTCCTGTGGATGAGACAGCATTGGTTCCAACATGTGCCACCCGGTCTGCTATTAAGAGACTGACCGCTGGTCACCAACAGATCCACACGGTAGCCCCTTGGAAGGAGTCCCATTTTGAAAAACGCTGTTGCTAACTAAGAACAGACTGAATTTTCCTACTAAATGACAAAAACTGTCAGGTTAGATTTTTTTTTAACTAAAAGAAGAAAAACATGTATCATCATGAGATGAACACAAATTATTTTTTAATGGATTAGAGGTCAAAGGATGGGAAAGAGATACCAAAGTCACAAGTAGAAGGAAAGCATGGTGGCAGTATTAATGTCAGATAAGGTAGAAGTTAAGGTTAAGATGAATTAGTAGAATTTGTGGTAGAAAGAACACTAGCTCATGATGACACAAGTTATAAAGCAGTTAACGGCATTCATAAATTTAAACTTGCCAAGCAACGTGACAATGCCAGAGACCTTGATAAAACGCAAGTATGGTAGGCCATTTGAACAGGACTCTTTTGAAATCAGACATGGATCTAGTGAAGGAGAAAAAAAGTATGGAGATCAATTTAATAGTGCAAACCGCGAACTTAATCTAATAGGCATACGAAAAAATTCGTATATTTTGAATCGGGTTTTCACATATCCATAAAACATTAATGAAGAGGTTCCTGTATGTCACTACAAAGAAAACCTTAACAAATTTTAAAAGCCGGATATGCTGGAAAGAGCACATGCATTATCATCAGGCAGCCCCGAGTTCAAATCCCAGCTCTGCCACTTCCTGGGTGTGTGTTTGGGCAAAAGTTACTTAAATTCTATGAGTCTCTATTTCCTAGTCTTTAAAAAAATTATCCTTACCTCTTAAGGTTATTGCCAGGACACATAACGTTGCAGTTGTGAAATCTTCTAAGTTCTATAGCATAGTTCCCAAACGAATAGTTATTATGAAAGCTAGTCTCTACTCCTTCTTACTTCCATCTCAGTGGCTAGTGAGTAAAATGGCACGCTCCAGTGTGAGCTTTAGCAAGAAAAGAACAATGGTGAGATGGCCATGATTTCCTTCTCACCGTTATCAATCCCAGTATAATTTTTGAAAAGTAAAATGCACGGGTTAAATTTTTTACAGTTCCATATATTAGCTGTGTGACCTTGGGCAAGTTGCTTCACGTCTCTGAGCCTCGGCTATTAAATGGTGATAATAATCACCACTTGGCATTTAGAAGGCCAGGAGTAGAGAGCTCTTTCCCTGCTCTGGACTGATACCGTGACACCCCCCCCCCACCGCCTCCACCCGGGGGACGCCCCACCCTCCCTCCTGAGAGCCTCTGGCTAGTCTCAGAGCCTGGCGGACCAGAGGAAGCCGGTTCTGCTGCCCGGAAGTGGGTTTCCAACTGCCCAAGGTGGTGGCGGTGGCCGTGGAGATTACAGCCTGTGATGCAGGGCAGCGGGCACTAGGGGGCGGCATTTCTCTTTCGTATCGCAGCCGGGCCAGGTGGGAGGCAGGTTTGCCTTGCCTTATGCAGGAGCGTCCCTAACCAGGCAGGTGCACGGGGGTCCTTGTCAGTGGCCTGAGAAAATGTCTGCAAATATTGCTCTTGAAAACTCCCAAGGGGAATCATTCAGTCAAGTGGAGGAGGTGCAGGGTCACGGAGAGTCACCGGCAGGTGAGGGGCTGCCGGGCTCTGGTCCCAGTGCTGGGACTAAGGTGAGGCATTCAGGGCACTTACCAAAGGACTCAGTTATCAAGGTAAACAAGGTAATACAATGTTTTGAAAACTCCAAATTAATGAAAAAAATCCATGATGGACAAAGTATCAGAAATGTAAAGACCAGCTCCAACCCTCCACTTAGGTGCTTACCCGCCTCGCCGCCCTCGTCCCGGCGTCTCTGGGCCTCAGTTTCCCCTGTTCAGGATGAAGGACTTTGGACTCGGTGCTTTCGGAGGCCTCGTCCTGCCCCCGCGCTCGCTAGGACTCTGACCAGCTCCTGGCTTATCACCTCCTGCAGTAAATTAGTGCTGAAAGCTCTCTCCCTGTAATACAACCCAAGGGTGAGGAATATAATCCCTTCTTTAACTGCAGAGCTCTCTCCGTGGAAATTTAACCCCCGTACCCAGTTCCAGAAGCGCTGGCCAAGACCCCTGACCCCGTGTCAGACTCTGTACCAGGTGCCAGGGATACGTGCACAAATAAAACATTGTTCTCCACCGTGGGCAGCGGATGCAGGACCAAGACAGTCGGACAGGAGAGGGACTGACTGACCCTGCGGGGCCTCAGCACCTGCATTGTGGGGCAGGAACCCTCTGTCGAGGTTTGCAGGATGACTTTTTCAGGTGGGCAGAGGGAAAGAGAATTCCAGACAGCAGAGTTGGCTGCTGGTACCATGGACAGGTGAGGGAGGCACCTGAGACAGGTGGCCGGGTCCATGCCCCCTCCGAATACCATCCCTGGACCTCATCAGCCATCACAGCCACAGTGATTGTACGGGGTGCTCACGACGCTAGGGGTCTGTGCTGGGGACTTTACAGACACCGGCCACCTGAGTCCCTGGGGACAGTGCGTCTGGAGGGAGCAGAGCCGTAGCCCTAGTGAGCCGCCCTCCGGGTCCAGGCCAGCTGCGGGCCAAGGGGCCGGGCGCCCTGGAGCTGTCATCACAACGGGAAGGAGCTGGCTGGACAGGCAGGGGCAGCTCAGGCCTGAAGGTGGCGGGAGGTATGTGAGCAAACCCGCCGCGTGGGAAGCCGGCAGCCCCGACGAGTGTGGGCGGCCACACGGCCCTTCCAGAGCCCGGCCTCAGTGGGCACCGTGGGCTGACCCTCCTCCCCGGCCAGGCCGCCAGGAGCCCGGCGACAGCCTGTGCCCTGCAACCTGCCCCCTGCCGCCCTCTCTCTTTCTCTTCCAGAATGCCAATCTGGCCCCTTGTGGAGCAGACCTGGATGCCAGCTGGGGCACGCGAGGTACAGGAAGCGGGGACCCCGTGGGTCTCTGGCTGGGGCAGGGGTCGCTAACAGGTTTCCACGAGTTTCGTTCTGAAACCACCCCCGACCAGGGCCGCTGGCAGAAGGCTCTGAGCATCGTGGAGTCGCGGAGCCTGGGGCAGTCATGTCCCTGCCTCTTCCGGTCAAGGACTGGTTTACCTCCATCCTAAAGTTGCCGGCGATGTTCCCTCTCCTCTCCCCTCCCTCCGGTGCTCCCCGCCTCCTAACTCAGAGGCTTCTCCACTTCCTGACCCAGGTGCTCACCTCTTGAGCACTGCCAACCCCACCCTGACTTACTTGTCACTCCGGGTCACCTGGGGAGAGATCTGTGTTTGAATGTCCGTCCCACGCCAGGGCTGAGGCCAGCCCACACCTGCTGTTAAATTCTATAGCAATAAAGGAGGCAGAGACACAGTGAAAAGCCCGCGGGTCTGAAGTTGGGTTAGATGCTGCCCCAGCCCTGCTCTCCGTGTGGCCTCCCAGGGCTTCACACCAGCAGGGTGGCCTGCAGGGAGGTTGGTGTTACTAGAGAGACCCGGTCACGTGGCAGGTGCCTGCCCAAGGGCTCTGCCAGCTCTGAGCCGCCGGGCCCCGCTATGCTCACTCATGATTGTCACCCGAGGGTGACCGGAGCCTGCTCTCTTGGGCTGCTTCGCGCTGGATGTGGGAGTGGAGGGAGCTCTACGTGGCCTCCAGGGCCCCGGGCTCAGAGCCGGGGCGGCCGGGACCCTGCATGGCACATGGGGAAATTCAAGGACCGGCCCCCCGGTGCCCAGCCCCTCGCCAGGGTCTCCCTCCCGAGACAGGCTTGCTTGTGGCCGAGATCCAGAGATGCTGCCCTGTGGGTTCTGCGTGCTCACGGAGGCCTCCCATCTGTACGACTTTAATTTTTAACAAGCCGCTTTTAGCCTGGAAGGAAAACCTTTTTAAAAAGCTAGCACGCGGAGCTCTGTATTGAAAAGGAGGAGCTAAAGGGTCACGAAGGGAAAACAGTAAGAGGCAGGGGGGTTCGACCCCAGCAAGGCTGCCTGTCTCCACGGGGGTAAACCGAGGCAGGCCCGGACCACCGGGGAGACAGCAGCACGGCTGAGGGAGAACACAGTGCCGTGTCTGGCTCCCAGTCTGGCCTGCAGCCTCCCAACCATGCCTGCTGCTCTGGCTTCCCGCCGGAGATCCCAGAGCCCGTCCCCCTGCAGCTCGGAGGATGCCGCGGGCGAGCGGGGATGGAGACCGCGAGGCCCGGCCCACCGCAGGGTGGGGGTCCTGGACGGGCTGCTTCCACCTTTGGGCCGAGCTTGTGCGTGTTCTAACCCGTCCCCTGTGGTCTCTGCTTTCTCTTACAGAATACAAGGTAAGAGGGGCCGCCCGCTCCCGCGCTGACCTCCTGCACCTGCCCAGGTTAAAAGTTCCTTTTGTGCTTTCCCTGTGAAGTGTGTGTGTCAGATGCAGACGCAAGTATGTACCTCTCCGCTGGCCTCGGGCTCAGCTCTTCTGTCCCCGCACGTGCTTACTTCCCGGGTGAACCCGGACTTTCTTCTCCCCGCAGATCTATCCTTATGACGCCCTCATCGTCACAAACCGAATCCGCGTGAAGCTGCCTAAAGACGTGGACCGGACGAGACTGGAGGTGAGAGGGGCCCCCAGGGGTGGAGGGTCACGTCTGCCGAGCGAGTCTCTGCAGCTGCCTTGACAGCCACAAAGTCGACGTTCGTCGCCCCCAAGGTCCCCGTGGCGACCGCGCAGTGCCCGGCGATGGACTTGGAGTCAGGTCCCTCGTTGTTTCAAAGACCGGAGAACATGGTCATGTACCCAACAAAGGTGGCTGTGCAAAGGGGGGCACAGCTGCTTGCGGTTTGGGGCAGGAAAGCCTTCGTCACTGTGCTTAACTGGGTAACATTCGCCTCTTCCCTGAGCGCTGATGTTCAGAAAATCGGCCCAATTCGTGGCTTCTTGTTGGACCACACTCATCCCGATCTTGAATAATACTGAGCTCTGGGAACAAGTGTGTGTTTACAAGACCCGCAGGTGAAGGGCACAGACATCTGTTGCCCAGGCCCCACCGCGAGCCACGGGCCCAAGTGGCCAGAGCGCGTACTTCCTCCATCCTCGCTGTCCTCCCACGAGGAGATCAATGGCCCCAATGGACTTCACCTCCCGAGCCACGAGCCACGTCAGGAAGGTTTCACTGGGGTGAGGGGTCTGGAGGCTCCTGAAGGCCTAGGGCCACCTGCCCCACCTGTGCCCCGGGGCTGGGAACACCTGAAGCAGAGTGTGTGTCCGGCCAGCCCCTGCCCTGCTGCTTCTGTGGGCGGGGGCTCAGGTGGCTTCTGGGAGGGAGCTGTAGGGGCGTGGATGTGGCTGAGGGGCACCAGCAGTGCCCCGGCGGGGCTCAGGAGGGCTGCCAGGTGGGAGCCAATCATCTGTAAAGAAACACCGTCTCAGGTGGAGCCCTGATCTCCGCCCTTTAGGATGAGGATGCACCCACTGGGTAGGTGGCTGTACCCACGAGAGGTCACATAAAGCCCCTCCCCCAGGGTACGGGGTAGTGGTGGCAAGGAGGGGACAGGGACGCCGGTGTGGCTGCAGCAGTCGGGGGAGGCGTGTCCGTTTTGTCTTTTCTGTTGCAATAGTAGCAACTTGGCCCGAAGTGGTTTAAGCTAAAAGGGAGTTGCCAGCTCCTACGACTGACGACTGACGGGTCCCTTCGGGTGGGGCTTAATCATGTCTGCAGACCCAGATTCCCTCCCTCCATCTCTTGAATGTTTCCTCTGTGTGTTGGCCTGACTGATGGACAGATGTTCACCTCCCCTCCGCCGGGCTCAGCGTCTGCAGGGAAGAGACTTGGGGTGCGGGGGCTCCTAGAGGGTCTCTGAGACCTGGGGCCTAGAGACAGGGAGGGTGATGCTGGGCTCACAGCAGCAGCAAGGGCTTAGCTGCAGGGAGGTGGGGAGCTGAGGCCGGGGAGGGGAGGCAGCAGAGCCAGCATTCCCATGGATGCCGTGGTCAGGCAGTGCAGCCCACCCGCTGAGTCTTGGAGTCCCCAGGGTGTGGGCAGCATCTTGCCAGCAGAGGACCGCAGAGCCGAATGACCCCAGGGCCTCTTCTCAGGAGGCTGGCCACTTAGCAGGACATTTGGACCTCACCCCATAGAAGAGGAAGGACGACTGACCTGTTAGGAGGTGTGCGGGTCATTCCCGGGGCTGGGGGCGGGGCAGCGGGACCGGCTAGGAAGCTGGGGTGTGAGTGGGGGGCAGGGAGAGCACGTGGAGGTACTCCGAGAGCAGGAATGCACAGAGCAGGCCCTGAATCAAGCTCTGGAAGACGAGGTCCTAGGCAGCCTCTTCCGGGGCCTCCCCCGCGGCGATCCCCGCTGCCTCTGCAGGGACACACTCTGGCTCCTGCTGAAGGTGAGCCCTTGTTGAGGGTGTGGTCTTGTCCCACTGCCGTAAAGCAGGAGGGTGTCGCTGCTGGGTGACTCAGTCAGGAGCCGCCTGAGGGGGTCCCGCTGTCCTGCTTGTTTGTTCCTTAAGCGTGGGTGCCCTGAGGGCTCCTGGCTCCCACCGTGGGGCGGGGTGGGGGGGGTCCGCTCAGCTCCTGACGCAGCAGCAGCCTCGGGGCCACCCGCCCCTTGGGACTTGCTACTTCCCTCTTGGGTCTGGGGTTCGCTTTAACCAACCCCCACACCCCAACCCTTATTTTCCTACAGTACAGAGAGAAGGTGCAAAACATCAAGTGGCTAATACGTGTAAATGTTTCCCTTTAAAAAAAAAAAAACCTTGGAGGACGGGGGTAATGGGTTTAATCACCCAAATCTCCAAGAACACACCCAAGGGTGCGTCTCTCTGTAATCATTCTCTTCCTGATCTCAGGCAAGCCGGGAGGCAAATTGGAAGCTTCTCACAAACGGCGCGTCCCACAGCCTTCGGGGTTTGGAGCTGGGGTGTGAGCCAGGAGGGGCTCACGAGGGGCTACCTCCCAGCAGGAGAGAAAGGGACACCGCTGTTTTTATTTCAGGGGAGAGAGCTTTATTTTTAATATAAAAACAATTCGTAACTCTTGTAAAAGTCCAGAAAAACACAAAGAATGTAAACATTACATGGAATTCCCCTACCGAGTCAAGACTCCTGTTAGCTCCGGGGCAGACATGCTTCCGGAAATCTCTTTTTTTGCACAAATACCCAGAGATAACTGAACTCTCTTTTGGATAAGTAGCCTCGTACTGTTTATGCAGTTTGACGTCTGCTTTTTCTCTCTTAAATGTTACGTGAACATTTTTCCGTGCCGTTTCATGGGGGTCTGCCCGTCCTTTTAGATGGCTGCGTGGTGGTCCCGCATCCCGTTCCGAGGCCGAAAACTGTGTGTCCCAACCTGGGTGGATTTGATGAGTTTCCAGCAATGGTTGGTGGGGGGGGTTGCTGATAAGATTAGGGTGTGTGCAGGGCCTGCACTCCTTTAATCTGGCCTCAGGTGGTCTTTTCTGGAATGAAGAATACTGACATCTTCCATTTATTGGGGTTCTAGTTCTATAAAGAGCTCAGAATATATTGTTCTGTGTATCCCTCGAGGTGGAGCCAGGACCTGCCCCAAGGCTGCACTAGCGTTTCTTGGCCGATCTTCCCTTGTCTCTGCATCCCGTCCCTTCCCTGATTAGCAACTGTTCGAATCTTCCCTTTGGAACTCAGGGAAGGTCGTGGTGACTGGAGTCTGTTCCCTACAAACAAGAAACGGGGGGGGGGGGGCACAGAAAGGCTTCCATGCCCAGGAACTGCACAGTGTCCTGCTCAGCTTCAGTTCCACACCGGGGAGGGTCCCAGGGGCCAGGCTGTGGAGGCCATTGGCTGGAGCTCGGTCACATGGCAAAGCTGCAGGTCTGCTGTGTGCTCAGCAAAGGGAGAAGACGGACGTGGGCAGACAGCTGGTGGCTCCCACACACCTCTGTAGGGTCGGTCCCTGGAAGGAGGACCACTCTGTCTGTCGAATGGTCAAGGCTTGTTATCCATCCTTTACCGCCAGAGTGCTTGGCCGAGTCTCACTGGTTTGGTGAACACGGGCCAGGCACTGAGCTGGGCCCTAGGGGGCACACGATGAGCAGAAACCAGCATGAGCTCTGCCCGTAGACTCAGCTTGGTGGGAGGCAGACGTCAATCAACTGATGACCCAAATGAGTGTGTGAAGTTACACACCAAGGTAAGGGCTCTAAAGGAGAGGAGGGTGGGCCTGTGAGCGTTTAAAAGGGGGTAAAAGTTGATTGGTGCAGTAAGTGTGCCTGCTTGTGTGTGTGTGTGCGCGCGCGTGTGCACCTAAGGTGAGTCATGGCAGGTAGGAAGAGAATTCCAGGAAGAGCACACAGCAGGTGCAAAGGCCCTGGGGCAGGAGGCAGCATAGGCTGTTTGAGGAGGAACTAGCTGTGCTTGAGTGGGTGATGGGCAGGAGGGGCCAGGCACCGTAGGGCCCTGAGCCACATAAGCAGTTTGGTTTCTAGGAAAGGCAAGGCTTTTAAGTTGCAGGACGACCTGATTACGTAAGTGAAACAGTGCCCGAGGCTGCACCGCGAAGCCTGAATTGGCCGTGTGGATGCAGGGAAACCGTTTTGGAGGCGGTTGGGTTATCCGGGCAAGAAATGATGGCATCTTGGAGAGGGTGGTGGCAGTGCGGAGGTGAGACGCGGGTAGATTCAGGCCCGCTTTGGGAGGTCAAAGTGGGAGGGGCGGGGACACGCCTGGCGTGACTCCGGGCTGTCGGGATGGGGTGCTGGGTAAGTGGTGGTCACGCGGTGCGGCAGGACGAACCCCGGTTCTGATGGTGTTTGTCGCTCTGGCCTGTGAGGCACAGACAACGGAATACAGGATGCTCAGCCTGACAGAGAGGAAGGTGCCATGTCGGCCCCTGGAAGCCCATAGAAGGTGCTCAGTAAAGGTCGGTGACTCAGGGAGGTGTTGGGAAGGAGGGTGGCCATCCTCCGCTGCTCTGGAAGCGCTGTCACATGGAAGGCGGTCAGACGAATCGTGTGATCCCAGTGCGCAGAGCCAGGAAGCGCTGTCACCTGGAAGGCGGTCAGACGAATCGTGTGATCCCAGTGCGCAGAGCCAGGAAGCGCTGTCACATGGAAGGCGGTCAGACGAATCGTGTGATCCCAGTGCGCAGAACCAGGAAGCGCTGTCACATGGAAGGCGGTCAGACGAATCGTGTGATCCCAGTGCGCAGAGCCAGGAAGCGCTGTCACATGGAAGGCGGTCAGACGAATCGTGTGATCCCAGTGCGCAGAGCCAGGAAGCGCTGTCACATGGAAGGCGGTCAGACGAATCGTGTGATCCCAGTGCGCAGAGCCAGGAAGCGCTGTCACCTGGAAGGCGGTCAGACGAATCGTGTGATCCCAGTGCGCAGAGCCAGGAAGCGCTGTCACCTGGAAGGCGGTCAGACGAATCGTGTGATCCCAGTGCGCAGAGCCAGGAAGCGCTGTCACGTGGAAGGCGGTCAGACGAATCGTGTGATCCCAGTGCGCAGAGCCAGGAAGCGCTGTCACGTGGAAGGCGGTCAGACGAATCGTGTGATCCCAGTGCGCAGAGCCAGGAAGCGCTGTCACGTGGAAGGCGGTCAGACGAATCGTGTGATCCCAATGCGCAGAGCCAGGAAGCGCTGTCACGTGGAAGGCGGTCAGACGAATCGTGTGATCCCAGTGCGCAGAGCCAGGAAGCGCTGTCACATGGAAGGCGGTCAGACGAATCGTGTGATTCCAGTGTGCAGAGCCAGGAAGCGCTGTCACGTGGAAGGCGGTCAGACGAATCGTGTGATCCCAGTGCGCAGAGCCAGGTTCGGGCTTCCCGGGGAGACCCGTCCGGGGCCAGTTTCACGCCATCCCTGAGATCCAGCACTTTCTGGCCGGGGGGTCTGGGTCCCAACGCCTACCACTGGCACCCAAGGACCTCATGCCTTGGAGGGTCTCAGATCCTTCCTGCGTTTGGCTGTGCCAGGAATTTCCACTCTGAGGGGGAAGAGCCTTGCCTGCCCCGGGCAGACTCAAGTGTCCTCTTACCTGAGGCCGCTCCTGCAAACCTCTGCCCGGCTGCCTGACATTTGCCGAAAGACTGGCCATTGGGCTCGTGCATCAGCCTCTTGCCATCCAAAGGTGGCATCCTGGTGGAGGGAGAGAGCACTTAGGGTCGGGATGGCCTGGGTGTGAACCCAGTCTCCATAATGTCTAGCTGTGTGACCACAGACAAGTTACTTAACCACTCTGAGCCTGACCCTTACTTGTCAGATGACATTGCTGTTGCCTGTCCTGCTGGGTGGTTTGAGCATCTATTCCGTTGTTCAGAAGTAGCCATGAGCACCTGCCGTGAGCGAGCCCCAGGCAGGTGTGATGTGCACATGGTTTCAACTATTTTGTCCATGTTGCCCCCAGTTTACCAACCTGGGAACCGAGTAGGCCAGTATGGATTAGAAAAAGGTTTCCACGGGGATGGGGTGCTATGGGCTGGCCGAACAATGATTGCTAAGAACTTAGTGGAAGAGCAAGGTGGCTGGCTGTGAATGGAGGTAGGATCCGCCACAGGCTTGGCCACCAGGAGAACAGAGGTCCCTCCCTGATGCCCGATATGGGGAAAAAACAGGATGTGTGAGAATTTATCAGATTTGGCTTATTACAAGCCCTTGATCACTAGGCTGTTCCAAGCGCTTGACCCGTTCCTGTACTTGGTTTTCACAAGTTGGTGCAGCAGCTACAGGGAGGCCTTGGTGGGAAGGGGTGGGGGTAGGGGAGCTGGAGGACATCCCCAGGCCCTCGGCTTCCGGGGGACAGACCTGGGGTTCCAGCTAAGTAGTCACACAGGGCCACTGCGCTGTACATCTTCCTGGATTAATTACAGTATTAAAAGTGAATTTCTAACCACCCTTCCTTGCCCCAACCTCCCAGAGCACACATTTGGCTCCTTAGGTAGGAAAGTGTATCAGCCAGGGCCCTCCAGAGAATCAGAACCAACAGGATACAGGTAGACAGACGGACAGACAGATATGGACATAGACATGTATTAAGAAATTTAATTTAAGGAATTGGCTTCCCGTGGGGCTGGCAAGTGTGGAATCCGCAGGGCAGGCCGGCAGCAGGCTGGATGGACACTCGGGCAGGAGCTGACAGGTAGAAGCAGAATATCTCCTTCTCCAGGAAGCCCTCAGTGATTGCCCCAACGGAGTGGATGAGGTCACCACATTAGGGAGGGCCATCTTCACTTAAAGGCTGATTGTAGGCATGACCACATTGACGGAATACCTTCCCAGCCACCCCTAGACCAGAGTTTGGCCAAGCAGCGGGGCACCAGGGCCTAGCCAGGCTGACTGACTCTTGCAGAGAGCAAAGGCTGCCGGCTGAACAGGTTTGGAAGGAGGGTGTGTCCAGGCGAGTCCCCAGGGTCCTCCTTTCTGAGTGCTCAGCAGAGGCAAGGCTGAGCGGCTCCTCTGGGGCCCCCTCTGCCAGACCCCGAGGCTAAACGCACACCTGAGTTTGCTCAAGCAGGAGAAGCCCAAGTTGTAGGAATGTGCCTGAAGAATAAGGCCCCGCGGTCACAGAATGCATCCTTTGTTTAGACCCATCCAACCGGTCTGATAAGAACCTGACAGACTGACGGTGAAGTGTGGGCTCCCGGCCACTGGGTGTGCCGCAGCCTCCGGGGCCCTGGGGCCTCCCAGGGGAGGCTCGGAGTACAAGCAGGAGCAGTCCTCCGAGGCCAGGCCAAGTGGCAGGGACTTAGGGGTGGAGGGCGGGGGGGGGGGTGCACAGTGCGGAGCAGGGCAGGCAAGTGGAGTGGGCTCTGAAGGAGGGGAGAGGAAGCTGGGAGGCAGCGCGGCCGGCATTTAGATTCAGGGATGCAAAGAGCACACATTGTCCCAGAGGAGGATGGGAGACAAGCCCCTCCTGCCCTCCTGGAGCTGAGAACCAGGTGAGGCCAGCAGTGGCTCCGTACTGAGGGACACACATGGCCTGGGGCCTACTCGCTTGGCTAGTGCAATCCGGGAGGGCCCTCTGGAGGAGGGGGGCATTTGAACTGGTACCTGTAGAAGAAGGAGGTGCAGCTCTGTGCAGTGGAGGGAGAGCATGGCATGTTCCAGAACCCGTAGGTGCCCACCGTGGAGCAGAACGGTGGTGGAAGAGGTGGGCAAGGACACGGTGAGGCAGGGCCTCGGGGCCACCTGGCAGCCACGTCACTCCACATCTCGGAGCCTCCGTCCCCGTCCTTCCCCATACACTATGCAGACATCACGAGCCTGTGATGGAGAGCTCCCGGCCCTCACCGGGCCCAGAGGAGCAGTCCGCAGATGGCAGTGATCATTGTCATTATGGTGATGCTGTCGTTATGGCGATGACGTCAGGGACCTCTGGCTAAGACGGCAGAAGCTTCAGAGCATGGACCCAGCTCAGCAGGGCAGGGCTCCCCTCTGCAGACAGGGCCTCCTTGTACAGTGTGTGGGGCAGGGAGGCACCGTGGGACCCAGGCCTCAGAAGAAACGTGGGCCCTTGCCGGTCCAGGATTCGCAGGCTGAGCGGGTCTGGGGCCTGAGCCCACCCGATCAGCCCGCATTGGAGCAGGGGGCCTGGCAGTGGCCGGTGGGCTGGCGTGGGACATCTCAAGTTGGTGCGGTGGGCAGGGGGTACTGGGAATGCCCTGCAGGCCAATCCCAGCAGGGTGGCCGCTACCCTGCAGAGCAGGGGGAGCACAGGCCGAGGGCCTCCACCACAAAGCCCCGGACGCTTCCAGAAGCTGCATCAGCGGGCAGGGAATCAGGACTGAGGGAGGGCCCTTGAGCCACCTGGCCTGGCGCCCAGGCTGCGTGCCCTCGGGCGAGGCATGGGACCTCTCGGAGCCTGGGTTTCCTGAGGTCGTAAAATGAAAACTAGAATCTCAGGGCAGGTGAGGATGGCAGCAGCTGTCATGAAGTCCCTTCCCAAGCCTGGCCAGTGGTCCTGCATCAGTGCAGGAGGATGGCGGGGTTCAGGGTCCGAACTGGGATCCCCGAGTAGGCCTCCTGGGCCCGGACGCTGCGTGTATGAGTGTGCATGATTCTACCAAAATGGGCCACTGCGTCATCGCTTCGGGGGGCCCGTGACCCAGAAGAAGTGGGACTCTCTGCCCCAGGGGGACAGCATGCATGGCCCGGCTTCCAGGAACACAGGCCTCGGTGGGCCTGTCTGCCAAGGGGAGGGGTAGCCCCCTAGGTGCGTGGACCTGCTGGTCTGAACGGCACGGTGGTCTCAAGGAACGGCAGGTGACAGCTTCTCAGAAAGAGCCCTGGCCCCCCGACCAGAAGGTCCGAGTTCTAATGTGCCACTTGCAGGCTGGGTGACACGGGAGACATCCCCGTCTGTGGCCCGGTCCGCGTCCTCTGGGCACCACCAGCTCCCACACTTGTTGCCTCCCTGGGTGTGAGAGCACGTGTGCATCTGGCACAGAGCCGTGTGTGCCCTGGGCTCCCGGCTGCCGTCCCTTGATGAGCCCTTGCTGCGAGCAGAGGTTAGTGGCCGTTCCTGATTCCTGTATTCAGGGAGCCCTTGGCGATGGAGCCAGGATACAGGCTTAAGTCAGATCATGTCCCTCAGAAAACTACCTCTGGCTGTAAGATGCTGGTGCATGTCATCAGTGCTTCACAAGGCATCAAGGCCTCCAGGTCCCAGGCCCTCGAATGGACTTAATTGTGCTCTGACCCACCTGCCCGGCAGGTGTGCGATCTCTGTGGGGTGGGCGCACCTGGTCTGGTTTATTTCTGCGTCCCGGCACCTGAATGAGGAGAGAGCAGAGCGCCTGCATAGGACCAGCCCTTCCCCTCCCTTCTCTCCGCTCACCCTACCACCCAGGAGCGCCCCATGCAGGGTCCCGGGCACACAGGCCCTCTCCCTGCCCGGGGGTGCTCATTACGGAGGGACCCCTAGTGCGTCCGGCTCGCTCAGAGATCAGGGGCTGCTAGAGCCGCTCCTGTTGTTGTATTTTCAGGAACTTCCCACGCTGGTTGTTAAACCAGCCATTACTGAAAAACAAATGATGTAAACTTATGATTATGAAAATTACATTTAAAGCAAAGGTGATAAATACCCAACACTCCCTCCTCCCTAATCTCTCAGCCACATTTTACTACCATCTGTGCTCTCGAGGTTACTTAACCGCTATTGCATCTGTGCGCGGGAGGAATAATCTGTGACTGTGCCCCCGGGCATCTCTTTCCGGCTCTGCATTCAGTGGCGTCACGTTGGAAGCTTGAAACTGGCCGTGGTGTATTTACACCACGGAAAGGAGGCTTGCGGGTCTGGGAGCCTGGGGTGACGGGTGCAGTCAGGAGAGACTTCCTGGAGGAGCTGACACCCACGCCCAGCTCTGGGGAGTGAGTAGGGGTTACGTGGGCAGAGGAGGAGGGTCCGGCACTCCAGGCAGAGGGAGAGTGGGCTAAGGCACAGACAGGATGATTCCGATTTTACAAACATCACAACTGAGGTCGTGTCGCTCAGCACAGCTGGACAGGCCTGGAGCCAGGACCGGATTCCTGTGTGTCTGGCTTCTGAGCCCGAGGTCTTTGCACGATGCTGCCCTGGAGGGTGACACATAGGCGGACCCCTGGCAAAGCGTGTGGGACCCCTACCATGCTGCAAAAACGGCCTCCTCCCCAGGGGCTCTCCCCAGTGCACCCCAGAAGCGAGGCCATCCCGGGACGTCCCTCGGCCCAGGCACCACGCCCTGGGCTGCCTTCCTGCCGGCTCAGGAGGGAATTCGGCCGTGCCGTGCCTGGCGGGGCAGGGAAGCCTTCCGGAGCCAGTGGCCGGGGGAGTTGGGCCAGGGTCAGAAAGCCGGCTCTGGCCTCTGGGGTCAGCCGTGCTCTGCCACGTTCCTCCTGCTGCGGCAGGCACTCGGGCGGGCAAGAAGAGCCCTGGATGGGGGGCCCTGACTCTGCCTTGACGGACATTACCAAGTTCCCAGCTGCCAGGAGCGGGGGCCCTTAGCCCCTTCTTCCCTGGGAGGCCGTGGGATCAGCCAGGTGTGGCGAGATACTAGAGACCACACAGCTGGAGCTGGGATGGCTGAACAGATCCCTCTGCCAGGCCTTCCCCATGTGACCCTCTCCCGCCCTCCAGAGAGTTTTGTTCTCAGCCTACAGATGGGGAAACAGGACCAGAGCCTGGGGGTCCCTGCCAGCCCCCAGGACTTGCCCTTAGCCTGAGTCCCCAAACCCAGCTGCCATCAGCTGCTCTGGGAGACATGTGACACACGTGGGCTCCTGGGCCCCTAAGGCTGCCTTGGGAGGTTTTGGGGGGGAAGAGGGGAGGGGGCAGGCACTCTCAGATGTGTCAAGCGCCCAGGGTCATTGTGACAGGCCTGCGGGCTTGGGAACCCAGCTGGGACACCGTGCAGCACCCCTCCCTCCCTCCTGCCTCCGGCTGCCTCCCCGGCAATGGGGTGGGCTCCTGTGGCCAGGTGGGGGCCAGGCGGGGGGAGCAGGGCTGGAGCGCCAGCCCCAGAGGGTCCTCTCCCTTGTCTCTCCTCCTGT
This sequence comes from Leucopleurus acutus, assembly GCF_964270905.1. Lineage (NCBI taxonomy): Eukaryota > Metazoa > Chordata > Mammalia > Artiodactyla > Delphinidae > Leucopleurus > Leucopleurus acutus. Next base: position 3,480,714 of record NC_139146.1, read on the forward strand.
CCGCTCACCCACCACATGTCCCCAGTTCACAGGTCCCCAAGGTCGGGTGTCCCCTTGCCCGTAGAACCCAGGTTCCTGTGCAGCTTTTCGGACTCAGTTCCCAGGGCATCTTGGTCTGGAGGCTGGAGGCTGGGCTGCATGGGACCTGCGGGGGTGCCGGGGGAAGTGGCTCCTTGGGCCCCCTTCCCGCCCCCCGCAGGCCCTGCCGTGGTCCCCCTGCTGCTAGCGGGAGGCTCCTGGCCGGTGAGCACAGGGTCACCCTCACCGCGCCGCTCTCCCCTTCCCAGCTTAGAGCGCGGTGACCTGTGTCGCCACTCTCCCCTCTCCTTCCCTCTGTGTGTCACTGCCTGGGAGACCCAACCCCGGAGACACCCGGGAGCCCTAAAGCAGGAGACCACAGGCTGCAGGGGCGCTGGGCATCACCCTGCCAGCCCGGTCCATGCCTCCCTGGGATCCCTGTGCGCCGTCCCCTCTGGGCCCCTTCCCCTCGCTTCCACCTCCCCAGGGCCCGGCCCCGGAGACCAGCATCTCGCTCAGGCCTCTGATCTTTCTCTGCCCCGCCGTGCTCCCGTTAACCACCCACAGCCACGCCCCCCCCGGGGCCTCAGGACCCCGGCCCATGTCAGGCTCCCGCTCAACACCCAGCCAGTAACAGGAGATGCGATTTCCCTTTTCTCCTTCCCGTTGGGCGTCTTGGTCGACCCACAGTACTTGGGAAGGTTGTGACGCGGTACCTGGAAGTGGGTGCTGCTGTCTGAAGTGACGGTTCTGAGTCCCCGTGGGCTGGGCTGTGGCTTCCCCAGATCGGCAGGAAGCCCCAGTGTCAGCGCCATGCAGGTGGCTTCGTTTCTGGCATATGCCAGAACCTTCTTCCTGGTCGCAGGTGCGAGACAGCAGCAGGCAGCTCACGGCCCTTCCCTGGCAGAGACTAGCTTGATGGTGTGCGTGTGTCTGTGTGTGTCTGTGTATGTCTGCACGTCTCTGTGTGAGTGTGTGTCTAGTATGTCTGTGTGTATCTATGTGTCTGTGTATGTCTGTGTGTGTCTGCATGTCTGTATATGTCTCTGTGTGTGTGTCTGTGTATGTCTTGTGTGTGCATGTGTGTCTGTCTGCATGTCTCTGTGTAAGTGTGTGTCTAGTATGTCTGTGTGTGTCTGCATGTCTGTATATGTCTCTGTGTGTGTGTCTGTGTATGTCTTGTGTGTGCATGTGTGTCTGTGTGTCTCTGTGTGAGTGTGTGTCTAGTATGTGTGTATGTATCTATGTGTTTGTATATGTCTGTGTGTGTGTCTCCGTGCGTGTCTGTCTGTGTCTATATATGTCTGTGTCTGTGTGTGTGTGTGTGTGTGTGTGTGTGTGTGTGTGAGAGAGAGAGAGAGAGTGTGTGCGCCCTCTGGGGACCCCAGGCCCAGATTCAGTTAGGAGGGCCTTTTGTGACTCAGCAAAAATGGGTCCCTTGGGTTCCCTCCCCCATATCCTGCCAGCAACTGGGCTCCAAAAGCCAGTGCGTGCCACACATAATCGGTGATTTTTATGCAGGACACAAGTGGCGGTGACTCTGATGTTTCTGCCTTCCGTAGTTAGCCATGTGTCTTCACACCGTTTTCTCTCGATCATCACAGTAACCTTTAGTATGAGGTGTTTTGTTTTAAATTTAAGGAAACCACTCTTGGAGGGGCAAGAATTGGGTTTTTTAAATTATAAAAGTCACAATTTTAACCATTTTAAAGTGTACGACTGAGTGGCGTTTAATACGTTCTCAAGGTTGTACGACCTCCACTACCTCTATCCAATTCCAGAACACTTGTATCAGCCCAGCAGGAAACCCCGCACCCCTGACCAGCTATTCTCCGGTCCTTTCCCTCCCCAAGACCCCGGCAGTGACTACTCTGGTTTTGGTCCCCGTGGGTCTGCCCATCCTGGGTGTTTCGTATAAGTGGGATCAGCCTAACGGCCGTGTCCGTGTCTTAGCGAATGTCAGAGCTTCACGACTTTTTATGGACGAACCACGTTCCCGAGTCTGAATGGAGCTCGTTTTGTTTATCTGCTTGTCCTTTGATGGGCAGTTGGGTTGTTTCCGCTCTTGGCCCTTGTGGATGGTGCCGCTGTGAACGTGGGTGTGCGGGTGTCCGCGTGAGCCCCTGGTTTGGGTCGTCTGGGATCTGCTTGGGAGTGGATCTGCTGGGTCGCACGGTGATCCTGCGAAGTACGTGGAAGAACGGCCATACTGGTTTCCACACAGCCACACGGAAGCCGCACTTCTCAAATGGGGGCCAGAGGGGCATCTGAACCGGGTCCTCTGGGGCCAGAACCTGACCCCTGCTCCTGTTGCAGACTGTCCCCCACCTCCTTTCCGTCTTCCCCTCAGCCCTCCCAGGCAGGAAGGGGACAGCCTCACTCCCCCTGGGAAGCCCCCCGGGAGATGGTGCCGTGCCCACCTGAGCCGGGTCTCGGAGGACAAGGAGTTACTCAGAGCCTGCTGAGGAAGACAGATGTGGGGTTGATGGGAGCAGAGACCTGCAAGGAACAGTCTAGAGCTCGGGTGGCGGTCAGGGGAAGCTCCACAGAGGTTGCTCTATCTCGGATCAGAACAAACGTGCCCAACACACATTGGCCCTGCCCGTGGCCGGGCTCAGCCCTGAGAGCTGACCTGCACTGACCCACTCACCCACACAGCTCTGGGGGGGTTGCCAGGGTGACCCCATTTACAGGTGAGCAGACTGAGGCTCCAGAGGCTGGCTGGCGCAGGTGCCCTTGACACCGTGCCGTTCAGCCTCTCCATTGTGCCCCCGGGATCAGGCTCAGAGAGACCAAAAACTCACCGTCACGCAGCAGAGGAGGGGAAGAGGGAGGATTTGAACTGAGGCTCCTTTGCTCACCTTCCACACCTCAGCGTCCTCATCTGTGAAATGGGGGCGGAATAAACCACTCACTTCCGGCTCTCAAACGGCGGCCATGAAAGTTAAATGAGATCACGAATGTACCCACATATGCAAATATCCTGAAATCTCAGCCGTTTCCCAGCAGGAGGAAGCCCTCTCCCGGGTGTGCTTTCACACTTTGTCTGCGGTGGGACACGTGTCTGTAGGTGTCAGGAGGCAGGGCTCTGGCCCCACTTCTGCAGCTAGTCACCGTGGGGCCCTAACCGGATCTCTTTCCTCTGGGCTTGGTTCTGTCCACTGCAAAGCAGAGCGATGGGGATACAGAGGGAAGGTGGGAAGCCCGAGGGCCCCGGGTGCGCTGAAGGGACCACCCCATCCTTGCTGCAGATCCCGCCTCAGGGGCCGAAGTTGCTGACTGCTCCCCTCTGGGTTTTCCTTTTTATCTGAAGAGACACTTGTCGCCCGAGGAGTTCCAGGAAGTGTTTGGGATGAGCATGGAAGAGTTTGACCGCCTGGCCCTCTGGAAGAGGAACGACCTCAAGAAGAAAGCCCTGCTGTTTTGACGCGCCGAGGCCCTGACCACGGGCACGCCTGCGGGAGCCACCAGACCCCTCCTCTTGCACTTGGCTTCGGCTTCTCTGTGTCCACGGTGGACGGTGGGCGCCTGGAAGGACCGGGCTGGGGCCTGGGGGCGGGAGGAGGTCCCAGAGCAGGTGCAGCCCCCCCCCCTTTCTGCCAGCAGCGCTCCCGCCCGTAGTTTAGGGCCCAGACGCCTGGCTTTGCACTACTCCTTCCCCGCTGTTGCTTGCCATCACGGAGATGCTGCAAGGTCACTGCCCCGGAGATGGGGGAACAGACAAGGGCAGCCCACCCCCCAGGCCTCCGGGCAGTGCCCACCCCACGCTGGTAGGACAGAGGCGATGGGACGGGAGATTTGAGGAGGCCTGTCAATGACAGGGCCATGGGTGGGTGGGCGCACGGCGTGGCCCCCCTCACCCGCTCAGCCTCAGGAGGCACGGCCTGGCACACGGGCCCCCCACCCCCGAGGCAGGGGGAGTGCCACCCAGGGCTGCAAGAAGCACGGGGGCTCAGTTTTCACGGCCTTTGTGATGAATCGCTGTTTAGGGAGGAACTTCAGTCTAAACAGACACCTTCTGCCAGGGCCCCCCGTGCGCTGCATTTTCCTTCCAGATCACCCCTTAGATGCCTAAATGATATCTTTAGAGTAACACAAAAGTTTTTATTTTATTAAAAAGTAGAGCCTACTTAAAGACGCCATATATAAAGAGTTTAATTCTATGGTCCCACCGCAGGGGAGTACCTCCAGCCTGATTCTCCACTGTTCGCATCTGCGTGGTTTCGGGTTTGGGGTGTGTTCCTAACACGCAGGACTCCTTGTCTGTTTTCTTTGTGCTTTTTTGCTTTTTGACCTGTCATACAGGTACCCCGAAAGGCAGACCCACTCCCCGCCCCCCCCCCCATAATGCTGTGTGTAAGTACACGTAAAGTACAGCCACCACTGTTTTCCTCGCTGTCATTTTCCAAGTCTTGGAGAGAAGACATCCTCCCCTGACGGCCAGTGCCCCAGAATGATTTCCATGCCCTCTTGGTGACATGGCCAGGGGTGTCCCGCCTTCCCCCCTTCTCCCCTATAAAACACAGACACCCCCAGGGAGGGATGCTCGTGCCCGGTCCTGAGACCGACAGCCAGACCCTCGGGGAGACGGGACGGGAGGTGGCACCTGGATCACAAAGTCAGCAGGGCATCCACGGCAGGAGGCCGGCGGGTCCCCCACGGGAAGGCGTCCTGCTCGTGATTAGGTGTGGGCTAGAGCGTGGCGCCTGACGCGGAATGTCTGTCAATGCATTGAGAGGCCTGTGAAACACTGCAGAGGTGTCCCCAGAGTCTGTCCCCCTCCCCGTCTTTGTGAAGCTGCATCTTTCTGTGTGTCCTCGATGTTCCCATCCGTGAGTCGTCACTCAGCTTCCTTTTGGCCCCGTAACACGCCAGTCCCTCTGCGCGCCCGGCTTCTCACCAGCCCAGCTTGGCCAGGGAGCGGAGTTCGCAGCACCTGGTACGCTTCCCTCCACTCTGCGATCTGAGCCCTGGCCACTGGAAACCCCCAGTTTCTCACTAGTGAACGTCATGTCAGACTAGGGGAGCCTGGAAAAATAAAGGATGATGTATTATAACTTGTGAAAGTGAAAAGCCACTTCTTATAAAGGTGCGTCATTTCTAGGCATGATCCCCCTTCTGCTGACAGTCGTTGGGGAGAGCGTCTGCCGAAAGTGGTCACCCCGGAAGCCTGCACAGAGCCGGGCGGGACGGCCCCAGGGTTGGCATCGGAACGCCCCGGGACAGCGCTCTCAGGGGCAGCCCCTAAGGGTGGGGCCCTCTGCTTGCTCTAGAGCCCCTCAGCTAGGCACCAGGTGCTGACGGGAGGGATGCTTATGCCTGTCCCCAGTCAGGCTGGGGAGACAGACCGGCAAACAGACGATGACAACAAGACTGACCCTTTGGAGAAGGTCCAGAGGAGGCCCCATATACACCCCAGAGGTCAGGGGGCCGGGCTTTCTGAGAAGGTGTTGCCAAACTAATTCTTGACAGATGAGGAGGTGTTCCCAGAGGCCAAGGAAGGGAAGGGTGTTCCAGGCAGAGGGAACAGCAGGAGTGGACCCTGAGCCAGAGGTGGCTTCCCCGGTTATGGAAACTTGGGTTGCTGGTTATGGCTGGAGCACGTGGCTAAGGAAAGGAAGAGAATGAAGGCCGGGCTCCCTCCAGGGAGGGCCCAGCAGGTCGGCAGATGTCATCCTGGGATAAAATGCTTTATAATCTCTACCTTTGTTTGCTCAGGCCGCTGTAACAAAAACCGTAGACTGGGGGCTTAAACAACAAAGATTTCTTTCTCTTGGTTCTGGAGTCTGAAGTCCGAGATCAAGGTGCTGGCATGATCGGGTTCTGGTGAGAGCCTGCTTCCTGCTTACAGAGGTGTGAGCTGTGTCTTCACAGGGCAGAGAGAGATCATCTCTCTTCTCATCTCGCTCAGCTCCTCAAAGGGCACTAATCCCATTGTGAGGGGCCCACCCTCACAACCTAATCACCTTCCAAAGGCCCCCTCCTAATCCGTCACACTGGGGATTAGGGCTTCAGCATATGGATTTGGGGGACACATTTAATCCACAGCAGTTTCTAATCTTATTCCAATGACATTAATGACTCTCATAAAGACCCAGAAGCCTGTCCATGTGTACACAATCTGCCTCATTTTCGTGTACCCAGGTTTGCAAGTCAGAAACCAGCACATTCCTTCGCCCCCAAGGATGGCCTGTCAGAGGTCCTAGTTCCACCCTGAAGCATCTCTCTGTATCTCTCCGTCTCAGCAGACACTGTCACGGAATTATCCAGATCAGAAAACATCCTGAGAGTGGAAGGTGGCCCAATGACCCTTACCAATGACCCAGGGACACAGCATACACCTGGCCTGTCCCAGGCAAACTGGACATGTGGTCACCCTGACCATACTCCCTCCACCCTCACCTCTCACCTGGGTGAACCCAGCTTCCCCATCAGCCTTCTGTCCCCACTCTCACCTCCGGGCCTGTCATTTTTCACAGACAACCAGAGTGATGCTTTGCAACCATCAGTTGGATCGTGTCAAGCCTCCAACAGCACCTTCTATGACCCCCCGCTCTCCCCTCTCCCTGCTCCACACGGGATTGGCCTCTGTCCATACGTCACAGCCACGCTGCCTTCCTTCGGCACAAGCCCTCAGCTTTTGCACACACTCTCCTCCCTCCTGGAGTCGGGGGCGTGCTTCTTCTCCAGGCAGGGCCCCTCTCACCCCTCTTGGTTTGGCTCGGAAGTTCCCACCTCAGACAGGCCCCTCTGCTGACTCTAGGAATTTCCCCACTGATGCCCGCCCCTGTGTCAGCACATTCTTCTTTTTTTTTCTTTTTTTCCCAAATCACAGTTTCACTTTGACTTGGAGACATCTTGCATTTTCTCTCTTCTTTTAATTTTTTTTTAATTTTTAAGTTTATTTGATTGAAGTGTAGTTGATTTACAATGTGGTGTTCATTTCTGCTGTGCAGCAAAGTGATTCAGTTATACCCATATGTACCTTCTTTTTCGTATTCTTTTCCATTATGGTTTATCACAGGATATTGAATATAGTTCCCCAGCACATTCTTCTTATCTGTTTACTGATGATTTCCCTCCAAGAGGGCTGGCGGTTTTATAACAGTGCTCTGTGACCCGTCATTGGACTATTTGGTAACAGGACTGGAGCCAGAGTTCCTCCTGGTGTCGGTGCTCCTAGAGCAGCGCAGCCCAATAGAACTTTCTGCAAAGCATTCTGTACCCACACTGTCCAGTATGACAGCCACTAGCATTTGAAACGTGACAGGTGTGACTAGGGAATTAAGTTTTAAGTTTTCGTTAGTTTAAAGGTCAGTTTAAGTAGCCACGCGTGACTCGCAGCTGTCGATTAGACAGTGCGGACCTGGAAGATTAGACACTTCCAGTGTCCTGAGCGGGAAGACCGGCTGCTGCAGGAGGCTCGGGACCTGTCATTCTGGCTAGTGGAGAGTCCGTTCGGTGCCTGGTGTGTAGGGTCGTTTAGAGTACGTTTGCTGAGCTCCCGTCTGCGCCTGGCACTGTCCCGGGTGCTGGAGGTATGCACAGCCAGCCCGTGTCCCCCAGAGCTTACATCCCCACCTGAGCGCCAGCTGTCTCGGGTTCTAAGGGGCTGCCCACCCCAAAGTCCCAAGCCAAGTCCGGCCCCGTTCTCCACGCCAGCCTTGGAGTCTGCTAATGGCACCAACATTCCCGAATTGGCCCCAGCCTAGGCCTGTGTCAGGAGCGCCGAGACTCATGGGGCCGGGAGATGTCAGCCTACAGGCCTCCTTCCTGGACCCTTCTCCCCAGGGTAGCTATGCCTTCTAAGCCACTGGAATCTCAACCCAGTGCTTCAGAATTCACTGCTTTGAACGTGAGGACGAAGAGAGGCTGGCAGACCACACAGCCCATCCTAGGGTTTGGCTCAGAAGTGACACGTGTCGCCACCAGTCAGGCCCATTGTTCAGAGTTAGTCCCGTGGCTCCACGCAGCTGCAGAGGCATCTGGGAAGCACGGCACCTGTGTGTTAAGAAGGGGAGAGGACCCGCTGTATTGGTGGGCACTCCCAGCTCTACAGCCCAGGCTCCCCGAGGCCTTCTTGTCTCCATGTTCAGCCCCCCGTGCCTTCGGTGGCTCTTTGTAGGAATCGTCAGGAGGCCCCCGGCTGCCCCGGTCACCATCCTCTGCAGGTGAGCTGCTCTCACTCATCAGTACCCAGCTGCCCACCAGCACCACATGGACCCCAGTCCCTCCGAGGCTTTGCCACGTTCCGTGCCCCCTCCTTAATGCGCTTTACCCGCAAATCACCATGTCCTGCCCATGACCTGCTTCCCCCAGCACAGGTAACCAGACCAAGAATGGCCCCTGAGCCCCCTGCAGAGCAGACTCCCTGGTCACCCTGTGTGACATTTCTTCCCCAGGCCCAGCCCGAGAGGCTCCATTCTGCGTGGAGATGGTCTACCCAGTCAGCACTCTCTCAGGGAGCCAGACTGTGAGATGCATGAGTCAACCGGGGGGTGGACAGAAGCAGGGGACACCCAGCCACAGCGCAAGCCAGCAGGGGCCACGCGGTAAAGAGAGGGTGCAGAGAGAAGTCGGTCAGGAGAGCAGGAGGGGGAAGCAGGAAGGAGCTGGAGCTGGAGTGGCCCGTCACAAGCATGAAGGACATCGTGAGCGGCCCTGGGGGTGGCTTGGGGCTGGCCATAAGCCCACCCACCCCTGCGCTAAGTCCTGAGCCGGGTGAGAACCAACAGGAGACGGATGAGGAACCAGGGACTGTATCAGTTTCCTTAACGCACCAGAGTCTGAAGCGCCAATGCAGAGCTTCTGCAGCAGCTGAGTTGGGAGACGCTGCTTAGTGAGTGTTAGCTCAGAAAAGTCTGCAGGAATGGCCCACGCCCTACCCGACCCGCACCTGGACCTAAGGTCCCACCGGCTGACAGCTGGCGGCACAGGGGCTGGTGGAAGCACCCTCACCGGCCAGCACCACCAGGAGGGGACCTGCCTGCGAGCCCGCCTTCCCGGGGAAGCAGAGGGAGAAGGGCCTCCAGGCCCATCCCCAGGACCCAGGCCTGGGACCTGGCTTGGGCACAGCTCCTGCGGGAGGTGAAGAAGTGAATAGCGTCCCTTTACAGATCTCACTGTCTGTCCCGCCCTGTTCTGGGCACCTGAGGTCCTCACAATAATACTATGAGGCGGACCCTTCTGTAATCCCCACTTTGCAGATGAGGAAACTGAGGCACGGGGAATGTCAGATAAAAGATCTAAAGCCCGTCCTCTGCATTTGGATAAGGGGCGTTGTCTCCCGGGCGCCTGACCCGAGATCCCTGGGCAGAGCTTGGGCGCAGGTCGCCCTCAGACCAGGCCCGCAGCTACTCCATCTCACCATCCAGAGAAGCCTCGGTCTTTGTGGACAGTCAGGGACACTCTCGATCCCTAGACAGCCCGCCGGCCCCGGCCCCGAGGGCACTGAGCGTGCCCTGCTGCTCAGTCTTCGGCAAGTGGAGGGTGGGCTCCTTCTGGCCGAGCCCCAGCTGCCCCTCCCACTGCCACTGCCCCCGCCTCTCCCTGCCTCCTCCAAGGCCATCGACCCCACCTTCCTTCTGCTCCTTTCCAGGCCCCCCTCCCCTACATCACCTCCACCCCTTGCCATTGTCTTTCTTAGTTCCCAGGCTGCTGCTGCAGCAGAGGGAAAGCTGTCTACTAAACAGGTGAAATCTGGATCATTCCAGAAGCTAGTTCCCCTGGCCCCTTGTCTCCCCCTCCCCAGCCTCCACCTTCCCCACCTTCAAGAGTGGAAGAAGCCCTGGTATTGGGTAAGTCATCCACCTGTGCTACGCGAGCCAGAATCTGGCCCAGTTCCCAGCCCACGGGCTGAGAGGGCACGTCCCCAAGTGTGAGAGCACTTCTGACAAATTAAATGAGAAAGGAGATCAGTGCCTCCCTGGTGACCGCCAGAGGCTGACAGGCTATTACTGAGCCAGCTTTCATGAATAATAGAGGCTTCCTTTTCTCCTGTCTGCAGCGTGAGCGCCGTGAGCCCTCCTCAGCCGCACATCATTTCTGAGCGCTCCACAGAGCAGGCGCCACATCCTGCCCGTGCTTCCCGCCTCCAACACCCCGAATCTCTCTGTCCTAATACTTACGTGCCTTGTCATTCCTCCAGTCCACCCTGTGCTCAGAGGCCCACAGCAATTGGTCTGTAGTGCAGGCTTGACTGTGCTATCTCCTGCCTGGACACCTCACCACAGGGACCTCCATGGCCTGTCCTCCGACTCCTTCATGGGCACCATCTGGCCACTGATTCCCTCTCCAGACTCTTCTTTACTCCTCCATTCTGGCAGCCTTATTTCTTGAGCATCATCTTCTCACCTCCCTCCCAAACATGGCACCCTTAGCAAGGGCTCTTTTCTTTGCCCCATCTAGCAAACTCCTATTCATCCTTCAATACCCAGCTGAGACGTCATCCTCTCTGCAAAGACTTCCAGGATACGACCCCTCTCCCCAAACTGTTACCACCCTTCCTTCCATTCAGATAACCCTGTTCATGAACAAATATTACTGAGTTGGGTGTGACAAAGCAGAGATGAAGAAGATACTGTCCCTGACCTCAAGAACTGATCACAAACCCATGGAAGAGATGTGCTATGGACTAAATTGTGTCTCACACACACACACACCCAAATTAATATGTTGAAACCCTAACCCCCAGTGTGACTGTACGTGGAGACGGGCGTATAAGGTGGTAATTAAGGTTAAATGAGGTCATAAGGGTGGGGCCCTAATCCAATAGGGTCCGTGCCTTATAAGAAGTTTTCTTGCACAGGCCCTAGAAAAAGGCCATGGGAGGACACAGGAGAAGGTAGCCATCTACAAGCCAGAAAGAGAACTCTCTCCGGGAACTGAATCTGCCGGCATCGTGATCTCGGACTTCCCAGCTTCCAGAACGATGAGAAATAAAATAATGTTGTTTAAGTCCCTGTCTGGGTATTTTGTTATGCAGCCTGACTGACTGGTACAAGGGTCACAGGAACAGGCAACAGCAGCACAGGTAGAAATGCTGTGATGGAGGGTGGGGGCATGGGAAGGACCCTAACTGGGAGCGGGGCAGGCATCTGGGAAGGCTTCCTACACCCAGCCCCACTACAGCTGAGGTCAGAGGGGTGAGCAGGAGTTGGCCAGTGAAGGCCGGAGTGAGGACGGGTGGAAGAGGCATTCTAGGCCGAGGACACAGCACAGCAAAGGCTTAGGACCGGAAGCTGCCTGGAGCCTCCAGGAGCTGCACAGTATATCTGGGGTTTGGGGCCCCCCCTGCCCTGGGCTCCACAGTAGCCTGGCTGTGCCTGGGGTACTTTCCACCTCGGCTCCTAATGACCTGTACACCCTGCCAGGGAGACGCTGCCGGGCCTGCCTGGAGGCCTGGGGCCAGCAGGATCCGTGCATCTGGAGGCTCCTATGAGATCGTCTGCACCTCTGGCCTTGGGCTCTGCTCAGCCTACGTGAGGGGCAGGCCTGGAGCCCCAGGGAGTTAACCCACCTCCGGGGCAGCCCTTAACCACTGAGGCTCCCCAGACCCTCCCCCATGGGTGGGACATCTCTGAGGTTGTCCACACTGGGCTTGAGTTCCCGCTGCCCACGGCGGCCACCTGCTCCTGGACACGCCTCCCTTGGCATCTTCCTTACCTTCCCCGGCCCTTCCCTCCTCCATGCTTAAACCGTTTGTACAGAGTTCTGGTTTCTGGGGTTACTTCTGGGGACACCTGTCTTCCATCAGGCCGCCCCTGCCGGGGGGCGGGGAAAGAAACGTCTACTCTTACAGCCAGCCTAGGGCTCTGGCCTTCCCAGGTGTGAGCAGAGCCACGTGGCATAACCGTGCAGGGCCCCGGAGGGAGCCTGGGTGATGGGCACCGCTGCTGTTGCAGTAGGGCAGGGGCCCTGCGCCGTGGCCTCACCCCCACTGCTGATCCCAGACTCACTAACACACAGAGCTCTTTCTCTCTCTAGCCTACAGAAAACACTTTCCGCGTCTCACGATGGATCCTTCCGGAGCGCCCACAGGAAGCTTGGTAAACTAGGTAGTAGTATGTCCATTTTATAGCTGAGGCAGCTGAGGCTCAGAGAAGTTAGACAAATGGCCCGAGAGCACACAGCTAGTAACTGGCAGACGGATTCAGACCAAAGCCCATGTCTGTATCCTCTGTCATTGCCGTGTTGGAGAACGAATTGCATGTCAGGCGTGGGACTAGGAGTGTTACGTACCTTAGCATCTAGCTGAACAAGCACCCATTTTACAGATGAGCAAACTGAGGCTCAGAAACATTAGGTGACTTATCTACAGTCACATGGCTGCTTAGCAGAGGTGCTGGGATTCCAGCCCGGGACCACCGAGCGCTAACCCTCCTCCTTCCCTACCTCCCGCGCACAAGGCTCAAATTCAGCAACTTTGAATGCTGCCTGTTCTGTGCTTATTTTTTTCGATAAAGAGTCCCAGGGGAAAACTACGTATTGGTACAAGTTTCTGTGTGAATCATTTTCTTGTGTAAAGAGGCACAACTTACCACCGCCAGAAGATGAACATTGAATGAATGCATGCGTGCACCCGTGGGTTCACATTCAATCGATCACATTCATCCTAGTCCAGAGCAGAGTGATGGTGGTGGCGTAGAGGACCTTGGAGACCAGTCAGTCCCATATGGGGATACATTTAGGGCTTGGGGGACAAGGGCACCCATACCTTTATCTTGTCACTGGTAGGCTGGCTGGTCAGAAATCTATGTATGTACCAACCTGTGACTTAAACTCTTTTAAATAGTACAATACAGCTTGGTGGCTTTGGTTGAAGTGGCTTAATCCACTTGCTGGGTAAAAAAAGCATGTAAGGTTCTGGACAATGTGGTGAGAATACTGAGAGATTTAGCAGGTCTCTCCCCTTCTGTACCAGCCCCTTCTCTGCACTCCAAGCTGATGCAGGCAGGGACCAGCCCCCGCTTTACGGACCAAGAACTCCTCTCGCCCCAATTCTGTTCACACAAGGCTAGACTTCCACTGAAGGACAGGGAGAGAGGCCAAGGGATGAGCATCACGCTGCAACCTGGGGTTAGTGGAGGTGCTGGGCGAGGGACTGGCCTCTGGTCATCCCTGTTTAAAAAGTCGCAGGCTGACTATGGAGAACAGTATGGAGGTTCCTCAGAAAACTAAAAATAGAGCTACCGTACGATCCTGCAATCCCACTCCTGGGCATATACCCAGAGAAAAATATGGTCCAAAAGGATACATGCACCCCAATGTTCATCTGTTTTCATTAGCCAAGGCATGGAAACAACCTAAATGCCCATCAATAGAATGGATGAAGAAGATGTGGTACATATATACAATACTCAGCCATTAAAAAGAATGCAATAATGCCATCTGCAGCAACATGGATGGACCTAGAGATCGTCATACTGAGTGAAGTAAGTCAGGCAGAGAAAGAGAAATATTGTATGATATCGCTTACGTGCAGAATCTAAAAATAATGATACAAATGAACTTATTTACAAAACAGAAACAGACTCACAGACTTAAGAGAAGGAACTTCTGGTTATCGGGGTGGGGGAGAAGGGTGGGAGGGAGGGATAGTTAGGGAGTTTGGGATTAACATGTACGCACTGCTATATTTAAAATGGATAACCGACAAGGACCTACTGTAGAGCACAGGGAACTCTGCTTAATATTATGTTAACAACCTAAATGGGAAAAGCATTTGAAAAAGAATAGATACATGTGTATGTATAACTGAATCACTTTGCTGTACACCTGAAACTAACACAGCATTATTAATCAACTCTACTCCAATATAAAATGGAAAGTTAAAAAAAAAAGTCCCAGGCTGTACCTGCCACTAGACATTTCCCAGCAACCAGCTTCCCGCTACGGCCCCTTTCCTCTTCTCTGCCCGCTGCCCTCACCCCTCTGCCGTCTTTATTTCCCCTTCTCTGGGGGTGCTCCCAAATGCAGCTGCCCATCCGTCCTTGTCCAGAGCAGTTTAGCTCTCTTTGTTTCTCTGCCTCAGCCCCTCCACTGATGACCAGTGGGTCTTTATCATCAAAGCTAACCTTCCAGGTGGCTTCCCATACAAATATATGTGCTTTTCTCTGGGAAAGGACTTTTGAGGTTTGCTCTTAAAGCACTATCTCCGCCCCCTTCCTTTGCCTTGGGCTTCTCCCAGGAGAAGCGGTTGGAGGGGCCAGGCCTTGAGGCAGAGAGACTGATAGAGATGCTTTTGCCGTGATGCTGGGGAGAGATGCAGCCTGGGAGGAGGTCATGGCAGGGAGGCTGGGGTGGAGGATATGAGTTCCAGAAGGAGATTCAGCAGGATCTGCTGACTGGGCTGGAGGATGAGGGGCCAGGAGGAGTGCAGACTGGACCCTGCTTTCCCACGTGGCAATGGGAGAGATGGTGGAGGGGCGAGGAAATGGGGGGGACAGCAGGTTTGGGGTGCGTGGAAGAAGACAGTTCTGTCTACTGCATGTCACGCATGAGGTACCCACCTCCAGGGGGACGTGCTCAGGAGACAGCTGGCTGTGAGGCTCAGTGGATGTCTCAAATGTCCTCACGGATGTCTGCGAGGGATGAGCAGAGTCACGGGCTTGCGGGAGACTGTCCCGGGACATGGTACCGAGTAAGCAGAGTGAACCTTTCAGATTTGGTGGAGAAGAACAGAGTACAGAGGAGAGTAAGGAGGGGCAGCGAGACGTGGGCAGAGGACCAGGAGGGTGTGGTGTGACCGAGCTCAAGGGAAGAAAGGGGGTCCACGGAGGGAGGGATTCAGAGAGCAAATGGCGAGGTGAGGGCAGTCCGGTAGGACCCAAGGGCATACTTTGGGTTTACTCCCAACGAGTTCGTTGATGACCTCGACAAGGAGAGTCATGTGAGGTGACCGGGGGAGGTGGACAGCAGGCAGAGTGGACTGAGGCTTTCGGGGGAGACACGTTGGGAATACACATCTGAGTCCGCATGGGGGAGAGGCTCAGGGCAGTGGCTGGAAGGGTGAAGGGTGAGGCAGAGGGAGGGCCTGTTGGCATGGATGATGGTGTAGGGGATGTGTTCTTCTTTTAATGAGAGAGACCTGTGCATAAAAATACCAACGGGAAAGAGACAGGGGAGTGATGGAGGGAGAGAGGAAGTGAGAAGAGAAAGAGAAACCAGTATGGACTGGAATCACGTCCAGTCTTCCAGGCAGACTGGAAACGATTTGAATCTCTTCAACCCTATGAGACTAACTGACTAATTCAGCAATGATTGAGTGCCTACTGTGTGCCAGGCACTCTTTCGGGATCTCCAGATACAACAGTGAACGGGATAGATAAAAATCTGGAGCTTACCTTCTATCTGGGGTGGGAAGAGCAGACAGACAATACACGCGTCAGGAGAGGATCAATACTAAGGAAGAAACAAACAGGCTAAAGGGAGAGAGTGACAAGAGAGGGTGTTTTTTATACAGGGTGGTCAGTCCTGGGGGAGGGGAAGTCCCTTCTTCCATAGTGACAGGGAAGGAAGGAGGAAAGGAAGGCTGAGACACTGCTTAGTTTGTGTCTGGAATAGGCTCAGCAAAAGCACAAGGTCTGGACAACACGTTTTAACCCTAAATTGTTCCAATCAAATAACACATTTCCATCAAGCATGTACAATGGAGCCAGGTGCCTTGTGGGTACCAAGGAGATAAATATGAATCAAACACACCCTGCCCTGGAAGAGCTTGCTGTTACATGGGAGAGACAGATCTGGAAACAGACCATGACGGTGCAGGGTGTTAAATGTAATAATATAGGGCAGGTTGTTCAAGCAGCAGTGAGATCATGGTAGAGGCAAGGAGGCCTTCCTGGGGAGTGGAGGCAGCTTCACAGAGGCGATGACATTTAGCTGGGTCTTGAAGAATGAGTAGGAGTTTGCCAGGTCAGAGCTTCAGCTGGAAAGGAACTTACATCTATAAGGTGTCTACTAGGTGCCAGGCAATTTACATATAGGATCTCATTTAATTCCCAGAAAAATCCAGCATGGTGGGGATCATGCATATTTGACTGTTGTGTCTACTTAGGCTCAGAGAAGCTAAGAGACTTGCCAAGGTCATACAGGTGTTAGAGCTGGGTTTCAAGAGATGGTTGTTATTACTCTCAAACTTATTATTTCTCCAAACACCAAGCCACCATAATGACTTGTTGGACCAGCGTTTGCAAAGGCACCAAGCAGAGCAGGAGAATGACATGCTTAGGACCAGCTGGGAGGTGGCTCTTTTCCCATCATGCCATGTGCATGAAGGAGACAGAAAACAGTGCGTGTAAGTGGTTGTAGCTTTTGGAGGAGACGGATTAACAGTTTTGTTTTGTTTTTGTTTTTTCTTTCAACATTATGAGACTGTTATCCCATTGTCTTTTGACTTCCATTATTTCGGGTAAGAAGTTATCTGTAAGTCTTATTGTTATTCCCCAGAATATGATGGATGTTTGTTTTCTATGTCTGCTTTTAAGATTTTATTTTATTTTATTTCATTTCATTTCATTATTTTATTTTACTTTATTTTCCACCACGTGGCATGCGGGATCTTAGTTCCCTGACCAGGGATCGAATCTGTGCACCCTGCTGTGGAAGCATGGAGTGTTAACCACCAGACCGCCAGGGAAGTCCCAAGATTTTATTTTAATCATGAGTTTTCAGCAGCTTGGTAGGCAGCCTCTGAGAAGACCCCCAATGATCCCTGCTTCCTGGTGTTCCCACCCTTGTGTGGTCCCCTCCCATTGAGTGTGGGCTGGACCTTCTGACTTGCTTCTGATTGAACACAGTGAAGTTGATGGCATCTTCTGGTAACCTGTGTAGCTTCCATCTCAGGTGTTCTGGGGAAAGTCAGCTGCTGTGTTGCGAGTGGCCCTGCATAGCATTCACATCTTGTGAGGAATGTGGCCTGCAAGAAGCCATATGAGTGACTTGGAAACAGATCCGTCCCCCAGTCAAACCTTCACATCAGACCGTGGCCCCAGCTAACAGCTTGGTGGCAACCTTGTCAGAGACCTTGAACCAGAGGCACCCAGTTGAGCTGTGCCAGATTGCTGACCCACTAAAACTGTGAGATAATACTTATAAGTTGTTTTAAGTCTCTAGGTTTTGGGGTAATATGTTATGTAGCGATACATGACCAGTGCGGCAGCCCTGTGGGCTTTCAGTGCCTTGGTGAACTCACATCACATCCTAACCTGGGCTTGGATTTCCCACAGGTGCCCAGTTGCCATAGATGATATGTGCTCCCTCTAGGCTCCGGAATCTAGGAAGACTGCATCAAAGGTGTCATGGAAATGCACCTTACCTTGTGACATAAATAGTTTGTAATTAACTTTCTTCCTCAAGAGATGTGTTACTGGAAGGATCTGGAAGAGATCTCTGGTCACTAACCCTACCTCATAGCCCTTCACAGTATCAAACTAGGTCAGGAACTAGTGTTGGCCCAGCTCTTGGATCAATAAACCTTGATTTATTTTCCCATCAAATGAACACTCTCTTTACATCAGAAGGGCTGTGGTGGCAAAGAGGGATTGGACTTATTTTCTGAGGTTCAAGAGGTCCCAAAATTTCAGTTTTATATAGGGAAAAACTTTCTACTAGTCAGAGCTGTGCAATCGTACCCTGACTGGTTTAATGGGTGGTGAGTTTCTTGTTAGTGGACATAAGCCCAAACAGGATGACCACTGATGAGGAAGGATGGTCAGGCTGAGTTTATTAATTTGACAAACGTTTCTTGAATGTCTATACACTTCAGTTAGGAATTCTGTAAGTAACACAAAACTTGACTAACAGTGGCTTACATCAATAAGGTTTTTGTCTTTCCTACCTAATAGAGAATCTGGAGGTAGATGATTCCTGGTCTTGATTCAGTGGCTCCGGGGTAGGAGAGTCAGAATCTCTCTGATTCTGACTTTTGCTTGTCGTTGTGAGATGGCTGCTACAGCTCCAGACATCACATGTGTGTTCAAGGTACTAATCCCTGCTGCTTAGAAAAAGCTGTATCTATTCCTTTCCTGGCGGAGAAAAATCTTCCCTAGAAGATGTGCTGGTAAATCTTCAATTACCAGCATTCTAGGGGATGGAAGGAAGGAAGAAAGTCCTGACTTGTACCAATTACCAATTTCTGTGGTATAAATTCTCCTACCACATCTGATTTCAAGCTACCAACATGACATTGCTCGCTGCGGGTATGGGAAGAGATGACTGTAGCGCACCATCATATACTATTTCTATCGTACAGTTATGATAGATGTAATATCCTCAGTGGCATAGATCATTGTAAACTGCAGTGAAATAATTAGGAAGGAAGGAATTTTCAGTATTTATTATCTTTGCTTTTAATATGATTTTCATCGTAAGTTTATATAATTTAATTTTTGGGGTAATGATTGGGTTTAACAACTGACTTGCAAAATTCCTAAACAATGAGCAATTGGCTCTCATGGTCTGGTCCACATTGGCTCCAGGCCACCACTGCTGGAAACATTTCTGCCAACTTCCCCTGTGTCTCACTGGCCAGGACAATAACACATGGCCACCTTGGGCTATAAGGGAGGTTAGGAAGGCAGAAAACTATTTGAGTGTCTCTGATGGACTATGCCCAGGGAAAAGGGGGCTGGGAAGGACAGTAGGGCCAGCCGACCCACTGATGGGTTAGTCTACCTTTGACCAATTGCCTTAGAAGAAAACTGTGAGGTCATTTGAAGCACAACACACTCCATTTCTGTTCTCATGGGGATTTCATGCTGGTGGCAAGAGAGCAATGCTGAACAAATTAGTAGAATTGTGATGAATTCCAGAAAGAAGTACAGGGGGCTGTGAATGTATGTATTGGGGAGGGGACCCAGTCTTAGTTTTTTATTGTTTCATAACAAATAACCACAAATATAGCAGCTTCATGTAACACACATTTCTTAATTCAGTTTCTGTGGGTTGGAGTGTAGCCCATGTTAGCTGGGTCCTCTGCTCAGGGCTCACTCAGTGTTTTGTCTGGGCTGCATCCTCACCTGGAGGCTTGACTGGGGAAGAGTCCTGCCAAGCTCCTTTAGGTTGGTTCCAGATGTCGCTTCTGCAGGCCTGCCTGACCGGGGGCCCAGCTCTTTGCTGGCTGTCAGCTGGAGGCAATGCTCAGGTCCTACAACCATCCGCAGGTGACTTCTCCAAAGCCTGTAAGTAGAACCTCTCCTTATAGTCTAAGACAAATTCTTTTTTTAAATTAATTTTTATTGGAATATAGTTGATTTCCAATGTTGTGTTAGTTCCGCTGTACAGCAAAGTGAATCAGTTGTACATTCACATATATCAACTCTTTTTTTAGCTTCTTTCCCCAAATTGGTCATTACCGAGTACTGAGTAGAGTTCCCTGTGCTATACAGGAGGTACTTATTAGTTATCTATTTTATACATAGTAGAGTGTATATGTCAATCTCAATCTCCCAATGTATCCCTCCCCCCCTTACCCCTGGCAACCATAGTTTGTTTTCTACATTTGTAACTCTGTTTTGTAGATAAGTTCATTTGTACCCTTTAAGATGAATTCTTATGTAATGTAATGTGACCCGGGGAGTGACAATTCATCACCTCTGTCACCTGTATTGGCCAGAAGGTGGCACAGGTTCTGCCCGCACCCAAGAGGGGGAGATCATACAGGGGTGTGACTCATTGGGGGTCACCTCAGGGTGTGTCTGCCATGGTTGTACTTGGCGCAGAGGTGGCTACAAAGCCTTCCTGGGGAAATTGACACTGAAGGTGAGACATTGACGGGTCAGTGGGAGTTGGCCAGGTAGAGGGAGAAAAGTGTGTCAGGCAGAGGGCAGCATGAACAAAGAGGTCTGGGACTGGGTGCTGTCCTTTGCAGTAACTACTTCCCTTTCTGAGATTTTTTGTTCCTGATCTCTGAGTACATCCCCCAAACGTGGGGCCTGGCTGAAGGGGCATAGGGAAGTTTCTTATCTCCAGGGAGGAATTTGGCAAATCAGACTGGAAACTGGGCTTTCAGTGGTGTGCGTGTGCGCGCGCGCGTGTGAGTGTGTGTGTGTGTGTGTGTGTGTGTGTAGGGAGATGGGGATAGGGTCTGCCCCAGTCACTGTCAAGACCTTATCCATGCATCCGTTCCTTCTACCAGCAGCCCTGAGTGCCTTCAGGGTGCCAGGCTCTGTTCTGCACAAGAAATGACTCAGACCCCTGCCTTGTCCTAGAGGTCACACTTCACTGGAGGTGGGAGGAAACCACTCATAGGGAAAGCTCCAGCTGGTGCTGTAACTAAGGTGGCCACGGATGCATGGGGATGCAGAGAAGGCAGGCCTGGCGGGTGGGGGGTGGGGGAAGAACGTAGTCCAGGAGGATTTCAGGTTTCAAACTGAGCACCTGGGCGGATGGTGAGGCCATTTACTGAGAAAGAAGAACGTGGAGGGGCAGGTGGGGGGCATTGAGTAAAGCACTTTGTTTTGATGGTGAGACATTTGAGATGCCTCCTGGGCGTCCAGCTGCGTAGGCAGGGGAGGTCAGGGCTGGAGATACAGAGCTGGCAGTCACCGCAGCCTGTGGATGGTTGAAAGCCTGGGAGAGCCTGAGATTCTCGGCAGGAGGGTCCATGCCCGAGCCATGGGCCACCCTAACACCCCAGCACCGAGAGGTTGGGCAGAGAAGGGGTGTATCCTGGAGACTCCCGGAGGAGCCGCTAGTGATGGGGAGGAAAACTGGGAATGCGGGGTCACACGACGCCCAAAGATCAAAAAGACGGCGAGGACAGAGGTTTTATGGTTGATTGGTACTTGGATATACGGGGGGTGACAGGTGGGGAGAGGGGAGCATTGCAGATGCGGAACAGCGTAGCCACAAAAGCTTTGAGGTAGGAAAGGGTAACAGCTCTGCTCTGCGCTGCTTTATCGTGGGTTAAAGTAACTCCGAGAAATCTCTGGTCCTGCCTGGCGGAGCTCCTTAAGGGAGGGCCAAGTTTGCCTCTACTCCACTCCGACCGCACACCTTACGGGCTGCGAAAATGTTTGTTTAATGAATAAAAGATGAACGAGTGAATGGGACTTTGTGACGTGGGGGGCAGGTGGTCTCGCTCCTTGGGCCTCAGTTTCCCATTCTGTAAAGCAGGCCAATCCGATAAACTTGAGTTCCGGGTTTGGGATGAGCACGGCTTGCTGAGCGGATTCCAAGTGGACTTTACGCCCGGCCTCCCCGGGTCGGACCGGGTTGGACCGCGAATCCGGTCGCTCTGGGTCCGGCCCCCGCGGGACCCAGCAGCCCAGCCCTGGAACGGCCCCGCCCCACCTCCCTTTGTTTCTACAGGCCCCGCCCCCGGCGCTCAGCTCCCTCTCCATTGGTTGGGGGGCGGGCCCCGAGCGCCGGGCGCCGCCGGGGGCGGGGCGGAGGGGCGCGGGTGGGGCGAGTGCGCCTGCGCGTTGCCTGAGCCCAGTTGCAACCTCTCGCCGGCAGCTGCTCCTCGGGGAGCGGGAGACGGAGCCGGACCCTGAGCGCGAGACGGGCTGAGACGGCTGCGAGGCGGCCCCGCCCCGGGGCTCCATTGTTGCGGCGACTCCGGCTCTGCGGGCTGCTCGGCTCCGTCTCGCTCGGCCAGGGCACCTCCGGCAAGGAGTGAGTGCTGCCCGGGAGGCGGCCTGAGGTGAGGCGGCGGGCGGCGGGGCCGGGCCGGGCGGGGGTCCCCGGCGGACATGGGTTCCGGGGCTGGGAGAGGGTCCCACGGCCGGGCGGAGGTCCCGGGGCCGGACGGGGTCCCAGGCGGCAGGGGTCCCAGCCGGGCGGGGGGGGTCCTCGGGAGGCAGGGGTCCCGGAGCCGGGCGAGGTTCTGGGCCGGACAGGGGTCCCAGGCCGGGCGGGGGACTCAGGCGACAGGGGTCCCAGGCCGGGCGGGGGTCCCCGAGAGGACTGAGGTCCGCGAGCCGGACGAGGTTGCCGGGCGGAGGTCCCGGGGCTGGACGGGGGTCCCAGGCGGCAGGGGTCCTGGGCCGAGCTGGGGTCCCCGCCGGGTGTGGCAGGTCCGAGAGGGGCGCCGCGAGGTCGCTACCCGAGCTGGCGGCCGCCGCCCTGAGCGACTGTGGGACGGGGACGCAGAGGGGGACTGACCGGGCCGTCGCGCGTCTGGGCGCCGGGCATGGTCTCGGCCTCGGGGTGGCACCGAGGGGGCGCCGCGCCTGCCGCGACTCCGCGTGGATCCGCGCGTGAAGCCCCGCGCGGGGTCCTGGTGACCCTGAGGGTGGGGGACTGTCTCGGTCCCCACTCACTCCGTGGAGTGGCTGGTTCGCTGTGTCACCGAAGGTAGCTCTGCGTGGGCCCTCGCGCGTGGGGATCCCGGACATCCTGAGAGTGGGAGACTGTCTCTGTCCCCCCTCCCCTTCACCCCTGGTGTGACTGGTTCGCTGTGTTTCCTTGAGGGTGACCGCGTGGACCCTCGATTGTAGGGATCCTGGGCACTCTGAGAGTGGGGCCTTTTCTCGCTCCCCACCCCCATGACTGGTTCACTGAGTGTGTGTGTGTCACTGAGGGTGGCTCTGCGTGGACCCGCGCGCGCGGCGTCCTGGCCACCCTGCGAGTTGGAGGGCTGTGCCCCGTCCCCTCCCCCCGCATCTCGTCGGGGTGTGATCAGTACCGGGGGCAGGCTCCCCTCTGCCCCACGCGTGCGTGCGTGTGTGTTGGGGGTTTCATGTGTTTCGGGGTGTCTTTGTGCGGGTAGTGGCGCCCGTCGGGCTGTAGCCGGCTGTGCGTGGGGCACGCAGATGGCCTGCGTCTGACAGCTGACCCGCTATTTTATTTATTGCCTTATTTGCCACTTGAGCAGAAGCGGCTGCACTTCCCCGGGAACCCGCTCCTCTCCCCGGCCCGGTCCCCGGGGAGCGCGGGGCTGTCACCGCGCCTGGGGACCGCGAGTCAGGCCGCCGCGTTTCCTGCTCAGGCGCGAGGCTTGGCCGGCCCGGCGGGAGCCGGCTCTGATTGGAGGGAGCCTGGTCCCTCTGCCCGGCGCTTCTTGATTTCTTCCGTTAGGATTGGGAAAAAAAAAAAAAAAAAAAAAAGGTCTGGAAAGCCAGATTTAACTTTGCAGCTCTCTCAGCGCCTGGAGAGTGGAGGAAACTTTCCCAAGAATTTGGCGGGCTGGAAAGTGCGTTTGAAGGAGGGGAATCCACACCCACGGAATGAGGCCAAGGCAGTTACAGTTAGAGGTCAGGTTTACAGAAGGAATAGCAGGGGTGAGGTTGTGGATCGGGAGACTTGGATTTCAGCCTGATGGCAAGAAGATCTGCTACTACCCTGCAGGCTGTGTGTCTCTCAGCCACTTAAATAAACTGGGGTCATTCACTTACCCTTTTATCAAACTTATGAAAACACCTATTATGTTCCAGGGATGATTCTTTTCCCTGGGGAACGCGAAGTCTAACAAGCCTTGTTAGACTTGCAAGTCTAACAAGACTCTGAAAAGTCTTTTCCTTTTCAGAGTGTTCTGGTCCAAGACAGAAAACTGAGCTATAGGCACAAGTAGCTCTAATGCCCAAATGGAAATTCTTTGTGAACAAGATGGTGTATAAATAACAGGAATGCAAGATGAAAATGTGGTCCTAGCTGCAGCTGTCGCTGTTATGAAGTCCAGACAGCCTGCAGGCCCTTCACTCTGACTTCTCTGCCCTCTCTCTTCCATCTGCCCTACGCCCGGCTCCAGGCTTTCACCCATTCTTACAGTCTCAGTTTAGGTGACTTCTTTCTGAAGTCTTCCCTGACGTCCTCATGCCCAGCCCTCTGAGAGCTGTGGTCTTCAAGGACAGGGTGGTTTGCTGTAGTACCCAGAGAGGAAGAGGTGTATCAAAATGAGAGGTCCTTCTAAATGAGAGGTCCTTTTTCCGTACCACGGAGCCAAGTCTTTCCTGTGATTTAAAATCTGCAATTCTTCAATTCTCCTAAGGGTTTTTAGATTAACATTTGCTGTAACTTCCTAGTGTTTGTTGTACAGTGTAGAGTACTTGATTCGAATTTATTTGGTCTGATTCTGGCTCTGGAATAAAGTTGCCATTTGTTCCTGCAGAACCACTAGGCTTCAGTTTCCTCACCTTTGAGGTTTTTAAACTAGGTAAGAACCTTGTCAGCCCTAAACCTTTAAATTCTTTCAACCAAATAAAGCAGAGGAAAGTTCTCTTAGTGGCAGTTGTATAAATAATCGGGATCTTTGAAAATGTAGATTCTAAAGTAGAAGTTCTTTTTCCTTCTTTTCCTTTTTTTTTTCTTTCCACAGTTGCATGGGTGTATACTTTGTCTCAGAGTTGAAGGAGCAGGGCTATGATGGAAGCTTAGGCAACTATTTTTTTAAAATAAATTTATTTATTTATTTTTTGGCTGCGTTGGGTCTTCATTGCTACGTGCAGGCTTTCTCTAGTTGCGGCGAGCGGGGACTACTCTTCGTTGCGGTGGGTGGGCTTCTCATTGTGGTGACTTCTCTTTGTTGTGGAGCACAGGCTCTTGGCGTGCAGGCTTCAGTAGTTGTGGCGCATGGGCTCAGTAGTTGTGGCACGCAGGCTCAGTAGTTGTGGCTCGTGGGCACTAGAGCACAGGCTCAGTAGTTGTGGCACACAGGCTTCGTTGCCCCGCGGCATGTGAGATCTTCCCGGACCAGGGCTCAAACCCGTGTCCCCTGCATTGGCAGGTGGAGTCTTAACCACTGCGCCACCAGGGAAGGCCCTAGGCCACTTTTTGATATTGTCTTGCATCTTCTTCATAACCACATTTTGCTTGCAGCATCTGTGCTCTATCAAATTGGTTTGAAGTTTTCCTTAATGAAATTGTTGGATGCAGAACTCTTGGCAGGAGCATTTTGCTGATCTTTTGAGTGTCATATGAAGTCGGCCAACTGCAGGCTTCTCTTATGCCGCAGTCTCTAACAGAGATTTTAATGCGGAGACTCTGAAATAAGTGAATTTTGGCAGTACCTTGAGTAAGTGTATGTGGCTTTGTATAATGGTTTCAAGCATAGTTTAAAATTATTACTTGCAAAAATTTACATATGTTAAATGACCTATAAGGAAGCTGTACTTCTAAGGACTCTAGTAATAAATCCTGCAAAATATTAATCTCCCAATTCATCTGTTTGGCAAGATGGGAATTTGGTGTGCTCGGTTATTTTAAAGCCACATGTCTGTCAAAAGGATACACGATTTTCTCTGCTATTCTTTGTTTGTTTGTTTGTTTTTTGGCTGCGCTGCACAGCTTGTGGGATCTTAGTTCCCCAACCAGGGATTGAACCCGGGCCCTCGGCAGCGAGAGCACAGAGTCGTAACCACTGGAGCTCCAGGGAATTCCCTCTCTGCTATTCTTATTTGGATCATTACAGGGATTAAACATAGACGGTAGCTGTTTGGTCAAGGAGTGATGCCATCAAATTATATTTTCATGTTAGGTAGGATTTTTGTCCTTGTCTTGATTTGTGGTCTTTAATTAATTTTAAAAAAGCGCTCTGTTACATACTCCATGCGGTTTGTTCTGTTAGGGACCTTATTTTTTGGGAGGGGTCTTCAGAAACACAAATGGATCTTCTTTGTGGTTTCCTTAGATTGTCTTTTTTCTTTGAATTTTTCCTTAGATTGTCTTAATGTTTTCACTGAAAACTAGTTAATACTTGTTCTGCAAGAAGGCCTGATTTTTATATGGATTAAATGAAAAGGATGTTTCATGGAAGAGAATGCCTGGGGATGGAGAAGATAGCGTTTGAGCTCTGCTTTTCCATGTTGTTCCTCTTGTTCTTTACTGGAGGAAGAGGGTTAACCAGTTCTTCCCTGGTGGCCTAATCAGAGCACTGAATCCACCTCACCTTAAAGAACCGATGGTGCTTTCGCCATTGTTTAGATGATGATATTCTATACATCATCTTGTTTAAGCATTGTTTGCCTAGAACTACAGTGATAAATTTTTTTCTTAGACTATAAATCTAAGTCTTTGCTGTTACTTCCCCCCCATCCCACATCACCTACCAAATTTTTTTTTTAAAATTAATTAATTAATTAATTTTTGGCTGCGTTGGGTCTTCGTTGCTGCCTGCGGGTTTTCTCTAGTTGCGGCGAGTGGGGGCTACTCTTTGTTGTGGTGCGCGGGCTTCTCATTGCGGTGGCTTCTCTTGTTGTGGAGCACAGGCTCTAGGCACGCGGGCTCAATAGTTGTGGCACGAGGGTTCAGTAGTTGTGGCTCGTGGGCTCTAGAGCGCAGGCTCAGTAGTTGTGGCGCACGGGCTTAGTTGCTCCGCGGCATGTGGGATCTTCCTGGGCCAGGGCTCGAACCCATGTCCCCTGCATTGGCAGGCGGATTCTTTTTTTTTTTTTTTTTTTTTTTGGCAGGCGGATTCTTAACCACTGTGCCACCAGGGAAGCCCTACCAAATGGTTTTTTCTTCTTTCTTTTCCATTTTAAAGATCTTATCATGTACGTGTCTATCATTGCTGGCTACATCAAAACCGTTTTGAATGTTGACAGGATGTAATATGAATAGTGTAGTAAAGATAACTTACTCCTGTTCTTTTGCACAGGAAAGCTGGCCCCAGTAAGGCTTTTGTTAAGTCCAAGTACTTCTCTGAACTGCAGTTCCCACACTTGTAAAATGGAGTTAATCGTTGGTAGTACCTGCTCTATCTAGCTCAAGAGATTGTTCTGAGGATAAAATGAAATCATGAATGTAACGTAATTTTGTAAGTTGTAAAATATTATGTTGTCAAGGATTTAAAAAAAGTGCTTCATTAAGAATGTAATGAACCTGGGTTTTTTAAAACTCCAAATGTTTAATGTACAGATGATCCTTAACTTGAAGGGTGTCAGGCAACTTCATTTAGGATCGTTTTCTGTCTTTCATTGGCCCGTGTTGTTTGATATCTTAGCCTTTTGGGGGAACATCAAATTCAAGTTTCAGAGACGTTAATCTTTTGTAAGTAAGGTTACTGAATGTGCAGAAATGTAGCCTTTAACAGTCTGTCTCATACGTTTGTTCCTATGAACCTTTCTTTAATGAAGCATAATTGCTGGGCACTTTAGTTCCTAAGTGCCCTGTCTTGAGGGCTGGCCTGTTCACCTCTGAAACTTCCAGCAGAGTGAGCAGCAGGCATCAGGGTGAACCTGACCTCAGCACCACAGTGTCCTTGGCCTTCTGTCCTCAAGCCACCTTGGAAACTGCAGTGCACTTTATACTTTAGATGCAGATGGTACGTTGCACCGTCACATAGTTTGACAGCCATTCAGATAGATTACCCGTGATGTGCCCGAGTATGGGCTACATGCAGAGATTCGAAGGTGGGACCCAGTCCTCACTGGAGAATCGCTGGAGGCTCACAGTGTAGCGGGAGAAGCAGACCTGGTATCACTCAGTGCAGGTGGTAGGTGCTGCTAGGGGTACGCAGGAGAGTTTGGGAGCCGGGTTCGGTCACACAATCCAGCATTTATTCTCCTACGTGGCACTTAGAGTTTGTCAGGCAAGACAGGCAGTGACAGGTTTATAAATGAACGGAAGGGCAGTGAATTACCTGAAGCCTAGAATATGTAGATATTCTGGGCAATTTGTAATTCCCCAAATCTGCATTTATCAAAACAAGTCTATGGCCTGTTGTTTTGGATGGAGTATGGCCGTCCCTGTCTTTTGATTTAAGGAAGTCAGTTGACTCTTGTTGAACGTTGATGATGTGACAGACACTGCTGGGTATTTTCACATATATCACTGTATGAGTTTCCTGCTTCTGCTGTAACAAATTGCCCCACGCTGAGTGGCTTGAAACAGCACAGGTTTATCATCTTACAGTCTGTAGGCTAGAAGTCTGACTCGGGTCTCACCGGGCAAAGCAAGGTGTCTGCAGGGCTGTGTGCCATACTGGAGAATCTGGAGGAGAACTGCAGGGAAGCTCGTTCCGATGGTCCACCGAAATACCGATAGTAGCTGGCACTTGTAGGACCGGGGACCCTGCTTCCTTGCTGGCTGCCAGCCGGGAGGCTGCCCCCGGCTCCATAGGCGTCTTCCTGGACCTTGCTCTGAACCCCCTGGCTGCCAGAGCCAGCGAGCGCCAGCCAGTCCCGCGCCAGCTGTCTGGTGTCCCCTCTGCTTCATCTCTCTTCTGCCTGGAGAAAGTTCTCTGCTCTTAAGGGCTCATGCAGTGAGATTGGGCCCACCTAGAACCCCAGGATAATCCCCCTGTCTAATCCCCCTGTCTGAGGTCTGTAGCGAAGCCCCTTTAATGTGACAGATGTGACAAATGACAGGTTCCAGGGGATGCACACGGGCCTCCCACAGTTACCCAATCCATTTATGACAGCGTCCAGTGACACTGTTATTGTCACCCTCAGTTCACAGAGAAAGAAAAGGCATAGATATTTTAAGCAAATTGGCAGAACCGTTAAGATCGCTGTTAAATGGTGAGACAGTGCTTCTGACTTGACGTGGAGCTGATGGTGGGATTATAGCAGCAGGTCAGTCAGAAGCAGAGGAGACTTTGTGTTTTGGAGTACTTAAACGGGCCACTCTGATTACAGAAGTTTCGCCAAGAAGTCGTCAGAGTAATTGCTTTCTTAGAAAAAACACCCACCTGGGGGATTTGGGACGTGAAGGACTCTTCCTCACGGGGTGAAGAGTGCATAATTCCATGTCCGGTTCTAGAATGGAAACAGCTGAGTCAACCCAACAGGGATTCACATTCCTGAGCTTTAGAGAACCTGTTTCAAGGCCGAAGCAAAGTGCAGTAAACAGAGTTCATACTTCCGTTGATAGTTAGGAACGAGGTGCATCTTGTGGCCAAGGAAACCGCAGGTGATGGTCACCAGCATCGAAGACCAAGCATGATCTCATCTGATCGTGTAGGTGTTTTTAATAGTTTTTCATTAGGATTTCTCTTTTTTCCTTCTATAAGAAAGCAGAATCTAGAAATCCTAAGGCTTTTAACCTGGCCTTCAGGAATTTACCAACTGCCTGATACCCTTTGCAGAAATGTTGTGTGTCTGTGCCTGCGTGTGTGTGTACTGGGGGGAGGATTTACAGCTTTCCGTTCTTTTTCGAAGGGGTTGAATTCCAAAAAGTTTAAGAACACACCGCTTAATCTGATATTCTTGCCGGTCAAGTATCAGATTTTGTTTAAAAATTAAATACCCCATTTTAAACAAAGTTATACAGGCGCATAGTTTTAAGCGTCAAAAGTTCTGCAGGATTTAGAACAAAAACCCAGCAGTCACTACCCCACCCTTCTCCACCCTGATTCCTGCTCCCCAGAGGCTTCCCCTTTCAACATTTTAGCTATTTCTTCCAGATTTGGGGTGAGAGACATCCTGCTAAGGAAGAAGACGATTTAGGTCTCCTACCCACTCCTTTTTGCACTGCCCACTTCTTTTTTCCTCTGTCCTCTCAGTATAATTACGTTAAAGGTTTTGGTTAAATATTCAACAGCACTTATTATGATTATGGAAACATTATTCACAGCTGAGATATGTAGTCGATTTTGATTACGTTTCCCTTCTTCTACAGTTTTTTTTTCTTTTTCCTAGAGTTGAGAATTGCCCTGCTTTGTTTTGCTTCGTTTTCTGTGCTGTCACTTCTCCCCCTCCACCCCCCACAGTTGCAGTCTCCTCTTTGTATATTCACAGGCCACAGGGCATCATCCAGTTTGTGCTTTTCTTAGGATAATTCTTCCTGAACCGCTCACCAGCCTGCTTTCCTCTAAGTTGGTTGCTTCCTAGACCTGCTGCACATTCCCGATCACCCTGAGAATTCCTTTCACCTCTTTCCCGGGTAAGATGCCTCCTTCTAGTTTTCTCTCTGTTTTGGTTGAGCGTGTTCACCATAGCTTTGCAAGAAATAATTGTTTCTGAGATCTCGTGTAATGTTGGAACATTTTGCTCTCGTTTAATTGATAGTGTGGCTGAGTATAGAATCCTGGGTTAGAAATCATCTTCCTGAAGAATTGGGAAGGCACTGCTCCGTTGACTTCCAGCTTCATCGTGACAGGTGATGTGTCCAGAGCCATTCCTTTGTATGTGACCTGTGTTTTCCTCTGGGTGAGTTTTTAGGCTCTCGTAGATATTCCTCGCGTTTGCAGATGTCGTGGTGGCTGCGCCGTGACGTGGCTCTTGCCTCATTCACTGTGATGGGCACTGGGTGGGCGTCTTCCGTCTATAGACCGCCGGTCCTCTGTTCTGATCCCGAATGTCCTTAAATGTCTTCTCTTTTCCCATTTCTTTGTCTTTTTGTTTTCCTTTTTGGGATTTCTCCAACGTCTCCAGTAAACCCTTCTCTGAATTTTGTATTGCTCTGATTATTTTAATTTCAAAGGCTCCTTTATAGTCCCTGAAAATATTTTTCAAAAATACCGTCTTGCCTTGTTCCGAGGACGTGGTCAGAGGTTTATTACACCTGTATCCTGGGGGAAAGCTTTATCTTTTCATGGCATTTCAGCTTGATTATCTGATAAAGCCCGAAAGGTTTGAGAGTAGTTTCGTGATACTTCCGTAGTTCGAAAGAAAAATTTCTGTTCCACCCATTATCTATTCTTTAATATGGAAAAAAGACTTAATTTTCAGCCCTTGGTGGTATTAGAAGGTAGCTTTTTTTTTTTTTTTGGCGGTGCCGAGTGGCATGTAGGAATCTCAGTCCCCAACCAGGGATCGAACCCGTGCCCCTCTGCAGTGGAAGTGCAGAGTCCTAACCACTGGACCACCAGGGAATTCCCTAGAAGATAGCTTTTGTATGTCCTCAAACACCTCCATTGAAAACACTTCTTTCCATCCATGCCCACGCTGCAGCTGACTTCGCCTTTTGTTTTGTGTACTTAAGATCGTCGCTTAGTTTCCTGTGAGGAGCCGCCGCCCGTGAATTCAGGGTTTGGAAATCCAGTTTCCTTTTACCTGACCCAGTGTCCATGGTCTATGCCGCGTCTCTGGGGGCAGTAGCATTGAGGAGGCTCCTTTTGTGGGTTGTACTTTCATCATAAGTTTATCAAGAAAAGGAAAAAGAAGTAGTAAAAATGATGGATTCTTGCTCTGGACGTTAGATAGTGGTGTGAGAAACGAGGGTTTTTTTTTTTTTTTTTTTTGGCCGTGACGCACGGCTTGTGGGATCTTAGTTCCCCAACCAGGGATCGAACCTGGGCCCTTGGCAGTGAAAGCGAGGAATCCTAACCACTGGACCGCCAGGGAATTCCCAAACGAGGGGTATTTTTTGCCATGGTAGGTGGAGCTAGGTTTGGGGACTGTCATCGAGTCTGGACCTTTCTGTCAGATGGAGTTTACAGGAATGGCTTGTTGGGAGCGGGACACGGTGCCTCCTGGGCAGGTATTTGGTGAAGAGGTTTGCGGTGGACGTCTGAAGAGAAAGGAGAATATATCTGAAAACTGTTTGGGAGCCATACTTTTGGAATGACTTTCGAAACCTGTACAGGGTTTTCCCAAACATTGACAGCGTGTGCTTCCGAGTTACTTTTACTGAGAGTCAGGATGGCTCTTGAGGATGCGGGGCATGATGCTTTCTTTTTAAATCCCCTCTTCCCACGAATACAGATTTGTGTGTTGGGAGGTCCTAAGTTACGTGAGATTTTTCTCTCCAGATGGGTTGATTATTTGAGTTTTCCTGTGCTTGAAGTGCGACCCTCTGTCTTAGTTTGTTCAGGTTGCCATAGCAGAATGCCGTAGCCTGGGTGGCTCATAGACAACAGAAATTTGCTTCTCACAGTTCTGGAGGCTGGAAGTCGGAGATCAAGGTGCTGGCAGATTCGGTGTCTGGTGAGGACCTGGTTCACAGCCAGCATATTCTTGCCATGTCCTCGCATGGTGGAAGGGACAAGGATGCTGACTGGGGTCTCTTTTTTTTTTTTTTGGCGGTATGCGGCCCTCTCACTGTTGTGGCCTCTCCCGTTGCAGAGCAACAGGCTCCGGACGCGCAGGCTCAGCGGCCATGGCTCACGGGCCCAGCCGCTCTGCGGCATGTGGGATCCTCCCGGACTGGGGCACGAACCCGTGTCCCCTGCATCGGCAGGCGGACTCTCAACCACTGCGCCACCAGGGAAGCCCTGGGGTCTCTTCTATAAGGGAACTAATCCCATACAGGGGGACTCCACCCTTATGACCTATTCATTTCGAAAAGGCCCCCTTCCAAATACTGAGACACTGGAGATTATTGGAATTTTGAGGGGACACAGACATTCAGTCTGTAGGACCCTCTGAGAAGCTCAGACGTGCTCTGTCTTCACGATAAGGGAGACCAAATGGTTCCAAAAGGCTAATATTTATAGTCTTTTGGAGTTTGTATCACCACCCCCGTCACTACCGGCACTGTTTGCTGAGCGCTTACTATGTCCTAGGCACCGTGCCAGACACTTTACATCTGTATCTCTTCTAGTCTGTTCAGCAACTTTGTGGGGTAGGTAATGTTCTCAATTTGCAGTTGCCAAAATGAGACGGAAGTCTCGTGGTGGCCAGGGTTAACAATACTGTATCGTGTATTTAAAAGTCCCTGAGAGAGTAGATCTTGAGTTCACATCACACACACACACACACACACACACACACACACACATTGTTACTAAGTGCAGTGATGGATGCTAAGGGGACTTACTGTGATTCTTTCACAGTACACACATATGTCAGATCGTTATGTTGTCTGCCTGAAACTAATACAATGTTGTTAGTCAGTTACATGGCGATAAAAACAATGAGGTGAAGAGACAAGGGGGAACTCGCTCAAGATAACGTAGTAGGTGGGATCTGACTAGCGTGTGGCACGGCCTCTTTGTTAGGACTTTCCAGCGACTGACACCAGGTGACTGGTGTGCCCAAGAGCTGTTACAATGCAACCTCTCAGAGCCGGCCAGACCTAGCTGCACAAAGACGGCTGCCACCAGCGCCGAGAGACGTTTCACCTGAAAAGACAAGACCCAGAATATTTAGTGTGTCCCCCGAATGGGATAACCTCCCGGAATGGAAGGGTTTCTACTGATTCCCACCCTGCCTCCTTCCCGAGACTGGACCATCCTTCGTACCACAGCAGGAGGCATTTCTGAGGCCTCTGAAATACTGGCCATCTGTCAGCATCCATTGGGCCTTAGGGAGGGTGGCCAGCATCACAGGCCCTGTTGGACCGGGGCTGGCGTTCCGGCTCTGCCACCCAGTCATCAACAGTGTGGAATCTTGGGCTGGTCCCTTAACCTTCCATTAGCCGCTTCCATAGGAGGTCAGTGCAGTACCTGTCGCCAAAGGAAAAGGCCAAGATGGCCGGGCTGCCTCTCTGAGGGAAGCGGTGGACGTTGGGGGGGCGGGGGCGTCCGGTGAGCACTGAATGGAACGAGGCTGACTGGCCCTGTTGATAGTAGTTACAGCCTTTCCTCGTGAGGAAGCTGATGAGGGGTTCTCCTGGCCGGGCCACCTTGAGGTAGGAGCCAGTGAAAGAGCTTAGAAGAAGGTGACTTTGGGGAGAGCCTGTCGAGGAGCGAAGGGGTTTGTTACTGTAAATAGGTGAAGGTTGGGCTCTTCGCTAGCGGCCAGATGCCTGCTCTATCTCGGGACTCCCTGAGTCGTGCACAGCAGAGCTGGGGGATTGTGTCAGTGGGATTGGTGGCAATTTCAACTCAGCTAAAGCTGCCGGTCGAAAAATGCATCGATATGATGTGAGAAAACTTGGACTGCAAAGCAGAGCTGAGTCCAAGTTCTGGGTCTGTAACTTGAACTGTGACTTCGTAGGTAAAGGGAGGTCCACAGAACCCAAACGTTTTGTGTTATGACAGTAAGCAAGGGCTCGGAGCGTCTGCGCTGGTTGTGCACCAGCTCATTTAAATGACCTCAACGCATTTACACTGGAGCAAGACTTGATTTCTGGAATTTCGATTACTTTACCTTCCTGGAACAATCTCATTATGGCTCGAAGATTTTGGGGGTCAAAATCACATGGTCCAGCTACCTGTCTTGGAGCAAATTTAGGCACACACATTTGTTTAAATATTTCGGGTGATATAGGCATAGACACATAGAGTAAAATGCTGAAGTTTGCACCCCTCCAGGGTAACCACTGTTACTAGTGAAGCTTATATTCCACACGTTTTTTGTGCATTATAAATATAATGGGAGTATACATATGTATTTAATAATATCTACCGTTTATTCGGTATTCAGGACGTGTCTATGGAGTTCCCTCTCCATGCCAACTCATTTTATTTTTAGAGCAGCCTTTTATTTTTTTAAATTTTTATTTATTTATTTTATTTTTGGCTGTATTGGGTCTTTGTTGCTGCACACGGGCTTTCTCTAGTTGAGGCGAGTGGGGACTACTCTTCTTTGTGGTGCGTGGGCTTCTC
The DNA here is from genome assembly GCF_964270905.1 of Leucopleurus acutus. Lineage (NCBI taxonomy): Eukaryota > Metazoa > Chordata > Mammalia > Artiodactyla > Delphinidae > Leucopleurus > Leucopleurus acutus. The sequence goes on from NC_139146.1 coordinate 3,515,044, forward strand.
ATTACGGTGGCTTCTCTTGTTGCAGAGCACGGGCTCTAGGCACGCGGGCTTCAGTAGTTGTGGCACGCGGGCTCAGTAGTTGTGGCTCGCAGGCTCTAGAGTATAGGCTCAGTAGTTGTGGCACACGGGCCTAGCTGCTCGGCGGCATGTGGGATCTTCCCGGACCAGGGCTCGAACCCGTGTCCCCTGCATTGGCAGGTGGATTCTTAACCACTGCACCACCAGGGAAGTCCCTATTAGTCACAGCCCTATTACTGTGACTGTTTTACAGTGAGGAAACTGAGGCACAGAGAGGTTGGGGGCCTTGTCCACATCACACAGCCAGGAAGTGTTGGAGTTGGGTGTGAGCCCAGGCAGCCTGGCTCCAGAGCTCTGAGCGATCATTCTAGATTGCCCATGGAGACCTCATGCTCGCAAACCTTGCCTCCAGCAAGAGTCCACGTGATATTTGTCAAGGTGGTGTGTCTACCTGAGGTTTCTTTACCTCTTTAAGCCTGAGCCTAAATCTTGGAATTGTTCTAAACACTGGCTGGGACCCCTGAAGACTGAACAGAGGTACTCTGCAGGTTAGTCTAGCTGGTTGGAAGGTGGAGGGAGAAGGGTTAATATTGCCAGAGAAAGAGGCCAAGGTGGCTGGGCTCACTCCTCTGACGAAGAGGCCCTGGAGCAGCCTCAAGACCTGGACCCCTTGGACAGAAGAGGAAGGAGACCTTTACCCGTGATGGGTGACCTTGACTGCACGAACAACCTGTGTGCTGGTCCTTTTCCTGGAGCAGATGATACGAGGTGCCATAAACCCAGCTTCTGACCCTGCCAGGGCAGGGCAGGTGTTTGTCCAGCCCCCTGTGAACATAAGTAATGTTCTCACATTCTCACAGCCAGCCCAGTGTTCCAGAACCGCTTTCTTTTTTTCTTTAGACAAAAGTTCAATTTGTCTCATAGGTCCCTTTCTGCTTATAACAGTGTCACAGATTAAAGTTTTGTTTTTGGTTCTGAAGTGGATTTAGAGTTAATAAAGTCTGCTAAAAATACAACTATGGGGTTGTGTAGAAAAATGACTTCCTTATTATGGGTCGTATAATGTGAGTTAGAAGTGACCCATACCCAGCTGAACAAATCTTGTGGAAACAAAGTGGAAACAAATCTTGTCTTTTGGTAGCACTCTGGATACCACTGCGACTCGTGTGAATAAAAGGTACCCAGGTGCGGGGGTCACCAGTCTTCTCTTGGGGCGTCTTGTGTTTCTCCTTGTGGGGGAAGGTGGGCTGGGAGGAGGGGCCCACACCTGCTGAGCACCCAGTACTCGTCAGCTGCCTTGCATAAGTGTCCCATTTGATACAATCTTAGAGGTAAATATTTCTATTGCAGATGAAGACGGGGGCTTAGAGATGTTAAGTTGCTCAAGGTCACATAATTATAAGTGGAAAAATGAAATTCTTGGTGAACTCAGGGGTTTGACCTCAAAGCCCTTGGTCTTTCCTTAACACTTGGTTACTTCCCTGGACGGCGGGGGAGTGACTGAGAGCTCAAGAAAGTGAGGTTTCGCGGAAAGAGGGCCTGGCGGACAGGAAGTCTCTCCAGACTTGGAATCTGCCTCACTGGGCTTCTAAATTAGGGGCTGGCCGCCTGGAGGGAAGCCCCCGGTTTAAGACGTTCCTTTGTGGAAGTAAGGGAGTGGCCGCAATGGCCTGAGCCCGGCGGACACCCAGAGGCAGGCAGCGGCGCGGCGAGCTTCCGGGGGGAGGGGCTCAGGGCGCCTGCTGCGGCTGGAGGCCTGGAGGGCTGGCGGGTCTAGAAGGGGGCATCCCGGGTGACTGAAGGGGGCCGGCGGGGCCTTCTGCGGCTGGTCCCGAGTCGGAGGCAGGACGACGATTAGGGAGGCCGTCAGTGCTGATCGAGTCCCGGCCGATTGTCCAGCGGTGGCTGTTTGGCCTCCTGGCTTGTCACCAGAGACAGCAGCCTGCCCCCCGCAGGTCCGACTCCCAGCAGGCTGGCTCCCGGGGCTGGCGGCTGCGGCCCGAGGGCCAGAGCCCTGCTTTTATATGGTCTGGCCATTGTCATTGTATATTGTCTTTTCTTGCTGGTAAAAATATTAAATGAAAAACTAGATGTGTTAGGAGTTGTTTGGATGTCACGCCTTCAGGAAGAAGTTCTTCGCGCTCACATTCAGAGTGACTCTAAACTGTTGGGCTTGATCCCATTTTAAAGACTAGAGAACTGAAGCTAAGAGAGGTTAGGCAGAGCCCACAGTAGATGGTTAAGCTCAGACCTGAACTTGGTCTTCTAATTGCAAGTTTTGTTTTCTTTGGAGGCAAGCTGGTATGAAATATATATTGCCTTTGACAAGATAATCCTTACTCTCTACTTGGTCCTTCTCCTAGATTATAAGGCTTTTTTGGGGTGGGGATTTTTTGATTTAGAGAATTGTTTTTGAGAGCCTAGGACAGCCCTGAAACAGCAATGCAGATCATAAAATAATGTAGATATGTCAGCTTTTTACTCTCGAAACATATCTAAATTGTCTCTTGATGTTGCAAACCTTCTGCTATAAAGATATATTCTAAGGGAGAAGTCCAGGCCACTTGTCTTTTAAGGATTGCAATTTTCTTGGTAAGAGAAAGAGAACTTTGTTAGTAACCCTTTTAATTTGGGAAGGTCTTCTGTGTTCAGTGAACTCTATTTTCCATATGAGTTAGAAGATTGTCTTGAGACACAAATATAGCTTAGCAATGAAGTTCACTCCCTTGATAATTAAATTATCTTTCCTTCTTTCCTTTATCCATCATAGTGATAGCGTAAAGTCTGCTTCTAAAGCCACTGGGTTTTGCTGTCATCCAGAGGAGGGTGACCCCCAAATATGGAGCATTGAATGCCAAATTATAAATTTGGTCCAAAAAGATTGTGCATGCTTATTTTGATATTGTCAAACTTCCCACATATATGAACTGAATAATGTAATTCATATATGAATTGATTGTGTGTGTATATGACTATAAACCTATATTTATTTATTTATGATGTAGGAATCCAATAACGCTGTGTAAATAGCTTATCTTACAAATTCCAGGTAGCCCTCTTATTCCAAAAATGGGGAAGTTTTGCATTCACCCTTAAAGTGTACAGCGCTTATCTGATGCCTCTGTATTTTAACAATGATGGTACTAGTGTCATGGATCTGTTTTGTATCTTTCCTACTCAGGTGGGGCTTCTTTGTTTGGTTTTTGTTTTGGTTATTGAGCTCGTGATAACCTGTGTGAATTCCCTTGCCCATCTTGGCCACATTCTCTTTGTGATGGGTCATCGTTCTATCTCATTGGACTTTACTGTTTTTGTACCAGTGTGAGCTCAGGGCTCCGGGCCGAGCAGTTTCGCGAGAAGTCATCCTCATCTTCTATAGTGGTGCATGTGTTCAAGGCGGGAGAAACAGCAGTTCTCATGGGGCTGCTTATCAACCTGGGAGTCCCGAGACCTGGCTTTGCCCTGCTTCAAGCAGGTAACTAGTTGAGTTACCAAAAAAAGCCAGGTCCATTCCCTGGTCTGTGTCTCTGTAAGTAGAATGGCAGATGGTGTGTTTCCTAAGGTGCCTTCCAGCGTGGTCAGCCGCTGACCTGTTCTCTGCACCGTGCCAAGTACAGTGGAAACAACAAGGAAACGTCAGGCTCATTTGTAACCACTAGGGTTGCAATCTAGTTTCAGACACAGGACGGAAGCTGACAGCGCTGGGCAGGGGTACAGACCGAAGGCATTTGGAAGGGCGGTTCCAAATCCCTCAGGGTGCTTGATGTGACCTGAGGAAGACACATGCAAAAAGGCACGAGGTTGCTGAGAAAAATCTCAGTGTCCGTGTCCTGGATTATCTCACCAGCGGGAAGGTGGAGGACGGTGTCCTGAGTTTGCAGAAAGATGTGCTGTGGTTTACAGCGGCTTGCCCAGTCTGGACTCGACACTTAGGTTCATTCAGTTTTGTCTTGTGTTTCCACCTTCCTGATGCACCCCCTTGTTTCTCTAGAAAATTTGCAGTGAATTTTTTGGAAAAACTTTATAGAAGGAATAGAGGCTCACTGAAGGTAATTGAAATAGTATGTAAGATGAAGAGCAAAGGTAAATGTTTCTTTTCTTGCTGTCTTTGGGGTGACCACTATTGTTTTTTTTTTTTCTTTTGGCCATGTTGGGTCTCCATTGCTGCGCGCGGGCTTTCTCTAGTTGCGGTGAGTGGGGGCTACTCCTCGTGGTGTGCGGGCCTCTCATTACGATGGCTTCTCTTGTTGCTGAGCACGGGCTCTAGGCGTGTGGGCTTCAGTAGATGCAGCACGCGAGCTCAGTAGTTGCAGCATGTGGGCCCTAGAGCGCACGGGCTTCAGTAGTTGTGGTGCACGGGCTCAGTAGTTGTGGCCGGTGGGCTCTAGAGCGCAGGCTCTGTAGTTGAGACACACGGGCCTAGTTGCTCCGCGGCATGTGGGATCTTCCTGGACCAGGGATCGAACCCGTGTCCCCTGCATTGGCAGGTGGATTCCTAACCACTGTGCCACCAGGGAAGTCCCAGGGTGACCACTATTTAACAACTGCTGTATTTCCTTTCAGCTCTTTTCCAGTATGCATGCAAATATGTATGTACATTTTGGGGATATTTTTACAAAACAAAACAGTATTTGCTACATGCTGTCCCACGGCTCTGCCCCGGCAGTCCACAGGGACAGCCGTTTATGACGTACATTTGGATATGATATACTCCTTTTGCCCTTGGAGAGCCAGGTACTCATAGCTCATGACAGCCGGCACTTACTGGGCATTCGCCGTGTGCCAGGTCCTGTTTGCTAAGCTTGCCACACGAGTTGGGTCTTATGATTTTTCCCAACAACCCTATGGATGAACACTGCTACTATGAAGCATTTCACATGATAAAACTGTCCTCGAGAGCAGCTAAGCTGCTTGCTCCAGCTCGTGGCATTATTTCCGAGAGAGACAACACATTTTTAAAAAGTCTTGTTAAATTGAAGTAATTTACATTTGCTCATTTCAGGAAGTATTTATTGAGCGCATCCTGTGTGTTGGGTGCTGTCCTGGAAGCTTTTCTTGAAAGCACATTTGGGATGGGGTAACGGGCAGATGTCCACAGGCACGGGGCCCCACTTGTGCAAGGAGGGAGGGGCCCTGTGGGGAGCAGAGGGCACGGGGAGGGGGTCTCTGGACAGTGCTTGCGACATCCACGTTTGCGCCGGTCTGGCCCAAGGCCCAGTTCTTGTACAGATGCTTCCAGAGAGACCTGATTTTGATTTCGATTATGGCTCACCTGAGACTGAGTGACCGTTGATTTAAAACTGCCTGAGTCATGGCCTCCAAGGTTAGTGCCGGTGCCCCTGTAGCTGGCCTGCTGTCACCCCCCAGCTCCTATGGAAGGGGAGTCACCCAGGGACTAGCGTGGTGTGCCTGCAAGCAGCTATGTGGGTGTCTCCTCGTAAGTGGATTTGATGCTGTTGTGATGGATCAGACTTTCCTGCTCTTTCCCACTCGGAAGAAAATTTTTCACTTGTCTTTGGGTTTTGCTGCGAGGCTGCAGGGTTAGAGCAGGGCCTGGCATTTTGCTGGTTGATACACATGTTCTGCGAGCGCGATCACAGAGCTCTGGGAAACGTGGAAAGAGGTAGCACTCAGGGCAGCGGGGTCATTGGTTATAAATGTTTCTGTAGCAGCGGCATCAGACTTGCACACGATGGCGTGGGTTTCTGCTCTGTGCTTTCCCTGCTATTTTGGCACGTCTGATTTGGGTGTCTCCCGTACAGAAGCCATGACATCAGCTTCTGCCATCGAGTATTTATAGCAGTTGGCACCTCCTACATGGGTCACTTTTTGTGCCGTGATTTCTGTAAGGAAGTTGTGGCTCTCCTGTCCAAAGCCTGCTGCCCGTTTCAAGGTGTTCCCGACTTCTGAGCACCTTGGGAGACGGTGCTCTGGATAGAGGAAGTACCCCTCCCCATTTGGTGGTCTCTGATGACTGTGCAAGCCAACAAGTCCTGTAATGAGTGTCGTCCGGGCATTTGCGAGGTGCCAGACCCCTGTCCTTCCTGTGCCTCCTCTTCCTTCTCCCTGTTTTCTTGCTTTCTTTCTTTTTTAAAAACATTTCTTATTAAAAATTGCGCAAGTATTTTGGTTTCCTTCATTTGCCGTTCTTTGCTAATTGCATGTAGAGTGAGCCTGGGACAGTGAAAACGTTTTTACTTTCCTTCCATGATGATGATAGCTACTCTTTTTTTTTTTAGATTATTAATTAATTAATTAATTTTGGCTGCGTTGGGTCTTCGTTTCTGTGCGAGGGCGTCCTCTAGTTGCGGCAAGCGGGGGCCACTCTTCATCGCAGTGCACGGGCCTCTCACTATCGCGGCCCCTCTCGTTGCGGAGCACAGGCTCCAGACGCGCAGGCTCAGCAGCCATGGCTCACGGGCCCAGTTGCTCCGCGGCACGTGGGATCTTCCCAGACCAGGGCTTGAACCCATGTCCCCTGCCTTAGCAGGCGGATTCTCAACCACTGCGCCACCAGGGAAGCATGCTACTCTTAACTGAGAGGCTGACCTTGTACCAGGCATTGAGAAGTGGCTTTCAATCCTGACACTCAATCAGCTGGGATAGGTGGTGTTTACCCCCAGTTACTGAGGCGGGTGTTTAGCTCAGAGGGCTCGAGAGGCCCTCCCAAAGGCACACAGCTAGAAAGTGGCAAAGTAGAGCTAAACACAGATTGTCTGCGTCAGACAGATGGTCTGATTCCAAAATGGGCTCTTAAATCCTGGGGCCAAAGAGCTGAACTTGGATTGGAATTGCTATGACGTAGAGGGCCTTTTTGTATCTTTGTTATTGACCCTAGACATTTCCTTGAACTAAACCTTCCTGCCTTCGATAAATACGAAGTATTTGAAAGTTTAAATTTCAGCCCTGAATTTTGCAAGATAGAGAAATAACACTTTAGGTTTGCTTTGGATATAAATATTTATTATCCAGTCACAGGGCTTTACAATGATGACCTTTTCCCCCACAATTAGTGGGAAATAAAACCCTAATTAATAGACACACATACTAATCATTTTAATTTTTATACATTTTTAGCTGTTGTTCAGGCTTTGCTTGTGGTACGCATGTCAGCAGGATCTGATATCATAGGTAGAAATCAGAATATTTAGGAAAAAATACTTAGAGTTATATTTTTCAAACTTTCAAACTAGACATTTTACATTGTTCAGTATACAGTTGGAATTAAAGCTTCACAAAACAATACTTACCTGTAATATGGATGACACACTAGCATATTTTTAATTTCATTAAAAAAATGGAGCTCATTGCCTGGAGCAATTGGACATCCACAGACCAAAAAAACAAAACAAAACAAAACAAAACCTTGACCTAAACCTCATCACACCTTATATACAAAAATTAACTCAAAATGGATCACAGACTTAAATGTAAAACTATAAAGCTCTGAGGAAACAAAAACATAGAAACTCTTTGAGATTTAGAGCTAGGCAAAGAATTCTTCCTTGGACTCGACACAGAAAACACAGCCCATAAAAGGAAAAACTGGTAAGTTGGATGTCTTGTAGACCACAGAGAATATAGCCAATACTTTGTGATAACTTTAAATGGAGTATGATCTATAAAACATTGAATCACTATGTTGTACACCTGAAACTAATTTAATATTGTAAATCAGCTATACTTTAATAAAAATAAATAAATCAAACATGTCAGTTATCTGTGCAGAGGGAAAAGAAAAGACTGTGTTAAGAGGATGTAAAGACAAGCTACAGACCAGGAGAAAATATTTACAAACCACATGTGATAAAGGACTAGTATTTAGAATATATATTAAAAAAAACTCGAAATTCAACAGTAAAATAAACAATCTAATTAGCAAATGAGTAAAAGACATGAAGACATTTCATCAAAGAGGATGTACAGATGAGAAGTATGCACATGAAAATATTTTCAACATCATTAGCCATCAGGGAAGTGCAAATTAAGACCACAGTGAGGTATCACGACCCACCTCCAGGAACGGCTAAAATAAAAAATAGCGACACCACCAAATGCTGGTGAGGGAACATGAAGTGCTGCAGCCACCCTGGGAAACAGCTTAGCAGTTTCTTATAAAAAACTAAACATGCGGGATAGTTAGGGAGTTTGGGATTGACACGTACACACTGCTATATTTAAAATGGATAACCAACAAGGACCTACTGTATATAGCACAGGGAACTCTGCTCAATATTACGTTAACAACCTAAATGGGAAAAGAATTTGAAAAAGAATAGATACATGTATGTGTGTAACTGAATCACTTTGCTGTACACCTGAAACTAACACAACATTGTTAATCAACTATGCTCTAATATAAAATAAAAAGTTAAAAGACAACCAAACAAAAAACTAAACATGCAGCTACCATAGGACTCAGTATTTACAATCCGGGACAAATTTATCCAGGGAAGCGAAGACTGATGTTCACACAGAAACCTGAACCTGAATGTTCATACAGCTTTATTCGTAATACCCAGAACCTGGAGGCAACCCAGATGTTTTCAGGGGCTGAGTGGATTCATCCCTGAAGGGCTGTGGCACATCCACTTCCATGGAACACTACTCTGCAGTAAAAAGGAACATATTAATACACACAGCAAGCTGGATGAATCTCCAGAGAATTATACTGAGTGAAAAAGAAAGCCAATTCCCGAAGTTTAAATAAGTATAGGAATCCATTTATATATAGCATCCTTGAAATGACAAAATTGTAGAAATGGTGAACAGATTAGTGGGCCAGGGGTTAAGAAGGGGGAGTGACTATAAAAGGGCAACGTGAGGAATCCTTGTGGTGCTGGAAATGGTCTGTAGTTTGACTCTTCTGATGCCAGCATCCTGGTGTGAGATCGTACTACGGTTTTGCAAGATGTTACTGCTGGGATAAATTGGGCAAAGAGTATGTGGGATTCCATGTGTATGTATAAGTGAATCACTTTGCTATACCCCTGAAACTAACGCAGCATTCTAAATCAACTGTAGTCCAATATAAAATAAAAATTAAAAAGAAAAGTGTATGGGATTTCTTCTTCTTTCTTATAACTGCATGTAAATCTACAATTATTTCAAAATAAAAAGTTTAATTATTAAAAGCATGCCGGCTGCTACACATTCAACTGATTTCATTCTTTACTGGAAAACTCCTCTAGAGGAATTTAAATAAGAGCTTTTGGCTTTTTGAAAATCATTAAGGCTCTTCTGAGATTTTATTTGCTCATTGTAAAGAAATCAAACAATGCAGAAAAGCACACACGTGAATGTTTTAAAAATCACTCCAGGGCTTCCCTGGTGGCGCAGTGGTTGAGAGTCCGCCTGCCGATGCAGGGGACGCGGGTTCGTGCCCCGGTCCGGGAAGATCCCACGTGCCGCGGAGCGGCTGGGCCCGTGAGCCATGGCCACTGAGCCTGCGCGTCCGGAGCCTGTGCTCCGCAACGGGAGAGGCCGCAGCGGGGAGAGGCCCGCGTACCGCAAAAAAAATTTTTTTAAAAAATTAAAAAAAAAAATCACTCCAATCCCACCCTTCGGAAAGTACCGTAAATTTGAAAAGTGTAATATTTCCTTCAGCACACATTTAATTTGCTTTCCTTCTGACGGCTATCATGGCAGTGATTACTCTCATTTTGACATTAGGAAATCAAGGCTTGGAGAATTTAGATGACTTGATCAAGGGCAAATGCTAAGTGGCCAGGAGCAGAGCTGGCTCCTCTGCGTTAAGACCCTTCCCAGTATCTTGTCTCGGGCCAGCCCTGCCCGTCCCTCTCCTCATCCCTGGGAACCGTGATTCTCCAAGTGTGGTGCGCCGGCCCCCGCATCTCTGTCACTTGGGAGCTTGTTACAAACGCCCCACCTATGGAATCAGAATTTTTGTTTTGATGAGGCCTCTGAGTGGTTCTGAGGATACCCTGAAGGGTATCGCCTTGGTGATGTTTGAACAGCAGGCTGGTGCACGTTTAAAAACAGAAAATGAGGGGCTTCCCTGGTGGCGCAGTGGTTGGGGGTCCGCCTGCCAATGCAGGGGGCACGGCTTCGTGCCCCGGTCCGGGAGGATCCCGCGTGCCGTGGAGCGGCTGTGCCCGTGGACCATGGCCGCTGAGCCTGCGCGTCTGGAACCTGTTGCTCCGCAATGGGAGAGGCCACAACAGTGAGAGGCCCGCGTACCGCAGGAAAAAAAACCAAAAAACCCCCCAGAAAACAAGAATGAACTTTTGCCACTGCTTCTGCTGCCCCTTCACTGTGCTTACTTCTGTTGTGATTCATGGATTGTCTGGTCATGTGTGTCTCTTGTTCGGTTCTGAGCTCCAGGTTGTGTAACAGGTTCTGCGGGGTCATCCAGGCACTCAGATAGCTGTTGACTAGATAAAGGTGCCGGTGAACCTGACATTTTGATGATCGCTTAGTTTCTGTCCCAGCCTCCAGCATCTGGAGACTAGCCACCTAATGGTGGTTGCCACTGAGTTCATTTACGTGCCTTCCTTCCCTTCCACGATTTTAAGTGTCCAGTCTGGTCTGTGCTGGACTTGGGAAATCAAAAATGATCGCACGTGTCCCTCACCTGGAGTTGCTCCTGCATCTCAAATGCAGCCTATCCACATCGTTCTTCCAGACCTGCTTCTCCTGCCTGGTTTGTTTTTACTCCGTTTATGGCATCCTTACTCATCCGTCTTTCAGACTAGAAACCTCCATGTTCTTAATCCCCTTCTTTCACCTCTGGGTCTAATTGGACCTCACCGTACATTTCTTTCCACTGTATTTTTTTCCTCTATCTAGCCTCACTGGTATGGCCCCGGGCTAGAACCTCATCGTGTTGCATTTGTTGTAATAAACATTTAATTCCTCCTCTGCCTCATCAGAGAATACTTGCCGCACTGCGTTTCCACATCGCCACTAGAATGATCTTCCTGAAATGCAAACGAGCTCAGCCTACGTAACCATCTCAACAAGTGTATGCTTTTTGTTAGAAATTTTATTACCTATCTTTGGGCAGCCCAAGGATTCTAGGGAGACAAACGTGCTCATGTCTAAGATCATGTAAGAATCCCTGGAGGGACCATGTGGGATGTTGGCAACAGTACTGGTTCTAGAATTGACACATACGTGCCGCTGTATTGAAAATGGATAACCAACAAGGACCTACTGTAGAGCACAGGGAACTCTGCTCAGTATTCTGTAACAACCTAATTGGGAAAAGAATTTGAAAAAGAATAGATACATGTATATGTGTCAATGTAACTGAATCACTTTGCTGTACACCTGAAACTAACACAACATTGTAAATCAACTATACTCCAATGTAAAATAAAAACTTAAAAAAAAAAAGAGGCCTCTTGTTCTGGTTCTTGTCCTCTTTGCTGGAAAAGTTACTTGATTTCTGTGAGTTTTGGTTTCATTCTCTTAAAATAGGGCTGTGATGAAACATACTCTGCAGTCACACAGGGCTGCTGGGAGGAGCAGAGGAGATGCAGGGCGGAAATCCTTTGCAGCCTGTAAAGCGTTCCGTGCATGTGAGGGGCGGAGCGGTGTCAACAGCATTTCTGGAATAATTGTATGAAACGCTTTAAAGCACGGTCGTAGGTCTGCCTGATGACACCCGTGGGTGCCTGCCTGATGACACCCGTGGGTGCCTCCTATGACAGGGGAGGCCCAGCTCAGCTCAGTCTCTCTTGTTGCAGAGTCAGAGATGCCCAAGAGGATGCCCCCCTCCCCCAGCCCTCAGCCTAGAAAAGAGGCGGCTCTTTCCTGCCTATATTTGGTGGCATCAGCTCAGTGCTTTAGGGACGACGGGAATGAGCAGTGGATTGTGGAGAAGAGAGCTCACTGCCCACTAGCCAGTTAGCCTGCACCCCACGGTGATGGGGCGGGGCGGGGAGAACGGGGAGGGGAAGTCGCTTCATGGTAACTTGCCAAAGGCTTTCTGAACCCGTCTGCGCACAGAAGTGACCAGCGTGGAAAGTAAAAGAGCCGTTAGAGGCAGAGGGACTGTAACAGCCCCCGTACATTTATGGCTTCTGCGGCCTCAAAACAGCCCGTGACAGAGCTGCCAGGACTCGATAGCTTTCTGGGGAATGCTGGGTCAGCCAAGGGGCTGGGGAAGGGAGGGAAGACTGTGCGTGCTCTGCTGCTCTGACCTGGCTGTGGTTACTGAAAAGAGACGCCTAAGTGGGATCTCTCAAGTAATTTTCTTAACCACTTTAGGCTGCAGTAATTTTCATCGGTAACAGCAAAGGGCTTCTCTGACAATTAGATGTGATAATGCAGTAATGTATGTGGAAGTTTAGGAGGCTTGCAGGAAATGAGCTCGAATTAGGGGCGGTGGGGAGCATTTGGCACATAGAAGGTACTTCAGATATTTGAGGAATGAATGAATGAATGCATGAATGAATGTGCAAATGAATGATAATCCCTCAGCTGTTGGGGTGAGAACCAGAGCGTGTGTGTCCCGCTGTCCCAGGCTACTAAGTAGGATGGGTGCTTAGTTCTCTGCTTTCCCTTTGGACTTTTTAAGAATGGGAAAAGGTCCTTCCTTGAGTCATTTTTCTGGTCAATGGCAGAAGCTCCTTTTTATCACTGTTAGACTCTGGAGCTTGAAGTCACACCTGTCTTCTTTTATACTTGACCCTCTCATTTAACTGTTGGCCACCCTGAGACCAGAGAGGAGGATGGACTTACCTAAGGTGACATTGCAAATTGGCCCCGGGGCCAGGACTGGAGTCCCCAGCCCCTTGACTCCCAACAGCTCTGTTTTCTGTATTGTGCTGCTTTTCTGTTTCCATCCTTGACAAGACGGTAAATCTAAATTGTACTGTGCTCTTTTAGCGGGGAGGGTGCACTTTAAGAATGGCAGGTGGCCCAGACCTGAAGTTTTCTTTCGTGCTGTGTTCTCATGGCTCAGAGTTAATCCCCGGCTACTGGCGGGGAAGATAAAGGAAGTTGTTTTGTGTGTAAACTTACACAAGAGTATTTTTCCACCTGGGAGTTTATTTGGTTTCGACTGGAATAAATCTCTGGCACTGGTTTCTTCATCCCAAAAGCAGAAAGAACTGTAAACAATTTTTTAGGGGGTTGAGCCTGACTTGTCTTACTTGACCTGGGTCCCCAGTGCTTAGAGTCTCAATAGGTGTTGGTGAGCTGGGCAGAAGTGTGCGAGCGTCAGGGCGGTGGGTTGCACCGCCTCTCCTGAAGTGGGGGGTGCACACTCACTGCACACCTGTTGAAACAGAATGGCGCCTGGGCATCTGTAAGTTTTAAAAGAGCCCCAGGTGACTGTGGTAGACAGTGAGGGTTGAAAACCCCTGTCCAAGGTGAGTGAGAGTCCTAGGTGACACAAGTGTTGTCTGCTTTCGTCAGCTTCGAAGGGTTTTGGGTGCTTTGGGGTGATTAAAGAACATTGTGCAAATAGATGTGGAACTTACATAAACGCCGTATCCTGCTACCATCTGCCATGGATATGTTTACCAGTCCCTCAGTTTATTCTGATGTCTACGCATTCTACTTTCTCTTCACGAAATAACAATTTGACAGTTAGTTATGCAGGGCTACTACAAGTCTGGTTTGATTGGCATGGAATGACCTGGGGTGAAGTGCTGTGTAGGTATTTGTTGCACTCCTGTCTGGTCCAGCTCTGTGCCCAGCAGGTGATAAATATCACCTCTAAGCAAGGGCTGTGGAGTCAGGCTGCCTCGGTCTTGCTGACCAGCCGTGCAATTTGGGGAAAGTTGTTAAACTTGTCTGAACCTCACTTTCTTCCTCTATAAAATGGGAAAACAGGTGTCACTGTCATCTCACAGGATGGTTCAGAGGTTTAAGTGCAAACATGTATATAAGTGCATAGCGTAGCGCCTGTACCTAGCACATAGCAAGTGCTCAGTAAAGTTGTCATGATTATGTCATCCCATCATAGTTTTTCTTGTTTTATTAGGTTTTTTTTAATAGTTTAGTTTTTCAGTGTACGTATTCAAAGTTAATAAATTTGTCAAAGATAATTCATCCTTAGCCCTTGAACCAAGGATTTCTCTAGTTTAACTGGTAGGGTTAATTCACCACTTAAACACGGGCCTCTTTAGCACCTTGTTTCAAACGAGTGTAGCCAAGGGATTTCACAACTGGAGCCTTGCGTCTGAAAGCAAGGTTCCAGTAATCCGTATGGGTGACCAGTCCTGGAGCTCCATTGTTCCTTTGGTTTCTTCCTGGACACTCGTCTGCGGTGAGTTCTGGTGCGGAGGGGGTGGTTTTATTGCGGCTTCCTTAGGAACCTTCGGGGATGTGATCTTACGCTGTAGGGCGCGCTGAGATGGTGTCGTGTATGTGCCGTCTGGGCAAAGTGATGCGCTTCCCATGGCTACCTGTGCTTTTTCTTCTTAGCTCTCTCATCAAGCTGATATTTTTTTTGTCCGTTCCGCATTAGACTCGAAGTTCTGTTTGAACCAGGACTCTGGTTGCTCTTGTCACCGCCAGGTCCTCCGTGCTTAGCAATGTCTCGCACGTAGTAGGTGCTCACTAAATATTCAGCGAATGATAATCCAGCTGAACACAGGATAAATCCACAAGTGAAGATTCAAGCTGTGTGGTATGAATCTGACATCCACCCAACTTAGGACATCGGTTTTGTTAATGCAAGCTGAAAATGTTTTAGTAGCTAACGTACTTCAGTAGTCATTTATTGAGGGTCATACCGGCCAGGCATTGGGGATAGAAGGACGATATCTGATCCCTGCCCTCATGAACAAGCGGTCTGGTGAGGTGGATGGACACACAGCTGTGATATAAGATGGTACGGGGCACACCGTGTGCCCTTGGAGCAGAGGGTAGGGATTGTGCTTTGTGAACACGGGTGACAAGTCCAAACACAATGGAAGTCACTTGTTACATATTCATGCTTGTATATTTTACAGGAAGCACCTGCCTTCAAGTAGGTGCTAAATAAACTCTGATGGCTTTAATATGGATTGCATGGCTTCTGGCTGGGTCTCGTTTTTCTTTCCTTCGCTAGGAAAAAAAACACAGGGTAGCATTGCTGCAGGAGCTGTGGACCAGAGGCTAGGCGAGTAGCTTTTTTTCTGGCTCTGTCACTAAACCAGACTATTTGCTTCCGTTACCTGGGCACCAGGAGGGCTGGGCCATCTGATGTCGAAGCACCTTTGAGTTCTGCCTCTGAGACTGATCCTTTCAATCCATCTTCCTCGGGAGTGGAGAAAGGACAGGGCAATTTGGAAACTGTTTACCTCCGCTCCTGGGACTCTGCAGCCTAATTTTGGGTGAAGGTCGCCGTCAGCGAGCTCAGGGAGAAGCATCCGCAAGCTGTCTGCTTGGAGCTCGGCTGCGAGGGGTCCGCAGTGTCTTAACTTTCCTCGGCGTTAGTGGAAGCAGTGTTGAGGTCCGGGCGTTAGCGGGTGCTGAACGCATTGAAGCAGAACTCACGGAATCTCCGCCCTGAATGTGTTTTCGGGATTCCACCCAGCGTGATGTCTCTGGATTCAGCACAGGAAATTGAATATCATCATGTGACGTTCGAACACTCTTTTACCTTCGCTGCAGGAATGTGCAAACACAGCCGTTGAGTCTAGCGGAGGCAGACCGCTTCTCTGCTCAGCCCTGCTCTAAGTTTGGGTGACTTGAAGCCCGCGGAGGAGAAAACACGTGGTCTTGTATGTCAGCTTGCTTCTCTCTTGGAGGCCTTGGAGGGTGTGACACAGTGCCAGTCGCGGGCTGTTTGCACCCGAGCCCTAGACCCCGGCTGCATGTTCCGTTGCTTTCGGTTGGGAGAAGGCGGGGGTGAGGGAGGGGAGGCTCTCGTCCTAACTCGGTTTTACATGCTTGTTATTAATGGTAACCATGGTTTCTTACATTTGTGTTTTGCTTCATAGTTCACTAGGAATTTTTGAATCCATTATCTCATCTTATCCTCTCAGCAGTTCTGTGAAAAAGGCAGGTCCGCGTTCATGCCTCTGTTTTCCAGTGACTTTACCGTGACTTGCGGAAGTTGAGAGCCTTGATCGAGGTCGTGGGCTGAGTTAGCGGCCGAGCTGGGAGTAGATCTCGGACCTCTGGTGACCCCGTTCCTTCCTTGCTGTCACGCCAGTGCTCTGCACCCCATAACGGCACACGTTCGGGTTAGTCTTCTGTGGGTCCCTTACATCTGGGGAGGGGTTCTGGGAGGTTTCAGTTCAGTTCAGAGCCTTTCGATGTCCCGTCCTCTGTCTCCTTCCTCCCGATGCGTGGGCATCCCTGAAGGCCGCAGGCTGACCTTGTGTGTGGGGCTGTGTGAACCTTCTGAATGAGCTGTAGACGGGGGACCCCACCCTGTGCCCACCTCCACATGCCCGGCTTGGACTGACTTGAACATCTCTCTCGTTACAGGAATGGGGTTTGGTGTGTGCTAGGTTCTTTTCTTTTTGATTCAAGCTAGTGAGGGCCAAAGTGGAAACCAGTGATGGCAGTGAGCGAGCTGCCTTAAAATCGTGATGTAGAATCTTCCGCTCCCCAGTGTGAGCTACTCAGGGCCATGGCCGGGTCACGTTCATCTGTGTCACTGCCGCAGTGCTACCTGGTGTCTGAGTCGCAGTCAGCGTGTGATCAGTGCTCGCTATGCCTGAGTGTAAGGCCAGCAAAGGTAGTAAATTTGGAAAACGGCAAGTCAGTTAAAGGAATTTTTACTAAAGACTTTGCAAAAGAAATCTTTTTAGAAAAGTGGACCTGCTTCTCGGTTGGGATTTAATTTCAGCTCCGAAAAGCAGCTGTGTGCCCAGAGGGCTCTGGGGTTTCACTTCCTGACACGTGAACTTAATTCGATGTTGTATGACTTTGTTATCCTTTTGTGGCTTTACTGGACCTTTCTCCCAAATGCAGTAGATTTTTTCTATAAAATCACACTTCCTTTTTGAGAAGTCTAACAGTAATTTTGTGGGACGATCTCCTGCTTGTTCAACCCGAAAGATGACGACCCGCCAAGAACCAGGCACACTGCTTTCGGCTCTGGGAATGGGGTCTGGTTTCCGCCTCCGCAGCCGAAGGGAGAGGGATGCTGTCAGAGCTGAAAAACAAGACACGTGTCTGCATCCTGGTCCTTCCCCATTGCTGTTCCATGCCTCTAAGCTGGCATCTCTTTCAGCTTTGAGGAGCTGAATGGGTGTGTGTACACAGGCTGTAGGAAGTAAGGTGTCCTGGTTTTCTCCCGCCCGGATCTCTGACTTTGGATAAGTCACCTGGGGTCACTGAGTGACCTTCCCTTTCTGTCGTGCTTTCCTCGAAGGGTTTTTGGAAGAGTGAGTGAGGTAATATGTGTGAAAGTGCTTCGGACTTTTTAAAAAATTGAAGTATTGTTGATTAACACAATTATATTAGTTTCAGATGCGCAGTATAGTGATTCAGTATTTTTATAGATTACACTTCATTAAAAGTTATTGGAAGATAATGGCTCTAATTCCCTGTGCTTATGTGTATTTTTAAATTTTGGAAAATGTCAAGCCTGTGTGTATTTTTGAAGCATATGTAATCGGCTGGGCTCTGGGCACTTGGATCTCAGGACAGTCCCACCTCCCTACTGGTAAGGGCGCCTCCGGGGCCTTAGCTGTTGTGCGGACAGACAGCATGGTTCGTGCCTCAACGCCTGCTTTCCGTCTGGGCGTCTGGAGCTGGACACACCAGGCAGAGGGGGCCTGTGGGACCAGCCCCCACTGAGCTCGGCACGGGGTCTCTGTCGAGCTTCCCCGAAGGACAGTACTCCACATGTGTTGTCACCGTGTGACTCCACGGGGAGAGGATTCTGGAAGCTCGTGCCTGGTTTCCTCTGAATCTCGCCCCGTGTGCCTTGTCAGTTTGCCGACTCGCTTTGTACCTTCCCGCGGTAACAAATCACAGCTCCGAGTGCGCCTGTACACTCTCTTGTGAGTCCTCCTGGCCGACCGTCGACCCTGGGGGTGGTTGACAGAGGGAGGTCCTTTTCTTTTCTAAGCATTAATAAATATGTAGATGTTTTTAATAAAATGGGTATTGTATCTTTTTGAGATCTCTTTTATTCAACAAATACCAAGGAGCCTTTTATCATATCATTAAATATTCTTTCAAAACATGATTTATAATTTATCTCAAATTGTGTCTTAAAGGTTTATGCGATGTTAGGAGTTGGAATTTTCCAATTCATAGTGCTATTATAGGTAATGAAAATCCTCGTTTGTAGAACTTGGTGTTCATCTGTGATTGTTTTCCTGGGACAGATTGTTCTTGGAGTGAGAAGGTGACGGGAGGTGATCACGTGTGCGATCTGATAGACACGCTACATTGTTCGTCAGAAAGGTGGTCTCCGTCCACACCACTGTGCGCGGTGCACACGGGCAGCGCTCTCCATGCATCCTCGCTGATACTAAATATGATCATTTAAAACAGTTATTTGTCCATTTGATAAATAACTGACGGTATGTTTTAACTTGCATTTTTGAGTGTCAGCGAGGTTGAGTGGTTTGTCATGTGTTCGTTAGCTCTTTTTTCTAACTCATCTGTTCAGATCTTTTGGATCGAGAGTAGTGGGATTTTCCACCTTTTGCCCAGATATTTTCTGCCTCTTATTCTGGGCTGAAGGCCCTACACCCTCCCTCTGCTGTGTCTGCTGTATGCCTGCACAGCTGGACGTCCACGGCCGGTGCTGGAGAAGTGGGCTTTGGTTAGGATGAGAAGCGTGGCATCTGTCACCCACGGACTCAGCGCATCCTTAAGAAAGAAGGCAGCAAGTGTGCATCGCGGTTAGTATCTGCCGTGGGAAAGAGCCAGTGAAATCCCGGGGACGGCATGATGGCGGTGGCAGCTCTTGGGAAGAGACTGGACAGGAGGAGGCCCCCTACGTGTCACTGTGGCTGTAACGGTGTCAGTATCTCCACCAGGACGGCTGCACGCCTTTATCAGGAAGTATGAAAAAGACCCACAGAGCGAGAACCTGAATAAGTGAACTAATCCCGCAGAATTGTGAAGACAACTCAGGAGATGGTTGAGGGCAGAAGCGAAAAGTCAGTCGTGCTGAGGATGTCTTCAGGGGGAGTAGAGATCCCGGTACGGCTGGGTTCTGCGGAGGCACGTGTGGCTGCCGGAAGATGTTAGGGTCGGCGGCAAAGTACGACGCAGGCCTGGACCAGCTGCCACGGCGCCCCCTGCTGGCTAAAGTGGCCTGGCCTTTTACCTCCTTTCGGGGGACAGGCGTCCGTCCCCACGGACCGTCTGTTACTGTGCTCATTTGAGGTGGTCTGGAGGTGCCTCGTGGGTTGTGGGAGTGTCGCAGCTAAAGCCCCCTCAGGCCCCTTGGGTGATACAGCAGGGATAGCGCGTAGTGTTCATCCCACGTGTGTGCAGTTATTCCTGAATGCGAGGAGGACGCGCTGGAGGGACATGTGACGTTCGGTTACCATCAGCTGCCTCCGAGGATGGGATTGGGATTGGAGATTACAGTGAAGGGGGAGATTTCCCTGTCTTGTGTAAGTCTGAATGTTTATTGTGCTGTTTTATAATTCTCTGAGTCTCGACTACTTTTAAGTTTTGATAACATTTGCAACTAAAGCAAGATGTACTTTTGAAAATTTGAAAAAAAATACTGAATAACGTGTGACCATGGAGAAAATACGTGGTTGCCTCGTATTTTCCTCCTCGGTTTCCTCACCTATAACGTGGGGATGATGTGGGACTGATTTAATAGGGTTGGAGCGAGAGGAAACTCAGAGCCTGGCACCTTGTCAGTGCACAGTAAACGTTGTTATTATTTCAAGTTTTAGAGGAAAACGTATTATGGGCTGTTGCCGTGTTGGAAGGAACTTGCACTCGATGCCGTATAAATCGTGTGGTGGAGAGAGCATCACTTTAGGCGTCAGGAGACTGCAGCTGTGTAATCTGGGCAGCTTTCTGGATTCCCTGCTCCCTGTTCTCTCACCTGTAAAAGGGAAGCACGTCTGTGTTACAGGACCGCGGGGGAGGGTTACAGGACACGCGACAAACCTGAAAGTTGCCTGAGGTGATGGAGCAAGAAAACGCAGGAAGCAGTATTTATCGGGAGAGCAAAGTGTTGCCTGTGTGTGTGGCGAGCTGCTGCCTCCTGTTTTTCGCGCGTCAAGGAAAGAGGGGTGGCCTCGTGGAACCCATCTGACAGCCATCTGATTTGGCCACTTGTGGTTTGCTGTCATCAGAGCAGCAGTTGCCGAAGGGACAGCTTGCCCTGATCTGCATACTTGGGTGTTTGTGCTGTTTATAAACAATTAGAAAAGACGCGGAAGCCTGTGTACGCAAGCCGGCAAAGGCAGCAGGACACGGACTGTCTGTTAGCCCGGGTTGCACGCGCACAGGCACGAGGCAGTGAGATAAACAAACACGTTTGCCCCTATTTAAAAGTTTCTCTTAAAAAGAAAAAAAAGGCATTCAGCCATCGACCATATGGTTTCGAGATTTTTCCTTGAAACGTGTGAGTCGGACTGTCAGACATCTGAAATCTGAAGCTGTTTTAAAACCTTGCCCTAATTTTGATGAGTTCCCCGCCACCGCCTCAGCACACATTCACTTTTTTTTTTTCCATTATGAGGAGGGAAGGATGGAGGGGAGGAGAGTGTCAGTTTGAAAAGGCTTTTGTTCCAGTCGGTCTGTCCTGTCCTCCCTCTGGTACCCTGTTCCCTGTTTCCATTTCACACCGTGAGCCTCTCGGTGTCGTGTCCGGCGGTAGAGACATTCGTTCTCCCCTTTCCGGCTCTGTTCTTTCCTAGAGCATCTCTCGCTCTCTAGGGTGTGTTTTGGTTTGTCTGTCTCCGCCTCTCTGAAGGCCGAGATCACTGTCTGTTGTGTTCACGGCTTTGTCACGGTGCCTGGCAGTAGATTAATCAACACTGAATGAATGGGCTAAAAAAAACCTGTTCTTCTTCCTTCTGCCACGTCATGAAAAATGCTTTTGGACAAAGCTGTCTGAAAGGGAACGGGGAACAGTGTCAGCAGTTGGGGTTCTGCGGGTGGCTGCCGGATGGCTTTTCATCCCAAATACTTCACCTGGAGGAAGGTGTGTGGCTGGAGTACAAGCACGGAGAGGGGACCTTTGGGAAATTAGCTCAGTGCCCCAGCTTTTCAGGCAGGGATGCGATGTTGCCGTCTGTGTTATGTGCAGAGCTGCTGGAGCCTAGAATCTCAGGCTTATAAAACCCAGTGCAGGGCTTCCCTGGTGGCACAGTGGTTGAGAGTCCGCCTGCCGATGCAGGGGACGCGGGTTCGTGCCCCGGTCCGGGAGGATCCCACGTGCCGTGGAGCGGCTGGGCCCGTGAGCCATGGCCGCTGAGCCTGCGCGTCCGGAGCCTGGGCTCCACAGCGGGAGAGGCCACAGCAGTGAGAGGCCCGCGTACCGCAAAAAAACAAAAAAAAAAACAAAAAAAACCAGTGCAGATGAAAATCAAGCTTGAGGCACAAGAAGGTGATTTGCCCAAGGTCACCCAGGTAGAGTTGGGACCAGGACCTATGCCTGTCTTCCCAGAACCTTTTAACTGCTCACCACACGCCCTCTTTACTGCTAAAGCCATCCACCTTGGCTCTGAATGTGTAATAACAAGGGAGAAAATGTTCTCAGGTGTCCCAGGATGCAGAGAAAAAAAAAACAAACCCAGCAGCTTAAAATAATGTTCACAAAACTTGTATCCAGAGTGAGTGGCGGTTTTCCACAATTCCTTTACATTTCACAATGTGTTTCATTTTCTCATAAGTTTTATAAAACAAATAAGACCAAAGAAGGAGTTGGGGGAACAGCAACTTTAGAAAAAGGAAAATAATCAGATCAGAGAGTTACAATTTCTCTGTTATTTGCCCCCCCCCCCCCCCCCGTCTAGAGCTTGAGGCTCTGCCTGAGGCACAGCTGGGACCTGATGAGGAGCTACTGTGTGGCTGGTCACCCAACACGACTTTAGAACAGCAGATGCGGCTCCGACCCCGCCCTCTAACGGTGGTCTTATTAATTTTAAATTGGGATGACGGGGGAGCAGATGGCGAGGGGGCTGCGTATTTAGCTGTTTGGCCATCGCTAGCTGTTACTTCCGTGCATTGCACTGGGATTTGAGACTGGCTGAGCGCACGGAGCCCTGGTGGTTATCCGTCCCCTCACCAGCTGGGCTCTTTCATCGCCTACTGGGTGCAGAAGGATTGCTCCTGTAGTAGTTAGTAAAGATAGATTGCTGATCGTTTTGAAAGCATGAAAGTTTATTTGCACCACCCCAAATTCCGAAGCAGAGCTATGCAAAGGTTGTCTTCTCTAGTGTAGTTCAAATCTGGGTGATTTTTAAAAATTACATTAGCAAACAAAAGTCTTCTTTACTCGTTAATTGTGTATATTATTGACGTGAGTGAGGTATACTCCACTGCAGAGGCCCTGGGACTTTGTTGACACGAAGATGTGAAACTTCCAACATAAACTGGATTCTCTAAACGATTATCCGGGCATGACGCCGTGCACCAGAGACATACGTTTATTAAAGAGATCTTCTGTTTTGTCTGTGTTCACAGTTTACGTCAGTGTTTAAAAAACAGCAGTAGAAGTAGTCCAGCCCCCTGCTCATACCTCCATAAAATCCAAAGGAGCTTGCAGGGTGGCGCCTTCCCTGCCTCGCAGAGCTGGATGGCTCAGTCATTTGAAGGTCCTTTCCTGGCCACGCACCTTCCCCCTCCACCTCTGCGCTCTCATCAGAGGGATGGCGCTGCCGCAGTCTTCCGAGGCCCTGCAGGCCCGCGGGGTGAGGCACGGGGCTGCTGCAGCGCCTGCCGACCCGGCGGAGGTCAGTCTTGCCATTGCTGCTGCCTCTGGTCCTTGTGTTGCACAGTAAGCATACGTCGTTCCTCAGAATGAGAGATGAAGGTGGTGGGAATGGGATCTCTTCATCGCAGTGCTCCGGGTATTTTAATCGTGGGTGGAAAGCCATGGAAAAGTCTGTGATACCCGACATTTGATGTCAGAAGGAAGTCAGGGATGTGGAATGAGAATAGAGAAAGTTCCGGTGTAACGGGTGCACCAGCTTCATTAGATGAGCCCTTCTTCCGCCTCCTACGAGGCAGACACGGACGGTTGCTCCATCTCACATCTTACTTAAATCACGTGCAGAGTTACATGATTCAGTGATACTTGTAATCATCAAGCATGTCCTTCTTGCAGGTTCTAGGAGGTCAGGATCTATTCCGTGTTAATTTGGTATTGAGAGCTTTATTCCTGGTCAGATGTGTACGTTAGATGTTCTCCTGGCAGGGTTGTCGCAGGTGTTCGCTGTGGCTCAGACTTAAGGGAAGTACGGGAGTTTGAACACAGTTTAAACCATGATTAACCGAAACACAGCCAGGGGCTTTGGGCCGTATTGTTTACTAATCACTGTCATGCTTCTCAATCAGGCCTAATGAATTCTTTTTTTTTTTTAACATCTTTATTGGAGTATAATTGCTTTTACATTGTTGTGTTAGTTGCTGCTGGATAACAAAGTGAATCAGTTATACGTATACATATATCCCCAAATCTCTTCCCTCTTGTGTCTCCCTCCCACCCACCCTCCCTATCCCACCCCTCTAGGTGGTCACAAAGCACCGAGCTGATCTCCCTGTGCTATGCAGCTGCTTCCCACTAGCTATCTGTTTTACATTTGGTGGTGTATATATGTCCATGCCACTCTCACTTTGTCCCAGCTTACCCTTCCCCCTCCCCGTGTCCTCAAGTCCATTCTCTACATCTGCGTCTTTATTCCTGTCCTGCCCCTAGGTTCTTCAGAACCATTTTTTTTTTTTAGATTCCATATATCTGTGTTAGCATACGGTATTTGTTTTTCTCTTTCTGACTTAACTTCACTCTGTATGACAGTCTCTAGGACCATCCACCTCGCTAAAAATTACTCAATTTCGTTTCTTTTTATGGCTAACAGGCCTGATGAATTCTTGAGCCCTCCTACACACACACACACACACACACACACACACAGTTTTTTAAAAAAGACCATAGCCCCCCCCCCCCCCACTTTTTTAAAAACGACCGTAGCCCGTTGGGTGGCCACTATCATTCGGGCCCCTATTTGCCATCTCTGGTTCAAACGTATCCCAAGCCCAGTGTTCCTTCTGTTTCTCTCCCACTGCCCTGGTATCACCAGTCAGCGTGCCTCTGACATCTGTCCTCAGCTCTTGGAAGCCACGGGGGGGGGGGGGGGGGGGGGGGGCTGGGCGCGCCTTCACGATTACCAGGGTCTTATCCCGCCCTGGGGATGGGCGGGAGTCATCAGAGGCTGGGGCTTGTTAGGTGCATGTGCTATTTGTTAATGATGAGATTTTTTATTTTGTGCAGGAAACTCACAATGTGCTTAGTAGGGTGGGAAATGTTTTGACTTCTGCCCTTCTGAGGGAGAGAGAGCTTGTGAACCCACCCTTGCTTCCCACAAGAAAAATGCGATTTGCGTATCAGCACATCCTGTATTCCTGCACATGACTGACAACTGTTCTTGAGCTCGTCATTCACTCAGCCACTGCTTCTTGAGCAGTGCGTGTGGTCCTCCCATGGTAGGCACTCTGCTAGACTCTAGGACCAACCCGTATGAAACCATCGGTGCAGGGAACTAATATGCACAACAGTTAGATCTTTGTAAGTGCCGTTGCGGGGATGCTGTCGGGTGCAAGACAGCTCAGGTATCACCTCATCGAGGAGGTTGCACATCTTGTCAGCATGCTTCCATGGCTCTGCACACCCTGTAAAGTGCTCAACACATTGTTCTGAAATTTTCTGCTCATGTATCGCTCCTTTCTGTTCAGTTGAGAACTAAGGACAGGCTGTGGGCTCTGGGTCCAGTTTTTTGTTGTTGTTTTTTTATTCATACTGCCTAGCACAGTAGGACAAGATAGGCAAGGGCTTGTTAGTGTTTCATGAAACACTAGATGGACTTAAGGGAGTTTGTCCCCAGGTTGGCTGGGGGGACACAGGATGGGTTCACAGAGGGAGATAGTGGGTTTTGGTTGTTTCACAACTCTTCCATTTGAAATAATCCAGACTTACGGAAAAGCTGCAAAAACAGTGCAAAGAATTCTTGTGTGCTCTTCGCCCGGATTCCCCAAACATTTTACAACACTTGCTCCTTCTCCGTCTGTCTGTCTGTCTGTCTCTCTGTCTCTGTCTCTATTTTTTTTCCTGAAATGTTTGAGAGTGGAGGATAGGTTACAGGGGTGGGGTGCAGAGGTGGAAGAGAAGAGATGAGTCGGGAGCCTTTCCAGATGCAAGAAGGTGATGGCTTGGGCCTGGCTGGGAACAGCAAGGGAAGTGAGAAGTGGAAGTGGTTAGGCCTGGTCCATATTTTGAAGGGAGACCTTGTCAGATTTGCTGATGGGTTGGATGACGCGAGTGAGAGAAAGAAGTTTTGAGGATGGCTTCAGGAATTTTGACCTAAGTAACCAGAAGACCAGAGATGCTGTTACTGGGATGCAGGAGACATGGGGGAGGGGGAGGGGATTTTGGCAGTTTTTTGGGGGGGGCATGCTAAATCTGAGGTCCAAGTGCAGAGGCCATGAAGTGTCGGGGCGAGAAGACAGAAAGCAGGACGCCAAAGAACACGAGCAATTCATAAAGATAGAATCAGCTGCTTTTATCATTAAGCGAAACAATACTCTGCACGTAGAGCGGCTCCAATACCTGGGGTGAAAGCTGCCGTCTCTATACATTTTCCCTCCAGTAGTAAACGGCCGGTATTCAGCTTGCATCAGCCATCGCACTGAGCTCGCTCTGACCTCCTGGTTTTCGCAAGTCGCCATCAGTTTCCTCTGACCTCTTGTTTTCATGATTTGTTGCCACCACCGCCTGTCCTTTGCCCCCCCCCCCACATGTGATGCGCCATCTCCTTCAGCATCCCGAGCATCCCGCAGGAAGGTTAGATTCAGTTTGTTTCCCCACAGAAGGCGGCTGGAAATATGAGTTTGGAGTTGAGGGCAAGGTCTAAACTGAAGGCAGACATTTAGGGGTGACCACTGTAGTTAAAATCATGCGCTTGGAGGAAATCACCCAGGGACTGAGTGTAATTAGGGGAGAAGAAAAGCCCAAACCTGGGTCACTTCAACATTTGGAGATGGGAAAGATGAAAACAGCAGGGGAAGCAAGGCGACAGAAGTAAAGGAAGGGGTGCCCGGAAACCAGGCTAGGACGTGTTTCCAGAAGGGCGGGTGACGGGTACGCCGTCGGACGCCGCCAGGCGGGTGAAGTGAGGGTGGGGCTTGTGGTGGGTGCCACTGGTGGCTCTACAAGAGCTGTGTCGGGAGGGTGGGGACAGAGGGATGATGGAGCTGGACAGAGAGGGGGACGTGACGTAGACGTCTCTGTGGAGGTGGTTGGTTTGACTGAGTAAGGCTTATTTTAGATGCTTGGTCATGGTGGTGTGAAGTATGACTTAGTATATCTTTTAACCTCTGGACCCTCACCCTGGGGAGCAGATCAACATCCTTTAGCCAGAAAGCTAAATGTGTATAAAAAAAATCTCTCCTAATTGTGGGCTGGAGGTCTTTTGGGTTTTGCAAAGAAAATTATCTCTAGAAATGGGCTCTTTGGATTAATTCTAAAAAGAAATATTTTGCAGGAGGATACACATTTTATATGTAAATGGTAAGGTGAGAGAGTGGGTTTGTTTTTGTTTTGTTTTGTTTTTTTTTGTGCTACGCGGGCCTCTCACTGCTGAGTCCTCTCCCATTGCGGAGCACAGGCTCCGGACGTGCAGGCTCAGCGGCCATAGCTCATGGGCCCAGCCGCTCCGCGGCATGTGGGATCTTCCCGGACCGGGGCACGAACCCGTGTCCCCTGCATCGGCAGGCGGACTCTCAACCACTGCGCCACCAGGGAAGCCCCAAGAGAGTGGGGTTTTTAATTGAAGCAAAGATTATTGAGCTGGTAGTTGCTAAAACTGCTAATATTTTTGAGAAAGAGACGTTGTTAATGAGATGTCAGTCTGTTATATATTGGTTCTGTGTCCTTAGGTAAGTTATTTATCCTTTGTGAGAGTTTTGTCTGCTACGAAATGACAGTATCTACCCTGCAGATTAGATTGTTACTAAGTTTTTTTAATGACTTGTTTGGAAGAGCAGTTCTCCTTAGGTTTATTGGTGGTTTGTGGAATATACAGGGACAGTCGATTTGGTTTCTCTGGGGCAGGAGCAGCTATAGTTTATCGAGCGCTTACTATGTGCTGTGAATGCTCTATGTTAGGCAAGCTATTTAAAAAAGAAACAAAAAAAAAACCCAAGACCTGTTGACAAGGCTCTGCTCACCCTCTTTTTTGGGAGGGAGGGATGATAATGTCCCCGTGTACGCAAGGCCGCATCCAGGTAGTGGTGGAGCACAATTTCACCCCAGTCCCTTCAGCACCAGAGGCCGTGCTCTCTCGCTGCACGGGGACCATGCTGTCCCCCAGTTCAGTGGATCCCTCCTGGATCACGTGCATTCTCTGGGCGCCGCGGCCAAACCCTGAAAGCTCTTGTGAGACCACCCACCTTCCTTAATTGGCTTCCATTAACACATGGACATATGTCACCCAGACGTGGGTGCCCACTCCCTCCCCATCCGCACATCACAGTGCCGGGCCCCATCTGCCAGGGGAGCAGGGGCCGGGAGACAGACGGCCGTCCTGCCGCCTCCCTGGGGGTGAGCCCGGCAGCCCCTCCTTCCCCTCCAGTTTGAGCCTCCTTCTGTACCTGCTGTCAGGAGCCCTGGAGGCTTGCCCTCTTCTGCTGTCAGAGAGACCAGGATGGAAGAAGAGCCTGGGGCCTCAGCGTCTCATGCTGGCATGAGGTAGGAACCAGATTAATTCAGAAGCCCAACTTCGGGCTTGTCCATTGGAGGCCTGTCACGTAAGGGGGCCGTGAAGGAAAGGATGATGGACCAGATTTCCATAAGGAGTGGAAACAGTTACGGAGGCTGGTGGATTCAAACACAGATCATCCTCTGTCTCCCTGTGATGCAGAGTCAGCGTTAATAGCAGGAAAACGACTGCACTTGGGCAGTGGACTGGGCCTCTCATTTCTAACTGGCATCCCTGTTTTCTAGCTTTTACTAGGCTTGCCTTAAAATACAGTTCTTCCCCCCCCGCCCATTTCATGTATGCTTTATTGGTTGTAAATATTGGTACATATTGAATTTTTAAAATTACTGCACCATGATTTTTTAAAATGAGTTTTTTCTTGTCCCTCTTATTGGACCCGTCACAAGTTGACTAAGCGCTTCAATTCTGCTGTGTTCCTATCAGGAGAAGCCCCCTAAAATACAACTCTTTTCTGTCCCCGAGTTTGCACTGGTCTAGTTGCTTCTGCAATGTTGGAAGTGTTTCCAGGGTCTTGGATTTCAGGTTTTCCTTTTCGGAGTTTATCTCCCTGAATACCCAGATCAGAGGTGAACAAACTTTTCCTATAAAGGGTCACATTGTAAATGTTTTGGGCTTTAGGTCGCTGTTGCCTCCACTTTACTGTGCTCTCCTGGCGTGAAAGCAGCCTTAGACAATACATAAATGAAGGGGCGTGGATGTGCCCCAGTGAAACCGTATTTACAGAAATAGGCTTCCGGCCAGATTGGGCAGTTTCCCCTCCACCCCGTACCTTGCATGAGGCTGAGGCTAAGCTTATGCACACATTGAAGCCTGGTATCCAGTCATCTTAGATCCGGTTGAGCCTGACCGTTTGGAGAACGTCACCCAGATGCGAGCACGTCCCTGGGGGGCTGTTCTCTGTGGCGCTCTCTCCTCTCCTGCCTGCTCTGCTGGTGCTCTGGATGAGGGTTCTTTGAGGCCTCTGGTGCTCGCGGAGGCTGTGGCGGGAGGGTGAGTGAGGCAGCAGTGTTTCCGTTGTCTCTTTCAGGAGCGTTGTTGCTCTCCGTGTCTGCATTGGACACGCCCTTTCCTGGGTGCGTCAGACTCAGTGTGGCTTAGGGCCTGGCTTCTCTAAGTGGGACCCGGGGGCTGGGAGCTCCTGAGAAATGCAGGCTCTCAGGCCCCACCCCAGACCTGCTGAGTCGGCATCTGCACTTTCACCCGTCCGCTCGGTGAGCTGCAGCCCATGAAAGTTTGAGAGGAACCAGTTTACAGTATTCCCGCCTTGAGGATGGAAAGGAAGCGCTGAAAAAGACCCTTTCGTCTTCAGCTTTTTAGTATTGAAAGTGTAATCAACTGTAGAGCTGTGAAGGCAGTCTTACGTCTTTTCAGACATCCTGTAAGTGTCATAATTGACTGTTCTTCTCCTGACCGGAAGGGGATGTCATGGCCCACTGGTGGCGTGGTGTAAAAATTCTAGACTCGTTAAAGGACCCCCCTCGCAGCATGACCTGGGCAGATCCCTCCACCTCTCTGGGCCTGAGTGTCTCCTGCGTGGTGCACGACAGTCAGGACAGGCCGATGTGTAAAGCTCCTGTTGGTTGCAGGTATTCTGTTTTGTCTTTTACAGGCAGTGTGCTTTGATCCTTCTCCTGCTCCCGCCATCTCGGGGAGATTTGGAGATTTCCGTCCCCTGTTCTCATATATGCCCCCCTCCTCCCTTCCCACTTTTGACTGATGCTCTGCAATTTCAGCACAGCTGGCAGGGGTCAAGGGTGAGATCTAAGATGAGCTGTAATTGTAGAGCTTCAGAATTGCTGAAAGGAAAAGCCAGCATGCCGAGGAGTCGCCGTTTCCGTTTGTCGTTATGACATAGTCCTGGGGAGTTGCAGGCGATCGAGGCTTGCTTACTGGGAAGGTCTAAAGTCTTGGAGGTATCGTCAGCATCCAGGAAGCCTCTGCCTCGACTTCATCCACCAGATCCAAAGGTCTAGCTTCAGATGACTTAATTAGGGCGGGCTTTTTGATTCAAACAAAGTAGTGGCTGCAGAGATGCTATAATCCAGTTGGAAGTGTGAAGTGATGGCGTTTTATAGGAAATACCTATTGCCTCAGTTATGGGCAACACGATATCTTACAGCTGGCAGGGCATCCCAGTGACCCTGGACCCCCCTCCCCTCTGCCCTCAGGGAGTGCAGAGCCCTGTGAGCAGCCTTCTCACCCTGGAACCTCTTGCCGCTCCTTCCTCCACAAAGCCTGCTGTCCCAGTGGTCACTCTGGACATCTGCAGAGCCTTAGGTGTTCCGACTGGGCAGCTGGTGGCCGCAGCGCAGGCGGGCAGGGCAGTCTGTCATTCTGAGCAGAGGGGCCTCCGTGTGTTTTTAAATGACGCTTCTCCATTTAGAGGTGGTGCCAGGGCCCCTTTTGTGCCCGAGGGCTTGAATTAGCACCGTCCCCAGGGGCTTTAGGGGCAGGGCGGTGTTATAGGAAGCGCACTGTCAGAGCGTGTGCCGTCAGCTGGGCTGGGGCCTGGAAGTCCCTGTTCCTCCCTGAGCTCCCAGGACTACATCTGTGAACCCAGAGTTTTAGGTAAGGAGCCCTTGTCGTGTCGGGAGAATTCAGCCAGTAGGATGGCAGACGCTTAGCAAATGCTTCAGCCCCTCGCTGCCTCTGTGTGAAATTGATCACAGGAGGGATGCGTGCGGGGGGTGCAGGGCTGGGGGCTGGGAAGCGTCTCCCTCCCTGCACACCTGGCCTGGGTTTCGCTTCCTTGCCGGGTCTTTGGGGACCCAGGGGTGGCACGTGGCCTGTCTCCCTGCCTGATGGAGAGGGACCGTGAACTCATGTAGCCAGACGTCTCCCCTCCACCTGCCCAGCAGAGAGGCTTGCACTGCAACAGGGTCTTGTCACCTCTGGAAGGAGATAGAACTGGTTGGGGTGGAATTTGTTCCTTCCTCCCAGGGGTGCGGGCTGCGTTCATCCACCTCACAGGTAACACGATCGTAAAGCCTGTTGTTTCAACGAGACCATGTTTGTACGTCCAGCCTTCCTTTCCTTTGCGCTTTGTTTGTATTCCTTCTTCTGATGGGAAGGAAAACTCATTCATGAATAAAGATACAATGCAACTTTATGGTAACGAAGAGAACTCAGCTCATTAGAGCTTTCTGAGTTTCTGCCTAAGATTAGGAACCCCGCTTTCTTCCTTGTAAACGCAGAATTAGCTCTCCATGTACTGAGCCAGTCCAGTGCTCTTACGCCCTGTTTATTGCTGTTGTGTGGCAGAATCTTTTCTTAAAGTTCCATTTACCTAGATTTTCTTACAATTCCATTTATCCAGCATTATCAGATGAAATATGCAGTGTCTTCTGTTTAATTTTACTTCACCTTCACTAGTTAGGTTTTTTTTTTTCCCTCTGACCCTTAATTCCCACCTCGAATGTGCTTACCTTCAGCCCAGGGTCTCCGTCCATGGAGACACAGGAACGTGTCCATCACCCGCTCAGACCAAGGCAGCCACTGACCTGCTTTCTGTTAGCGCAGATTCGTTTTGCTGGCTCTGGAATTTCATAAAAATGGGATCATGCAAGTATGCCTTTTGTGTGCCTAGCTTCTTTCTCTTAGATTCTTTTTTGAGATTCCTCTGAGTTGTGCATTGGGTAGTTTGTTTCTTTTTATTGCTAAGAAATATTCCGTCGTATGAATCCTTTGTAATCTGTTACCCGTGTGTCTGTTACTGGCTGTTTAGGTTTTGTGCAGTTTTTGGCTATGATGAGTAAAGCTGCGAATGTTTTTGTGTGGACACGTGCAGTAATTTCTCCTGGGTAGATACCTGGCAGGGGAATTACTGGATCACATAGTAAACGTCCATTTAACTTTATAGGAAACTGCTAACTTTCCTAAAGTTGTACCTCGTGGACTCCCAGCAGGAGAGTGAGGATACAGCTGCCCAGCCTTGACATGAGCAGTCCTTCCAGTTCCCGCCATTCTGGTGGATGTACAGGGGTGCCTTGTGGTTTAAATTTGCATTAACCTGATGATTAATGATGTTAGCATCTTCTTATGTGCGTATTGGCCATCTGTGTCTTTTTGTGTGTGTGAAATGTATTTAGCTCCTTTGCCTGATTCTTTAGGCAAAGAATTAGGTTGTTTATCTGTATACATTCTCAGAATTGCGAGTATGTGTCGATATAGGTGCTCTGTCAGCCACGTGCATTGCAAATACGATTTCTCTCAAAAAGTCCAATTTATTAATTATTTTCTTTTAAAATGTGAGTATTTTTGGTGTCCTGAGAAATCTTGGCCCACTCCAAAGTCATAAATAATTTCTCCTCTGTTTTCTGCTAGACATTTGAAGTTTTACTTCTTATGTTTAGGTTTCTGGTCCATTGGAGTTCACTTTTGTGTATGGTGTGATGCACGGGGTGAGCTCAGTTTTTCCCACTTTGGGATCCACTCCGTGGGCACTATTTCTTCCAAGACCGTCCTCTCCTGTTGAATTGGCATCTTCGTCAGCAGTCATTTGGCCGTTTGTGTGGGGATGTCTTTCAGGACTTTGTTCTGTTCCGCTCATCTGTCCTGACGCCGAACCGCACTGGTTGGTTATCGTAGGTTGTACTGAGCCTTGAAACTAGGTGATTTGGGGTCTCCAACATTGTTCTTTTTTCTCCCCAGCGTTTGACTGTTCTAATTTGTTTCATTTTCATGTATTTTAGAATCAGCCGGTCAGTGCACTTTTGCAAAAAAAGCTGCTGGGATCTTGACTGGGATTGTGTTGCGTCTATAGGTTAATTTGGGGGGAGAGTCTCTCAAATCAATGACTGTGGCATCTCTCCTTTTGTTTAGATCTTCACTGTATTTTTTCAACAACGTTTCATGGTTGTCAGCTTATAGGCCTCTCCCTTATCTTGTTAAATTTATCCTTAAGTACTTCATGTATTTTAATGCTATTATTATAAGCAGTACTGGATTTTCTTTTTCTTTCACTTTTCAGTTGTCCCTCGCTAGTGAGGAGTTTATTGTTTTATAGACAAATTGAAAAATAAGTAGACAGATGAGGGGCATTCCCTCTCCACTGAGTTGGTTTGGGAAGGCTTTGCAGAAGAGGTGGCATTTGGTTGCACCTACAGAAGTCTCGGCTGGTAGAGAAGGTGAGTGCCAGGGCAAGGGTGTTTCAGAAGAGCGCGCGCTACGGTCAGGCGGGAACACAAGGAATGTTCTGAAAATGAGTGGTAGCTGGATCAGGCCACACCAAAGCACGAAAGGTGGAATATGGCAGGTGATGAGTTTCTAAGGACATTGGGGCCAGATCGACAAGAGGTTTACTGCTGGACAAGGTTAAAACTTTATTCAGCGGGTGCTTGGGA
The DNA here is from genome assembly GCF_964270905.1 of Leucopleurus acutus. Classification (NCBI taxonomy): domain Eukaryota; kingdom Metazoa; phylum Chordata; class Mammalia; order Artiodactyla; family Delphinidae; genus Leucopleurus; species Leucopleurus acutus. The sequence continues at coordinate 3,548,249 of NC_139146.1, forward strand.
GCCCTTGTGTGTTTGTGAGCCCAGGAGATAAGCCATTCTTTTTTTTTTCATTTATTTATCAAAAATCATAGTAAATATATGTAACGAAATTTACCATTTTAACCATCTTGAAATATATAGTTCAGTGGCGTTAAGTATGTCCATGTCGTTGTGAGGCCATCACTACCATCCATCTCCAGGACTTTTCCATCTTACCCAGACTGAAACTGCACCCATTCAACAGTAACTCCCCATTCCCCCTCCCCCAGCCCCTGGCATCCACCATCCTACTTTCTGTCTCCAGGAGTGTGACTACTCTGGGGGCCTCATATAAGTGGAATCCTACAGTATTTGTCCTTTTGTAACTGGCTTATTAACTTAGCATTATGTCCTCAAGGTTCCCCCCTGTTGTAACATGTGTCAGAAGTTCCTTCCGTTTTAAGGCTGAATCGTATTTCATTGTCTGGATAAAACACATTTCATTTGCTCATTCATCTACTGATGGACACTCGTGTTGCTTCTCCGTTTTGGCTGTCGTGCATACAGAGCCGTTGTTAAAAGCAGGGGACCTCTGACATGAAGTAGGGATTTGGAGCCAGAAACTTTGACACAGAATTGTTGGTGGGAGCTTTTTTCATAGTTTCCATCATAATTTCTGGCTGTTTTTATTTGCATACTGTTTGTCTCTCTGATGTGAACATAAGATCATGTTTGTCTTGCTTAATAACATTGTATACCCCACAATTATGCCCTCAGGTATTTTTGCGAGTTTTTTTTAGTAAATAGTTTAAATATCTTACAATAAATAGAGCATCCATTTGCATTTTTCTTTTCCATCCTCCTATTGCTGTCATTCTCCATATCCTTTTTTTTTTTTAACATCTTTATGGGAGTATAATTGCTTTACAATGGTGTGTTCGTTTCTGCCGTATAACAGAATGAATCAGCTATACATATACCTATATCCCCATCTCTCCATATCCTTTTGACGGAGTGTGCCTATTCCTTCTCAAGCCCTTGACTACACCAGTCCATCCTTAGTGCCGCTGCCAGGATACATCATCTTTTCAGGGATAGAGCTCCATCAGCGGCACTTTTCCTGACAACCCGTGACTCTGTCTTTCATAGGATAATGGTTCTGTGAGTCCAGATGTTTATCTGCTGCTCTAGATTGTGAACCCTTGTGTGTCAGAGACTTGCCTTTGAAGACATCGAGTACAGTGTCTTAAACAAGCTCACGTTTAACAACTTGTTACTAAATTAACTTGAACCGATGGAAGTGGAATGAAACTATTTGCTCTTGATATCTTATTTGAAACTATTGTCAGCAACCAGCTTGGTTTTCGTCAAGTCTTCTTTTTATTTATTTATTCATTAACATCTTTATTGGAGTATAATTGCTTTACAGTGGTATGTTAGTTTCTGTGTCAAGTCTTCTGATAGCAGCCTAGGAATCAGGCTTCATGTATTAGGAAATCTGGTTCCTGTGGTGTTGTCAGGTTACACAGATTATTATGATTAATAAAGAACGTGTCCAGATCTAGGTTTTGTCTTTTACTTTCTACAAAACAATAGCACGATCTTTCTGCTAAGGCTTGCATCATCCATCCCTGTATTAGTCTGACCTTTGAGAATCATGATAATTTCCGGAAAGAATTTGTTCTGTGGGTTTCTATACCAGTGCCTTTGGGGACTTCTTGCTGGCTGCGTATAACCCAGAAGGGAGGAGTCTCAGGACTCAGAACGTACGTGTACGCACCTACCCTTTTAAAGGCACAGACTTTCCCTTAGGATATTGATAAAGCTTTTAAAGATTCAGAGTCAGTGCTGGAACGAAGCTGTGTTTGTCCTAAGTCCTGTTCAGAAACCTGACAAGGAGAGAAGAGACCTTATTTACTTTCTCTTTGCAGATTCAGATTAAACTAGCCTCGATCGAATGTCCCTGAACTCAGGGGCTTTTATTCACAGTGGCTTCTGGGTTCTCCGCTGCAGTCTTGCTGACACAGAACTGTTATTATCCCCAAGTTACAGACAAGGACCCCAGGAGTCAAAGAAGCTTAGTGGTTTGTGCTTCAAGTCATCTGGTCACTCCAACAGTGGTCGTCTAGAGTTTGAAGGAATTTTAGATGTAGTCTAGCCGAGGGAAACTTTCCAGCCAGACGGCATCTACAGCTGTGCGGCTTTTCGGAGATTTCTCAGATCAGCTTTTAGGCAGCCCGCTTGGATTATCTGCGGAGGCTGTGGAAATATTTGGAAGAGTCTGCATGAAGGGTCTTAACTGCAACCCTGTAAGGGAAAGTACGCAAGTGCTTTGCCTGAGTGTTGGCCACTTGGCCCAGTGCCACGCCAGTCCTGTCCCTAAGCCTCTTCCAAGTGCTCTCCTGCCGTGTCTCTGCAACCTTAGCAGAACAGGGCCCTGACCAGGTGCTGGTCAAACTGAGACCGTGAACTTGTCGGAACCATTCTTTTAACCGCTTTTGATGTGCACCCTCTAAGAACATCCCGGGAGACGCAGTTACTAACTGTGAGAGGACGATCCGTGGCCTTTTCCTCTGCGACTTCCTCCTCAGAGCAAAGCTCAGGAACTTTGTCTATTATGGAGATCCAGAAACAAGCAAGTGAAGTCATTCACCAGACGCGCACTGCGTGTTTGCTGTGTTCGAGCTTCCGTGCCAGGCGGTGTGCTCAGCGTTCTAGGTACAGAGAGAAGTCAAACGTGGTCCCCGACTTCAGCCTGCCTCGTGACGGGTGGAGGGAGGCACAGATGAACCCGTCGTTACAGCATGAGGTGAGAACGGCGATGCAGGTGGCCTAGAGTCTCCAGGGGTAACTAGGTGAGGGGTCGCTGGTAAAAGACGTGCGTGGGGTGTATTGGGGACGGGACGGGGGCCAGACAGGGACGCACAGGGTTAAGGCGCGGCGCAGAGAGCAGCAGCGCGAGCCGAGGTCCAGGGCAAGAGCAAGCCTGGTGTATGTGGGAAACTGAGTCGTTCAGAAGAGCTGCGGGTGGGAGGTGGAAGGAGGCGTCTGGAAAAATAAGCAAGGGCGAGCTAAGATTCCGCTCCAAGGTCAGGAGAGGTCGCTGAAAAGAAGAATGGGTGCAGGAGTCAGGGCAAGTTTCTGAGGCGCCTGCAGCGTAGCCCAGCGGTCCTCAGTGAGAGGGATGAGATGGGATTTTATGAAACCAGTTCTCCAGGGTGCTGACCCTGGACGCAGCCTCTGGAGACAGTCAGCGTACAGGGCAGGTGCGTGGCGGGCCAGGGATTTTCCATTGGCCCCAGGAGTTTATGGGATGCACTGTCTGTGAGTTCTGTGCAGGGCGGGTGGAGGGATGCAGTCCGTAATTCAGTCCTTATTCTGGGCGCTCAGACTTTTATTTTCTTATAGTCTCATCAGTCAGTCTTGTCTTTTATGTCTGATTTTGAGTCAGAGTTAGAAAATCTTTTCCCATACCAAGGTTACAAAGGAGTTCACCTACTCTTTTTTCTAGGACTGGAATGGTTTCATTTACATTCTCAGGTATCTTTGGTGTATTTTTCTGGTGTAAGATGTACTTAATTTTATCTTTTTTTTTTCCCCCCCCAAATGGCTACCAGTTGTCCTGGCCCCAGTCATCAAGAGGTCCATCTTTTCCCCACTGATCTGAGATACTAGCTTTATCATAGGCTATATTTCTATATGTATTTGGGTCTATATCTGGACTTTCTTTTCTATACTGTTGATCCTACTGGGGATTTATGTATTGCTGTAACCCCATTTAATGATAGACCCTTTATATTATCTTTTAACAGAGGATATGGCTGGACCCTCTTCATTGTTCTCAGGCATCCCTTATTTTTCCCTATGAACCTTGTAGAATCAATTCGTCTAGTTCGAGACACAAAACAAAACAGAATTTGTTATATATTTATTGGACTCGCATTAGATTTAGCTGTTACCTCGGAAAGAGTTGCCGTCTGTCGGAGGTTAAGTTGTTCTGTTCAAAGGCAAGGGGTACTTTCCGTTTGTTCAAGTTTCCTTCTTTGTCTTTCAGGAGTGTTTTAAAATTTTTCTTCTGTAAGTTTTACATGTTTCTTGCTAAATATAAGTATTTCACTTTTTTAGTTGCTTTTTTAAACAGAATTTTCTGTTCCATTTATACCTTCTGTTTATTGTTTGGTATAAACATCACGTGCAAAAGCAATAGTTTTTATGTATCTGACTTTATTAACATTTTTTTGGCAGTAGTTTTATCATTGATTCTCTTGGGTTTTCTAGGTATACTTTCACATCAGCTGCACATAGAGATAACTTTATTCTTTTCTATTCTGAAGTTTCTAATTGCATTGGCTAATACTTCCAGTGCAGTGTTAGAAGTGGTGGGGGAAATGGGCTTCCCTGACTTGTTTGCAACCTTACTGGGAATGCCCGCAGTGTTTCCTCATTAAGTAAGATGCAGTCTTTGTTTTATGTTAATGTCTTAGTCTGTTTGGGCTGCTGTAACAAAATACCACAGACAGGGTGGCTTATAGACAGCAGAAGTGCATTTCTCACGGTTCTGGAGGCTGGATATCCAAGGTCAGGGTGCCAGCGTGGTCCAAGTTCTGTTGAAGGCCCTCTTCTACAGTCGTTGCAGACGACTGTCTTTTCGTTGTGTCCTCACATGGTAGAAGGGGTGAGAGCGCTTTCTTGGGCCTCTTTTGTAAGGACACTGATCTTGGTCATGGGGGCTGCACCCTCATGACCTGGTCACCTCCCAGAGGCCCCCCCCTTCTGACGCCGTCACACTGGGGGTTGGGATTCAACAGAATGGCAGAGGGGATGCAAGCACTCAGCCTATAACAGTTAGTGCATGTATTTCATCAAACTAAAGAAGTACATATCAGTTCCCATTGTGTTGACTTAAGAAAATCAGGAGTGGGTATTGAATTTTCTTGAAGGCTTTTTCATCATTTGTGGATGATGAGAATCATGATCTTCCTGTTAGATCTGTTAATATGGTGAATGTATGTTAGTAGATCTTGTAATGTGGAGTCGTCCTTGCATTCCTGGAATGAATTTCATTTGGTCATGTGTGCCATTAAGGTAGTAGTGTTGGTTTCTGTTTGCTAATATTTTATTTAGGAGTTTTGCACTTGATATAAGTAAGATTGGTCTTTGGTTTTCTTTTTTGTGCTATCTCTACTAGGTTTAGGCATCATTTTTTTTTTTAATTTATTTTTGGCTGCTTTGGGTCTTCGTTGCTGCACAGGCTTTCTCTAGTTGTGGCGAGCGGGGGCCACTCTTCATTGCGGTGCGTGGGCTTCTCAGTGCAGTGGCTTCTCTTGTTGCAGAGCACGGGCTCTAGGTGCGCGGGCTTCAGTAGTTGCGACACGCAGGCTCAGTAGTTGTGGCGCACGGGCGTAGTTGCTCCGCGGCATGTGGGATCTTCCCGGACCAGGTCTCAAACCCGTGTCCCCTGCATTGGCAGGCGGATTCTTAACAACTACGCCACCAGGGAAGCCCCTAGGCATCATTTTTATACCTACTCCTAAAAAAGAAAGAATTAGAAAATTGTTTATCTGTTTCCATCTTCTGGAACAGTTTATGTATTGATAGTAGTCTTGATGTTTAAGGTTTGGTACAATTCCCCTATAAAACCATCTGGGTCTGGTACTTTTTTTGTGAGGACAATTCTTTGATAACTTTCTTTGCTTTCTCTGTGTAAGCTTTCTGGAATTTGGTAAATAGAGTTTGGTAAATTATATTCTTTTCTACAAAATTGTCTGTTTCACCTACTTTCAAATGTATTTGCATAGAGTTGTACAGAATAGTCTTTCATGACTTTTCTTAAGGAGGAGGTAGATATTTAAGGACTTGCTAGTTTTAGAAGACAGAAGTCATGGGTCATGTCCACTTGCTGTGTTTGTGGATCCCAAGGCTTAAAGTAAAGTTCTAATAAGATGAGCATATGCTATAATAATGGTAATAGCTACCATTTGTGAAATGCTTGCCTCTGTATGGATATCAGCTTATTTTAGCCTCATTACAATCCTGAGATACCTAATAATCATCTCATTTTAAGGATGACATAATTTGGGGGAGTTACCCACTCTTCCAAAATAGAAATAGACTCACAGACAGAGAAAACAAACTTACGGTTACCAAAGGGGAAAGGGAAGGGGGGAGGGGTAAATTAGTAGTTTGGGGATTAAAATGTATACACTACTATATATAAAATAGATAACCAACAAGGACATACTGTATAGCACAGGGAACTATATATAATCTACATTTCCATAAAAAGTTTTAAAAAATGGCCGTAGCCACTCACCAGGCCAGCGTTATCTCAACGTACTCCATGGAGTGATTCTCATGAAATAGTCAAAGCAGGGCCTTCGGAGTCAGAACTGCGTTCAGGTTCGTTCTGTTACGTTCCAGCCGTGTGGCTGTGAGCAAGTATATTATTACTTGGAGAGGCTCAGCCACTTATTTGCTTAGCAACCTTAGGCAACCTCTCCGAGCCTCAGTTTCTTCGCCTGTAAAATGGGGATAAGACCAGCTTCTACCTCCTGGGGTTGTTGGGAACACACACAAAGTCATACGTGTAAAGGGACTAGAAGTGTCCCATGCCTGTGATTGCCGTGTAAACATTTGCTTAAAGACAAGCAAACAAACGGGCCGTGGCTTCTAATTCCCCCGTGTAGGGGGCCGATCACGTCTTTGCAGCATTATTGTGAGAATTAAATAAAGTGTCATGTGTAGATGCCTAGGACAATGCCTTTGACACAGCAGATTCTCAGAAAATATTAATTCTCTTACTTTATTAATTTGCTCGTCAGAAATCCTTGCATGCTTTCTGGTGGCTTGTCCCGCTAGGCTGCTGTAAGGTGCTCGGAGACGAGCAAAGCATAAAGCCTGCTCTTAACCAGCTGACTAGCTATATTGAGAAAAGAAAAAAACATAACAGCTTAAGGTCACTCAGTACCCGGTTATCAGTACAGCTGGTAAGAGACAAAAGAATTCAGTAACTTGGGAGGAGTTTTTTGGGGAGGAGCTTGTGGAGGATGTTGAATTAGAGAAGGCTAGGAGAGAGGGGATGTAAGTTTAGGTGTTTGAAGGGCCTGTTGAGGGTAAAATGTGGTTTGTTTAGTCCATGCAGGTCCTGGAAAGGAGGAACTTTTTTAACAACTGCATCTCTCTGATTTGGGGACGTTTTGCTTTCTGAGGTGCAAAGAGCTTTGTTTGACAAGCTTTTGGGTGCAGTTTCAGGTGAAAAGAAAACCACACAGTAGCTTAATAAACAATGAAGTGAAAAATCATTAGAAGGATGCAGATACCTCAGGGAATTCAGTGCAGTCCAGGTTCACAGGTAACTGAGAAAAGTCCAGGAAGGTCTCAGGAATCCTTCCAGTGCCCTGTCTGTGCGGCGCTTCCTCTCTCTTGCCTCTGAGTATCTGTGTGTGCTCCTGAGGGTGTTAACTTCGTTCTTTCTTCCTCTATTAATGACTTTCCCCTGCTGGCACATACATGCCGAAACGTGGCAGCTCCGTAGCTCCTAGTTTACTCGTCTTCAGTTCAAGAGATCGCAACTGACTAAGAGTTCCTGTCCCAGGCAGTATATACAGGAAGGAGACTCTGATGGACCAGTTTGGGTTAAGGTGGTCCACTTATGACCTGGGAGCAGGAGGTGGCCTGCAGGGCCCGGTGGTGTAGCTGTAGCTGCCGAGGGCCCAGCTTGTAGCTGCGGGCGCTGCTCTCTGAGGAGCGTGGGCCGGGCGGGAAGCTGACTGTGGTTAGGATAAACTCCCAGCCCAGAGGGGTCTGCGTAAAATCCCCGATGGGGGCTCTGTAAGGGAAGCTCAGGTTGAAGACGAGATAGGACAGATGCATGCAGTCTTTGGTCCCCTTCAGATATTTTGATGCTGCTAGGTGAAACCCAGGTGAAATCCTGCAGGATTAATATGATTTGGCTACATGCAAGAGAAGCATTTTTGATGAGTATACGAATGGGATGGAGAATGGGTTCTGGAAGTTTAACATAGACCCATAAGCATTTTTAACGTTTTTGCTTATAGCTTTCAGCAGCCCTTCATTTTTGGACAAGGTTGATTTTGTTTTTATTGTGGTAAAATATACATAGCATAAAATTGACCATTTTAAACCTGTTTGAATATACAATTCAGGGTCGTTAAGTACATTCACATCACCACCATCCGTCACCAGAACTTTTATCGTCCCCAGCTGCAACTCTGTCCCTGGCAAAGGCTCACTCCCCGTTCCCCGCCCTGCCCCAGCACCTGGCACCTGCCGTTCTACTTCCTCTATGAGTTTGGTGACTCTAGCGACCTCACAGAAGTGGCAGCACACAGGATTTGTCCTTCTGCGTCGGGCTTATTTCACTCAGCAGAATGCCCTCAAGGTTGATCCATGGTGTGGCGCGTGTCAGGATTTTCTTCCTTTTTGAGACCGAATAATACATCACTGTATGGATGGACCACATTTTATTTATCCATTCATCCATCAGTGGACATTTGGGTTGTTTCCACATTTTGTTATTACGAATAACACTAGCAGCCCATCATTTTTAACGTATAGATGAGATTGTTTTCCACTTAGAATCATCGCGAAATTGTTCTCCTAATGAAAAAGACCTTAAAGGCTAACTTAATCCAGCCCCTTCATTTCATAGAGGGGAAATTAGGAGATTGCCCAATTAGGAAAAGTGCACAGCCTCGAACACATCTCGCCTACTCTGAACTCATTTGCAATTTCTCTGCCCACTTGTCTAAAATTGTGAGAGCTCTGGTAGCTATAAAAGGGTGGCCTCAGTTAGGATCTTGTATTCTGGAGTGTGTTGTAGGCGTGTGGAATTGTAAATTTGGGAAGAATTCCATAGACCAGTGGTTCTTGAACTTTTTTGCTTAGGACTTTTTGGCCTCAAAATATATGTTGAGGACCCCAAGAGCTTTTATTTACGTGGTTATATCTGTAGATGGTTATCATATTAGAATTTAAACCTGACAGATTTTTAAGGTATTTATTAATATATTTATGAAAAGTAACTGCATTACGAGATAATTTGTGAAAGAGTGGCATTGTTTATATTTCTACAAGTGTCTTCAGTATCCGGCTTAACAGAAGAAGCTGGCCTCTCATATCTATTTCTGCATTCTGATTGTGATGAGCCGCTGTTTTGGTGGAAGTACATAAAGACAATCTGGCCTCACAAAGCTGTGTACTTGGAAAAGAGAAGAGTAGTTTAGTGCCTTTGCAGAAAATGGTGAATATTCTTTGGTACTACACCGAAACTCAACAAGTGGTAGTTTCTTAAGGTTAGTTGCAACGTGGAATCTGGTGCTGTATCAAAGAACACTTCATTTTCTGTTACATGAAGATATTTCAGCTTATTTTACACATTAGATGGACCTTTACCCACGTGGGCTTTTATGACATCATGGTTTCCTGAGTTGTGTAGAGCTTCCAAATGTCAACACACTGCTTTATGCACCAGGAGATCAGGTACCTCAGTGTCGTTCCTGATCTCATTGGAAAAGTCTCTGTTGAGAAGCTGTCATGTTCCTAGTGGTGAATACACGTGTTCAAAATCCTCTTTTCCCGCGGAAGCTCAAATTGTGTCATTGGCAACAAATGCTGTCATTGTTTACCTGGACGTGATAAGCTTACTTTGTTCATTTTTGAGAAAATGTCGCTCACATACTCAACTCTGAATAATCGCGGTTTGTCTATCATTTCTTCTTTGGTGCTGCATGAAAACAGTGGCTTCGTGTAACTCACAGCTCAGAAGGTTGTACACGTGCTTCTTCTCTAGACGACCGTGGTACTTGAGTCCGCAAGAGAAGTGTTTCATGCGTACTTCCCACCTCACCACACAGCACCTGACAGAGGTGTATCCTCCAGGGTTGAGATCTAATGAAAGCAATGATTTTTACTGCTTCATCAAAGACACTCTTAAGTGAAAGTAGCATTTTAAAACTTTTATTTATTTACTTATTTTTACTGCTAGTGTGTAAGTGAAGGATACAGTATAGTATAGTTTGGTGTCACTGCTTTGACTTGCGCTAAGATGCCAGAAGTTTAACCACCCCTTCATTTGCACCATTAGCGCAGGAAAAAGTGAATAATGTCGTATATTATGAAAATAGTTTGACCTCGCGGACACCCTGAAAGGGCGTTGGCATCACTCAGAGGTTCACATCTTGGGGTAGAAATTGCTGACAGCAGCCCCATGGTGCAGTCTTACGGGTGTCAGAGGGGAAGTCTGCTGTAATCCCAGAAAGAAAAGACATGATGGAAGTCAGGATCTGAACTTACATCGAGGTCCTCCCCCGCACCCAGCATCATGTGGTAACTGTAAAGCGCTCACAATCTTCCTGGGGAGGGAACCAGCCCTGCAAAAGCACAGAGTTGGGTGTTGAGTTCCCACGTCCTATAGTAGCTATCTGAAGACTCTTTGGCATTTTAAACTCCCGTCTCCTTCCTGACACTGAAATTTAATATCATGCAGTTGACAGCAGATGATGCTGTCAGGCTCTTGGGTCGTGACTCCATCTGTTGGCAGTGTGGCTCTGGGGCTTCTCCCAGCCGAACACCTCTGCCTCAGAGCAGAAGTGATGGAGGAGCACATTTGTCTAGAAGATGATGCGTGAATCTTTTAGACGCCCCGGTTTCAGCTAACTTGTGTTTCCTGTTGGAAAACAATATTCAGCCATCAAGCTAAAAACGAAATACTTTGAGTAAAATTTAGCATTCCTGTTTTGACATTTGCAAATTGGTGGGTCTCATAGAACCTTCCCTTTCTCCTTTGTTTTCAGCAATGGAAGAGTTAATCGTTGAACTTCGTCTCTTTCTTGAACTCCTGGACCATGAATATCTAACCTCAACTGTCAGGGAGAAAAAGGCAGTTATCACAGACATCCTGCTGAGGATACAGTCATCCAAAGGTACGTCTCGTTCAAACCTCAAGTCTTTCTTCTTCCAGTCTCTTTTTGCCTCGAAGCCATCTTTAATTCTCATCTTTCCAAAACACATTCATGAATGAATGAATGTATTCATTCATCAAGTTGTCATCGAAGGCCTTACTACGTGCCAGGTACTGTGTTAGTCTCTGCGTTTAGAAAGATAAAGACCTTAAGGGGTTAGGCTTAAAGTAGGTGTGTCGGGCGGGTCCCTAAGAGCGCCCCAACACTGGGGGATTTGCTAGCAGGACTCAGCATGGAGTTGTACTTTCTCGTGCCTGGGATTCATCACACGGATAGTAAGGATTCAAGAAAAGATTGTAAGGGGAAGAGACTCAGGCCAAGCCTGGAGGGGCCCATGTGCAGGCTACTCATGTTCCTTCTCCCACGAGGGTCACACAGATCACAGTCTTCCCTCAGCAACAAAAATGCAGCAGCCTGTGTGCAAGGTTTCTGTTCAGGGAAGCTCACTGGAGACTCAGTGCCCAAGGACTTTACTGGGGGCGGGTCACATAGGCACCCTCCGCCTGGCACGTACCAAAAGCCCAGACACCCAGGAAAGCAGGTGTATTAGTCAGGGTTCCCCAGAGAAAGAGAACCGAGAGGATAGAGGGATAGAGATAGAGATAAAGAGGAGATTTGTTGTGGGGGTCGGCTTCTGTGATTACAGAGGCTCAGAAGTCCCACAGTCTGCCCTCTGCAAACTCGAGACTGAGGAAAGCCAGTTCTGTAGTTCAGTTCGAGTCCAAAGGCCTGAGCATCAGGGAGACTGATGGTTCAAGTGCTGGCCAGAGAACTAAGAACGCCAGCGTCCGAGGGCAGGAGAAGATGGGCGACTTGGCTCAAGCAGAGAGAGTGCGCCCGCCCTTCCTCGGCCTGTTTGTTCTGTTCAGGTCCTCAACAGGTTGGATGATGTCCACCCACACTGGGGAGGACCATCCCCTTTTGAGTTCTGCAACGCAAATGCTAATCTCTTCCAGAAACATTCTCACAGATACACCCAGAAATAACGTTCTACCAGCTCTCTGAGCATCCCTGAGCCTGGTCAGGTTGGCACACAGAATTCGCCATCACAGCAGGTGTTTGGCGTGAGATCATGTTGTTTGCCCAAACAGTCTAGGCAGAGTAGAACAACCTTATCGATTAGGGAATGGTGGGAACACTTCTGAAAGCCACATTCCCAGATGCCAGCCCTGGTAAAGACAGCAGCCTCAGGCCTGCTGTGTTAACTCTTTTGTGCACAGTGGGTAAGACAGAATAGCAGGGAGAGGGCATCAGTGTTAAGAGAACACCCAAGAGGAGTGTCCAAACCAGTTTAGTGAGAGAGAGAGTGGGGAGGGGGGCGGCTGGGGGCAGGTCTTGGAGGGTATGGTGTTAGAATCCTGACGGCTGGGTAGGAGATACCTGGATGAGACGTAGAGGTTTATTGTAAGCAGCTTCACTGAGATATAATTCACATACCGTGCACTTCACCCATTTGAATGTACAATTCGTTGATTTTTAGCCTACGAAGCCATGATTTGACGCAGTTAGATTTGCGTTCCAGAAAGCTCACCTTGTCAGTCTGGGCAGTGGGTTCAAAGATCTGGCTGCAGATTGAATGAGAGCTATGTGAGGCCCCGGGTGGATGGTGGGACCAATCCCTGAGGGTAGGAGTGCAGGATGAGGACCATGTCTGAGGAGCAGTAGGATAGATAGAGACAGTGACAGAGATAGAGATGAAGATAAAGACGGAGATGAAAGTTCGCTTTGAAATGATGTTGCCGCTTCCCTGCCTGGACCCTTTCAGTATCTTCCGTTGCCCGTGGCTGAACCCCAGGCCCCTATGACGTGTGGTCACGCCTGTCTACTGTACAGTCAAAGGGGCTTTGCTTTCTGTCTCTGCCTGTTACCCAGTCTGTGACCTCGAGCAGGTTACTTAATCCCTTCAGCCTCCTCACCTGTAAGAAGGGCGGACAGTAGCAACCACCTCGGAGGGATGCTGTACGGATTGACGAGATCATATAAAGCATTTCCAAGCAGTGCCTGACGCACGGCAGACGCTCAGCAGCTATTGGCTGCTATTTCCTCCTGTTGAGTTTACTGGTAGAAGGAGCGTTTCTTGCGACCTCATCTCCCCTGCGTACACCTGTTTCCCAGCCAGGAGTTTGGGAACACTGCAGTTTGGGCCTCCTGCCTCCGGCGTTGCCGTTTGCTTTCTCGTGATTTCCCTTCCGCTCTTGCTCTGCCCAATGAGTTTCGACCCCTTTTCTCTCCAGGCTTTGTTCTGGATGTTATTATCCAATTCATTGATTTGTCTCTTCAGCTCTTTAATTTGCTTAAAGCTCAGCCACTGATTGTTTGATGGTAGAGTTTCCATTTGTTCTTTTTCTTTCTTTCTTCTCTTTTTCTTATTGTTTCCAGGCCTCTGCCAAAATTCCAGTCTTGCTGTCGCTTCCGCAGGTCAGGGTCTTTGTCTTTTCCCAGCCTGCAGCGTCGTGCTTGACCCATCATAGGTGGTCATTGTTGAGCAGTTATTTTTCTAGATCTAGAAAGGTGAGTCCTTGGCATGTAAATAACACTGTGCCCAGATTAAAGTAGCTTCCTCCTCTTTCCTGCCTTCACTGGTACAGTGCTCCCCACGGTTTCTGAGAGCCTGTTGTGAACATGATGCCCTGAGGGTATGAGCTTATTATCAGCCTTGTCAACAATCAGCGTGTCTGTTACAGCATCGGACCTCAGGAGGGTCCTTGGTGCAGGTTTACTGATTCCCAGGAAAGCGTCTGCCCCCTTAGCACGTGGGGAAGCATCTATACTAACCTGAGTGGGCGTTCAGGAGAGGCCGCTCGCCTTTGAGAGGCTGCCTGGCCCTGGAAAGGATGTCGACTTTGGTGCCTGCGCCGTCATTTCTACCTGTCCGTGTTCCAATTAAGTACTTCAGCCTTTCGTTCCAGCACAGATCCTTCCCCTGTAGAATGGAGAAGAAGAATACCTGCCTTGCAGGATTGTTGTGAAGGATTAGAGAAAATAAAGACGTATCTGCCATGTATTCAGTGTGGGGCCAAGGAGGGGATAGCCGCCAGCAGTTGCCACCTTTCTCTTCCTTCTTCTCCTCACCCAGTTCTGTGGTTTTGGTTGGTACAGGTTTTGAAGTGAAAGATCATGCTGCGAAGCCAGAGACCCCCAACAGCCTGCCGGCCCCTCCCCAGATGCCTCTGCCAGAGATCCCGCAGCCGTGGCTGGTGAGTTCAAGTCCCACCATCACAAGAATCACCAGATGTCTGTGTTACTTTTGGTTCCAGGGGCAGGTGATACAAGCCCAATTCTGGAAGAAAGGAGGCCACGTGTTGCCCAAGGCACTCCTTTGAGTGTGTGTTTTGGATGCTAGTAATGGCTAAGTGGGAGGCTGCAAATGTACCTTCTCTTGGGAGGCTGATGGCTCTCTGAAAATCGCTGGAGATACAGGTCCATGGAAGTCTGGTGTTAACTTGGATTTTAAAAAACTCAGATGATTTAGCAGGCAAAATAATGACAGTAGAGCCTAGGGACTTGCCCCTCCTTCTGGGTTAACTCTGAATTTGAATACCTTAGCCTGAAACTTTAACGCTCATGCTTCTTCTGGGATTAAATATTCTTTTCTTCCCCCCAAGAAGAAAAATATGTACATGGTCCAGGAATGTGTGTTTTATTTGATTTTCTGCATTCACAATTGGTTTTGGAGTTCTTTTACTATTTTTGCAATCTGGGGTACTCACCTATGCCATTCTTCATGGACCATTCAGCTTTTTCTGCCTTTTGCTATTTTCTAATTTGCTTACTCAGGGAAATTAGGCTTTTATTCAAAATCAGAGCAAAATCAGTTACTTAGCAACTCTCTTCTTAACATTTGCTTTCTCTATGAATCATCTGATTTTCTCTCTACCAGGAAAGGAACTGCAGGAAAGCAGGGCCCCATCTCATTTGTTTCTGTTCTGCCTGGGCCCCAGCACATGGCTGATGTCCAGCGAGGACTCAGTAATTATCATTGTAAAGGAGATAGAAGGAAATCAGTGCTTACTGGGTCCCTACCACCTGTCGCAGATCATGTTTGCTCTTTTTTTCACTTATAATTTCATTTAATCCTTACAGCCTGACCTCAGGGAACCCCTAAAATACCCCTAAACATGTGAATAGTGTGTATTTCCATTTTCCAGAAAAGGAAGTGTGGGTCCAGTGAAGATGTGATTGCTAAGGGCAGTAGGAAAGGCAAAAATACAGTTTTTTGTAACGTATTCTTTTGATTTCAAATCCAGCCTTTTCTCAGCAATACTATTTGGGGAGGTATGGCAGCAACGCCGATGCCAGCGTGACTCACCGACGGGAGAAGGTTTTCTTAGGAACCTAAGCCTGTTCCCGAGCTGGGCTCTGGGGAGGCCGCGGGGTCCAGGGTGTGGATGGGAGCACGGTTCCTGCGTCCAGGCACCAGCTCTGACACTTCCTGTGTGAGTTCAGACTGTGGCTTTCACGTCTCTGTGCCTGAGATGCCGCATTCTGAAACGAGTGTGATAATAGTGCCCACTTAGTGCGATTCTTGTGGCGATGAAAAGAGTTGATGGACCTCCAGTGCTTGGAATAGATGCCTTGCGTCTGTTAAGCCCCCGTGCGACCGGCTCTCACTTTGTGGGGCTGTGCTTCTCAGACTTCCGGGGAGCGTGTTAAAAATGGACATTCTGATATGCTGGTAACGTGAATTATATTTTAGATATATTGAGTTAAAGAAGATGTATTAATAAGACCAATTTCATCCGTTTCTATGGCTACTAGAAAAATTTAAATTACATATGTAGCTTGCTTTATTTTTCTTTTGTTTTATACATTTAATCTTTCCACTGTGGAAAGCATATTGAATATATGATTTTTATATGCTGTTTTTATTTTTTTAACATTATGTATTTTTCCTTTATAAACTTATTTTTAATAATTGTTTTCCTTTTTTAAGAAATTCTTCCTGTTTCTTGTAGAAACTGTGACTCAATTATAGCTCTTTTTCATTGTCTTATTTGATGTTTTTAGATATAATACAGAATCATAGTATTAATCCTGTTTACTGATATATTGTTTGTCTACAAGATAAAGAACGAGATGTGAGAAATCGGTGGTTCGTGAAGCTCCTGGTCTTCGTGCTCTGGTTTACTTGTATTTTTCTTTCTAAACTGACTTCATGATCTGTCTCAATACGCTGTGTCTCGTACTTCATCAGCACAATGCAGGTTGGGAAAGGTGTTTCAAGACTGAAGGTGAAATGCAAACCTCTCGCAGCAGCCGGAACAGTAGTGGTGGTTATAGGAATGTCACGGACTGTTCTTTAGTGGCACCCAGCCGGCCTGGACTAAAATGCTTGTCTTTGGTGCGCCAGGCCGGGGGGGTGAATCTCAGTTTCAATGCCAGTTTCAAACAGAGTACTCATTGGATGGTCAACATTTTGTACCATTTTTGGCGGTTGAATAGTCAATCCCTTTCTATGGATTTTTCCTCGAATGCAATTTATTCTTCATCCACTATTTTCTCTCCCTCTTCTCTCCTTGTCTCCTGCCCATCTTTGGCTGCAGCGTGGCAAACTGCTGTGGTTTTAAGGTGGACGAGAAGCCGTCCTACCAGTGGCGTCGGAACTGGTAGCTGGTTAATTAAAAATGTTGGTTCAAGTGAGGAATTCTAAAAGGGGTATCATGTGCTTTAAACATTTCCGATTTAAACCAATCATTTTTGAGTAGGAGTTTGACCAGTGGGTAATTCCTCCCTACTGGTGCCCGACATGGGTGTCAAGAGAGTTTTCCAAACTCAGCCTCTAAGCCAATGCTGTTTCTTGATATAAAACTCCTAAGACCTTGATGTAGGGCCAAGAGCTGCGTCCTCTGAGTGTGGGGCTACGGGTTGTCTTTTCTGCATAATCCATACCTGTGATACAGGACTAACAATTCCCAGTTTTTGTTTCCTTAAAGTGGAGTTAAATTCAGACACTTGCGAAACGATCTGGTCTTGAGTCCCTAGAATTTTACCAGGCCCGCTCTTTCACAGCTGGCGTGACCACTCCTAACTGAATAACTGGGTCTTTTCCTTTTTTGCAGTTTGTCTTGACTGAACCTTTCTAAGGCATCTCAGAGAATCGTCAGCTCTCCTCTTGCACTTGTTTTTCACTGATTTATTTATGTAGTAGCTAACCAAATAAATAAAGTAAAATAAATAGTTATAAGTGTAAGGATGTAAAGAACAAAGCTGACTGTTGGTGGTGGTGCAGACTCAGCCGATGGCGCTGTTTCGTAGGCACTCGGAGAGGAGCCCGTTGGCCACGAAGGGTCAGCATTTTGTGGCTACCCGTCAGGGCGTTTTACGGACAGAATGAAGCACGTCTGTCAGCTCAGTGAGTCAGTGAAGTGGAGAGGGGTTAAGACAGCTCTGCTGTATTTTCCTGGTAGTTTATCAGGGAATTCGTCATTCAGCAAGTAAGCCTGTCTTTCAGTAAGTTGCCTTTGATGAGGTGGCTTTTGTCCAGTTGGTCACTCGCTGCTGGCACGGCTGGTAGTGGACAAGAAGTGGGATTGGGTAGGAGGCTACGCCAGGCAGAGGGCGTACCGCAAATTTTAAGGCACAGACCCGAGAAAGACCCCGACGGACTAGAGCATTACAGGCCCCTCTGCGCGGCTGAATAATAGGATTTGGATGAGTCGTCCGCGGATGAGGCCGGAACACGCCGCAGGGGTTAAACCTCGAGGGGCCCGTGGGCCTGCAGAGCAGTTTGGAATGGTCCTCAAGGCAACTGTGAATGACCGAAGGATTTGTTTTTAGTGTAAGACTTAGGATGCTCCAACCGGGTATTATTTCTTGCTCATTTGAACCACGGTTGCATTTTTTACTCTTTCATGGGATGTATTGAAGGAATACTGCCTTTTATCACAGCTCTGTGTGTTACAATCTCCGAGAAATGAGTCCGCTTCTATCTTTTTATCCCTTTTAGTGCCGAACAGTGCTCTATGCAGTTATTGTTAACTATCTCTTGACATCCTTTTTTTTCCCTGGACCCTCGAGAGGCTGGGCAGGAGGGTGGGGTCACACTGGCCGCTTTCCCGAGTACGCTCGGCACCCTTCACCCCCCATTTCGGGCCTGGCGCACCCCTGGCTGAGGGCCCTCACCCGGCTCTCTGCGGCGCTCTCAGGCATCAGCGCTCCCCTCTTGCTGGCTGACACGCAGGTGGGCCCCCCACACAGGTGTGGCAGAGACTGGCCAGGTCTCTGTGCCCCGGTTGGCTGGTGAATTACACTCAGGTGGTAGCAGTAAAAGGAAAAAAAAGGGCCCCAGTGGACCTCTAAAATGTGCCCATTTTGCGCAACTGAGACCTTATACCCGTTGATCCGCAATGCCTCATTTTGACATTCTCTTAATTAAACTTTAACCTTTTGAGGATGATGCTTGTTTCTCTCCTCCTTTGTGTTCCTCATATGACAAAGCAGAAGATGCCGACGGCCGCTCAAGGTCAGGAGCCACATCGAGAAGTCCGTCTTGTAACGTTGATGACGCTTCTGTACAGGAAGGGAAGAGTGCGTGTTTCTATTTTGCTCTTGGAGTCAATGCAGCTGCAGCCCAGGGACCTGGGCGATCCGGCGACCCCTTCAGTGTGGCCGGTGGAGCTCGGGCCGGGCGGCGGGAGTGTGGGTGTGCGCTCCGTGGAATTCAGAACTTCCCTTGACCTTTGAGAGCGAGGTACAGTGTGCAGCGTGTTTACAGACCCATCCGCCTCCCTTGCTTTCCAGGGGAGATTGGAGCGGGCCAAAATATGCATATGCATAATGAAAACATTTCCGGGAAGGGCTGTGCTTCTCGACAGATTTTGGGTTTTGTTTCACACCGAGAGCTGTGCAGCTATCAAAGGGACGGTACTGAGTTAGCATGCAGCCCATGCTGAGGGAGCATTTGCGAAGGCGGCCGGTTCATCCGGAAATGGGTCCCATCTGTGTTGACATTGGCCGCCAGGCCCCACCGCCCAGCCCACCAGCCGGCTCTGATCCAGACAGTCGGGAATTGTGCTTCCTGCCCTCCCCTCCTCCGCTTAGGGGAACAGTGGGTCTACGGGACAGGGAGACTTCAGACCTTCCTGGCTGAGAGAAGAGAGCAGGGAGACCCCTTTGGGGGCTGTATATGCTCTGTATGATATCCCATCAAGGCATTTTCTAGAAATACCTTTATTTGATCATTTAAACGGCAGACAGTTTAGATGTGTTTAGATGGGGTAGAAGACGCAATTTAGTGTTTTGCTATTTTAAGGCCAGACCTTATGTAAATGTGATGCCTTATTATATCAGCAGATAGCAGCAAGGTCGTTTTTTAAAAAATATTTATTTATTTATTTAGGCTGCGCCAGGTCTTAGTTGCGGCATGCGAGATCTTTAGTTGCAGCATGCGGGATGTTTAGTTGCAGCATGTGGACTTCTTAGTTTCGGCATGTGGACTCTTAGTTGCAGCACACAGACTCCTTAGTTGCGGCATGCATGTGGGATCTAGTTCCCCGCCTAAGGATCGAACCCAGACCCCTTGCGCTGGGAGTGCAGAGTCTTACCCACTGCACCAGGGAAGCCCCAGGTCGTTTTTTTATTGTGGTAAAATACACATGACACAGACTTTACCATTTTAACCACTTGCAAGTGCCCAGTTTAGTGGTGTAAGGTACGTACGTTGCTGTGCCACCATTGCCACGACCCATCTCCACAGCGTTTCATCTTTCCAAACTGAAACTCTGTCCGCAGTAAGCAATGCCTCGCACCCCCCTAGCCCCTGGTAGCCAGCATCCTACTTCCTGTCTCTAGGAAACAATGATGTTTTGGTCCCAGCCCTTACCGCCTGCCTGCTGATGGCAGTCTATCCTTCCTAAAGTGCTTTCACAGCAACTTCATTATCTCTATTTGACGGATGGGATTATGAGATTCTTTGAGATTGACTGACAAAATCAGGTATTTTGTCAGTTGCAGAGTTTCGACTAAAGCCCGAGATTTAAAACAACAAAACCATCCCGGAGAAGTCAGATGTGATCCTTTTAGTGGCCGTGAACCATCCTGTTCCTTTTCTCCTTGTCTTTCGATCGCAGAGTTTAGTGTCACGTCTCACTCCCGTGGCGTCTTCATCTTGGATTTATTCCGTGTCCCATTGCCACTGCTGTTGCACTGTCCTGCCTTCCCTGTGGGAGCCCGCCTCCGGGTAGAGAAGGAAGGGAAGAACATGTGCCCCATGGGCTCTCATTCTTAGTCGTGTATAAATAAAACTTGAGAAAATATGTGTGAATAATTTCCCAGTGTTTACTCAAGTGCTGTTGGAGTGCAAATTAAATAGTGATCAGAATGGAAGGGGGTGTCATTTGGATAAAAACTTTTATTTTGCCAAGAAGAGTATCTGCTCAAAATTCTTGACGTTAGGATTGAAACCATGTTTTGCACTTGAGGCCATCAGCTTTTGTTATCTGTTGACAATCCCTCCCTCCCGTCCTCGGGAAGCTTAGGTGATGCTGTGGAGTGCTGCTACCGTATTCTCTCAGCCAAAAAGGGCTTTGCCGATACGTGGCAGAGCTAGAGCGTGAACCCTCCCTGTCTTCTGTCAGATCATATCGTTTTTAGCTGCTACTCTTAACAGATTTTAATCACTGTAACCAGAAAGATAGAATCTGGATGTATCACTGTATGTACAGAATTAAAGTCAGAAAGCGATTCCAAATTCTAGGCTGGTGTTTTTCTCTGCTAAAATTAGGTCTCAAGTTCATTGGTGTGTCTGGTGCAAAGGACTGAGTGATTAATGGGGGCCGGAGGAGGGGAAGGTGGGGGGTAGCAGCAGAGAGGAGAGGGAGGAAGGGCAGAGTGGGCATGGAGGTAGAGCCGGTGTGGACGTGCCTTCCTCAGGAACGCACGGATCCCGCCATGCTGCAGGAGCCGGGAGCATCGGGTTGGATCCAGTGGCCTTGGTGGGTTGCACGGTTCCTTCCCTGCATCCTGTCTGGCTCGGCCGCCGCAGCAGTAAGTGCTCGTCTGTGCCCACCCGGCCGACTCCTGGCTTCTCCAGTAAGCAGCTCTGCAGCACGGGGGTGCTGGGCAGGGTCTTGCATCCCCCTCAGTTTCCTCGTTTGTAAATCAGAATCAGAATACCAATCTCTCAGCGTTGTTTTCTCAACAAGAGAAAAAATATATGAAGTGTTCCAGAACAATGCGTGACACACGGAAGGCAGACCGTAAACAGTCATTATTATTATTTTGTTGGAATAATAGCAATAACAATCATTGTATTTATGCCATATAATTATATCTTAATATTTATTATTATTAATGGAAAATATTTTCTATGAGGCTTTTCCTTAAAGTAGCAAAGACAAATATTGTGTTGGCCAAAAAGTTCATTTGGGTTACGGGAACGAACTTTTTTGGCCAACCCAATACTAATGGGCTTTTCTTTCCAAAAAGATAGAAATTAAATTATGGCCAATACTGTGAGCCAAGCAAGCCTGTCGATTATATTCCTATCCAGTTGTAAGTATTGGTCTTCTCTAATAAGACGCTGACACCTTAGAAGAGAAATTTACAATGCCTAAGGCAGATAAGATTTCCTGAAAAGAAAAGTCACAGTCACGTAAGCATTCATTCGTGGGAGAAATATTTCAGTGAATTTAAAGGTTATCTAGTAACCGGTACCATGTCATTTCTACTTTCCTGTCTAGGGCGCAGCACAGATCAGTCATTCCTTGAGGAAAACAGTTTCTCATCCTTCTTTGTCAGTATCTCAGAAGGCTGTGAGGGTTAGACTTGAGTCCCGTATTCTGTGAGCATGTGTCTTCTGAGAGCCAGTCCGGGAAGACTCTGGTGACCAGTGCCAGACGGTGCCGAGCTTTGCGCGCGGACTGGATCTCTTCTAGCATTGAAGGGAAGCTGTCAGATCCAAAGTAGAGTGGCGTCACGTGGGTGTGTAGCCTTGCTGTCAGAAGGTACCTTTGAGTATGTGCTCTGGCCAGAGATGACAGAGTCATCAAGCAGGTAGCGAGGACCCAAAGTCAACTCTCACTACAGTTTAGAAATGTGTAAAGTTGGCTTTGTTGACTGATGACCTGCAACCTTATGAGGATACTACAGTTGGAATCTTAGAGCCGGGATGGACATCAGAGGTTATATGATCCCACGCCCTCATGTACAGGGAGGAGATTGGTACCCAGATACAGAGGAAGGCTGCATAAACAAGGCCGAGGCTGGAGCTAGGCCTGCCACGTGCCAAGTATTGGAACATTGGTCTTCTTCACCCTACACGCTAGTGTCCTGCCTGTGCTCTGGTTTCCATGACCCCCTTTGGAAACTTGCCTTCCTCATTTTGTACTGTTTAAAATTCCTGTGAATTGTGATTTCAGCGAATTCTGACCTACTGGAAAGGATCTGACAGAAGTTTTTCCTCTGAAAGCAATGGTGCTAAATAGCGGTTCTGATCCACCCATGGCCTCTGTTCTCTTCCATTCTCAGTGACATCTTTCCTATTCGTTTATAGGATATAGGTGGTGTGAACTAGTTAGGAAAGGGAAAACATTTTTTCTGTCTCTCCCTCATTTGCCCTTTAACAAACCATCAGACCTCTGTCTGGAACCCGTGTGGCAGAATTTCAAGGACAAATGGTATTTGGGAGTGGAGTGTGAGATCCTTTTTGGAGAAAGAGAGTGCTTCTCTATAAGTATTATTTTTTGAGGGGTATTACTTCAAATGAAAGTCATTTTTTTTCCTGATTTTAAAAACAATATTATGTAGAAAATGCAAGCTATATGGATGTGCATGAAAAATCAGTAACCTTGTGTTAACATTTTGGTGAGTGACCTGCCCTTGTATAGATGTGAGTGTAAGCGCAGCTCTGATAGAAAGGCTAATAGTGTACCTGTTTTCTTTCACTTGGCAGTATCTAGTAGAGATTTTTCAAGTAAATGACTGCAGATGTGCACTGTCCTTTTACATGTCTGCACCTGGCTGTGTCAGGATACCTAAGCATTCTTCTCTCAGGGAATGTTTAGATTGTTTTTAACTTG
Source organism: Leucopleurus acutus (assembly GCF_964270905.1). NCBI lineage: Eukaryota > Metazoa > Chordata > Mammalia > Artiodactyla > Delphinidae > Leucopleurus > Leucopleurus acutus. The sequence continues at coordinate 3,571,206 of NC_139146.1, forward strand.
GGAGGGAAACCCTTTTATTGAACATCCTTATATGTTTTTGCTTGTTTGACCAGTTGACCTTCCTGGCATATGTTTCTAGAAGTGGAATTGTGGATTTAAGGGCATATGTATCGAGTGGTTGTGTCGAAAGCACGACCACCAGCAGGGTCTGAAAGTCTGCTAAGTCCCATCAGCTGAGAGTCAGCGCCTGCCTTACACACCTTTGCAGCACTAGGAAGGGGCCTGTGCTAGTTCGTAAACATTTGTTCGATCCAGCCACTTGTAATGCTTTTCTAGAAACGTGAATAATCCGACTGTTTCAGCATACTAAGGGGAAGCTGAAACACCCTCGTTTCATGAGGGAATCAAACAGCCCCCTTCCAAAAGCACCACGCGGAGGCTTTAACCCTGGCCTGGACTCCTGTTCAGACCTCACCCGGGGAGGACAGTGTGTCAGGTTACATTGTAGGCACCACCTCTCCCCTCCAGATGATAGGAGTGGATGTGGTCCAGCGTGAGAGCGCAGGGTGATGGCGGGCGGGCCTCAGCCCGGGGAGGGGAGTGCAAGGGGATAACTGCCTTCGAGGACGGGGAGGAACGCTGCGCAGATGACCTGGAGTCAGTTATCTTCCTTCATCTGGCGAGAGGAAGGAGTGGGTTGAGCGCACAGCGGCGATTAGTCATTCGCAGAGGACTTCTTGGCTTCAGACTTGAGTTACAGGAAAAGTGGTGGAGTTTCACATTCTGTGGAGCATTGTTCTTGGAAACTGCACTTGGTCGATCCTCAGTTTGGGGCCTCTGTTCTCTTCCACTCTCAGCGACATCTCTCCCATTAGCTTATAGGATGTAGGTGGTGTGAACTAGTTAGGAAAGGGAAAGAGAGCGAGAAACAGAGAATATGAATATGAAAAAGCTCTTTACCGGACAGACCTGGTGCTCGAGAACCCCAGCTGGTCAGGGACAGTGTCTGATCTTGAGCACGAGGTTTTGGACTCTGAGCCTCGCTTCCCATATCTGTAAAGCATCGGGGGATGGAATATCGACCTGGAAGGGTCCCTGGGTGGATGACTGATGTAGCCTGTAACCAGTGCAGAGGCCGCTTAGGACAGTGCCAGGCAGATAGCAGGCGTTTGGAGGATGTTGGCTTTCGTGCCCTTCACCTGTTTCTGTTGACCTAAGGACCAGTGAGGGATGGAACGAGCAGATCCCATATGTGTTCACGGGAAGAAGAGGTGGGTCCGCTTTCGAGTCCTCAGGGACTTCTGAGGGAGTGGTGCTTCAGCCGGTCTTGCTTGAATCTGGGTGGTCCTGAGCCTGCCAGCTCTCCATGCTCTGAAGTTACGGCTTCAAAATCAGGGTGCCTCCGTCTCAGAGTCTGTCAGATTCCTTCTCCAGAGAATAATTTCCAGTTCCTTTCAGAGGTGGGCTCATAGGTGATTTCCTCTTCTCTTTTTTGAGAAGTTTCCCTGGCACACACGAGGAGTGTGGTGAGATTGTGGACAAACGTACTCACGTGTTCAGTCGCTGTGTCCCTGGTGCTTGCCCTGTGATGAGCATGGGTGGGCCTGAGCCGTCTCTGTGCCCCTCGGGGGTCTCCAGTGTAGGACGCAGGCCGTGAAGGGGAAAGTCAGCTTGGGCATCTGGGAGGGCGGTGGCGTGGGGCAGAGGCGGGGAGAGACGCCTGTCTCTGCTCTGGCGGAGGGGTCTGCGAGGGCCAGCGCGCATCTGGTGACAGCCGGCAGGTCGTGTGGATCGAGTGGCGTGGACAGGGCCAGGCTGAGGGTGGCCGTGAGCGGGCGGGCAGCGCAGATCCCGCCAAGAGCCGAACGTTGGGAGCTCTTTGGACGATGTTCTTTTTCTCCAGAGACTTTACAAAGGAGGGAGGAAAATGCCCATCGACACCTGTTAGGTGCAGACCCAGAATTTCCCCCTAACGATCGTGCTCTGTTGTTTCTTCCTTTCTTCGCTCAGCCGCCTGACAGCGGGCCACCACCGCTACCGACATCCTCTCTCCCGGAAGGCTACTACGAGGAGGCCGTGCCGCTGAGTCCCGGGAAGGCTCCGGAATACATCACCTCAAGTGAGTGGCCCCCCGACCTGCCGGGCTGTTGGGGAGCCCTCCCGCTTTTCGGGTGAAGGGGGGTAGGGGCATTACACAACACCGTGGAAATGTGGACTTCAGGAAATTCTGAACCCAAGGAGAGGGGGCTACAGAAAGGGTTTCGAAAAGTCTAAGGTGTCCACCAAGTACCTTCGGTAATTTCAGATCGTTGTCTTTCTTGTGACTCAGATTTCTTGTGAAATCTTGTTGCTGTGGGGGCATGCGTCAGCCAGTGAAACGTGTTCCCTGTGGTCAGAAGAGAATGACTTTCTGAGGCATGTTTTCATGCGGTCCCTCCCCGCCGCCTTGACCAGGGCACGTCCCTCTTAGGCTGCATTCATGGTGCCTCGGAGAAAGCGTGTCTATAAAATAAACACAGAGCAAGCAGGCGTCTCCTCGTAGCTGTTTGTTTGTTTTCAGTTTATTTTTTACTGGAGCGTAGTTGAATCACAATGTTGTGTTAATTCCTGCTGTACAGCAAAGTGACTCAGTTATACGTACATATACATCCTTTTTCCTATTCTTTTCCATTAGGGTTTATCCCAGGGTACTGAACCTAGTTCCCTGTGCTGTACAGTAGGACCTTGTTGTTTATCCGTCCTGTATACACCGGTTTCCATCTATAATCACAAAACCCCACTGCGACCCTCCCCCACCCCCCTTGGCAACCACCGGTCTGTTCTCTACGTCCCTGTTTCTGTTTCACAGACAGGTTCATCTGTGTCCTGTTTTAGATTCTACATGTAAGTGATGTCACATGGTGTTTGTCTTTCTCTCTCTGACTGACTTCAGTTAGTATGATCATCTCTGGTTGCATCCATGTTGCTGCAAATGGCATCATTTTGCCCTTTTTTATGGCCGAGTCATATTCCACTGCGTGTATGCACCACATCTCCTTTACCCATTCATCTGTCGACGGACATTTAGGTTGTTTCCTGTTTCTTTTTTTGTTCCCCATTCATACAGGTTTTACAGGAATGCTTTGGCCTACGTTAGGGCCGTCATGACACGATCGTTAGCTGCCTGCCGGCGCTCAGAAGTGCCCCTTTGTAGGCAGCCGGCCTTCACAGGCACAGAAGGGCAGTGGCGTTGAGCACCTGTTGTAACTACCTCTGGAGTTTGTTTTTAGATCCTTGCCTTTGCTTTTGCTCCCGATACTCTGGCAGCAGGCAGCGTGCTTTGTCTCGCCATGCGGCAGATGTGGCATATCTGAGTGTGCTGCCTTAGGGAATCCAGCTTGCCTTTCCTGTAGAACATGCGTAAAATGGGGAGCGAAGGCGTGATCTGCTCGTGTCACGGAGAGGCCTCCGTGTCTCCGCATCTTGTGTCCCGTTCTCCCACCTCCTCCCTCTGCTCACGGAAGCGCTCTCCGTTGTCGCCGTCGGCCTGTCCCCTGAAGTCTCTGCTTCGTGCAGACTTGGAGTTTTCTGATCTTTCTTTCCCCTGGCAGCAAACAAGCAGGGCCATTTCAGCAAAGCGGAATCTAACTTGATCGTTCCAGGAAATACCCCAGGATGTTTTCTGACCGTGAAGGGGGACACACAGAAGCCAGGCGAGCGGGACCTTAGGCCCTGGAGGGCAGTGGCCTCTCCCGCTCTCCTGTGCCTGTTTGCTCTGGAGCAGGCCGACACAGCCTCGGCCCAGCATCAGTAGAGACTTGAGGGCCTCTTAGTGAATTCTGAATGAGAGAAGGGACAGTTCTGACAAGGAGGCTGTGAAATACTGGGTTTTGAGATCCGAATATTAAATAGTTAAATTTCTCTTTCATTTTAGAACCATTTAGGAAAAATGCATTCAAGTAATTTCTAAGTGTCCACTGTTTCAGAAGATAGTAAATTAATGAGAAAACACGAAAAATTAAACGGCTTGATATAATTCAAAACTTCAGTGGATTCCTCTCTTTCTGAAAACAATGAATAAAGGAAGAACAGTTGCTGATGAGGGTATTTCCCACCGTTGGGAACGTTGGGTCCCAGCCTTCTCCCACCTTCCTTGTCCCGCTCCAACATACTTTCAAGACTAGAGACCGAGAGTAATTCTGTTTGACTTGCGGGGACCTTCGGTCGTCTTCGGTCCGAGAAGGCCCACGCGACCGGTGTGTCGTGTCCTTAACTGCTGAGGTCGGGCCCCTTTGGTTGAGCTAAGCCCAGAGGGAGGGCCGTGGAAGGACTGCTGCCTGGGGAGGGACAGTGGGTCCGCAGTGCCAGCACTTCGCTCAGACGTCTGTGCCTGAGCCTCGGCTGCCGGCCAGGACCCTCCGCGTGGGGAGCCGTGGCTGGGGTCTGCGGCCGGGTCGGGCCAGGGTCGCGCCGCCTTCGCTTACGCATGGGTTTCTGGCCGCTTTGTCGAGCCCCGAGTCAGGCCCGGTTTACTGGAGAAGCAGAACCACGTCGTGGGGCAGGGGCATGTTGTAGACGCGAGACCCTGTGGGGTCGTGGGAACCGGGGCAGACGCGTGCCGGGGGGCCGGCCGGCATCAAGGGGAGCTGCACGAGGCCCGGGGGCGAGGAAGGATGCTGGGAACCCCCCTGCCTCTCACTCCCCAACGCGGGGCCCCGTGCGGGAGGCCGGACCGCGGCTCCATGGAGCCGCACGCGCCTGGCCAGGACCCAGAGGCGCCGGGCAGGGGACCCTGCAGGAGCGCCGATGAGGAAGGCCTGCAGCCCAGCACTTGCGAGCGCAAGCTGCAGCGCCTGGCACCCTCCCGATGTCCAGGTTGCTCACAGACTTCTCTTGTGGCCAGTCCTAGCCCAGAAGCACCCAGCAAAGGGAGTCTGGGGGGGTGCGTCCCAGCCTTGCCGAGGGGATGCAGCGTAAGAGCACCACCACTGCTCCTGGGTCGGCTTGACATCCACGCACCTCTCTACCCGCAGTGGATTTGCAAACGGAGACGGCGGCAGAGTGGTGGTTCAGCGTAACACGGTTCAACTGTGACTGCTGTGACGGAAACTCCCCGACTCCCCAGAGGGTATGACGTCCTCTGTCCACTTTGGGGTGACCTCGTTCTCTTCTGGCCAAGTCACACTCTCCCCTTTGGGAGCCTGCCACTAGAAGATGAAGCCAGGGTCAACTGCCGTTAGCACTTCTCTGTTAGATGGTAGGGGACGTGAGAGGGAAGAAAAGGACTCGATTATACGTACACACATAGAGCCCTATCAGAATATGGACAAGAACCTCGTAAAGGGCTCAGTCCTCACTTCCACAAACGGTCCATGGTCCCAGCTGGTATTTATAACTTCCTGCACGTCCCCTTTGCCTTCAGCAAGCACCTTGGTTGATGGTCCAATACAGTGGCTCAGCTTTCCTTCCTGAAAGGTCTGGGCTCCAGCAGGACTGCCTGTACTGGACAGTGGCAGCGTCCCGCTGACTCGAGTGCTAAGGACGCCCCAGGGATCTGCTGGACCTGGATGTGCTCTTCTCCCCGTGTGTGGTCACAGCTTCTTGGTGGGCGGGACCAGTCACCCAGTCACTGCAGGGACCACTAGTTTGTCTGTTGTCTCCACTTCTCGGTCAGTGGAGCCATCGCTGTGTCCCTTAGAGGGGACATTCTGCCCCTAGAGAGTAAGACCTGTGCGCAGCAGAGCCAACATTTCCAGGAACGGAAGCAGAATTTTAGTGAGCGGATGCCTAGGGGTAATAGTGAGTGGAGTCACTACCATTTCACCCCTGGGTTCCCAGACCTGTGCTCGGAGATATTCTGGAAGATCCCACCCCCCAACCCCACAGGTGTGCCCAGTCAGGCCGGGCCTGAAACGGAATGTTCCGAAGGGACTGCGCTGGTCTCTGCTGCGTCGGCTGCTTCAGGGTGACGAAGACAAGGCGAGACCAGTGAGCTTCATGAGCACAAACCCATTGCCGTCAACTTCAGTTGCTGTAAAATGAGTTCCGGGGTCAGAAGCAAGGCTTCCAGCCCACGCATGACGGTTTCTGCAGGAGCGTCGTGGGCAGCGGGTTTACTTTATCCCCTCCAGTGAGAATAAAGCGCTGCCCCTTCCATGGTGCACGTGGTCCAGGCATAACCTGTGAGTAGGCGGCTGGCTGACAGCCCAGGGAACAGTGTCGTGTGCAGGCAGGACACTCACAAGTGCCAGGAGTCGGATGGCCCTTGTTGAGAGGAAGTCCATGTTGCCGAGTTCCATGTGTCACCTCCGCCCCTGACACCAGCTGCCTGTGCAGGAGTCCATTCACACAAGAAGTCTGGGCAGAGAAGCTCACTGACGTCTATGTAGCGGGTCGTGTGGTTACCTGATGGTGATTCTGGCGAGGCTGCCCCTTGCTAAGCATCCACCCGACGTGCAGGTGCTCACCTCGGGAGCCCTACTCGCAGCCCCTTCCGCAGACCTCCTTGCTGCCAGTCCCTCTCGAGTCTTGACCGTCCAAGCAAATGCCAGGCGTGCCCACGAACCAGTGCAGAGAGAATAGGGGCACAGGCTTCTGAGCCACTTGCTGACTCCCCTCGCTTACGTCTTCAGGGCCTGATGGAGCCCAGTGGACACACGCCTGCTTCGATGCGATGCCACGTGTTCCTCAGCGGGTTGGATGACCCGGAGCCCTTGCGGGGCAGCTCGGGTTGATGGTAACCTGGTGCTCTGCGATCTAGTGTTTAGACTGTACTAGGGCGGCGGCGGCGCGCCCAAGGCCATCTCTCACAATGAAGTGGTTCTCAGCAGAGGCTGCCAACGCTGCGCCCTGAGGTCCTGCGGGTCGGCCCTGAGCTTCACCTGTGAGAGCCTGCCAAAGGCTTCTGTTTCCAAGTTCTAGAGCAGGGTTTCAGCAGAGGAGAAGCAGCACCACGAGGTGGAACGGGAGATTGATTCCAGGGGTTCGACCTCACACGATGGCGGAGCTGTTGAAGGTGTGCCCGAGCACCTGGTCAGAACGGCCGTCGGGAAGGAGAGCTAGAGGAGATAAGGACACGCCGTCGGTGATTCTCTGCTCTCCTCCCCAGCTCTGTGTCTTTCTTAGCTTTCCACGGGACCCTCGTTACCTCCTAACGAAATCCCGACCCCAGCCCTGACACCGGACCCCTTGACATCCTGTTACAGCCCCCAGGAGGAACCCTGGACTCTGTTGGTCCCAAGAGACCTGCCAGTGAGCGGGTCGTCCTGTGGGCTCAGACTGTGGCCCCCGACTGCTTGGTTTGCTGCTAAGTTGGCTGACGTTCTTGTAACGTGATTCCATCAGTCCTGCTCTCTCAGAAGAAGGTGGGCCATGGATTCCAGGCGTGGATCTCAACCCCTGGGTAGCCAGGGGCACGGTCTACTTTTTCAGTTCAGAATCAGGTTTTCACTTCATCCTTCATCAGGATGGGGTCTCGGATGAGTCACCTGCTCTCTCAGCATCCTCGTTCCTTTCCTCTGAGATAAGGATACTGCTCTGTGCCCGCCTCCGGGCGGCTAAGACGGCCAGCAAGGCAGAGGGTGTAAGTGCAGAGCTGGCTTCCTCTTCTTACAGCCTTATCCCACAGCGTACAGATACAAGCATAAAAAATACTGCCTGACACATAGTGAGTGCTCAATAAATACTTGTTGCATGAATGAAATGAAATGTTCCCATTTCTGACTGATGTAGTCATTAATTCTTCTGTTCATTTGTTCGTTCAGTGTTTACTGAATTTGATGTTCTAGAAAATGAGCTAAGCACTGAGGGGTTCACGGCCCCCCAGGCTGCTGTGAGCAGCATCTTTCCAGGATAAACTAGGACTTGCCCCACCGTCCGTCTGAAATCTCTCAGCGAGCCCTGGGCCATGGGGCAGCACGTGGTCTTTCATGGTTTCGTACTTCCTTCCCCATGTGCCACGTGCCCACTGTGCTAAACTTAAAAAACCTTTTATTATAAAATATATTTATAAAAAAGTGCATAAAATATGACTTGCCAGAGTTACCTCTTCGGTCACCCTAGTCTCTTGCTTAAAATCTTTCCTTGACTACTTTATCAGGATTTAAAATTCAATCGAAACTACCAGTCTTTCCATTCCCCCCCCTTAGTAAATAAATCTTTGTGGGGAGAGTAACATGCAAGTGTGACCACGGACTACAAGTCACAGCCCAGTTTCCAGTGAGTTCTGCTGTGTGCAAGGTCAGCCTTTTCTGCCCCTTCTCCCGCCGTGTGCAGCCGCTTGCTTCATCCATGGTTTCTCCTTATCTGTCGCTCATTCCTCGTTTAGGTGTTCATTCCTCACGTGTGTTATGAAAGCAAATGTATTCCAGATGTGTCCGGGGGTTGAGGGGAGTGCAGAGATGAATCAGACACGGCCTCCAGGACCTCATGATCCAGCAGGGCTGAAATTAATAAGATCGCTCATAGTCACTAGTATTTATTCATCACTTTTAAGAAGCCAGCCATCCTTCTGAGGGCTTTGCATTGAATTTCAGTCGATCTAACAGTTCTCCCTTCTATAAATATTTGTTACTGGCCCTGTGCCAGGTAGTTTGTTAAGTGCTGGGACAATCGCATCCAACAGGGCGGCCTCCCTTCCTGCAGGGGACTTAACAGCCTGATGTGGGACAGGCAGACAAACAGAGGTGACAATACAGTGAGATAAGTTTTGTGTTGGGTAGTGTGGAAGCAGAGGGGAGGGGCATTTCACCTGGTGTCTTAGCTCAGGCTGCCGTAACAAAATAGCACAGACTGGGTGATAAAACAGTAGGCATTTATTTTCTCAGAGTTCTAGAGGCTGGAAGCCCACGATCAGGGCTCTGGCATGGTCAGCCTGTGGTGAGGGCTCTCTTCCTGGCTTATGTACATCCGCCTTCGCCCCGTGTCCTCACACGGTAGGGAGAGAGTGTGGGATCTCCCTCTTTCTTTTCTTCTAAGGGGATTGCGACCTCAGTTAACCGTAATTACCTCCTAAAAGTCCTTTCGCCAAATACAGTCACATTGGGATTTGAGCTTCAGCACGTGAATTTGGGGGCACCCAATTCAGTCTATAGCAGTCAGTGCTGGTGATCCAGGGAGGGCTTCAGGGAGGAGGTGCTGTGAGTTAAGTCCTGAGTGATGAGAGCACGTGCCCAGGCAAAGGCAGGAGTCTGAGTGGGATGAGTGCGAAGCCTGGGTGAGAGCGGCGTGTGAGACCCCGAGGTGAGGGAAAGTGGGATCTAGCTAGGAGACTACAGACAACCCGGTATTTAAGTGTGGGTGCATGGCAGAGCCAGAAGGAGGTGTGAACCTTTCTGAAAATTCCACGGATGACCTGGGCGAGGGGTGGCCTTGGGTTGGATCTCGAACCTTAGGAAGGGTTTGTGCGCGTGGCGATGCCCGGAAGGAAGAGGACATTGCAGACTTGAAAGGACTTTAACGTGAAGGCGTGGGTGGGAGTTTTCTCTGGCGAAACTCTCTGCGAGATGGGGGTCGTGGTGCCCGGCAAGAATGCAGCAAGGATTCGACAGCGTAGGGTCTGCAGGTGCTGGGCCCGTATGGAAGAGTCCAGAAGCGGTTTTTGTAAATATGGCATTCTTAGTCACTGCAGTTGAAAGCTCTTCGTTGAGCTTCCGCTGCCCAAGCCTTAGTTATTTTTCCCCTGTTTTTGCTAACTAACGTTTCCCCAGTTACTTGAAGGCAGAAGCCTCTTTCTCATTTATGAATATAATAATGTGCCCTGCAGCCCGTAGGTAGTTCTCAAGGTAAGGCTTTTGTAACCAGGGTTTTTACTTTTATTTCTTATTTTTGACAGATTATGACTCAGATGCAATGAGTAGCTCTTATGAATCATATGACGAAGAGGAGGAAGACGGAAAGGGGAAGAAAACGCGGCACCAGTGGCCCTCGGAGGAGGCCTCCATGGACCTGGTAAAGGACGCCAAGATCTGTGCCTTCCTGCTGCGGAAGAAACGCTTCGGGCAGTGGACCAAGTTACTCTGCGTCATCAAAGACACCAAACTACTGGTAAAGCCTTGCGACTTGGTTGCTCTTGTGTAGAGTCGGTAAGATGTGGTCGGCCGTCTAACTGGGTGGAATGTACACCCAGGCGGGTGGCGGTAACATCGGCGGGAGGGAGAGGGAACAGCGGTCAAGGGCTGGCCCGTGATGGGCCGTCAGTGAGCCCTGGCCGAGGCTACCATGGCTTTAACGCTGTTGGTTTCGCCAGCCCCCCTGAAGCAACCAGCGGGCAAAACCATCCCCATCTGGAGCCAGCGTCTGCGGTTCATGTCAGTGGAAATGCACGCTGCTTTAACTTGCCAGAGGTCGCAGGGTGGATTTTCTCATTTGTAGTGAGTCAGTGAATTCCTCAAAGCCAGGTCATCGAAGTGGGCCGGGCAGGCCAGGCGAGGTCTGGGGGAGAGTGCCCAGGAAAGGAAATTCTTTTGGAAAGCAAAAGGCTGACTCTTTTTTTTCTTTTCTTGTAACTCAGAGAGGCAGAATAGAAAGACAGAGTAAGTAACAGAGGAACGGAGACAGGAGGACAGAGACCCTTTGCTGTACGTGTTAGTCTACCAGGGAACCCAGTAAGGAAGCAAGAGCCTTTGAGACACACCGTCTGTCCCTCCTCCTTCCTTCCCAGCTGTAGAAACCATGGCTGGTTATTGGCATTGTGAATGTTAAGAGTGTGTTATTGTATTTTGTTTTCCCTTCAAATTAACCTTGAGGAAAAAAAATCACTCAGAAGTATATTAAAACAGAACACATGAGAATGGATGATTCTGTAAGTCACTTTTGGAGCAGATAACCCCCTTTAAAAAAAGAGTCTCATCTGTGAATTATGGGAATCTGATTTACTAGATTCTTAGGACATTGTATGTTTTTTAATTAATGGTTTTGTTAAAAAAAAATTTTTTTTTTAAACAGTGCAAGTACATGTTTTTTCCACATGTGTGGCCTGAATTTCTCCCAAATTTAGAATATGCCAAAAGTGATGATGCCATGGGGGAATTTTAAAGTAAAGAACGAAAGAAAAAAAAAGATGAAAAAGATTAATATGGTCCGTATTTACAATCTGACATAATGGCTGCAAGAAGTGGATATATTATATAAACATTTTAAAACTGCACAGTCGACTCTCATGTAAAACGCACTGTGGGCAGCTTGCGGTGGAGGGTAGGGTTAGCGGACATCGGACCCTCTGCCCAGCCCCCGCTCCACCACCCCTGCTCTCGTCTCCTCCCTCCCTCCCTCCCTCTTCATCTTCTGTTTCTTGCATCACCTACCGGGTTTCCCATCTTCCAAACCAGGATGATAATGCCTGCCATTCATAGGAGTCGTAAATATTTAAGAAGAGATTAATGGAAAGCCATGTGAAAGCACCGTCTTTGATGAAATGCAGAATCAAAGTTTCATTAAGAAGCATTTTTTCGTTCAAAAATGACCTATGATCCAACCGCCCAAATGACCCCTGTTGATGGTGAAAAAAAAAATCGACAGAACAGAAAGCCAGCCTCTTCCCCTAAGTGCTCCCGGCCTGTCTTCGCACAGGCACCACCATGACCAGCTGTTTTGAGTAGCCTTCCAGAACCTGTTCGTTTCTATGCCCAGGCAGCTCTCTGGTGGACAGACCCGTTCGGTTCCCTCACTTGTGGGGACGGCTGCCGGCAGACAGCTACCCAAGGTCACGTCCCTTCCCAGGGCGTCTGCATCCGCTGTGATCCTGAGTGTGAGTGCCCCGCCTCGTGGGACCAGCCTGCAGGCGCGGTCCAGCTCCAGATCTCCCGTGGGGTTCCTCAGGGCCTTGTATTTGGACTGCACTGAAGCGTACCTTCTTCCTGTACCCAGTCCCCGTCCTCCTACAGGTTTAGCTCTTAAATAAATGCCCCTTAATAAATACCCCGTTTTACAGTCATCTTCCCTGGGAATCCAACCTGCAGGGAGCTCCAGACGTTACTGTATGGTATTACTGATAACATGTCCATTTTGAAGTGTTTAACTTAAGCAAAAATATAAGCTATAAAATTTCCTGGGACTTCCCTGGTGGTGCAGTAGTTAAGAATCCGCCTCCCAGTTCAGGAGACACGGGTTCAAGCCCTGGTCCGGGAAGATCCCACATGCCGCGGAGCAACTAAGCCCGTGTGCCACAACTACTGAGCCTGTGCTCTAGAGCCCGCGAGCCACAACTGCTGAGGCCCAAGCGCCACAACTATTGAAGCCCGCGAGCCTAGAGCCCGTGCGCCCTAACAAGAGAAGCCACCGCAATGAGAAGCCCGCGCGCCACAACGAAGAGGAGTCCCTGCTCGCCACAGCTAGAGAAAGCCCGTGCGTAGCAATGAAGACCCAACACAGCCAAAAATAAATAAATAAATTCATTTAATTAAAAAAAAAAAATTTCCTTTCCAATTCCTCCTACTGTTAGTTTCCTTTTCACTTTTTTTTTTGCACATACCGAGAATGTGAAAAGTCTGGTAAATGGTAAACATTCATAGCAACCTGAGATTAGTTGTTTTTGGTGTATTTTTTTTTCCTTTTTAGGCAGGGTGGCCATCAGTTTTACTTCTTAAAAAAGTGGGTATCTTCCATACCTGTGCCATTTAGGAGCCAAGGTCTTAGAACCGTAAAACAGGAAAGGGCTCTAGAAAGCATTTCTGAAAAGAAGCATCTGTTTATTCATTCCTTCGTCAGTAGGTGGATTAGGGTCCTGGGTGCAGGCTCTGCACTCACAAAGTTTGGGGCCAGAGCCCTGGCTCTGCCACTGTTCAGGATGCCTGATTTTGGACTAGTTTCCCAACCACCAGAACCTCCATTTCCTAATCTGCAAAATGGACAAACGTGACGATTAAATGAGATGTATGAAATGCCTCACATAAGGTAGACACTCAATATTTGGTAGCCCCTGTTATTGTTGCTAATTCTTTAATAATAATGTAATTCAATAAAATAATAATAAAAACAGCAATAAATCATTTCACAAAAAAGGAAGCAGGCTCAGAAGTCTTAAACGACTTGTGGGAACCCGGATTAAATTAGTCGCAGAGCTGGGACCCAGACACCTGAACTCTTAGAGCACGTATTGCCATTACGGGCTGTGCTTTTGGTCCCCAGTAATGCAGTGAGCCCTGGGCAGGAGGGGAAGCCTTTGGACAAAGATCTGGTTTGAGAGGTCTAGATCAAGCGAGAGTGATGGGAACTCAGTGTCCGTGTCCCCACAGCACTGAAAGCTCTAGGGCGAATGTCAGTGATGCAGACGGAGCAGCGTGCGTTTTGGACCCTCTACTCAACCAGAAAGCACAGCTTTGCAGACTTTTTTGTCCGTTATATGTTGATATGTATACTCTTCATAAAATCATTCACCTGTCTTTCAGAAGGAGGATAGGGATGGGATAGGAGGACAGCAAACAACATAGGTTGTGGAGTAAAGTATCCAAGGTCCTGTCTGCCAATAGGGCGGCAGCGCCGTTTCAGCAATTCTAGTATCTTCGTGTCGCTTAATGGGGAAGCTCCACTAGAACATAAGCTCCATCAGAGCAGGGACTTTGTTTCCCACCGACTCATCTCCTGGGTGCTTGGTAAATTCTGCTGAATTAATGAGCAGATGTTTTTGCACGCACATGGAGGGGAGGTGCTGGTGTGGAGCGGTGCTCTGTATGTGAGTCCCAGTGTCTGCAGGTCGCTCTTCCCATCTCTGAGTATCTCCACCCTTCAGTCGGACCTCCAGGTGCTTCGCCAGTACTCCTGTTTTCATTGTGCCGGAGTTTTATCAGTGTTTCTGCTTGGACTTCCTTACAGCCTAACTTTGATTTCTCCTGTCCAATGCAGTGCTACAAAAGTTCCAAGGACCAGCAGCCCCAGATGGAACTGCCGCTCCAAGGTTGCAACATTACATACATCCCAAAAGACAGCAAAAAGAAGAAGCACGAATTGAAAATTACTCAGCAGGGAACAGACCCACTTGTTCTTGCTGTCCAGAGCAAGGAGCAGGCCGAACAGTGGCTGAAGGTAACTTGTTGCTTTTGTTTCTGAGACATTTTCTTTCCCAAACCTCTTTCTGAGATCTGTTTTATTGAATTTGTACTTTTTTCCAGGCGTAGGTGAACAATGGATTAACCTGAATAGTTTTGTCTTTGATAGTGGAATATTCTGATTACTTTGAGGTTAATCACTTTAAATTTTGTCTTCAAAAGGCAATATACCCCCTGTTTACAGGCTGCTTCTAGAGGTTTCTTTTTTTTTTTTAACAACTTTATTGGAATATAATTGCTTTACATTGTTGTGTTAGTTGCTGCTGTATAACAAAGTGAATCAGCTATACGTATACATATATCCCCATATCTCCTCCCTCTAGCGTCTCCCTCCCACCCTCCTTATCCCACCCCTCTAGGTGGTCACAAAGCACCGAGCTGATCTCCCTGTGCTATGCGGCTGCTTCCCACTAGCTATCTGTTTTACATTTGGTGCTGTATATATGTCCATGCCACTCTCTCACTTTGTCACAGCTTACCCTTCCTCCTCCCTGTGTCCTCAAGTCCGTTCTCTACGTCAGTGTCTTTATTCCTGTCCTGCCCCTAGGTTCTTCAGAACCTTTTTTTTTTAGATTCCATATATATGTGTTAGCATACGGTATTTGTTTTTCTCTTTCTGACTTACTTCACTGTGTATGACAGACTCTAGGTCTATCCACCTCACTACAAATAAATGAGTTTCGTTTCTTTTTATGGCTGAGTAATATTCCATTGTATATACGTGCCACATCTTCTTTATCCATTCATCTGTCGATGGACACTTAGGTTGCTTCCATGTCCTGGATATTGTAAATAGTGCTACAATGAACATTGTGGTACATGACTTTTTTAATTATGGTTTTCTCATGGTGTATGCCCAGTAGTGGGATTGCTGGGTCATATGGTAGTTCTATTTTTAGTTTTTGGTTTTTTATTTTGCGTTACGCGGGCCTCTCACTGTTGTGGCCTCTCCTGTTGCGGGGCACAGGTTCCGGACGCGCAGTCTCAGCGGCCACGGCTCACGGGCCCAGCCGCTCCGCGGCATGTGGGATCTTCCTGGACGGGGGAATGAACCTACGTCCCCTGCATCGGCAGGCGGACTCTCAACCACTGCGCCACCAGGGGAGCCCTATTTTTAGTTTTTTAAGGAACCTCCATACTGTTCTCCATAGTGGCTGTATCAGTTTACATTCCCAGTGCAAGAGGGTTCCCTTTTCTCCACACCCTCTCCAGCATTTACTGTTTGTAGATATTTTGATGATGGCCATTCTGGCCAGTGTGAGGTGATACCTCATTGTAGTTTTGATTTGCATTTCTCTAATGATTAGTGATGTTGAGCATCCTTTCATGTGTTTGTTGGCAATCTGTATATCTTCTTTGGAGAAATGTCTACAAAGCTACAGTAATCAAGACAGTATGGTACTGGCATAAAAACAGAAATATAGATCAATGGAACAGGATAGAAAGCCCAGAGATAAACCCATGCACATATGGTCACCTTATCTTTGATAAAGGAGGCAAGAATATACGATAGAGAAAAGACAGCCTCTTCAATAAGTGGTGCTGGGAAAACTGGACAGCTACATGTGAAAGAATGAAGTTAGAACACTCCCTAACACTATACACAAAAATAAACTCAAAATGGATTGAAGGCCTAAATGTAAGGCCAGACACTATAAAACTCTTAGAGGAAGACACAGGCAGAACACTCTATGACATAAATCACAGCAAGATCCTTTTTGATCCACCTCCTAGAGAAATGGAAATAAAACCAAAAATAAACAAATGGGACCTAATGAAACTTAAAAGCTTTTGCACAGCAAAGGAAACCATAACCAAGACGAAAAGACAACCCTCAGAATGGGAGGAAATATTTGCAAACGAAGCAGCTGACAAACGATTAATCTCCAAAGTATACAAGCAGCTCATGCAGCTCAATATCCAAAAAACAAACAACCCAATCCAAAAACGGGCAGAAGACCTAAATAGACATTTCTCCAAGGAGGATAGAGCTTTCTCTTTTACTTTGATTTTCTGGTTTCACTTTATTGTATCTGGATGTCAATTCTTTTTTATTTATTCTGCTTGGGATTCCCTGGGATTTTTAAATCTGTGGATTGGTATTTTTCTGTTTTAGAAACAATTTTCAGCCATTTCCCTTAAAATATAACTTTGCCCATTTCCTCCTCTCCCCCAACTAATTTAAATATATGTTAGACTTTTTCACTATATTCCACTTTTATCTTCTCTTTGTGTTTTACTATCCTTTTTTTCCCTTTAGTCTGGTTAATTTTTTCTTGTTACTTTCCAGCTCACTATGTCTCTCTTTAGCTGGCTCTAATCTGCTGTTAAGTTTGTTCCCGTTCACTGGATTCTTAATTTTGTTTATGGTAGTTTCCAGTTCTTGAATTTCTGGTTGTTTCTTTTTAGGAATGTTTGTTTGGCTTTTCTCTCCAATAACAAGCACATAACAGACATAATTGTTTTGACAGTGGTTTTGGTTGAGTTTGAACCTGGTTCTGTTATCTGTTGTGCCTTTTCTTGTTCATGTCATTTTGTCTTCTTGCATGCCCGGTTATCTAATGATCATGCTGGGCATTATATTTGGAAAAAAATATTATAATCATTTTTAATAACAGCTTATTGAAGTATAATTCACATTTCATGCAATTCATCCTTTTAACATCTGATTCAGTGGTTTTTAGTATATTCACAGAGTTGTGCAACTATCACCATAATCTAATTTCAGAACATTTTCATGAACCCAAAGAGAAAAGCTGTCCTCACTATGCTAGCGGTCATTTCCCCCAGCCCCATCCCCAGACAACCACTCATCTGCTTTCTGTCCCTACAGATTTGCCAATGCACTCATACAAAATATGTCCTTTTGTGACTGTCTTCTTTTACTTAGCATAATGTTCTCAAGGTTCACCCATGTTGTATATGGATTAATATCTCATTCCTTTTCATTGCTTTTTGTGTCATTTCTAAGAAACCATTGTTTAATCCTAGGCCTTAAGATTTACACCTATATTTTCTTGTAATAGCCTTATAGTGTTAGCTCATAAATATAGTCTGTGATCCATTTTGATGTAGTGTTTGCTTGTAGTGTGAGGTAGGGGTCCAATTTCATTCTTTTTCTTGTGTGTGTCTAGTTGTCCTTAAAGAAATAATTTGATTCTCAGCGCAGTGCTTTTTTCTATCCAAGAGCATTTGCCTGTGCCACATGCTTGAGGGGGCAGTAGGTCTCCAAAATCAGTTAAATTTAATTTCAGAGCTTGAGATTTTCAGAGCCATCCAGGTGACTTGAAGTCAGCCTGCAGTCCATTCAAGGGCAGGCTTATTTATTATTTTTTTTTGCGGTACACGGGCCTCTCACTGTTGTGGCCTCTCCCGTTGCGGAGCACAGGCTCCGGACGCGCAGGCTCAGCGGCCATGGCTCACAGGCCCAGCCGCTCCGCAGCATGTGGGATCTTCCCGGACCAGGGCACAAACCCGTGTCCCCTGCATCGGCAGGCGGACTCTCAACCACTGCGCCACCAGGGAAGCCCGGGCAGGCTTATTTTTATTACAGTCTTACTCTAGCTACTAATCTTGGGGCCCTAATATTAAGCGTGAGGGTTTTGCCAGGGGCCTTATCCTTGGCGAGCCCTGGACTCCAGCTTTCGGTCCCTATTCCGCCGGAGCTGTCAGGGT
Organism: Leucopleurus acutus; assembly: GCF_964270905.1. Taxonomy (NCBI): domain Eukaryota; kingdom Metazoa; phylum Chordata; class Mammalia; order Artiodactyla; family Delphinidae; genus Leucopleurus; species Leucopleurus acutus. Next base: position 3,588,842 of record NC_139146.1, read on the forward strand.
GCTACCTAGCTTCTTGGCTCCCTCCTCTGGGGGGTATCAAAGGCAGTCCCGGCTGCTGGGCTGCTTCTCTGGATTCCCGTATACTTTTGGATCATGACCAGGTAATTCCACACTATGATAATAGCTCTTTTCTTGCTCTTAGGAAGATGCTGTGTATATCTCATCTTGCTTTCCTCATTGTCTTTATCAGGAGAATTGGTCCAAACCTTCTAGTCCATCATTGCCTGCTAGTACTTGCTTTGAAAAACCGGTTGGGAGTGGGTGGGAAAGCCTCATGAGACATTTTATCACAATGATTCTTGTAACATGCCAGCATCCTTTAAACTTTGAGCCTCACTTCCCTCTCATCCCCCAGGAAAGTATAAGGGTCAGACTCTGTGATGACAGCAATGATGGTTTCTGTTGGCGCAGAACACATAGATGTGGCTTTTCTCATCTCTGTAATTTGGGAGATGGAGCAGAGCATTTTTTTATTTAATGGGAGTCCTGTGATCAGGAGTTTCTGCTGCTGAATTTGCTTAGCCTTCCAGACACAGAATCTTAATACGTTACATGTCAACCACTGGTGTTACCAAAGTACTTTTCCATCATTATTATCTCTTAATCCTCAAAACCGCTGCCTGAAAAAGGTGTTACTATTGGCCATTTCGTTTTACAGGTGAGATACCAAGTCCCAGGTAGACGGGATGTCACAGTGATCAACCGGTGATGGGGCCAGGAGTTGACCTCTGAATTTCCTGACGTCATTTTCATTTTCATTCTGCTGGGCCATCTTGACAATTTGCCGTTCTCTCTTTTTATTCCTCACTTCTAGGTTCTTAGCACCATTCCTTCAGTAAGGAGGGAGAGAATGAGGAGGTAAACGAGGAGCCTTATATGTGATTCTGTTTTCTTCACCTGGTCCCAGTCTTGGTTACCTGTATCTGGCCTTCTGCATTTTTGTGTTTACCTGTTCCCTAGTGGAGAACCCAAGAAAGGACACTCTGAAACCTAAGCTTTCTTCTCTTTTCCATCTGTTCTCGCAGTCTGTTGAGTATTTTATGCGTACTAACGAGCAGCTCCCTTGTTAATGGTATTGGTCTAACATGAAGTCATCTAGCGTTCACTGGGTTTTACTGTTTCACTGGGAAATAGGAATGAGCGGACAGTGCAGCTCACAAATAGACAAAGACAAAACTTTTTCAAGATGTCAGATGCTGATGGGGTGAAATAGTCTTACACCTTATTGCAGCAGATGTGAGATACAGATCACAGGCCCTTAGCTGATTATAGAGTGATGACTCTGTCAATGGGAGCTTAACTGCAAAAACTCTTTAGCATTTGCTGATATTGCTTTAAAAAGAAGTAAATACTTGGTAAGTTATCTTTTTCTAAAGGGTTTAACTTGATTAATTACTCCACTTAATGTTTGTGCTTTACTTCCATTGCATATTGTAATACAAGAACCTAAGAAGTCTTCATTAGAAATGGAAGTCTGATGACAAAACTGCTTTCAATCTATCAGTTACAGAATTTTAATTTTTTAAAATCAGCAGAGACCTGAGACGTTTTAGTTTAGTTTCATCCAGATATTGTTGTTAGATTGGCTGCCTTATCAGAATCAACTGGAAATTAAAAAAAAAAAACAACCAATAAACAAAAAAACAATCCTAATCCCTAATGATTAGATTCATTTGGGACCTAAGAACTTTTTTTCTTTTTACTTTATATCTTTTACCCTTTTTAAGATCCAAAAAGCCACAGATGTAATTGAAACATGCCTGCCCTATTAATTCTCTCTCCCTCCCTCGATTGTGTCTTTTTATTCTTTTTGAACCATTTATAAGGGCTTTATCATTAGTAAAGATGTTAATCATTAAAAATAAAAATTCTCTCCGTCTTCCAAGGTTACTTGTATCTTTGAATTTGGTCTTTATTATTATCTAGGTGTACTTTAGAAATACTTTTTACTTACAATGTCTGTACTCATAAACAAGAAATGATGTTATTTTTCGTGTTTAAAATTTCCACGTAAATGGCTTCAAACTGCACGTGTTCTGCATCCAGCTTTTTTCCCTCATTTGCTTGCACGCTCACTGTCACGGGCAGTGTTCAGTGAGCATTCTCGTGCGGGTCACCTGGTCTCGGCGTCCTGGTTTCTCTAGGATGGAGACTGTATGTTGGAATTGCTGGTGTTGATATGTGCACACCTTCAGCATTACTAGAGCCTCGCAAATTGTTCTCCAGGGTTGTTTGTACGGTTGTCCTTCTGCCAGCAATGTGTGAGAGCAATCACTTTGTATGTCTCTCTTGAGTTTCTTTGTACCTATGCAGCAAATAGAAATGCAAATTTCAATACCCGTCCCCCCACCCTCATAAAAAGGGTGCAGAAACAAGGTTCTGCACCTTGTTTTTTTTTCCTAAACAGAGTATCTTGGAGATTTTTTTTCTCCAAGTTAGAGGATAGAGCACTTTTCCCCTTTTACAATACATAGCATTTCATTTTATAAATAGAATATACTTTAAAAAAATCTTATCTTCTATTTGTGGATATGGGGTTGTTGTCATTCTTTTGATGTGACAGGGAGTTCTATAATGTTAATCCTGTGCCCGCATCATCTCACAGTTTTGCTAGTCTGTAGACTGTATTTCCAAACAGAGGAATTGTTTACATGAAGGTTATAAGCAATTGTAATTTTGAGATACAGTTGAATCACTTCGTAGGTTTACCAGTTTACCTTCCCACCAACAGTATGTGGGTGCGTTTCCCCCCACCAGTGTGTGAGTGCCTTTTCCTCCCAAAAGCATGTGAGTGCCTTTTCCCGCTACTGTCCTGCCAGCAGCCTGTGTTATCAACTTTTGAATTTTTGCCAGGCTGATAAGGGAAAATGATATCTCATCTAGCTTTAATCCGCATTTCTCTCATTATGAGTGACATTGAGCATCGTTTTATAGGGTTCAAGAGCCTATGGCTGTATTACTGTTTCCGTGAACTGTCTGTTTATATCCTTTGCCCTTTTTGTAGATATTCTGCGCAGTAATCTATTTTTAAGGAACCTCCTGATGCCCGATGCCAAGCCAGGTTTGGTAATCACAGCTCTAGCTCAGCCTACTCATTTCCACTCGGATAAAAGTCCTCATGGAAGAGAGCATTTGAGAGCAAGTAAGTGTTTCTGCAGGCAGATAGGCTGTTAAGGCAAATGGCATTCCACAGCCATTTCCACTAAAGTTTTATTTGACTCTTATAACTGCTTCTGAAGTTCATTATAATAAATATAAAGGAGCCGGGAAGGAGAAGGTGGTGAGCCAGCACTGTGTAGAAAGACAGTGTCACTAGAGCTCAGGTTGGAGTCCGACGCTGAGTTCTGACCTCAGCCCCGCCAGTCACTCGCTGAGTGTCTTAGATGAGCTATTTGACTTCTCCGTGCCTCAGTTTTCTCGTCTATGAAAATGCGAGGGGTTGAAAGTAGTGCCTGCTTTTTAGGGTTGCTGTGAGGCTGCAACCGTGTTAAGATATGAAGTGTTTAGAAGAGCAGCTCGCCTGTATGAGCACGTATGTAGGTGCGAGCTGCTGTTATTGGTGGTGTTAATAAACATACGAGCTCCTGTTGAAATCCGTTTGGAAATCAAGATGACAGCAGGATGTTTTTAGGGGCCAGAGCTACGAGTGTTCACAGCCCTTCCTCCCACCCTCCTTTGCCCAGACCTGCAGGGAGTCTGGGAAACATCCTCCTGTGTGCCCATAGGGAGGAAACCATGTGCCAGTCATCTGCCGTATCCCCTATTGCAAATAAATTAGTAAACATCCCAAAACAACTCTTAAAGGTCTATACCAAAGAGAATGTTCAAGGGAAATTGGCTGCACTGTAGACACCACTGTCCTTTTCTAGTGAGAATCCGTGAGAGTCCTAATGCTGACCTTGGTAAATTGCATCCGTCCTTTTCTTGCTTTTCCCCCCCATTCCCTGCTGGGGAATGTAGGGGTTTTACAGCACCTCCTGGTTTCAAGCAGTTTTAGAGGAATACAGTTGAAAAGAGTTTTCAGCATGATTTAATGTGCTGGGAGAGTATCGTTGTGGTTTTGCCAGACTTCTCAAGGAGGATCACAAACAAGTTTATCGTATACTTGAGCTCATAGAACCTGACCCTGTGTGTCCTTGAAGAAAGGTTGATCTTAGTTCCCCGACCAGGGATCAAACCTGCGCCCCCTGCAGTGGAAGAGTCTTAACCACTGGACTGCCAGGGAAGTCCCAAGAAAGGTCTTTCGTATTCTCCCAGGCATCTCCCCTTACTTTGTTTCTTCCTGAAGAAGGGCCTTCATGTAGTGTCATCATTTCATTTCACCCTAAAGAAATTAATAAAATAAAATGATTTCTTGTAGAGCAGACCTTCTGGAAATAACTCCTTTCAGCTTTTTGTTTGTTTGGTTTTTTCTTCTCCTTTCAGCTTTGACTAGAAATGTCTTTATTTCACCTTAACTTTTGGTGAGAAGTTAGCCATCACTTGTATCAATTGTGCCTTTGAATGTGATGTGTCATTTTTCTTTTTCGTGGCTCCCTTTAAGATTTGCTTTTTTAATCTTTGGTTTTCAGCACTTGACTGTGAGGTGTCTGGGTGTGGCTCTATAGGTTTTTATCTTTCTCAGAGCTTTTTTTTGTTCTGTGGGTTGATGTCTTTCATTGGTTTTGGACCGTTTTTGGCCATTATCTTTTCAAATATTTTTCTGGCTCATTTTTTCTCTCCTCTCCTTTTAAAATTTGTTGGTACATGTTAGGTCATTTGGAATATCCCATGGATTTTGGATTCTCTGTTCTGTTTTTCTTCACTCTTCTGTGTGTTTCAGTTTGGGTGGATACTTGAGATTTACCCATCCTCAAGTTTATTGGTCCTTTCCTCTTCTGTGTCCAGTGTGCCCTTAAGCCCATCTTATGAATTATTCTTTTGTGACATCCTATTTTTCATTTCTAGCATTCTTCTTTGGCTTTTTCAAAAAAAATAGTTTCCATCTCTCTTCTGAAATTCTGTATCTCTTCACACATGTCTTAATGCCTTTTTCACGATCCGTTTTGACTTCCTATCATAGTTATTTTAAAGTGTTTTGTAATTCTGGTATTTGGATCATCTCTAGGACTGTTTCTATTGAATTTGTCTCATGAGTTTACATTGTATTCCATCTGCTTTGTGTAAAAGAACAGTAGAGACTGAAGTAATTACTGTTTCCTCCAGAAAAGGATGTGCCCCTTCTCCCGTCTGCTGCTCATAGGTGGGCTGCCTCCGTCTCACTAGTTGAGGCAGACCTGGACTGGGCTGCAGCTTTACTTTCATTCACTTTGCTATTGCCTTCACATGGTTTCAGGGCTGGATCCGGAATTTTCCATCAGCGTGGCTCAGGTTCTGAGCTGTGGTGGAAGTCTGGAGGTCTCTGTGTGCTACAGACACATGCTAGCTTTCTGGACCAGCTTGGTTTTCTTTTTGGCCTGATGCTGGCCAGCTCTTTGGTTTGCTGGGGTATTCTCTCTGTTCTCTCTGAAAAATTCTCTCTGAATTTTTTTAGAGCTCACCCACCTTGTTTTAGTTGTCAAGGTGAGAGTGGTGGCCTGCGTGCCTTTCTATGTGGCAACCAGAAGTCAAGATACCATGTGCTGCCCCTTTTTCTTCATCAGTCTTGCCAGAAGTTTATCTATCTTATTAGTTCTTTCAAAAAAACCAAATTTTTCCTCTGTTGATTTTTCTCTATAGTACTGTTGTTTTCTATTTTATTAAGTTCTCTTCTTTCACTTTGTTTTGGCTTAATTTTCTGTAATTATCCCAACTTCTTGAATTGTGTACTTAGATAATTGATTGTTAGCCCTTTCCATATGTGTGTGTGTGTGTGTGTGTGTGTGTATATATATGGATTTAAAGCTATGCATTTCCCTCTAAGTACAGTTTTAGCTGCATCCTCTATTTTGATTTTTTTGTGTGCGTGTTTTTTTCATTCAGTTTAGTGGGTTTTTTTGTTTTGTTTTTTGGCTGCAGTGGGTCTTTGTTACTGAACGTGGGCCTTCTCTAGTTGCAGCGAGTGGGGACTACTCTTCGTTGCGGTGGTGGGCTTCTCATTGTAGCGGCTTCTCTTATTGCAGAGCATGGGCTCTAGGCGCATGGGCTTCAGTAGTTGTGGCATGTGGGCTCTAGAGCGTAGGCGCAGTAGCTGTGGCACACAGGCTTAGTTGCTCCACAGCACATGGGATCTTCCCAGACCAGGAATCAAATCCGTGTCCCCTGCATTGGCAGGCAGATTCTTAACCACGGCACCACCAGGGAAGTCCCCTATCATTCAATTGAAAATATTTCCTAATATCTGTTGTGATTCCCCTTTTTACTAATGGTTTATTTGGGAATATGTTGCATAGTTTCCAAGTATTCAGTGATTTTTTAAAGAATTACCTGATTGTTTTACATTTCTAGTTTAATTCCACTCTAGTCACAGAAGTTTATATGTTTCACAAAGTAGAAATTTATAGACTTGGTCTATTGCTCAGCATGTAGTCAGTTTTGGTAAGTGTTCAGTGTCTACTTGTAAGGGATGTGTATTATGCATTTGCTTGGTGTACTCTTCTATGTATGGCTGTTAGATCACAGTCATTAATTGTCATGTTCAAATCTTCTATATCCTTACTAATTTATTTATTTGTTTTATCAGTTACTCAGAGAGAGAGATGTGGGAATATCTACCACTTTGATTATGAATTTATCTATGTCTTTTTTATTTCTGTTAGTTTTTGCTTAGTATTTTTGAGGCTATGTTATTTGTTGCATACAAAATTTAAATGGTTATATTTACTGGTAGTTAAAACCTGAAATGTCCCTCTTCCTCTCAGTGTTTCTTGCCTTAAAGAATTACTCTCTGATTAATCTGTAGATTAATTATCTTCCTTAATGGTACCTTTTGATGAACAGGAATTGTTAAATCTGAAATCTGGTGTACCAGTCTTTACTTCTGTAGTCAGTACTTTTTGCATCCTGCCCACCCCACCCCCCCAATTTTAGCATATTCCAAGCCACCAAGATAGAACCTGCTATTTTCTTCCAGAATTTTACTGGCTCAGTCTTTACATTTAGGTCTCTGATTCATGCATGTTGGTTTTCATGTACAGGATGAGATACGGGAGTCCAGATTCATTTCCTTCCATATGCATAGTCCGTTGTTTTAGTACCATTGGAATGAGCTTAATTGCCACAATTGGAAATCAGTTGATTGTGTAATGCGTGGGTCCTTTTCTGGGCTCCTCGTTCTGTGTCGTTCGTCTGTTTGTATGTCCTCACGTCGCTGCCACGTTGTCGTGATTGCTGCAGCTTTAGAGAGAGCCTTGAAAACGGCTAGGACGTGGCTTCCAACTTTTTTTTCTAAACGATTAAAACCTTTGAAGTCATAGTTTTATGTGTAAGAAGTCAATGCTGTCATCATGTTTTTTTATTTCACCTTGTCAAGGCCACATCTTTATGATTGAAGTAGATTCTTCTTCTTAAAGAACTATCGTAAAAGAAGCAACCCTGCTTTATCTTGATGATAGCGTGTTAGAGTGGCAGAAGATTGAATGAAAAGTCTGGAAATCTGGAGTATATTCTGAGAATGCCTTTAACTCATTATGATATTTTTGGTCAGCAAACTCTTTCCCCTTTATCTATCAAGTGGAAATAACACTGACCAGAATGGTCCAAAAGCTAGAATGAAAAGGTTACATAAACGCACTCTTAGAACTGTAACAAACAGTTGAAATTTGTGATTTATTACTACCACGTCTTAGGATTCCTTCTGTGAAAATTCTGACAACTCTCTGTCATGAATTGCTTTGTAAGACAGATGCCAGGTCTTTTATTCATATAAACTCCTCTTCTCCCGCACTGTCCTAAACCTATTATCCAGGTGTTCAGTATTTCGAAACGTGGCTTCAGTGTAACAATTAAAGACCTTTTTGGTAAGTCACACGCACTCCCTCTGTCAGGTATGAGAAGCCTGGGGCCTCTGTTGGGCCAGTACAGGACTTGACAGACGCTTCTCCAAGGATCGTTACCAAATTTGTTTCTGTCCTTTTGGTCTGCAACTTCCATTACCAGCAGCTCTTGCCAGAGTTCCCTCTCGGTGCGTGTGTGTGCAGATGCTGAAAACATGAACCATCTTGTTGGGGTCACTCAGAAGACAAGAGTCAATATTCCCAGAAATGGAGTGGTCAGATTTCCTTAAAAAATGTGCAGAGATTGTGTTTCTGGAGATGCAGGCTCAAGTTAAAAGCAAACAAAAATACCACAGAACATATAACAATTTGTATTTTGAGGGATTTGTGATTCTGAATTTGGATCCAGTTCTCTTAAATACGTATTGAACTTCTCACAGAACATGGCTCTTTCAAAAGAAGTATATTAGTGTAAAAACCTCATTTGCAGCTATTTGAGAAATCGGGTGATAAACCTTTTATTTACTACTTCCGAATGAACTCTGCGGGGGCAATACGGCAATAAACAGCAATCAGAGAAGAAAGACAGTTCCGTGAAGATAACCTGAAATAATCCAACCGTTTGATAAAACCCATGGAAAGAAAGACTGGTTTCTCTCATTGATCTTTTCAGCAGTGCCTTTCTCTGTACCTGGGATGTAATTACTATTATTAAACAAACAGTCTCATGTTGCTGGGCTACCATGAATAACCCCACCTGGCCCCAGGCGTGCTGGGTCTCCTCTGGTCTACCGAACCCACCTCATTCTGTTCTCTCCACGAGGAATTCAAGTCCTAGACGGGAGAAACTAATAGGGAGGCAGGGGTATAGTTGATCTATGTACAGCATTGTAAGCGTGCGGGTATTTGGGTTGGCTTCATCAGGAAAGGCTTCTCAGAAGGGTGATTGCATTTCGTGAGCTGGCATTGACGGCTCGGTGGGCTCCCCTGGCTTCGGAGCTTCAGAGATTCCTCGGTTCCCCAGACGTTTGTTTGCGGGAAAAACAGGACCTGATATGGGACGGGGGAGAGTGGAGGGGACAGCCCAGTGACCAGGAGTGGGAGGAAGTGGGTGAGGCTGGGGTGTGTTGTGCTGCAGGCGTGGCTTTTAGCTGATGCTCTTTTTCTTTCTCTCTCTCTTTGGTTTTTTTAAATTAAGTAATTCATTCATTCATTAAATTTTTGGCTGCGTTGGGTCTTCGTTGCTGCGTGCTGGCTTTCTCCAGTTGTGGCGAGCAGGGGCTACTCCTCGTTGCTGCGTGTGGGCTTCTTATTGCGGTGGCTTCTCTTGTTGCGGAGCACAGGCTCCAGGTGTGTGGGCCCAGTAGTTGTGGCTCTCGAGCGCTAGAGCGCAGGCTCAGTCAGTAGTTATGGCGCACGGGCTTAGTTGCTCCACGGCATGTGGGATCTTCCCGGACAGGGCTCGAACCTGTATCCCCTGCATTGGCAGGCGGATTCTTAACCACTGCACCACCAGGGAAGCCCTCTCTCTCTTTTATTTTTTAAAACTTCCCCATCCCTGAGGATTTTAGGAATCTATGCAGAGGACTAGGGAAACTTTGTCACAAGGCTTTACTTTTCTCATGTGATGGCCTAGTCTCTTTCCTTCTGTTTTTCATTCACAGCTTTTTTTTTTTTTTCTCATAGGGAATTTCAGGTCGAATTTATCTCTTCATTCCCTCCTCTTTTTCTTTCATCAAACTTTTTTTTAGTCGCTGTTGTGTGCTAGACATTAGGAATGCCAGCCTAAGTGAGACAGAGCCCCTTCTCTCAAAATGAGCCTGGCTTGATAGAAGAAGCAGACCTGCAGGTCCAGGATGCCCGTGACCAGGGCCTGAGTGCAGTGCGTGGCCCGTGGAGGGGCAGCCGCGTTGTGTCCCATGCAGGAGGGTCCGAGCAGGCTTCCTGGTCACGGGGGACCCAGGCTGCTCATGAAGGATGAGTTCCGTCCAGCCGAGAGGGGAGCACACCTTCTCCAGGAGATACCTGAGATCTGACTGGAGCTTCGTAGATCCTTCTCCCTTTGGAAAAAAGAAAAAAAAAAGAAAGAAAAAAGACAACTGTGTTTTGCATAAGAGCTTTTGCCAGAGATAGGTTTCTGCAGGTAGTGTTTTGTGGGGTTTAGCCTTCTAGTCTGAAACAAGGGCCTCGAGACCCTTAGCAGTGTGTGTACAATTGAACGCATTTTCGCGGGAAGAGAGCACACGTTGGCATCCTCGTTGAGCTGTCCCAGTGGGCGTCGCTTTCACACGTTCTGGGCAGAGGTGGAGGCTCACAGCCTTGGTGGCTCAGCCGTGCCTCTGGAGCTGGTGGTGGCACTGGGGCTTCAGCCCTAGCTCCCATCAGATGCGAAAGCCCAGGAGTTTTCCATTGCATTATACTTTTTACCAAGAGGGAAGAAAACGTCTCATCCTTAGGTCAGATAAAAGTGTGCCTTGTCAGCTGAAGGCTTGATAAACACAGGGGAGGTGAGGGAATAAAGACCTGCTGCAGAAAAAGCAGCCGTAAATTAGCATGAAACGCAAAACTGAGGGAAACTTTTCTACTCGGAGACATTCAGGAGGTGCAGGTCACCTGGTTGGTGTCACCTTTGCTTACGTTTTCACACCTCAGGCTCAACAAGGAGAAAAACATTGCAGCAAGCTCTCTGGGTTTCTTCTTTTCCTTTTTTTCCTGTTTTATTCTGCAACGTGGACCTCACTCCATTGCTTTTTCGTAAAGCGGCTGGGCAGCAGGATGGCTGGAAATGCTGTCCCGGCCTCCTGTCCGTTCCTGGCTCCCATCCCAATCCCAGAGCAAGCCAAGGGAATCTGGATGTGTCTGCTGAGATCGTATTGCAAAGTTACTACACAGATAGCTGGGGCTTTGGCATGGCTTTTTTATTTTTTTCTCAGAAGGCACTTGGGTTGAACCCAAATTGCAGCTTAGTTCCAAAAAGAATAGAAGACATTTTGAAAGCTTTGCCTGCTAGCTCTTCATTCACCAGAGTGTAAGTTGCACCAACCCGGGAGCTTGTCTGTCTGGTTTGCTGCACGTCCCCAGTGATCAGAACCATGCCCACCTCCTTGCAGGAGCTCAGGAAGGACGGGAGGGACAGTGGGTGGCCGCAGGGGTGGCCGTGATTGCCAGTAGTGCCGCAAGATGGTCCTGACACCTGCGGGTCTGGGCCAGGATCCCTTTCTGAGCTCTCAGCGTAAACCGTGCAGGTGCTGGCAGTGATGATGGTGCTGGTGACAGTGTACACGTGCAGGTGCTGACTGAGGCATCTTGCATGCAGGGTCACGTTCTCTCTTCACTCAGCCATAAATACAAGGCACGTCATGTTGATGCGCCTTCCTTTGCTAGTGAGGATGCCGAGGTGAGAGGGGTGACGCCTCTCAGCCAGTACTGCTGTGCCTGCCTCACAGAGCAGTCAGGCGCCTTCTCAGACTCCTACTGCCACCCGCCCGCGCCGGCCTTCCTGCGCCCTCCCCCTGCTTCTCTAGAGCCCAGCCCGCCCCGTCTCTGCGGAGTCCTTCCTCTGCTCAGCTCCTCCCTAGGTGTCCCCTCCGGCCATGCCCACCGCCTCCCTCCCTCCTGCTCCCTCTTCTTGGAGGTGAGCTCTTCCGGTTTGCTTCTGGCTTCCCTGTCCATCGCAGCTCAGACTCTTCCAGCTGCTTCTCTCCTTTGGCCCCACCCCATGTACTGACTGGCTCGAGGTCTCCTCCTGGGTCTCCGTCCTGCTTTGTCTCACCCTCCCCCCGTTGGCTCATTCCATCCATGGCCATGAGCACCAGCCTGTTGACAGTGATCCCCTGGCTCCCGCTGGCCTCTCCCAGCCCATCTCCTGGCCCCTGGTACTCTGGGTCTTCCGTAAACTCTTCACATCCACCACAGGGCCTTGCACCTTGTCCCCTCTGCCTACAACCCTTTCTGCCGGTTCTTCACGTGGCTGCATCCTTCTGGTCATTGAGCTCAGCTTTCGGCTTACATGTCATCCCAGGAAGGCCTCTTTTGATCTAAATCAGCCACCCCTTTTTGTTAAAGACTCTCTTCTATCCTTTGTAGCGCTGACTGCTGTCTTACCTCCATTTTTTGGTGATATTCATTGTTTATCGTGGTATCTAACTTTTACTGGAGCGGAAGCCCCACGAGGGCAGGACTCTCACGTACACCGTTCCCTTCTGTATCCCAGAACCTCTGTCAGTACCAGGATGGGATAGACATTTGGTAAATGATGAGTGAAAGAATGAACAAACGAGTGCCTGGCATCCTGGAGCTTAAATCCAGATGCCTCTGACCCCTCGGAACTTTCCTACTGCACCTCCTGCCTCTGCTTGGACCCTTGTGTAACCATCTCTGCCCTTGTGCACTCACCACAGGTGGTCAGAGAGATCTACAGCGGCTGCAGCGGGCCAGCAGACTCGGAATGTCCTCCCCCCTCCAGCTCCCCGGTGCACAAGGCAGAACTGGAGAAGGTAAGGGGCGTGTTTCTTTCTAGGAATTAACCTTACAGTTAACTTGGACGTTCCTCAAAGTTTTCATAACACCTCTGATATTTCAGCACTTCTGGTTGAAAAAAGGAAAAAGATAATGCAGCCCTGCTTCCTCTCTGCCTGCTCTGTACGAAGCTCACACTGGGTGTTTTACAGACTGCATGGTTAGTTTTATGCTTCCCAGCTGTAGATGCAGGAATGGCTGTAAACGTGGCACAGGTTTAAGGTGATCAAGGTCACCTGCTGTTACACAGCAGCGTGAGATCCGCAGGCAGCTCTGTGTTCTTCCGGAATACAGCAGGTGCTTCGTCAGTGCACCTTCCCAGAGGTTTATTCCCAACAGACGGGTAACACTTCCTGTTCTTCTCTGCTCTGTACTTGGGCGCCGTGAGCACGCAGCAGGTGGGTAGGGCTAGCCCTCCTGCCAGAGCGCGTGAACCCGCCACTCCTGCTGTCTGTCCCTGATGGAGCTCTCTTGCCTGTATGTGCAGAGATCTCGTTTCCATGGAGATCCCTGGCTTTGTGCCCCACCGTGTTCTGTCGGTAGCCTCTGTCTCAGGAACTTCCTGAGCGCTCCCTGTTTGGCCCCTGCCCTGCCGGTGAACACATCCTTCTTTGTCTATTCCTGTTTTAGTCAGGGTTCTTCAGAGAAACAGAACCAGTGGGGTGTGTATGTATGTATATTATAAAATATACATAAAATTTCAATAAAGATAAAATTCTACACGCACAATTATATGCATACCGAGAGATTTATTGTGAGGAATTGGCTCACGAGGTTATGGAGACAGGTGAGCCCAAAATCTGCATCGTGGGGCCTTAGGCTGGAGACCTAGGAGAGCTGATGACGCAGGTGATGGGAGGACTGCCCCCCACCACCCCTTGCTTGGGAGGCCCGTTTTTTAGTTTTTTAATTCAGACCTTCAACTGCTTGGGTGAGACCCACCTACACTGTGGAGGGCAATCTGCTTACTCAAAGTCCACCAATTTATTTTTTTTATTTTTTAAAATTTATTTTATTCATTTATCTATTTATTTAGTTTGGGCTGTGTCGGGTCTTCGTTGAGGCGCGCGGGCTTTCTCTAGTTGTGGCGAGCCGGGGCTACTCTTTGTTGCGGTGCACGGGCTTCTCATTGCGGTGGCTTCTCTTGTTGTGGAGCACGGGCTGTAGGCACGCGGGCTTCAGTAGTTGTGGCACGTGGGCTCAGTAGTTGTGGCTCGCGGGCTCTAGAGCGCAGACTCAGTAGTTGGGGTGCACGGGCTTAGTTGCTCCACGGCCTGTGAGATCTTCCCGGACCAGGGCTCGAACCCATGTCCCCTGCATTGGCAGGCGGATTCTTAACCACTGCACCACCAGGGAAGCCCCAAAGTTCACCAGTTCAAATGTTAGTTTCATCCACAAACGCCCTCCAAGTTTTACTTATAAAGTTAACCTCACAGCCCTCACCCTGATATTGTGACATAGCAGGCCTATTTCTCTTTTTTTCCTGATTACAAAACTAATGCCTGCTCACTGCAGAAAATTTAGAAAGTAAAGAACCAGAAATAGGATGGGTAAAGTCACTTAGGAGTCTAGAGCTCCGCTCAAAGGTCTGCATGTTTTTAAACCAGTTTTCTTCTATTCATGTGTTTCTTTTACAGTTTGGATAATCTGATGCATAAAATTTCTTATGCTGCTTTTTCCTTTTTTCTTTTCAGTTAACCTTTATACTATTAGCAGTTTTCCAGGTTTTTGAAAACACATAACATGCAACGAGCATGTTTGCATTTTCATCACCTGAATAATATCAAATTCATATAACTCTATTATTTATATACCCCCCACTAGGCTCTCTTTTTTCTTTTCTGAGTCGTGTAAAATAACCTGACACTTTTGTGTAAATCTTTGCTGCTTCTCTGACTATTACCTGAGAAGAGATTCCTAGAAGCTGGCTTACTAGACCAAAGGATAGAATTTTTAAAGATTTTGATTCACGGGACTAAGCAAGTTACTTTCCGAAAGTTTGATCCTACTCTGTTTCTCATCAGCAACACGTCGGGGCTCTTCTCTCACCCACTCACGCGGGAGTTGGCGGTTCTCTTTTACTGTCTTGGTTTCTAAGGTGGCATTGTTAGTGCCTGGCCGGACCTGTTGACCCAGATCCCAGGGGTGCTTCCTGGCCTGAGAGCTGGGCTTTTAGTCCTTCTATCACTGGAATGTGGCACACACTAGGGTCCCGCTAAAGCCGTAATTCTTTTACTTTGTCTCTTGCCGGTACCACTGGGGGTTACTGGCACCTGCCTGCCATCTTGGCCCAGCACTGCCTGGACCTCTTATCACGAGGTGAGCGCATGTGTCCCTGTGTTCTGGTATCATCCGGGTATTTTGATTGTCTCCCGGCTGGCCAGTCTCTGTGGCCCTGGGGTGTAACTTGAGGTTCTGAGGAGGGGTGTTCTAGACCACTTCCTTCACTGTGACTCCACAGGGTCTCTGGGTGGAATGGAAGAGGTTCTGCCCAGAACTATGTTTCTTCTCCTGAAACTAACCTGGAATCCTAATTAGGCTCCTCAAATCCATATATTAGGATTAAAATAATTACGGGTATCCCTGTGCCCTTTGATGGCTTTGATAGTAACTCATCTCTCTGTGTATATTTCTGACTGTATTGCTGTGAGCAGATACTTGACACTCGCCCAGTTACTGGTGAATGCTGGGAGGAAATTAAATGAATGGTGTAGGATTTATTTCTGGAAGGATAATGTGGCTTGGTGAGGGGGAATATTTTATGTACTCCTAATATTGGGTTGGCCAGAAAAGTTAGTCTGGGTTTTTCCGTAAGATATTACGGAAAAACCCGAACAAATTTTTTGGCCAACCCAATATTTTTTTCAAAATTATTTGCAAGAAAAAGTGATTTGATTGAAACAAGCTTGGTACTATAGCGTGTGTTAGTATAACCTCAGCGACTTTTTTCTTTGTTCTTTCGATGCTTTTAAAGCCGTTGTAGCAAACCACCCTGGTAGCCCGTGTTACAGTTGGGCCCTGTCTCCAGATTATTAGGAATGCAGCCCACGTTTTCTTTCGCTTTTGAGATGACTTTTGATTGATCCATGACGCAACACTTGGTCAGTGTGGCCATTGTAAGAATAACTTAATCTTTTGATCCTCACAGAAACTGTCTTCAGAGAGACCAAGCTCAGATGGGGAGGGTGTTACAGAAAATGGAATTGCTGTGTGTAACGGAAAAGAACAAGGTGAGTTCTGTTCGTGCCAAAAATATATATATATAAAAAAAAACAACCCAAAACAAAAGCACTGCGGCCAGGTCTGTAAACTCTGTATGGAAAATGTCCTCGGTAGTTCAGTTATGCAGATGTCATCGTTCCGTGTTACACTTGCAGAAATCCAGAGAAACCCCTTTGGTTGATATACTCCTCCATGTCTTTCTTTCAGTCCTAGGTTTTCTCCCTACTGTTTTGATATGGGCCCTGCGTATATTTTAATTTATGACTTACAGCAGGTTACTTCCTCACCTGATTTCTCACTGAGACAAATTTGCTCTGGGGGGCCGCCAGCATCTTGCTGGGAGGCGTGGTTTTTAGGGAAAAGAGCTTTGGATGATGAGACCGGGAACCCCCGTGCCCATCCCAACGCTGCCTTTGCTGGAGCGCGAGATTGTGAGCAAGTGTTTCCTCTTTGCTGAGCCTCAGCTCCCCATCCTTAAAATGAGGAGGCCGGACTCACAGATTGCTGATCTTTTTAAAAAAGATTGTCTGGGGCTCCCCTGGTGGCGCAGTGGCGGGGAGTCCGCCTGCCGATGCAGGGGACGCGGGTTCGTGCCCCGGTCTGGGAGGATCCCGCGTGCCGCGGAGCGGCTGGGCCCGTGAGCCATGGCCGCTGAGCCTGCGCGTCCGGAGCCTGTGCTCCGCAACGGGAGAGGCCGCAGCGGGGAGAGGCCCGCGTGCCGCGAAGAAAAAAAAAAAGATTGTCTGAAAATATCTTTATTTCACCTTCATTAAAAAAAATTCTTTTTTAATTGTGGTAAAATACAGATAACATGAAGTTTACTGTCTTAACAATTTTTAAGCCCAGTTCAGCGGCATTAAGTATCTTCATAGTGTTGCGCAACTGTCCCCACCATGGGTCTCTAGAACTTTTCTCATCTTGTAAACTGCAGCTCTGTCCCCATGAAACACTAGCTCCCCATTCTCCCCTCCCCCCGCTCCTGGCAACTGCCATTCTACCTTCCGTCTCTATAATTTTTTTTTTTGCGGTACGCGGGCCTCTCACCGTTGCGGCCTCTCCCGTTGCGGAGCACAGGCTCCGGACGCGCAGGCTCAGCGGCCATGGCTCACGGGCCCAGCTGCTCCGCGGCATGTGGGATCTTCCCGGACCGGGGCACGAACCCGCGTCCCCTGCATCGGCAGGCGGACTCTCAACCACTGCGCCACCAGGGAAGCCCTGAATTCTTGTTTTTTTTTTTAAGTCAGCTTTATAAAGCTATAAATTACATAGACTCAAATTCACCCTTTTTGGTGTACGGTTCTTTGACAAACACATGCATGTAACCTTCATCACAATCGAGATGTAGAACATTTCTGTCACCCCAAAATGTTCCCTGGCAACCACTGGCCTGTTTTCTGTCCTGTAAGTGGAATCATACAGGGTGCAACCTCCCGGGTCTGGCTTCCGTCACTCAGTGTATTGCATTTGGGGTGCGTCCATGTGGTGGGTCAGTAGTCTGTCCCTTTTCTAGGCTGAGAGGATTCCAGTGTGGGTGGACCAGTTAGTTTATCCACGCCCCGACTGAAGAACAGCTGGGCTGCTTCCAGGTTTGAGTGGTTTACAAGTAAAGCCGTCGTAGACATCCACAAACAGGCTTTTGTGTGAACACGTTTTTATTTCTCTCAGCTGATACTGCAGAGCGGGGCTCTGTGGTCACAGGCATTCGTGTGCCTTCTCACCAGCCTTTCATTGTCATCTTTGTTTTGTTTTGTTCTTTTTATTTTAGCCATCTTAATAGGTGTGTAGTGCTGTGTAATTGTGACTTTAAAGCACATTTCCCTACGACTAACAATGTCGAACATTTTTTAGTGTGCTTTTTTGCCAGCCGTTCATTATCTTTGCATATTCTCACTGGATTTCTTTGTTCATACTGATTTCTGAGAATTCTTTATCTATTCTGAATGCAAGTCCTCTGTCACAGCGGTCCCCAGCCTTTTTGGCACCGGGGACCAGTTTCACGGAAAACAGTTCTTCCACGGCCGGGGCCGGGGCGGGGGATGATCCAGGTGGTAACGCGGGCGATGGGGAGAAGCTGTAAACACAGATGAAGCTTCGCTCGTTGCCCGCCACTCACCTTCTCCTCTGCAGCCTGGTTCCCAGCAGGCTGCGGACCGGTGCTGGCCCGCGGCCTGGGGGTTGGGGACCCCTGCTCTATCAGATGTCTTTTGCACACATCTTGTCCCAGTCTGTGGCCTGACTTCTAGTTTCCCACGCAGTGTGTGGGCCCAGAGGAGGGGTGGGGTTAGTGGGTGGTGAGGAAGTTTTCCCTGTGCAAGGCCAGGAGCCTCTGTGCTTCCCAGGTGAGTAGTTCTGCCTGTGCAGTTCAGTTGTACTCAGTTGCCAGGGTGGTGCAGGTGTCTTCTGGCTCAGAGACACACAGAGGTCTCCTGGCCTTAAACCGAATAGCAGTCCCGGCCACTAAGAACCTTGGAGCCTAAATCATCTGGGCTATTGTGATATTTCAAGGTTCACGCCAGAAGGTCGTGGTCTCTGCCTTGGCCCATGTGATTTTCCAACTCGGTTGCATCTTGAGTGTAATTTTAGTTCTTTGCGTCGGAAGTTATTCAGTGGAAGGTATCATCTGTGCCTTCACAGGGCACATTATGTGTAATCAAAGCCAGGAAAGCTATCTTTAAGTTTTGCCCTGAAACAGAACATGCAATCTGAGGGTTCCCGCTCACACGCCGAGGCTCAGCGGGCATTGCTTTGGCTGGTCTCTTTTCTTGTTTGTGATTTCCTCTCCCAGTGTCCCTGCATGAAATTAGGTTCTACAGAATGATATATATATGTGTCTAGATATACAGGTGAGTGAATATGTCTGATATTCTTCTGTTTCCTTTTAACAAGAGCAGCCTTCTGTGCTTTGTAAAGGTGACCTTGGTTCAGACACTTTTTGCCTGGCAATGGTGCTTTGCCTATAGTAGACCCCCAGTGAATAGTCACTGAAGGAAGCTAACAGCTTAAATACATTCTGACCGTCTACCTTAGCTTTTATCCTTGCTGTGCTGTCTTGATTAGTTTGCAGTTGAGAAGTTCTAGTAAAGCTCCCTTGATCCCAGCCATGTCGTGACTCAGACAGATTTCTCTGCATGGAAGAAATCCCCAACTCCTGCAGTTTCTCCTAAATGTTAGACTGTCAACTGTACATGGACACGATCCAGATTCTGTGACCAAAGCCGCAGGCAGTGACTCTAAAACTCTGGTTTCTTCTATCAAGGTGTCAGGCCCTGGCACACAATGAGCCAGTATGGTGTGATTTGGGGTGAATTCAGTAGAGCTGCTACGGATACTGCAGCTGACATGAGCAGAGAGCATGGAGTCCCTAGGGCTGATCTGTGTGGAAGTGACAGCTGTCCCCAACTAGCATTGAGCACGTGTACCATTTAATCACAGGTTAACGGGTCTGTTGGTAGACTTAGCATATCATTAGTTTGATGATATTCCTCCCACCTGCCTAAATACCAAAACACCTAGACTCCCACTTATGTAGGATTAGAGGGAACCCTCTGGGTTTATGACATTTACGGCTTTAAACGCTGCGAATTAGCTTTGCTTCAGTGCCTGTCAACACCGCCTCCACTCCAGCGCGCCACGTTGACAGTGATGCCATTTAAACTCTGCAGCCTTTCTGCTGTACACTTCAGTGAGTTGAGAGTTCTGAGTTTTTAGGTTTTCCTTCATAATTCTATTATATGTGCTAAATTTTGACTTTTGTTTATTGAATGGCATCAACATATTCTTGTGATTTCGTTCTCACGTTCCTACATCCTTTGGCTTTTTCTTCCAAGGACAGCCTCACTTTTGCTTTTGCAAAAAAGCAGTGGACATTCAAGGAATTAAAAGTCTTCATTATGTCCTTTCTTTGTAGCCAGAGCCCAGCAAGTACTTTCCCAACAGGAGCAAATCCTAGTAAAACTGGAAGTAAATCTAACAACTGGCTTTCTCACTTGTCACTTTGAGATGCAGGGAAGGACTGACTTGTGCTGCTGAGCTTCGCAGAAGGTCCCTTCCGGGCACTGAGTGTCCTCGCTGAGAGGATCTTCTTTTCTTAAAGCTTATTAGCTTGAGTGGTTCTGGTCAAAGGTCAACTTCAGGCTCTTTAGAAACAGCTAAGAAAGCTCATCCACTGCTGCTTTCACTGTGGGTTTGGTTGAACTGAAGTCAATGATACAGGTATTCCAACCTCGGACTCCATGTCTGATGGCAGCTGGGGAGGAGATGTGCCTTCAGACCAAGAGATCAAAGTGGTTTCTTGGTGCTTTATTTTACAAGGGGTTGCATGTGGTGGGAGAGTGTCAGGAGCGGGAGGGAGTGACAGTCCTGTGTTTCTAATATGACCTGATTTGTTTAAAATAACATAGAAGTGCTTGTACTCGTCAGCTCAGGCTTCCATAACAAGATACCCCAGACTGGGTGGCTTACACAACAGAAGTTTATTTCTCACAGTTCTGGAGGCCAGAAGCCCAAGATCAAGGTGCCGTCAGTGTCGGGTGCTGGTGAGGGCTCCCTTCCTGGCTTGCAGACGGCCACCCCTCACTGTGTCCTCATGTGGCCTTTCCCCACGAGTACACCAATCCTGTTGGATCAGGGCCCCACCCTTAAGACCTCGTTTAACCTTCAGTGCTTCCTTAGGGACCCCACCTCCAAATACAGCCACACTATGGGGTTAGGGCTTCAGCATGTGAATTCTGGGGAGATGCAAACATTCAGTCCGTAGTGCTGATTACCCTGAAGTTTAGTGCGGCTTCTTTTTAAAACTATAATGTAGCGCCTCCTGCCTCAGACATTGTTAACTGCCGCTTCTTTCTGAGAGGAAGTAAGTGTTCAAGCTCAGTGGCCGGCCTCACAGGGCCTCGCTGAGTCCGTGGGGGGTGGGGGGAAGAAGACCTGCAGAGCCCAGACGAGGCAGACCCGGGCGAGGGTGGATGCGCGCTGGCCTCGTTCCGTGGGCGCGGGGCGGCTGGCAGAGTGGAACTAGAGAAGGGGACGGCTTCCCCGCCCCCCACTGAGAGCAGCTGATGTGGCAGAAAGGAGGGGGGAGGGCGTACGCTTTTAGAGGGTAGGTTTAGGAATGAGGCCCATAGTTTATACTCTCACATCCCTGAATCCTCTTCCTCTGAAGTTATCCTGTGTGATGTTCGTGCATGTTCTGTGTCCACAGGGAGAGGGGTGGGGAAGGAATTCTTGACTTTCGTTACATTTTCCGAAAGGTCCGTGCCACCCTCTGAGTTACAGAGGGGTGAGGGGTCCTCCTGGAGAGGACCGAGCAGGGGCCGTTGGGGGTCTCGGGGGTTCAGGTGATGGTGTCTGGCCTTGACGCTGTGGGTCCCTCCGGGGCCCTCTGAGCGAGGCCCTTGGCCCCAGCAGCAGGCACAGAACAGCCCCAGGTGACAGCTCACCTGCCAGAAGCGCTCTGGCGGGGAGGGTCTTGTCCCTCAGTCCTGGACCATGCTTAGCACCCACTCTGGTTCTGCACCCGGTCCCCACCCCTGGGATTCTGTCGGAGGTCGTAGGCAAAGCCCGCAGGAGCTGGAGAGAGCAGATTGCCGCCACGCGTCAGGCACAGGTTAGCAGCTGGCCGCTGGTGCTCAGTCGGCTGGGGCCCGGGGACTGTCGTCAGCTGGGCACGTAGGTCCTTGCGCACGGCTGCGGCTTCTCAGGCTCTGCCCCCGCCCGCTGGCGCTTCCCAAAATGTGGGTTCAGAGTTGCCAGACCTTCCCGTTTTCCAAGGGGAGCCAGAAGTCATTCATCTTCATGCAGAACATTCATGAGTTTTGTGCATACGGTTTAGCACCGCAGGCCAAACAGAACACACGGGGCTGGAATGCAGGCTGCTGGTCTAACAGCTCTGGATGGGGCGGAATCCCACGTGAGTCTGACAGGTCAGTGAGGGGCTGGTGGAGGCTCGCTGAGTCCCCCTGCCCCCTCACCTGCCGGACCCCTCCCTGTGCAGGCCAGGTTGCAGCTGCCCGAGCCTGTCTTGTGTTTCTAGACGTGTCCGGCTCCTTCCAGCATCACAGGCTCTGTGTTAGCTGATGCTCTTCTTGCCCGGATGGCTCTTCCCTCGGGTTTCTGCACAGATGCTGCCTTGTACTGATACTTAGCTCCTCTGCTTCCTGACGGCCCGGTCACTGTACCATGTAACCCTAGTTTAGGTCTACAAAGGCCTTTGCATCATCCGACCTCCTTCAGGGGTGTGTGTGTGTGTGTGTGTGTGTGCGTGCGAGCACACGTGTACATGTGTGTGCGTGTGTTCTCAGCCTGCTGTGGAACACAAGCTTCCTGGGAGTGCCTGTTTTCTGCTTCGTCCTCTTGTATCTAGACGAGTGGCTGATGCACGGCAGGTGCTCAGTAAGTAGAAATTTGGGGAAAGAAAATCGGCTGTGAGTCATGCTTTATTTTGATGTTTCTTTTCAGTTAAAGTCTACCGTTGAAACATGCTTTTTTGTCGTCACCTTTCTTCACAGTTAAGAGGAAAAAAAGTTCCAAATCAGAGGCCAAGGGAACTGTGTCTAAAGTCACCGGGAAAAAGATCACCAAGATCATCGGTTTGGGAAAGAAAAAGCCGTCGACAGACGAACAGACCTCCTCAGCGGAGGAAGATGTGCCTACTTGTGGTAAGACGGGGGTGCGTGGGGTTGCCAGGTCTGCACCCTCTCCCCGAGCACGCAGAGACCCTCTCCGGGGACACCTCTCCGTCATGTTCTTCTAAGTCTTACTGATTGGGCTCTTTGACGTTGGGCTTGTGATCAGTTAAATTGTGGAGAATGGATTACATTTCACTGCTTATTAATGAAGGCCTTGCAGGCGTTTGAGATGATCTCTGAAGTTCTCTCAAAACAAAAAACAAATTCTCTCTTTGATCCCATGAGGTTCTTCCAAATCCCGTTTTCTTTTTTTAACTTTATCTTTTGTTGTATATTTATTTATTTAGTTAGTTAGTTGCACCGAGTCTTAGTTGCGGCAGGTGGGCTCCTTAGTTGCGGCTCAAGGGCTCCTTAGTTGCGGCAGGGGAACTCTTGGTCGCGGCATGCATGCGGGATCTAGTTCCCAGACCAGGGATCAAAGCCGGGCCCCCTGCCTTGGGAGCACGGAGTCTTCACCGCCGGACCGCCAGGGAAGCCCGCAAATTCCTTTTAAGCGTCTTTAAAGGGAAACATACGCATGGGCGGTTGGCCAGCGGAGGCGGGTGTGTAAGAGCGTCTACAGGGTCCCTGGCAGCCCCTTCCCTTGGCCTGACGTCACACGACTCACCTTTCTGGGGCTGCTCCACTTCTCAAGCTTCCACCTCAAGTGCAGCCGGGCCGGCTGACCCCTCCCCTCGTGGGTCTTCGTCCAGTGAGTGTCCTCTGGGCTGCTGGCGGTGGGGCTGCGTCCGCGGGGCAGGGGACGCGACGACCAGATGACTCCTGCGATCCCACTGCATCCAGCCTAGCGCCCGAAGGGCGGCCTGAGGCAGGGGGTCACAGAGACAAGCGTGTGGTGACTGACTCTGATTACGGGCACGGCGGGGATACGAGAGGGGCAGCGGGAGAGTCTGGCGGGGATGTGACTTACGCGGAGGCGCCTCAGGGAACACCTCCCTGGAGAAGTTAGACCGTACGTGCACGGTGTTTCCTAGGCAACCGCGTTTACGAGAACCGTGCGACCCCTTTAAGGAGAAACGCTTTAGAGGCCGAAAGATGGATATTTAGCCTTTAAGAAAAATAGGAATGGGCTGTACTTTCCCTTGCGGACCACAGGGCGCGTCACACGTCCGTCCCGTAATGGCTTTTATGTGTGCCCGCTGTTTACCTCTCTCTCTCTTCGTTCCCTCTCTCATTGAGCATCTCTTCTGTCCACGGTTCTGGGTTACTGAGGATGCCAAAAGACAGCAGCGTTTAGATGCTGCCTGTTAGTGCCTGAGTTGGGCCACACGCGCAAAAATGCATTTCTTCAGCCAATATCACGTCCCAGGGGGTGGCTTGTGCTGGAAGGGCGCCGTGAGTGCAGAGCGGTGCGGGTGGGCAGGAAGGGTCGGTTGTGGAGTGCAGCGCAGGTAGACTTGGGGTAGGGGGCCTCCCGAGGTGGGGGTAGGGGGCCTCCCGAGCGGAGGGCAGGGTGGACTCCCAGCTCCTCACACGTGTGATCCTAGGAAGTCCTGATAGACTTTTGGTGGCACAGTAACCCCCCTGGGGTGCTGTGCAGAAGTGCGTGTGGAGTGGAAGATGGCTGGGTGGGCAGTGGTCGAGGCCTCTCGGGGTTGAGGTGTCATC
Organism: Leucopleurus acutus; assembly: GCF_964270905.1. Classification (NCBI taxonomy): domain Eukaryota; kingdom Metazoa; phylum Chordata; class Mammalia; order Artiodactyla; family Delphinidae; genus Leucopleurus; species Leucopleurus acutus. The sequence continues at coordinate 3,612,789 of NC_139146.1, forward strand.
CCAGGGAGGCCCCCATGAAGCGGCCGCCTGTGGGTTGAGCTGGGAGGGGAGATGGTGGCTGCAAACGGAGGCCAGCAGTCTGGGAGCCCCCGTGCATGCAGAGGTCGTGAACTTGCCCCTGGTCCGACGGCAGTGGGGTCACAGAAGCACGCTGACTGATGCTCTTTCCACTGAGAACGACCGCCCTGCGGAAGCTGAGCCAGCTGGACAGAGCCCTGGCGGGAGGGCAGCTGCAGGAGGGCTGTGAATGCCGGGGCCTGCGGCCCTCTGCCCTTGCTGGAGCGGCTCACAGCACTGGGTGATCTGCGGTTGTTTCCCGCTGGCATTAGCCCTGGAGAGGAGATGGGAGTCAGGGGTTAGAAATGGAAAGAGGGAATTAGCCAACAAAAAGCGAACTCCTTTTTTAGTTTTTTGGGTTTTTTTTTTTTTCTTAAAACTGCCCCAGATCAGCAAAGGAAATAGAGGTTCTTTCATGAAAAACAATTAAACATTCATATGGAAGGCAACTTAGCAACTGTGGTCCAGACCCCTCATTTTACAATGAGGACACCGAGAACTTGGGAAGGTCGTGGGACTTGCCCTGAGTCACACGGCCAGCTGGGGACAGGGCCAGGCCCGCCGGCCAACCCTGTCGCTGTCCTGAAGCACAAGTCTCCCCCGTCCCCCTCCCGTCCCCCAGGGCTCGCCACCCTCGTGACTCCTAATGAACAGCTGTGTGGGCAGTTGGCCTAAGGGCACAGTGGAATTGCTCAGAGAGCAGGCCTGGTGGAGCTGCAGGCCCGCATCATCACCTGAGGGTTTCTGCCAGGCTCTCCGTGGACGCCTTTCACCACCACTAAGAGAGCATCCTCTGTGCACAAGGTTTTAAAATTTGTCATCTAGTTCTTTGCTGGGCCGGGGGACGGGGGAGAAGTCTGTGGAGAAACTGAGGGGGAGAATGACTGTCTTCAGTTATGTCAGGGCAGCTGCAAAGTCTCAGGCAGGAGAAGTAGCTGGATGAAGGCCCAAGAACCCCATCCCTCCCAGAGTGCCACGCGGATGGGGCACAGACGAGAGCGTCCCCAGGGCAACTGGGAGCTGAGTCCAAATCCCAGCTCTTCTGGAAGATGCGGCCCGGCCAGCTGGGGCTCTGGGTGTGCAGGAGAAATGCCGGCAGGCAGGAGAGGGCTCTCTGCAGGTTTCCCGCAGGCGGGGTGGGAAGAGGTGCCCACACCAGCCCCCCGCTCTGCCTGTCCTGCTTGGCTCTCACCCCTCCCTCGGGCCCTCAGCCAGCGGGTGCTGTGCTTAGCACCAGCCGGGTCCACCCCACAAACAGCCACTTTCACAGGATGATCCGAGACTTGCACACAAACCCCTGAGCAAAGATGGGTCCTTTATTTTCCCACCTCCAGTGCTCAGGCGTTCCGGAAGTATCATCACCGTATAAGGGCATCAGGAGATGCCTTTCACGTTTTTCTGTCTTCCCCAGCCCATTTCTGTCTGTTGTTTGGACTCGTCCGCAAGCCTCGCGACTGTCCACCTTCTTCTCCTCTGGATCCCTGCAGGCTAGCCCCTGGGAGTTTTGAAACCTTGGACTAATCGTATCATCCTGTGCTCAGTCAGTTCAGGGCCTCTAACAATCTTGTCTCACTGAATTTTCCAATTTCTTGTTCCTCCCATTACTGGATTAAGATGTAGGTCGAATTCACCCACCAGCTGTGTTCCCAGCACCGAGCACACAGCCTGGTGGATAATAGCAGCTCAGTAAGCACTTGTTAATTGAATGAATTAACTTAAGCAAGTCGCACACACTTCTCTGAGCCTCAGGTTCCCCACCTATGAGATAGGCTTATACTTAAACTACTTTCTTTTCCTTAGAATTGAGGATAAAATCATGAAACATTAAGCTCATTGCCTACTTCGTAATTTATGCTCAGTAAATGGTCGCTATTATCATTCATTTGTTCACCTGAAAAAAACCTAAGCGTACCAGACATAGTCAAGCCGCCATGAGGGCAATGCCGGATGAGTGGCATTGAAAATATCGATAATAGAAATACAGAAGCTGAGTGAAAGGAGTGGTCCCCAGTTGCTAGGATGGAGGGCTTCCCGAGGCAGGGTAACCTGGGCTAGTTGGAAGGACCTTCCGGTTATCTCTGGGGCCCCTTCTGGCTCTAATGGTCAGTGACTTTGTGACGTTTTCAGCAGTAGGATTTTTGGTGGATGCGCAGGAAAGTTATATGCCTCTCACTTTCTGTCGTAATCCACCCGACAGAAGGTCAGGTGACATTTAATCAAGGGGGAGGGACGCGTTCTTGACGTCAAGGGTGTCTCGGGTTCTTTGGGTGCCCGCTGGAGGGCGCGTGCCTCTGGTGGAAGGGAGGGTTTCGGCGTCGCAGGGCGGGGATCAGCTCTCTGCAGCCCCTTTCCTCTCAGCCGATCACAGTCTGAGGCTGGCTAAGATGAGACGAGCAATTCAGTGAAAGTCCTCACAAAAGTGTGACCAGAGCACAGGAGACGCTGCCCTTCCCGTCCTAGAGAAGAAGTCAGTGGATGCGGGCCCCCCTTCGGCCAGGCGGCCCTGTCTGCTCGTCTGCAGCTGCTGGACCAGAGGCGCCAGGTCCCCACGCAGCTGACCGCGGGACCGTTCACATCTGTCCCCTCCTCCTGTGGTTGTGTGTGTTTCGTCAGCCTCAGGCCGTCCTCATGAGACCTCATACGCACTTGTCACCAAGCTTTTGCAAGAGACCTTAGAGTTCTTTCTTTAGAATTCGGAGCAAAGATAACCTCAGAACATCAAACCGAAATTCCCAGATGGTTACGATACCGTAACATCTCACCATAACATGATAGGTGGGAACAGACAGACAAAACATCAAATGATATTGGAATCGCCTTATTAGCAGGGCGCTGACCTGACCCAGGCGAGCCTGCGAAGGGGCCCGGCTGCTCTTTGGTGCCACCTGGTGGTGGGTGTCTGCTCAGGCTGATCGTCTCGGGGCTGACGGGGTCCTGTGTCGGCAGGGATCCCATCACAGCCTAGCCGTGTCGTGGCGGGGAGAAAGAATATTAGGGGATATGGGCCCTGCCCTCTGACTCCCGGGTACTTCGGTGAGCTGCCTGCCATGTCCCTGCGTGGTCTCTCCCTCATCTGGGGTCCCTACCCAGAAAGTAGGAATTTCGGCCACCTCTTTGGAGAAGGCGGGGAGCCTGCGGGGGGGGAGGCCGCATGCCAGATGTGGGCTTGTTTCCGTGGCGTTTGCTCTTTACAGAAACAGGCCTGTTAGCCACTGTGATTCTCGTTTTGCTTTTCCCTTTTGGGCAACTGTAACTCATTATGAGGAAGGCGTTAAAATATGGTCATCTCCTTTGAAATCATGCTCTAACTGAAGTGTGGATCTGTCCAATGTAATCATTCCTTTTGTGACTCACATGTCAAGAAACCCATGGCATTTGGTGACTTGGTCAGGGAAGAAAACCTGATGAGCACCGTCCCCTCTTCAGGAGATGCGTCATTCGCGTGGCTGGCCGAGCCGCACTCAGAAGCTGCGGCCCCCCTGCGCTGGGGACAGGTGCACCCACGTGGTGAATTCTAAGAGCCAGAAGTCCTGTGGAAGTTTAGAGGAGTCCCCTCACTGTTACTGAGGAGGCAGGTGTGCTTAAATTCCTCAATAAACATTTTGGCATCTCCTTCCCCACTGTGACCCCCGCCATCTTCTGCAACAAGGACGGGCCCCTACAGTAGCTTCCGAGGTTTTCTGTGACCAGGTCGCTAGACGTCTCAAGTCTTAGTTCACCACGCTCCCCGCTTCTCCAGGCCTGAAGGGATCCCCCAACCCCTTAAGGCCCAGGTGAGGACCCGCCCCGGAGCACACGTAAGCCTCCACTCTGCCAGCCCCAGTGGTCACGTCCATCAGTGCCCTGGGCCTTAGTGCTTCCTTCTACAAACTGTTCACTCACCTGTCGACCTTGTGTGCCCAAGAAGACTAAGTTCGTTGAAAGCCATCCGTGCTTCCGTTTGTTTCTTCTTAGTTGTACGCCATCATACCGTCCATAGACCACGTGTGTCCATTCGTGCTCAGAACGTATTTACGGTGGATCCAGTTGCCAGCTACTTCCAAAAAAGCCAAAGATGTGGCCTTCAGCGTGATTAATGACTTATAGACGGAGATACTAAATAGTTCTAATAGCTGTTACTCAGATGTTCAGATATTACATTTGACTATATGTTTTAAGTAGAGCTTAAAAAAAAAGAATAAGTGGATCAGAACTATGTCATTTCCAAATAGTATTTCCCAGAATGAAAACAGCAGCTCTTTCTCTTCCATCTTTAACTGTCCAAAGGGCTTCAGGTCGGTCTTCGCTGCGTAGCCGTGAACAAGAAGGAAGGAGATCAGGGTGTGAGCCTCCTTTTTTTTCTGAACTCTGCTTCTCCAGCCTCTCTTCGCCTCCCTCCAGTCCCTCCTAATTGTGCAAAGCGCAAGGAACTTCAGGTCCCAGGCACTTGAGCTCATGGGCTCACTTCTCCATTTTCTCTGTAATTTTACAAATATGGCAACTTGTGTCCCAAATGGAAGTTTTAGTCCCAGGTACCCTTTAGGATATATTGGTAGAACTGATTTATATTCAACTGAACGTACATTTTTTTTTTTTTTTTTGCGGTACGCGGGCCTCTCACCGTTGTGGCCTCTCCCGCTGCGGAGCACAGGCTCCGGACGCGCAGGCTCAGCGGCCATGGCTCACGGGCCCAGCCACTCCGCGGCATGTGGGATCTTCCCGGACCGGGGCACGAACCCATGTCCCCTGCATCACTGCGCCACCAGGGAAGCCCTGAACGTACATTTAAGTATTATAAGCATTTTCCTGGTGAATTCATTGAGCTGTTATGTATAGTAATGTCTATACATAAAATAGAAAGCATCATTCTGGAACCTCTAAGACCCCTATTTGGGGTTTTGTTTTCGTTTGGTTTTAGCCTTTATAGCATTTATCCATTGCTAATAAAATGTGTAAGGTGTAGAACAGAAAAGAAGCAAAAGGCGTCGTCCAGATCCCTTTTGGAAAAAGACATTTAAAAAATCAGGATCAGAAAGGATTTTATTTATTTATTTATTTATTGAGCTGCGCGTGTGTGCGTGTGTGCACACGTGTGTGTGTATGTGTGTGTGTGACTCAAAAGAGCAGCCGAATGACTTAAGGAATCCTTGTTTCACTTCTTCCTTGTTGACCTGGACTCTATATGCTGTTCACTCACTTCCTCCGTCTTCCTAGCATTATGGACTGGTCAGAAGTCACCCCGTGAAATCTGTTTGTCCTGCCTTGTTATTTCCAGAAAAATGCACTGTATGTTTGTGACAGGTGAAAATGATCAGTTTCTTGTATTTGAGGTGATTTCCTTTTTTTAAAAATGAGGGCAGGGCTTCCCTGGTGGCGCAGTGGTTGAGAGTCCGCCTGCCGATGCGGGGGACATGGGTTCATGCCCCGGTCCGGGAAGATCCCACGTGCTGTGGAGCGGCCGGGCCCGTGAGCCATGGCCGCTGAGCCTGCGCGTCCGGAGCCTGTGCTCCGCAGCGGGAGAGGCCACAGCAGTGAGAGGCCCGCGTACCGCAAAAAAAAAAAAAAAAAAAATGAGGACAGCTCTTCTTGTAATTCCATCACATTCCACCCGTAATGCACTGAGGATGTAGTGCAGCCTCAGAGACACGGATGGCAAAACTCCACATGCATCAGACTCAGGCCTTTAGACTTCAGCAGTCAGACAGCATCCTCCAGTCAGAGGGCGCTGAGGAAGGGCATCTCTGGCCTCCGGGCAGGAATCCCATCCCGAGGATTTGCCGTCATTTGCTGGAATACTTCCAGTGGTGGGGAACTCATCCCCTCCCAGGGCTGCCTGTTTTGTGGGAAGCTTTCATTTTCAGGTAGTCTTATTCCTCATGTTAAGCCCAAATCTGCCTGTCTTGTCACTTTTGCCCTGGTGGTGTCATTTGCAGCTACTCGGAATGAACCCAAACCCTTTCCTGGGTGAGGTCCCTTCAGCTGTTTGAGGACGGCAGTGTGTCCTCATAGCCTCTCTCCTGCCAGCCACTGATGGCTCAGTGACCTCTCGTACACCGGGCAAGCTCCGGGTTCCCTACATGGTCCTCAGCACGCATCACACAGTGCACTCGGGCTCCTGGGTGGTCTGTCCTGTCTCGGCCCCCAGAGCTGACGGAGGTCAGTCGTCTCGCAGTGGTGGCTCTTGTTGCTCCCAGGAGCCTGCACTTGCAGACGTGCTGTGTGCAGGGTTCGTTCCGTCTTCGTGGCCTCCTGGGGCGCATCCTTCCTGGGGAGGCTGACGGGCCTGCTCTCGTTGCAGGCTACCTGAACGTGCTCTCCAACAGCCGCTGGCGGGAGCGCTGGTGCCGCGTCAAGGAGAACAAGCTCATCCTCCACAAGGACAGGGCCGACCTGAAGACCCACATCGTCTCCATCCCGCTCCGTGGCTGTGAGGTCATCCCGGGGCTGGACTCCAAACACCCCCTGACGTTCCGGCTGCTTCGCAACGGCCAGGAGGTGGCCGTGTTGGAGGTGGGAGCCACAGGGCATTCGCTCGCGGTGGTTTGCCTTCTAGGGTCCGGCCTGGGCGCCGCGTCAGGTCCTCACAACCGGCTGATGGCAGCTTTGGTTCTGTCCCGTCCCACGTGTCCTGCTTTTCTCCTCCGAGGGGCCCCAGCTGTGTGGACGGCACAGCCAGTTCTCTGCACAGTGTCCACGGTAGACTGCCTGCCGGGTCACCTCCTTGTCTGATATCCTCTCTGTTGGTGTTTGCGTGGAAGTTCAGTACACGATTCCAGGCAGTAGATTGCTTTCTAAAAGTGGCCACAAAACGACTTGTTTTAAAATTTCCAGTAAAACTTCTCCCCTAACCGTGGTCTGCCTCTGAATTGGTGGCATTTCCTTCAAGCTGTCCTTTGGAATGTTCTGGGCTTCTTCACCGATGGAGCAGGTGTTTTTTGACTACCAGTTGCCTATCGACAGTGGCCAGAGAGCCAGATGACAAAAGAACAAAAAGAACACCTTTGGTTTTTAAGAACGCTTGGCTTTGCATGCATTTTATTGTTTGGTTGCTTTTTCAGACCTCCTTATTCACGAAAGCAAACAAAGGCAATTCAAACTAATTTCTTAGCTACACACTTAAAACTTTCGTTTTTGAAATTTAAAATTTTTATTTATCGTCTGTTATTAGTTTATTTCTACCCAATGTTAATTCAGACCTTTTTTCCTTTGTCTTTTTTTTTTTCACTTAGCATTATCATGATTAAGATACAAAGACACACACACATACATATGTGTATCCACGCATACACAAATATCAGAGTGTAGAATTTCTGGAGTACGTGTAAGTATAGTTATGCTGTACAGTTGGTAGAAATGAGGATATTTTGGGTTTGGTGGCATGGCTCATGTGTGTTCTGAATTAATCAGATGCAGAGCCTAATCTAAATGACTGCAGTGTCACTGACCAGCGAGGGAAAGGGCGTGGGCTCGTGACCAAGATCAAAGGGGCCCCGTTAGCCAACCTAGAAGGTCTTGGTAGGAGATAGGAGTTAGTTTCAGAGACTGCTTTTTTTTGGTGGGGACAAAAAGAGATTAACAACGTAGTTCTTTCTCACACAGGGCTCCTGGCCCGATGGCTTGGGTGGTTTGAGATAACAGGTCGAAGGGCCGAGCCTGCCCTGGTGGCTGACTTCCCAGACGGGAGGCCAGGCCTGGCTGGGATCAGGATATCTGGGCCCCAGTCCTAGTTCTGTTGCAGACTTTGATCACAACCCAGTCTGTTTTTCTCTCTCGGCTTCTTTATTTGTCTGTAAAACAGAGCATTGGGCTAGAGTCGGTGTGCTTTGTAAGCATTTATGAGGGCTGAAAGCTGTAGGGTGGATGAGAGTGGAAAAAAGCCAAAAACGTAAATGAGGAAACTGTACTCTTGATGCAAACAACTCAGGTGTCACGTGAGAGCTCTGGCAGCAGATCTGAGAGGCTGCGAGGACAGGAAGGCACACGCTGTGGGTTGGCACACGCTGGATTCGGGGGTGAAAAGTGAGACGTTGGCCTGGACACCGGGTGGTGACAGGAGCCCCCGTGAGGAGGGCAGGGGCAGGGGCAGGGGAGCAGCTGGGTGAGAAGGGCCCTGTCCTGTCTTTGCTCCCATTCCTGTAGGTGCAGCCTCACGTCCCCAAAAAATGGGGGTTGTGTTTCATTGCCTTTTCCCTATTCCAGTTATTGAATCAAACACGGATACACACGCGCGCGCACACACACACACACACACACACGTAACCACACTCAGTGTTCCAACATAAGCAAAGAGTTTGCCTGAATCAGTTAGGAAATGCAGTGATCCGACCAGGAAAGTTGTATTCTGTACTTTTTCTAAGACCATTTTGTCTTAACTTTTGAGATCATTTCAGAATTACAGAAAAGTTGTGAAACTAGTACAAATAATTCCATGTACCCTTCACCCGCATTCCCCAAATACTAACATTTTACCATGTTTGATATCTCTTGCATGGTCTCTTCCCCTCTCTCTCCCTCTCTCTCTTTCTCTCTCTCTGTCTCTGTGTACATTTTTTCAGAACCTTTTACAGACGTGTTGCCCCTTTATCCCTAAACACTTCAGTGTGAAGTTGCTCAAAATGAAGGTATTTCTTTACTTAAGCCACTGTATAATTATCAAAATCAGGAAATTCACACTCATGCAATACAATTGTCTGACTTACAGATTTTAATCAGATTTTCCCAGTTATCCCCATGATGTCCCTTGTCAGCGGAAGGAAACGCCAGGTGGTGTGTTGCATTCAGCTGCAGTCTCTTTGGCTTTCTCTGTCTGGTTTCATGACATTGATACTTGGGACGGGTACAGACCATTATTGTGTAGACGGTCCCTCAGTTTGGGCATATCTGCCATTTCCTTGAAATTCGAATCTGGGGCGGGCATGCTTGGCAGGGGCACGTGGAAGCAGTGGTGTGTTTGGTACTGCATCACTTAAGCAGGCACGCCCGTCAGTTTGTCCCACGACTGGTGATGTTAACTTTGATCTCTCAGGTGGGATGTCTGCATGGCTTCCCCACTGCAAGGTTACTGTGTTTCCCGTTTGTCTTTAATAAGCTTCATGCGGGAAGATTCTTTGAGACTCTTTCAATATCCTCTCACTCACAATTTCACCCACTAATTCTTAGCATCCGTGAATGACTCTTGCCTGATATATTTATTAAAATGACAGCTGCTAAATGGGGACTTTCTAATTCCGTTATTCCTTCTACGCTTATTAGTTAGTATCTACTATAAGGAACATTTCCCTTTCTCTCAATTAATTATTCATTCATTTATATATATATGTATATCAGCAGGGGTTCATAGATTATTGTTTTAATCAGTGTTTATAATCCTTTATTGTCATGATTTATCCTGGTCATGAACAGAGATGAACAGAGTTGGTCAGCAGAAAGCCCTTCGAGCCATGTGGCCTTTGCTATGTCCCTGTAATAAAGACACCACAGTCCGCGGTCCCCTTCTTTCTTTGAGCTCTTTCCTCATGTTATGATGCAACAAGATGTTCCAGGCTCATCTTGTACTCGTCTCTGCCCCAGGCCTCTTGGAATCAGCCGTGATCCGAAGAGCTCTTAGTGGACAACTCCTAGTGGGTAATGGTGTTTAGAAACCAGGATCTGGGTAGAAGGTGTGCTCAGAGTTACTGGGGTGTCATTGCGCCTGGCCTTTTCAGTAGTCATAGGAAATTGTGTGTATGTGTATGTTTGTACATATGTATATTCAGGCATGTTTCTGTGTTATACATATTACACACATGTATGTGCATATATACATGTGTATACCTGCATGTATACCTATTTATATACTAAAAGCCACAAGATCGTAACTAATACTTCTAATTTTAGTCCAAGGCCACAGAGTTATTATTTTTTAAAAGCCTACGAGGAGATTTCTTAAACAATGAAGAAAATAGTTAACAGTGTAATAGTATCAACCACATCTTAGATATTATGTTAACATACTTTTAAAAATGCTTAAATGAAATAGTTATAGATACACGGATATAGATTCAGTCGTAGATACATTCTTGACATAGATTTCGTTTGGAGGAGGACAAAAGACCAGTGAAGAGAACATATTTGTGATTTTTTTATTATCCAAGTACTCAAATCAATTCATTTCAATTTAGCAAACATTGATTACATTCTTACTCTCCGTAAGGCGTGTAATTGGAATGCATTCACTTTGTCCATGGCCGCATATGATACTGTTGCTTGTACGGTATCAGTAGCCAATTCTATCAGCACACAAAAAACAACTCCTTCCTTGTCAATGGCTCTTCCTCCCGAGAGCCTGCCATGGGGTATATATGATTACTTGTATTCTGATCAGTGTTCAACTCCTCAAGGTTATAATGATGAAACCCAGTTTTCTTTAAGTCTTGAAGCTAAACTTACAGATCTTTCTTTATATAAAAAATTTGTAATTTTTGCAAAAAGCTAAATATTTATTTTTTCTTTGACATTCAGTTAACTCACACATTTGATAGCTCAGTTTCCCCTAAACTTTAAATATGACTTACACAGTTGATTAGCCAATAGTATTTAGACATTTGAAATACCATTATGAATGTAATGTAAGTGATTTTCTAAATCATATAAGAAGGACGGCTTAAAATTTTAATGAACCCAATCTTAAAGATAATATTTCAGACTTGCAAATTAGGCAGATGACATCCGGGGAGCATTTCAAACATCTTAAAGAATGACATGCACAAAGCAGCCCAACGATTATAAACATTACACCTATATAAACACAACTAATATGAAAGTGAAAGTAGGTTAATATTCTGTACCATCTAATCAGGGAAATAAAATTGCCCTTCCAGGCCCATTCAGGAGACCACAGCAGGGGCTACTGGTCACCAGAGTTGGTGACCTACAGGGGCCATGGCCTGGTGTGGTTTCCAGGTTAAGCGGCTATGGTTAGAGGGGCCCTTTCTGCTTCCCAGATTTTGTTGCCAAATTAAGGAGCCTTTCTAAACGGCTTCTTTTAGCTGAGATTTAAATAATTCCATGAATTTCCATGTCTTCCACCCTAGTGCCTTTCCCCAAAATAATTGGGAGGCATCTTAGGACCTCGGGTTTTTATTTCCTTGGGAATAGCCGTTATGCAGCTTCCGCATTAAGGCTTGGAGTGGACGCGGTGTTAATTCCGTGGCTCAGGTAGCGGCTGCCTCCTTGTCTACATCCTCAGGTGCTTCGTGTTCCACCGCCTTTCCTGTTATGTTGTCTCTTTTTTGACATTTTAATGAAAATGTTAAAACTCTTTACTGTTACTTAAGTAAAATGCACTTTTCCCCCCCTTCACCTCAACAGGCATCTTCTTCTGAAGACATGGGCAGGTGGATTGGGATTTTGCTGGCTGAGACGGGGTCCTCCACAGACCCTGGGGCCCTGCACTATGATTACATAGACGTGGAGATGTCGGCCAATGTCATTCAGACGGCCAAGCAAACCTTCTGGTAAGATCCACCGCCGTGCAAAGCGGCACTGAAATTAAACAACTTTATTTTTTCCCTAATTTTCTTTTCCTTTTATGTAAGTGTATAGCCTTCAAGGGGGAAAAAAAAAACAGCTGAAGACTCTCCTTTTTGTATAATATTAACCCAAATTTTGCTGAAATGTTTGTCATTTCAACCATCTGTGTTTTCTGTTAGAACAGGGTTGGGAAACTTTTTCTGCAAAAGGCAAGATAGTAATATTTTTGGCTTTGTGGACCAAATGTTCCCTGTTAGAACTACTCAGCTCCGCCACTGCAGTCACACACGTAAATGAATGGACATGTGCCAATAAAACTTTATTTGCAAACACAGGCAGTGGGCCAGATTTGACCCATGGGCTGTAGTTTGCTGACCCCTGTATTAGCGGAACAGTTCTATAAAGCATAAATAATTCGACATATTGCTGTAGTGACGACTGAGTTTTCAAAGCCATCAATCATATACTTTTAAAACTTAAATGTGATTGTTTTTAAAGTGCTGTTATGAATATTTCCTTAACATAATGATGGCAAAGAAAATTATAGCAGCAGTCCTCAAAGTATGGTCCACAGACCCCTGGGGGTATTCAAGACCCTTCCGGGCAGTCCCAAAGGTCAAAACTATTCTCATAATAATGCTAAGAAATTATTTTTCTTCTTCGCTGTAGTGACATTTGCATCGATGGTGCAAAAGCAACAGCAGGGCGGTGGTGGGGGATAGATTGGCAGGTGCCTTAGGACCATCAGTGGTCACTCCACACTGTGCTGTGACCATTGCCATTCGCTTGTAGTAAAAGGATATGCTGTGTTCACTTAAGATGTCCGTGATGGGGACTTCCCTGGCGGTCCAGTGGTTAAGACTCCACGCTTTCACTGCAGGGGGTACGGGTTTGATCCCTGGCCAGGAAACTAAGATCCTGCAAGCCATGCAGCGCAGCCAGAAGGAAAAAAACCCAAAAAGATGTCTGTGATGAAGCAGTACAATCATTACTTTTTCTGTGAAGGGCCAGATAGTAGGTATTTTTATGAAATCTCTCGAGTACGTGTCTTTTTAACATTTACGTAGTGGGCAGGACACACAAAGCACTTACATTGACTGAACTGTCATGTTGTCTCGAGGAGATGCTCTTGTAAGACTGAGTTGCTAACTCCACTAGCCGTTCCCCAACCCCACCACCATTTTTTCACTTTTACTTGAAAGAACAATTAACAGGTGAACTGTGGTTATTCAGACGTAAGTATTTGCAGACGCTTTTTCAGAAATGAACCGAGTGAGCCTCTCCCCTCGAGGAAAACGGTTGGCAGTGTCTGTTGCCTGCAGTGGAGTTGAGCTTGCACTCAGAAATGAGAATTTGGGGAGACTTGTATCTGCCACTGTGAGCTGACAGCTTCCCAGTACTCAGACTTTTCTGATAAGATTGGTGGTGATATTGAGTGTGGTTTTTTTGACACAGTATAGTGAAGATTCCTACATGGAAATTAATCCTACATGGAAATTAATCCTACATGGAAATTAATTCCTACATGGAAATTAATCATTAAGAAATTACTACTTGTCGAGCTTTGGTGTAGCATCAAAGAATATCTACCATGACCTGGCAAAGCTATGAAAATACACCTCACTTTTACAACTGGATATCTGTGGGAGGCTAGATTTTCTTCATATGCTTCAACCAAAACAACTTGTTGCAACCAGTTGAATGTTGAAGCACGTGTGAGAATCCAGCCGTCTTCTCTTAAGCCAAACGTTGAATAGATTTACAAACATGTATAACTACCACTTTTCTCACTCACTTTCTTTTATTTTGGAAAATATAGTTAATTTTTATAGAAATATGTTTAAATGTGGTGGATTTATTCCCATTATTTTTAAATGAATAAAAATGAATACATTTCTGAGTTTCAATTTCAAATACAGTCAACACTGCTAGCAAACACCCACATAGAACAAAGCTCTTTGGGAGTCTTCAGTAACTTCGAAGGATGTAAAGACTAAAAACACTTGAGCATTGCTGATGTGTAGGAATGGATCTGTGAAATTAAGAAGTGGCTGGTTCCTATTTCATGCTGTCCACTGTCTAAAGCAGGGGTTGGTCATACTTTTCTGTGAAGGGCAAGATGGTGAACATTTTCAGCTTTGCAGACCACATGTTCTCCACTGTGACGACCCCTCTCTGTCGCCACGTTCAGCTCCGCATGGCCGGGCAAAAGCAGCAGGACAGTCCTGAAACCAGCAGACGTGGCCATGCCCGGCAGGAGTTTGCTGATCCTTGGTATAAAGCGGTGCCCGTGGGATTACGAGGGGATGCACTGGGCTGGAGGAAGGAAATCGGGTTCTGGTCCTGCTGCAGTAGTTACTAAATGGAAAGTCTGGGCAAGTCATTCCTAAGCTGTTAGTGTTCCAGCTTCCTTGTGTAGAAAACAGAGAGTTTAGGCGACATGATGTCTGAAACTTCCAGCTGCCATAGCTCTGATCCCTTGATTCCCCCTTCTGTTTCCTTCATCTTTAGAGAGTCTGGATTGGGGCTGAGGAGAGGCAGATTGAAACAGAGCAGGTGATGGAGTTACCTAATCAGCAGGTGATGATAAGCGTTCTATCAACTTCCTACCCTTTGAGTAGGAAGAAGATAAACTCAGATGTTTACGCTGTCATTTGCCTGTTTAATAAGAACAGCGCCATCTAGTTTTTCCACCCAAGTGGTGTTTATGGGAGATTGGAGCGTTCTTCCTTTGTATCTTGAATGGGGTTGTAGAATGAATGTTTATTTAATGATTGCCTGGGACATTCTGGGGCTGAGTAAAATGAAGATAACGTTTGCCCATATTAGGAATCAAGCCACCATGTTACACCCAATTAAGGTAAATAGCCTTGACAAAATGAATTAATCTTGTACGACTTTACTGGGAAATCTCCAGTAATGCTGGAGGACTTCTGAAGTACAAACTGCTTATTCTCGCTACCGTTCTTTTGTGTGAAAACCAGGGTGGCATAGTCAAGTGCTGACTGTTCATCCTCGTTATTTTTTCCATAATAACATTCTATCTAATCAGCAAGGTGTAGGTAAATTACAGTGAACCTCCTAATCGTGCAGTAAATAAAGCACATTTAAAGTAGCTTTTTAAGAAATGTAATATCCTTAAGTCCACTTTTGCGAAATCTACCCATCTAGAGTGACATAAAAGAAAGGAGCTTATGGTTGTGAACCATACTATTTCGGACCTTATTAGTTTCCAAAAAGCCTCTGCTAAGTCCGCGTGTAACTTCAGCGATAATAAGCAAACTGATGACCACATCTAAGAGAAGCCCTGACTAAAAATATTTCCCCTGTAGCACAAATGAGCGTGGAATATTCATCTAAACCAAACGTGGGAAGGTCACATTTTCGAGAAAGGAATGTAGATTGCAGTTCTGAAAACTGATTTATTAAAAGTATGCATGTAATGAGTTTGTGGCTGCGGGAGTCTTTGCTACCCCATTAAAACCTTTATAGGAAAAACCTTTATAGGAGATGTCACTTAGCAATAAAGTTTATTTTTATTTATTAGTTTTCTGCCAAACCTTCTGTAAAAATTGAGAGAAGAGATTTAACAAGGAAACAGTGTTCAAACTATAAAATATGGTAGCTTGCCAATGTGATAATCTGAGGTTGAATTAATTTTTGCCTTTATGTAAACTGTCAGCCAGTTAATGAATCTTCTCAGGGTTATTAGGGGAAATTTTTGTACATTGGATTACGTCTGAGGGAGAAAGGTCAATGGTGTATTTTGGGAAGAGGACAGTAAAAGAAATAATAGTAATGTAAAGTCTCCCAGAAAAAGTGGTCTATTTAAGAGTGTTAATAATGGTAAACATTTGAAACACGCTTTCCTGCGGCCTGTTTTTAAATGAGATGTATATAGATGATACGATACAGGGCAAATATTCTGGAAGTTTCTTCTGGAACTCTTTTCAAGTCATGCTGGGTTGGAGCCCCATAAGAAAGCTGTGACAACATTGATGGTGATGAAAGCGGTAGATCAGTGTGGACACAGAGAGGGGAGCAGGCAGACTGACAGGAAACTTTCACCTTGAGTCACCCTCTCACCTGAATCCCTGGGAGGTTTTATTCTAAAATCTATTTCCTGAAAACATGACTGAACCTTGACGGTATTAACGCTAAGTGAAATAAGCCGGACACCAGAGGACACATACTGGGTGATCCACTTAGGTGAGGTACCAGAGTGGGCGAATCCCCAGAGGCAGGAAGTGGGTGCTGGGTGCTGGGTGCCAGCGCCGGCGGTGGGGAGACAGCGCTTCAGCTTTCTGGGAAGATGACAGGTTTTGGAGGCGGGTGGTGGTGATGGCTGTACAGCGTGTGAATGTACTTAGTGCCCCAGACCTGTACACTTAAAAGTGGTTAAGATGGTAGGGACCTCCCTGGTGGCCCAGTGGTTAAGACTCCGCGCTCCCAATGCGGGGCGCTGGGGTTTGATCCCTGGTCGGGGAGCTAGATCCCACGTGCCGCAACTAAGACCCGGGGCAGCCAAATAATAAATAAATAAATAAAATATTTAAAGAAACGTTAAGATGGTGACATTTCTGTTATGTATATTTTACCTATACTTTTTTTTTCTTTTCTGTCTTACGTTTTTGGTTGAACAAGTGGCATATGGTCTCTTATCTCATTTCCACTTTCCTATCTGGCTAACGATCCTATTTTAGGAAGAGTGCCAGGCCAGAAGGTGAGGGGCCTCTCACTCGGTCTTGGATCCACTCGCTGTTTCGGGCCCAGAGACTTGGTCTGGGGGCCCAGGTCCCTCTCTGTGAGATGAGGGGCAGCCTAGCTGGTGGCCGAGGTCTCTTCCAGCTGGGACAGGACATCCTGCGTGTCTGTGGCCTCCCCTTATGTTCCGTGGGTCAGAAGCGTCCTGCTGGTGTCTGTTCCAAGTGAGTGAGCATCTGCCCTGCCCCTTCATGGTCCACGCTCCTTCCTGGCGTCTGTGTCCCAGTGTGGGTGCCAGGCTGGGCGCCAGAAACCAGAGACACAGACCAGGCAGGAGACAGTCCCTGGGCAGGGGGTTCGTCTGCCAGGACGTGGAACAGATCCAGGTATCAGTGCTCACGGGCAGTGGAGCGTCCTGGGGCCACAGGCATGGGGAGGGCGTGGTCATCCCATGTCCTGCCACTCACATGACCAAACCCTCACCCCCAAAATACCCTCAAACGGGATGTTTAAACCAGAAAACTTCAAATATGTATCTAAAAACAAGGAGAATCTTTTGTTCTTTCTTTTCTGTACATTTTCTTTTCCTAAATATATGTTGATATATATATATATATATATATATATATATATATATTTTTTTTTTTTTTTTTTTTTTTTTTTTTTTGCGGTACGCGGGCCTCTCACTGTTGTGGCGTCTCCCCTTGTGGAGCACAGGCTCCGGACGCGCAGGCTCAGCGGCCATGGCTCACGGTACCAGCCGCTCCGCGGGATGTAGGATCTTCCCGGACCGGGGCATGAACCCGTGTCCCCCGCGTCAGCAGGTGGACTCTCAACCACTGCGCCACCAGGGAAGCCCTGATATATTTTAAGTATAGAATAATGATATACATTTTTGTATCAGAAAAAAGCAGGAAGAGTTATTTTGTAAATTAAAGAGAATACCGTGTCCAGGGTGGGACTCACCGTGCGTGCCGCGTTGTCCCAGCAGAGGGACACCTGAGCCGCCTTCCTGCAGCCAGGGCTGGGTGAGTGGAAACTGCAGCTTGAGCCTGGAGGCTGACCCTTCACAGCCCCTTCCTCTCCTTCTCTTCAGAACCAGAAATCCCAGTGTAGTTTTGTTGCAAGACCTCTTGTCAGAGAGGCAGTTCTCACCTCCCCTCTTACTGCCTTCACTCTTTCTCATTTGCTCTCTTTTATTCATCTAATTACCATAGAAATGTAAGATCCCAAGAAGAAGCAAAATTGGAAAAAAACCCAAAAAACTATTTTTTTCATTTCAGGCTGTCTTAGTTTTCCCAATTAGGAGAAACATGTTATCTGGGTTGTTTCTTCCCTAGGCATTGAGGGTTTTCGCTTATAACATCACGAGCAAACCATTCACACCTTCCTTCCTTCCTTCCTTCCTGTGTTCATTCATTCGTGCAGCGTACTCGCCAAGCACCTGTTGTGTGCTGGATGAACAGAACTGGCAAAGGCCGTGACCTCCTGAAGCTCAGGTTCCAGTGAGGAAAGCAGACAGTAGACACACGATCGTGCAACGTGTTAGGTGGTGATTAGTGGTAGGAAGGAGCAGGGGACAGGACAGGGACGCAGAGGTGGGAGGTTGGGGTGATCGGGAAGTTCCCACCGAGACTGAAAGAAGGAGGGGTCTCAGAGAAGCGCTGTGGGCAGAGGGGGTGCCCTTGGCCAGCGAGCGAGAGCTGCCAGGAGCCTGGGGTGAAGGCAGCGGACGTGGCACTCAGAGCCTCCCAGGCCATGCAGCCCTGGATTGTTCTCGGAGCCGCCGGGGCTTTGAGCAGAGCCGTGACACGAGGGACGGAGGTGGCCACTGTCAGAGGCTCCCAGAAGTTCAGGGCCGTGCAGGGCAGGGGGGAAGGTGGGTAGTGACGCTGAACCAACACAGAACTCAAGAAATGCTGTGGGATAGACGTTCTAAAATGCCTATAGAACAGGTCCGTGGACTTTTCCTGAAAAAAGCCAGAGAGCAAATACTGATACTTCAGTTTTGCAGGCCAGATGGTCTCTGCCTTTGAGAATTAACAGGCTCGTGAAAGAGGCATGTGAAAAAAAAAGCAGCCACAGACGAGTCATCAACGAAGAGCCCAGGTAAAGAAAGGCGTTCCAGTAAATCTCTGGTGACAGAGCAGGTTGCTAACACAAATGGGTTATTTGCTGAGTGCCGGGTGTGTGCAGGCCTTGCTCTGGGTACCCAGCAGGGTCATCATGGGTCCGGGCCGCAGTCCTCCGGGCGGGTGGTGTCCTGTCCTACAGGTGAGGAGTCTGCCCCGCGGCTGTAGGAACACCCGATTCTGCCTGGGTCCTATGCTAACGCTTCTGTACCCTGCGGCCTCGGACAGAGCCTGAGCATCCGTCAGAGCTCCTGGAAGCCTTGGTGATCCATCGGAGGGTTGTAACTCGTTTCCTCTCTTTCAGTTTCATGAACAGGCGTGTTCTGTCCACTAACCCGTATGTAGGGAGCACCGCCAACGGCTACGCACACCCCAGCGGGACGGCGCTGCACTACGACGACGTCCCCTGCATCAGCGGCTCGGTGAGTGCGCCGCGTGCAGAGCGAGGTCAGCCGTGCGGGAAGGCGGGGGTCAGCGGATCTCTGTGACTTACACCCCTGCTTTCTGTCCAAACGAGAGAAAGCTTTCTTACGCTCTGAGGCAAGATGAAAACTCCACCCCATCTCGCTCCTTTTTGACACCCTGTTCATCTTAATCCGCATCTGAACACGCAGGTAATCGGGCGCCAGCAGACAGTTTGTCATTCCTGTCAATGCCATTAAACACCGTCAGAAATCACCATCGGAAAGGAGACGCCGCAGAGTAATGACCGTACTGCCAGCTCCAGACACTGTCCCGCATCCTCCGGGTGGGGTGCGCT
Source organism: Leucopleurus acutus (assembly GCF_964270905.1). NCBI lineage: Eukaryota > Metazoa > Chordata > Mammalia > Artiodactyla > Delphinidae > Leucopleurus > Leucopleurus acutus. Next base: position 3,631,932 of record NC_139146.1, read on the forward strand.
TGTAGCTGGGGCCCCCATCTGGTGGAGAAGGGGAGCCTGGAGGAAGGAGCGCGTTCAAGTGCAGATTGACGTGAAAGGGGCTCATGTTAGGACTTGGGTGTCGGGGCGCGGGCACACATTGAAATCCTGTCCCAGCTGCAAAGCCCATGGGATGGCGTCCCCTCTGAGTCCGGGGTGGTCTGGGGTGACTGGGACATGGGTCCTGTCCCACAGCAAGAACACGTTAGGCCCAGTCGGTCTCCTCCTTGCCCCTCCCCGTTCCCACCACCACCTTCGCCTCGGGTCTGCAGGGCTGGAGGGGCTCTGGTACCCACTGTGGCCGTAGCCGTCCACCCTGCAGAGAGTCCTGTGGGAGCCACACACTCGGGGAAAGCCTGCGGTGGCCCGACAGGAGCAGGTCCCAGTCCAGTCTCTGCGCCCTGCGTCCTGGTCGCTGTGCCCTTTCCAAGAGGGCCCGGCTCTCGGCCTCTGCTTGCTGGTCTCGGTGGAACCTGCCCTCATCGTAGACCCGACCGCCACCTCATCCTCGTGGGGCAGTCTGCTCCTCTCAGCCTTGATCTCAGCGCCAGCTTTTTTGGGAGATAAAACACGCAAACCTGTCTCTGACTCTTCCTGCCCGAAGGCCCGCTCGTGTACCTTTCCCCAGAGGGGTTTCTCCCCGTGCACGTGGTTTAGAGAAACCGTGGACCTACACAAACGCTGGTCTAGTTCCCCCATCCCTTCATTCCTGTGAATACTACACAGGTTCAGGCACCCCCAGGAATGAGCTTTCTTTAGGTCATGCGCAGCTTAAGCTGGTTTAGAAATGAAAAGCTGCCCTTCTCCAAGGCTCTGCATTTAGGAGTTGTTTCTGCGTGTCCATCGCTGGGCGGACGACGTAGGTGATTAGACAGAACGTCCAGGGCGCAGCGCTGTGGCTCATCTGCTTGTTAAGGGCTTCCTTGACGTTCAGGCCTCTCTTTAAACTGCTGTTCTACTTGCTGGGCTCTGTGACCGGGCCCTTTGTTTTGCGAGAGCCTGCACTTCTCAGTTTTATGAGGTTCATACATTTGAGCCAATACCTGACATTTTAGCAATGTTTCAACTTCAGTAATTCTTACCCATTCATTGTTCCCCCTGAGGCCTAGATGAAAGTGAATCTCAAAAAAGGATCTTCTGACGGGCACACACACACTTTTAATCTAGAAGTTCTCTGGTGTTTGTTTTCTAAGTCTTCCATGTGACTTAATCCTTTGGTATTTTAGGAAAATGATGGTCTGGTCTAGACCATTTTAATAACCCTGGACACATATATGCTAGGTTGTCATTATGAAACTCACATCCACGTTTATCTACATGTACCATTACTTTTAGGTTGTAGATGGGTCCCCAGCATCACAAAAATAGACACACTGAAGTGATTGCAAAGGAATAAAAAACACTCTTACTATGTAATTTTAAACCTTTTCTGTTTTCATAACAAAAGGCTGTAATTACATCCTGGCAGAAAGGAACTCAGCAAGAAGGATATAAAAATAGAGTAAGATAAATATAGTATATGAATTAATATTTTCTCTTTTTTAAAAAAAAATGAAAGCAATTCCTTTAAAACTTAAAAGAATCTGGCTGTGGTTGTAAGTTTCGGTTTTAATTTATACTTTAATGTCCATGTTCTAAGGTGGCTTGTAGCTATTTTAATCCTTTGTAAAAAGGTTTTCCACCAGAGTAATGCCATTCTATCGTTTATAGTTTGAAACATCCTATTTTCTATGACTATCCGATTTCTCTCTTTTAACAGCCTGTGTCTTTGGTTACTGCACTTTCTTCAGGCATAACCAACTGTGGAACAGGGGTGACGCTGACAGTCACCCGTAGAACTTAAATCCCCGATGCCCGCATAGCAGGCTTGGAAGGGTCCGGAGGTGTTCTGGCATCGAGCCCCTCATCCTATCCTGGAGGGGCCTGAGGTTCAGACCCCAAGCAGTGTGTAGTTATGAGCACAGCTCTAATCCAGCTCTCCCTCTTAGAGCTGTGGGACCTCTCTGCCTCAGTTTCCCCCTACTTTATAAGATTGCTATGAGAATTACGTGAGTCATTTTTACTGTGAAATAAGATAAGGTGCTTTGGGGACTTCCCTGGTGGTCCAGTGGTTGAGAATCCACCTTCCAATACAGGGGATGCGGGTTTGATCCCTGGTCGGGGAACTAAGGTCCCAACGTGCCACGGGGCAACTAAGCCCGCACACTGCAACTACTGAGCCCACACCTCACAACTAGAGAGCCCGTGTGCCGCAACTAGAGAGAAGCCTACGCGCTTCAATGAAAAGCCTGCGTGCCACAACTAAGACCCAATGCAGCCAAAAAAATAATAATAGTAATAAAATACAGATAATAATATCTGTCAGTATTTAAAAAAAAAAAAAAGGTAAAGTGCTTTGCTGGGATCTTAACATGTTTTCTCAGTAGGATCAGAGCCCCCGGTCTCCAGACAGATCCCAGTTCAGCATTCCTTTCGTCACATCACATTGCTTCAGCTTTCTGGGTCAGGAGGACTTCCGAAATCCAGTTCTTTAAAGAAATGTCAATATATATATATATATATATATATATATATATATATATATATATATATATATATATATAGCCTGCTTTAACAAACAAAACAAAAAAAATTATCATAAGCCAATGGCCCTGGGAACGATTTAAGGAAAAAAGAATCCTTAAGTCCCCAAAGGTAGAAAAGTTCTTCTGAATCTGTCCACCTAGTTGAGTGCGTGTGTTTTATTGGGGGTACGTGCACGTTTTTGGGGGGTGCTTGCTAATAACATCTCAATGTGCTTTGCTTCCTGTGGCCGAGGCTCTAACGACAAGCTGTGTGTGTTACAGTGGGGACCCGACGGTGGCTTTCCCGCTCCCCGTGGCCGAGGCCTGGGAGAAGAGGCGCTCTATGATAACGCGGTCCTGTACGATAACTTGCCGTCTCCGAAAATCTTTGCTCGGTACCCTCCTGCTGACAGGAAGGCCGCTAGGCCATCTCCTGACAAGCTGTCCTGTAACCACTACAAACACCCTGCCTCTTCTGGCCCGCCGGCCTCCCCGTCTGTCACTAACACCTCTTCTCTGGGGAGGGCATCTCTCGGGCTCAGCTCACAGGTACAGCATCTCATTCTGTCTTCTAGAATCGCCTTAAGTCACTGTCCTCCCTCAGGGCTTTGCAGTGAGAGTCTGTTCACCAGCTTGTGGGCAGTGAACCCCATCAAGGGTAAAGCGCAGTTTTTTCCCCTCAACTAGAATAGAATCTGCAAATACACAACGTTTGGCCACCCAGGAACGGATTAAATATAGTAAGTCCCCTACATACGAACCTTCAAGTTGTGAACTTTTCAAAGATGCCAACATGCCCCTGTATGCCAGCTGTTGTACTGGGCTACTGTACTTTTCAAGGTACTGTACTGTGAGATGAAAAATGTGTTCTTTATTTTTTGTGTTTGTTTCTTATGTGTTATTTGTGTGATTATAAACCTATTATATAAACCTGTACAAGTATTACTAACCTATTATATAAACCTATACAAGTATTGTAAACCTATTACAGTACAGTATTTTTAGCCGATTGTGTTAGTTGGGTACCCAGGCTAACTTTACAAACAAATTGGACTTACGAACGCGCTCTTGGAACAGAACTCATTCGTATGTAGGGGGCTTACTGTACACCTAACCAGCTCACGGTTTACGTTCTGTATTTCTTTGCCTGTGCCTGGCTCTCTTTCCATTCTTGGGAAGTTCCCCAGTGAATTTTGTGAATTACGGCAATTAAAGGCAAAGATGTTAAAGAGGACAGGGACAGTGGGACAGTAAACGTTCTCAGAAGATTTTTGAGCTGCAAGTTCCTTTCCTGTGTTTCCATAACACGTAAGTGAGGAATGGTGGGCTCCACGTGACAATTGCTTTTCGATCTTTAAACATTAAATAGGATGATTCCGAGAACTACAGTATTTTCCCACAATGTACTCCCCAAAAGTGTACTCCCTAAAACCAAGTAGATAGTAAGGATTTTGGATTATAATTGAATGGTCGGTAACCTTGATATTGAACTATTGTCCATCTCACACCTCGTACTGGTGGCAAAAACGGTAACCTTTCAGTGTAAATACAATTTTGTGTTTTCATGCATGTCAACCTAAGATTTTCTTATGCTTTGAGTAAAGATCTAAGCGCCACATGGAAGAATATTCTACAAACATAAAGCAGAGGGGCACATTTTTAGTTATTTTCTTTTCCTTCCATTTTTGGAGTAATCTTAAGAAAATGATGAATGCCAAGTAAGATTCTCGAATTTCAGAGAATTATAGCAGTTCTTCGAAACCAATTCATTTCATCAAAGTCACGTGAGAAGATTTTTGTTTGTTTGTTATTTATAACAACTGTTAGAGATTCTCATTCACTGAACCTGAGGGGCCCAGGCCGATGTATGGTCAGACATGGGAGCCATTGGCTTCTAGTTTTTTTTGAGTATTTACTAAAAAGTCTGGTAGGTCATGTGCTTCCCCCACTAAGTGAATGTGTCTCTGGCGATGTATTTATCTGTCTTTTTATTGGTATTAGAGTTCCCTTGGGTAAAAATTATGGGACAAAATATACTGTCTTGTACATTTGGATTGTCCCAGATAAGTTTGGAATCAGTCGTTCGATACGTGGTTCATGTATGTTTGTATTTTGTTCTTTTTCATTTTAAGTCGGAAACACATTTGCAAGGCGTTTACCTTTAGCTGTCGTGTCCTCATCTGGCCGTTTGAATGGGGGACCTACTGTTTAATGGAGAGAGCTCACACTCCCTACACACCTGCCGTATGTGTGCTGTAGGTGTGTGTGCTGTGTCGGCTAACCTCCTGAGGAACCGTGTGGGAGACATCAGTATCTTTATATTTTTAAATGAGCACACGGAGGCTCCGAAAACGTTAATGATGTCACAGCGTCTCCTATGACGGAGCGGGAACTTGAAGCTTCCAACACCCAGGCCCACAACAGTAAGAAACGTGGTGCGGCAGAGAGGCTCGGGCTTGGACGTGTACAGTCAGCCTTTGCCGTTCGGCTGGACTTCGGACCCAGCCAAGGTACACGTGCATCACTTACGCAAAATGCGCCATGGGCCGGCTGCAGCCACCAGAGAAGTGAGGGTGTGTCGAAGTTTTAAACCCTGTGGTTACTTGGAGTGTGGCTCCTGCTGTTTCTGTATTTTGCCTCTTTCGCTTCCTTGCTCAGACCCCGTCAGTGAATCAACAGGTAGTCATTTATCCAATTGGGCTATCAGTGTAGAAACCCTGGAAGTTGAACTCTCAAGTGCACGGTCATGCTACTTCCCCGAAGAGCGTTCCACCGAAATGAAAGCTGTTTATCTTCGGAAACACAGACTTTTAGTAAATGTCAACCAAATGCTCTCAGATACCCACCGTCTGTGCCAGTGTCTTGGTCGGCGTGTGTGATCTCCTAGTCCAAGTAGGTGACGTTTGGTGCGTTCCAGCTGAAGACATCCTTAGTGCACCTCGTTTGGTTTGAACCTCGGTGCTAGAACCTTCTTAGCTGCTCTGGGAAAGTCACAGCAGTGCAGTGTTGGGAAACCAGATTGGTTTTCTACTACCCGCATTTTTTTCTGCCTATGCTACGTTCTACTTGAAGAGCTAGGGACTGAAACAATTTACTGCAAAAACCCCAAGGTTTTTGTCTGTCTGTTTTTAATTCTCTCGTTTGTTTATTTCAACAGTTGAAGGGTAAAAAGCCGCCCCCCGTGGCATCCAACGGGGTTACAGGAAAAGGCAAGGCTCTGAGCAGTCAGCAAAAAAAAGCTGATTCAGCGGCTGGCGTGAAGCGAACGCCTTCAAGTAAGTTGATCCTTCGATTTCCCACGTTCTAGCTTTGGGTGCAGTGTGCAGAGCTGGGGCTGTCTAGCCACCTTCCTCCCTCACCTGACCAGGTGGAGAGCGCCAGGTTGGGGGCCAGCTGGAGAGGTGGCACCATTTGCATCCGCATCCTTCCTCGTTTGCTGGATGGAGGAGTGGCCACGATCTTTAACCCAGCTTTTATTTTGTAACTGTTGCATAGACAAGGAAAGACAAAGCTGGCTTAACTGTGGAGCTGGCAGCTTGCGGGCGCGCTGGCAGTGCTGCTGTGAGTGGCCCTGGACGGTGGGTCGGGACACCTCGGCTTGTGTCCCTGATCTGCTGAGTGAGTGAGTGACTTGGGTTGAGTCGCATAGACTCTCTGAAGCCAGCCTCTGTGTGTTAGAGGTGTAGACAGGTGGCTGAAATAGTTGGGGTAACTCGTGTACCTCAGAGCACGGGAGACTGTCAGGGTCTGTAAGGAATTCTTGTCCCAGCTGTGATTTCTCTCCTCCCGTGTCGTTCTCCTGGCCACTTGATCAGGGCGGTGCCGTAATCTACCCCATTGGGCAGATGTAGACATAAGCTCAGAGAGATGGCGTGGCTTCCCCGAGGTCTCACCGCTGGCAAACGACAGAACCAGCATGAGGACCAGGTTTTCAGGTTCCAGACCTGGCGGGGGCTGGACCGGGCAGGGGAGCGGCGAGACCCCAGTGAAAGGCAGCCCGTCAGCGCGCTCAGCTTCCTTCCCGATGTGCAGATACATGACGCTAGGGGTGCTGTTATCGCATGTGTTTGCATGTGCTTCAGCCCTGGCTGTGTGGGGTGGATTCCTCTTCAGCCAGCCAGCCCGGCAGTGTCTGTTCATTCCAGCCCTCTGCTTGCTGAGGGGACAGCAAAGATAAGACAGAGCAGCGGCCGGGTCCCACGCAGACGCAGGCTACGGGCCTCAGCACAGACTCTTACCAGGCTCAGAAGCTCCTCAGCGGGTGTGGGCCTGTCGGGGACGGTTTCCAGGAGAGGAAGATGGGAGTTAGCCTCCAGCCAAGTTTGATGTGAACACCTGGGGAGCTGTGTCAACACTTTCTGAACCTGGTTCAGCGTACCTGGTGGACCAGGCTCCCTCCAGGTAGTAACCCTACACCAGGTGACAGGTCACCTAACTGCTGAGCTCCCTGTGTGCACGGCGATTGGATTTCAGAGTCTGGATTTCAGAGTCAGCACACAGGGCTGGTGAGAGGTGGCTGTGTCCTTAGCCTCACGCATGGACGAGCCCCAGGGCTCCTGCTTCTGCCCCGAGGAAGCCTGTGCTTTCTTTTTTTTTTTTTACATTTTTATTGGAGTATAAGTTCTCTACAGTGGTGTGTTAGTTTCTGCTGTATAACAAAGTGAATCAGCTATACGTATACATATGTCCCCATATCTCCTCCCTCTTGCATCTCCCTCCCACCCTCCCTATCCGACCCCTCTAGGTGGTCACAAAGCACCGAGCTGATCTCCCTGTGCTATGCAGCTGCTTCCCACTAGCTATCTATTTTACGTTTGGTAGTGTATATATGTCCATGCCACTCTCTCACTTCGTCCCAGCTTACCCTTCCCCCTCCCCATATCCTCAAGTCCATTCTCTAGTAGGTCTGTGTCTTTATTCCTGTCTTGCCCCTAGGTTCTTCATGACCTTCTTTTTTTTTTTCCCTTAGATTCCATATATATGTCTTAGCATACGGTATTTGTTTTTCTCTTTCTGACTTACTTCGCTCTGTATGACAGACTCTGGGTCCATCCACCTCACTACAAATAACTCAATTTCGTTTCTTTTTATGGCTGAGTAATATTCCATTGTATATATGTGCCACATCTCCTTTATCCATTCATCCGATGATGGACACTTAGGTTGCTTTCATGTCCTGGCTATTACAAATAGAGCTGCAATGAACATTTTGGTACATGACTCTCTTTGAATTATGGTTTTCCCAGGGTATATGCCTGGTAGTGGGATTGCTGGGTCATATGGTAGTTCTGTTTTTAGTTTTATAAGGAACCTCCATACTGTTCTCCACAGTGGCTTTATCAATTCACATTCCCACCAACAGTGCAAGAGGGTTCCCTTTTCTCCACACCCTCTCCAGCATTTATCTTTTATAGATTTTTTGATGATGGCCATTCTGACAGGTGTGAGGTGACACCTCACTGTAGTTTTGATCTGCATGTCTCTAATGATTAGTGATGTTGGGCATCTTTTCATGTGTTTGTTGGCAGTCTGTATATCTTCTTTGGAGAAATGTCTGTTTAGGTCTTCTGCCCATTTTTGTATTTGGTTGGTTGTTTTTTTTTGATATTGAGCTGCACGAGCTGCTTGTAAATTTTGGAGATTAGTCCTTTGTCAGTTGCTTCGTTTGCAAATATTTTCTCGCATCCTGATGGTTGTCTTTTGGTCTTGCTTTCTTGACACAGCTCACCTGCGCTTCCCTTCTCCTCGGACACACATTCAAGCAGCCGGTTGGGCCAAACCCTCCTCCTCATCCGTTTACTGTGCTGCTTTTTTCACCTTATTTTTCTGGCAAATCTCACTTCGCTCATGCAGTTGGGTGTATTTCTGTTCACTTAAAATTTGAGTGTTGTCCACCTGGGGAGGGGCAGGTGGGGGGAGTAACGTGTCTGGAAAGCTCTCTTATGTGAGGCCTGAAGCGCAGGAAATCTCCGTCTGCATAACGTCCCCCTCTCTCTCAGCACCTGTGCTTATTTTATTTCTTAGACGATGCATTCCTGTATTTTATGAGGGCTTCTGTAGGGAATTTTTATTAACTTTGGTGACATCTGATGACAAAAAAAGGGAAAAATCACTGTGCTCTGGGTTTTCTGCTGAGTTCAGGCAGTTGCATTATAGCCTGGACGGGGTTTATTGCTTGGGGACCAAATGATGTGGAAGGTGGTAAGTGATTGCATAGAGGTTTGTCGGGGAAACATCTTAGATCAGAAGTGAGTGGACAGAGTTTGGACTGTGCTCTGTTTATAGAACATGTGGTTACCCAAGCCACTAAGAGCACTGCTTTTGTTTCAAGTTGTTGATTTGGTCACCCTCCTGCTGCGATCCTTTTAATATCATTCTGTGTGTGGGGTTGGTTGGTTTTTAGAGAGGGGAAGATGGAGCGGGGAGTGATGACCTTGTACCTGCCTTCATAAATGCAGTTTTCATGCAGTCACGATGGTTTGTGTTGTAAGAATCGGGAATTCGGTGTGCAGGACAGGTGCTAGAAATCGTTAGAAGCGGCTCACCAACGTCTGGCAGAGCGGACAGGGTTCTGGGGGCTCCGTTATCACTGCCAGGGATGAGAGCTGCCAGGGAGTGTCCACCACGGCCCGGGTACCACATGATTCTGTAGGTGGGTTTTAGTACATGTATCGAATTTTTTTTTGAACCCCACAAGTTAGGCCTTAGCACTTCTGCTTTATAGAGGGTGAAGCTGAGCCTTCGGGGGATTAATTGCTTGTCCACAATCATGGTCTCTTCCCTGGTCAACTGCCTTTATTATTAACCATTACACCGCCCTCCATGGCTTCTCCCCAGAAGTCGTTTCTAGTCTACTAAGGGAGTCAGACATGCAAATAAACCAGCATGGTATATACCATGGAACGTGAGCTCACAGGTGCAGGAGGTGCAGGAGGCCTTGGGTCGTCATCAGGTTTGAGCCGTTCGCTGTCAGAGGCCGTTGGGAGGCCACAGAAGCTGCAGAATCGTGAGCCCTTATTGCTATTGAAAGGCCAGAATAATCCGAGGACACGAGCGTTGGGTCGGATTTTAGCGCACTATTAACCAGCAGTGTTACGTTGGCCAAGTCTCCACGTTCTCCTTAGGGCTGGTCTCCTCCTCATCCGTGTATCCACTCACTCTATCTAATGAGCGTTTGCGTAGTGCCCACTCTGTGCTTGTTCAGAGCTCTGTATAAGTGTTACTTCAATCCTCCTAACAACCCTGTGAAGCACCTGCTCTTATTACCCCCATCGCACAGGTGAGGAAACTGAGACACGGAGAGATGAAGTGCCTTGTTGAAGGTCACACAGCTCAAGTGGCAAGCTGCGGTTCCCACCTGGGCGGTCGGGCTCCCGACGTGGCTCTGGGTGCCCCTCCATTTTCTGATTTGCTCAGTCACTCACTCAGCGGATGTGTATCGTGTGCTCCGTCCATGCCAGGTACCCGCCCCACTGGAGGTGGGGATAGCGCCGTCAGGTCAGCAAAAGAGTTGGACGGCACAGTTGTAAGGATCAGACGTGGCAGTGTAATGGAAGTGTTTTGAAAACTACAGAGAACTACACACATCAAGAGATTATTTCTGATGTTGGTAGACCCTCTCTTTTCAGATTACAGAATGTTTTGTTCACTCTCGACCTTGCTGAAGATTATATGTTGTATGCCTCAAAGGGAGGCGTTAAAGGAATTTCCTAACATTCTATTTTCATTTTAAAAATTTGTTTCAAAGGGGCAGTGGTTGAGAGTCCGCCTGCCGATGCAGGGGGCTGACGGCAAGGGTTCATGCCCCGGTCCGGGAAGATTCCACATGCCGCGGAGCGGCTGGGCCCGTGAGCCATGGCCGCTGAGCCTGCGCGTCCGGAGCCTGTGCTCCGCAACGGAAGAGGCCACAACAGTGAGAGGCCTGCGTACCCCCCCCAAAAAAAAAATTTGTTTCAAAGAATATTGGGTAATCTGAAATGGTCACTTTTCTGTTTGGTTCAAACCTGTCCTGCTGTCTTTCTTGTTGAATTAGCAAAGTGACTAGCTTTGAGTTTATTCACTGAGTAGGCTGACTAAACAGGCTTTATGAATTACCCTGTCATCTACTTGGTTAAACCTAATTTCCTGTTGATGCTTTTTCTTTTCAAGATGCTGACCAGTACAAATATGGCAAGAACCGGGTGGAAGCGGATGCCAAGCGGCTGCAGGCCAAAGAGGAGGAGCTGCTGAAGAGGCGGGAAGGCCTGCGGGACAGGCTGGCCCAGCTGCGGAAGGAGAGGAAGGGCCTGCGGGCCGCCATCGAAGTGAACACCGGTACGAGGGGCCTGCTTCTGCTGGCGCCAGAGTCTAGGCTTATCCTCTTGCGCCCTCGGGCTCTGAACCTCGCGAGGCTCTCCTCTTAGTGAGACCGTGTCATTCCATGCAGTGCTTCTTGCAGTTCCGAAGCCTTGGTGGTAAGCCCAGGGCAGGTGCCACAATGTGCAATAATGGACCAGGCAGGAGGAGGCCGGGCCTGGACCTCAACTCGCTGGCTGAGGCTGGGTAGGTGCCGGGGAGCCGTCCCAGCCTTGGGGGCTGACGGCAGAGCTCGTTGGGAGCACGAGCCTCCGGGCGCAGGAGTTACGTCACTGTGTGTGAGGGGCGGTGTCTCAGCAGGAGGACGGGTCACACTCAGAAGCCCAGCTGAGAGGTCTGTGCGTGGGTAGAAGGAGCCCTCCGTTCCCTGAGGAGGGATTGGTGAGGGCCAGACCGTGATGGATTCGTGGAAGGGACCCGGGGAGGGGGGACAACCCCAGAGAGGAAAGAAGAGGGAGACGCGGGTGAGGACCACAGCCGTGTCTCTGGATCAGCCCGTCTGTCCTCCTTGGCAGGAGCTGGCCATGTGGTTCCTGGCTCCGGCGCGGGGGCTGCTGAAATGTATGTCTCCTCAGCTCAAGACTGAGTCGGATCCTGGGGCAAGGCCGACTCTCTAGGTTTCAGTTTCCGGCCTCGGGGGGTAAGGAGGAGGAATGTAGAGACCAGGATGATCCCGAGAGGAAGAACCTGCTTTCCAGCGGCTTCTATGCCGGAGGAGTTGGCGTGTTACAGCAGTTAGGTGTCAGGTTCAGCCTTTCCCGACTTCGTGCCTATATGGTTTTTAAGAAAGAAAGTGCTTTCAGAGTTTAAAGAACGCGAGGCTGGGTGTGGGCTGAGCCTGTTCGAGACAGCCTGTAGGAGGGCCAGGAGGTGGCATCTCCCGTGAGGCCCCGCCCCCAGGGGATCAGAGGCTCCGTCAGAGAACTGGACGGGAGCCTCCAGGTCAGCAGGACAGGAGGAGAATTTCTTCCCACTGTTGTTTCCAGTTTGTAGGACAGTGAAGATGCAGAAAGATGAGATCAGCTTTGGGCCTTGAAAAAGAGATTGTCATATGCTACCAGGTGGTCGGCCAGGGCCGTGCTCATAAGTCAGTTAACCCACGGGATCGCTTTCCTTGTCTGTCCTGTGCGCAAATTGCCGGCCTTCCTGTGCCACTGTAACACATTTCCAATAAGATGAGTAAAGCGAGTGTGCTATGGAGATGCAAGCTCTGCTGTATTCTGACCATAGGGCCAAGTAAGATGACTCAGAGTAGAGAAACATATGCGGACTTTCCAAGTCAGTGGCACCTTTGGAAGCCACCTAGGCCAAGTTCCTCATTTTAAAATGAGTGTATTCATATATACAATGGAATATCACTCAGCCATAAAAAGAAACGAAACTGAGTTATTTGTAGTGAGGTGGATGGACCTTGAGACTGTCATACAGAGTGAAGTAAGTCAGAAGGAGAAAAACAAATACCGCATGCTAACACATATATATGGAATCTAAAAAAAAAAAATGGTTCTGAAGAACCTAGGGGCAGGACAGGAATAAAGACGCAGATGTAGAGGATGGACTTGAGGGCACGGGGAGGGAGAAGGGTAAGCTGGGACGAAGTGAGAGAGTGGCATGGACATATATACACTACCAGATGTAAAATAGCTAGCTAGTGGGAAGCAGCCGCATAGCACAGGGAGATCAGCTCGGTGCTCTGTGACCACCTAGAGGGGTGGGATAGGGAGGGTGGGAGGGAGGGAGACGCAAGAGGGAAGAGATATGGGGACATATGTATAACTGATTCACTTTGTTATAAAGCAGAAACTAACACACCATTGTAAAGCAATAATACTCCAATAAAGATGTTAAAAAAATTTTTTTTAATGAAATGAGGGGCTTCCCTGGTGGCGCAGTGGTTGAGAGTCCGCCTGCCGATGCAGGGGACGCGGGTTCACGTTCCGGTCCGGGAAGATCCCACGTGCCGCGGAGCGGCTGGGCCCGTGAGCCATGGCCGCTGAGCCTGCGCGTCCGGAGCCTGTGCTCCGCAACGGGAGAGGCCACAACACTGAGAGGCCCACGTACCGCAAAAAAAAAAAAAATGAAATGAGTGTATTGGGCCCAGACCCCAAACTCCTGGCATTTGTGAGAGTCAAGGTCCCATGCTTCCTGGTCCGTATTCTTCCAGCTGCAGCAAAAGAGAACAGTTAGGAAGGGACCCTCCTCCTTTCAGGAAGAGCTGGATTCGAGTTTTGTGGGAAGGACCCGAGGCAGCGGAGCTCAACCCCCAGATTGTGCGGAGCTCCTTTCGGGGGCACCGCATGGCCGTCCTCTGTTATCTTGAAACCTTTGCCTTCTTCGGCTGAGCAGTCGTGTTTCTCTGGGATTTCAGGCAGGAAGACCCAGGTGATCCTGGAAGAGAAGCTGAAGAAGCTGGAGGAGGAATGCAAGCAGAGGGAGACGGAGCGCGTCAACCTGGAGCTGGAGCTGACTGAGGTCAAGGAGAGCCTCAAGAAAGCCCTGGCCGGCGGGGTCACCCTGGGGCTGGCCATCGAGCCCCGGCCGGGGACGTCGAGTCCACAGGTAACGCCTGCCGCTCCCCGGGAGAGAGATGGGGGTCGCTTCCTCAGGTCACTGCTCCTCCGTCGTCCCCAGCATCGGCACCGCAGAGACGCAGCTCCCATGTCCATTTCAAACGCTCTTCTTGGCTGTGTTTTAAGTTCATGGACGTGGAATTTTCTTTTGTCTTTCACTGAACTTGTTCAAAGGTGGCGGAAACACCGAGTCTCTCTTCTTTCCCCGCTTGCGCAAAATCTGAGTGTAGTGAGTACAGTTCTTTTGATCTCTTTGGAGCCGCGTCCTCATCTGATGCCAGTGCCTTAGACAGAAACCTTTGTTCAGCGTGGCAGAGTTTTACAACTTGTCTAGCATGTCTGTCCTGAGAATGATGCCAGGTGCTGGGGACACGGAAATGAGTGAAACCGTCTGTAACCGCGGAATCTAACAGAACGAACGAATTAGACACGAATTAGCACCTCGAGTGATTTGCTGCCCACTGTCATTGGAGAACTTGCTCTTCTCCACGAGCTGCTCCGTTGAGTCAGACGTGATGGCTTCTGTTTTCCCCATGAGGAGCCAGAGGCTTTTGCCTAAGGGCACAGCCCGGGGCCAGCTCCTCCCGCGTCCTGGGGCTTGGGGGGGCCCACGGGCAAGGTTTCTGGGTTACGGGTGTGTGGCACCACTGAGGTCCTGTCACCCACCCTCACCGCCCCCCCAGGTAGTGGTCACCTCGTGCTCCATTGTCTGCAGAGACCATCTCCAAACTTCTCCAGTCGCCGGTCCCTCTCCAGCGACCGCCCCTCACTCTCAGAGGATCCCCCCTCCACCCCCAGACCTCTTGGCACAGCCAGCGGCAGATTGCGGGCTTCCACCCCCAAAACCCCGTCCTTTGGGGCACAGCGCAGCAGGGAGCTGAGGAAAGCAGGCTCTGTGAGCAGAGGGGCCAGGGCTCGAGACGACGTCCCTTACGCAGGCCTCGATTTTCCATCTGTGAAATGCGGGTGGTGCTGTCGCCTCCTGCGTGGGCTCGTGTGTGCGAAAGCTCTGGGCGTGGTGCCTGGCCTGCGAAAGTGTCCATCCGCTCGTGTGTTCACCAGCTCGTTGATATGTAGTCACCCATTCAACAAATTAGATACATGTGGCTGTGCCCCATCTGTGTGCCGGAAACGGTTTGAGGCGCAGCAGTGGACCTCGTGGATGAGAATCTCTCTTTCCGTGGAGCTCGTATTGTAGCAAGGGAGGACCGCTAGGCCCGGGAAAGACACTCACATTAGGCACTGAAAGGTGCCGGGGGGGAGCAGTCCAGCAGGGGCTCTTCAGCGTCCGGCCGAACCGGGGACCGAGGGTGTACTAAGGTGGCCGGTTCTACCCGAAGAGTGGTGGCAGGGCTGTGAGTGCTGGCCCATGCGGGGCAGGGGTCTGTCCCAGGGTCCCCCGGGGACCCGTGTCGGAGGCAGACTGGAGGCAGGAAAGCCTCTTGACCTCCCAGGAGGGGCCTGAGGATTCGCTGGCATCGCCGTCCTTGGTCCCATTGGATGGAGATGTGGCCCCAGATACGCCCCCGCTGACCCCTCAGGCATCTGCCACGCCCTCCTGCTGTATCTTCACCTCTCCCCCTCCTCGCTTCCTTCAAAGCATCGACAGTCTGTAGTGTGTCCCATCTTACAAAACAGATTCTGCCCCAGTCCCACGTCCCCTGCAGACGCTGTCCTGTGCCCAGGTGTCCACTCACCCACCTGCTGCGGTTCGGCTGCCCGGGAGCTGCCTCCCCTGACGTGACCTCCGCCCTCACCTCCCCAGGTCTGGACGTCTCCGGGCACCACTCACCGCTCTCTGTGTCTGGGGTGACCCTGCATTCTCCGGGGCTCTCTCTGCCCCCCTGAGGGTCTCCCCCTCGCCCCCTCTCGTCAGCTCTCCTTCCTTTTGCCCTGTGCTCTTGAGGGTACGGGCCTGGCTTGATAAAGCGCCTGCCGTCAGGGCCACGGGGCCGCTGCTCCCTTCGCAGGGCCCCTCCTCGGACCTCGTGCCACGCTCTGCCTTCTCCCCACCCTGACCACGTCCTTGGGCCAGCAGCTCATTAGCTGTCCTAGGGGAGCGCCGTGGGCCGCCCTCCTCGGAGCCCAGCTTAGCCCTCCGGGGGTGGGCGGCGTGGTCCTCTCCTTCCCACCGGCCACGGCACCCCCAGCCCGGCCGGCGTGGCCTTTGGAGGCATTTCCAAGTGAGCGAGCACGTGCGGAAAGCTGGCTGCTGGGGACCCGCGGGTAGTCGCCCCCAGAGGGGTTCTAAGCAGCCCATTTGAATGATCGTTAAGACACCATTCTCAAATGACGTTGCGTGTCACCTAACCGGTATTTTGAGTCACACATTAACACAGCCAGAGCAGGGAGAGGTCAGTCCGCGGAGACCTCCTCTGGGGGGGGAAGTACAGCAGATTGTCGACTTTCTCCCCAGAGAGCAGCTTGTCATCTCACGTGGAGACTTGGCGACTGCAGGTTCACTTCGTTCCATCTTAAGTCTTGCTTTGACATGCGGAGACCTGCTGTAAACAGTCGGGAATCCTCGGTCGCTGCAGGAGCCCCGCCCCGAGGCAGTGGATCCCGGGAGCTTGTGCTCCCCCATCCTGGTCAGCGGTGGTTTCTGCCCCTGGTGCCGTAGCCTAGGAGCTCCCTGAAATCAGAACGGGCTTTACAGACCTTCACGTGAGAGGCCGCCCCCGCAGGGCCGGGAGAGCCCGCGCCGAGTGCGGGGCAGAGTGGCCTTCAGCGCCTCCGTCTCTCCAGCTGTAAGATGCATGTTTTAAGGGTGCTTTTAGAGCGGGGCTCTGTGAGGTGGTCCTGTTACTGTTGTTATCGTTTTTGCCTATTTCCAGAACTTGTTTTATTCTTTAAGCCATTTTCCTAGGGGAAAATACTGATGACGTGGAAACCATACCTCACCCAACGTCTTCTCTTTCCATTAACAGTCTCCAGTTTTTAGGCACCGGACTCTGGAGAACTCGCCCATGTCCAGCTGTGAGACCAGTGATGCAGAGGGCCCAGTGCCCGTGAACAGTGCGGCCGTCCTGAGGAAGAGCCAGCCGGCCCCCGCCAGCTCCCCCTGCCGGGGACACGTGCTTCGGAAGGCCAAGGTGAGATCCTGCCCGACCTGCTTGCGGGGGGACGCCGGCACTGCTGGGGAACGGGCATCCCGGGGCGGGTGGGGGACGCCGGCACTGCTGGGGAGCGGGCATCCCGGGGCGGGTGGGGGACGCCGGCACTGCTGGGGAACGGGCATCCCGGGGCGGGTGGGGGACGCCGGCACTGCTGGGGAACGGGCATCCCGGGGCGGGATGGCAAGGTGTGGTGGAGGCACTCCAGCCTCAGACTTTGTGGGTGGGGTGCAGGAGCTCAGTGTGGCCTCCTGTTCCAGTTCTGCAGCTTCTATATTAGATGCATTTCACGAGTATCTACCCAGTTTTTCCTAAAGTCAGACCCTCCTACAGGAATCCTCCTTTTCAAAGGCAAAAAAGACCAGAACTTGTCTCTAGGCCTGGACCATCTCTTTTCAGGAAAACCAGCAGCATGGTTCTGTGTCCTGGCTTCTCCTGCCCTGTTCTTTCACTGGTGCCGTGGAGATTGGCCAGTGACCGCTGGGATCCTTTAAAAAATCAAAAGTCGAGGCAGACTCTTCTCCATACCCTCTGCTTCCCAGCCCCGCCGTAGCCTGTATCCTGTACCCGAGGGGCCATTCTGTAGTACCTTCCGGTCTTCTGATGGGATTGGCCACTAACGAGTTTTGATGCTAAGCTTTAAAATCTCAGAGAATTTTTTAAAACTATAGTTTATCAAAGCAAACAGCTCCTGACGGCTTAACTGAAAGTGTGTGGTGTGAAAAACTCCTGCTTGGTCCAGCCAGGCTAACTCATCCAGATGTGTTTAATTCGTTGTGATGAACGTGGAGGCCAGACGCCCTCCCCTCGCCGTCTCTGGGACCCTCTCGCTGTCATTACCTCCGTGCTTTGGCAGCTTTGAACCCGTTCCAAATTGGCTAGAAACCTGTTGTTTTCTGACAACGGATGTGGTGTCAGATGTGAGTGTGCGTGTTAACCTCTGGCCGCTGTGTTCACGGAGGGTCCCTGCCGATGGGGGTTAGAAACAGCATCCTGGAATACCTGTCTTCTTCGTAGCGTGTGCGTTTGACTGAGCCTGTGCGTCGATAAATTCGGGGAAAAGAAGAATTACTGCGCGTCATTTGTTCCTTTTCCTTGGCGTGCGTCCAGTGTTCTTCGTTTGCAGAGGAGTATGTTTTGCCTGAGAGATGTTTAGAATTGAGCTGTCCCATAAAGTCCCCCTAATTATTGGCAGAAGGGAAACGCAGTAAAAATAGTTCATTTATTTCTCTACTGTCAAAGAAATCAGTTTCCAGTTCTGTCAGTCCAGCCTCTGAAAGGGCTACATTTTCCATGCCTGCCCTCACCGTCCAGAGGCTCAGTACTCTGCACTTCCTGCCCCCTTTTCACAGTAAATGTAAAACGTGTGGTTTGGGCCGGTTCAGATGCACAGCTGGCCGTTCAGACTGGACCACATCCTCCCTGAAGGCGTGGGATCGAGCAGGGGTTTCCCAGGATTCCTGAGAATAGTGGCAGGGGACCCACGGCTGGAGGGCGGGGTGGTGGCCTGGCCTCTTGCCTCTGGGAGCGTCCGTCCACCTGTAGTTGCATCCCACACGTGGCCTCCTCTTGCACCCTGGCCTTTTTTCTGAGGACCTTTCTGAGTCTGATGCGTTCTGGGCTCGGAAACCATTACCCCAGGCTGTATTCCTGGAATAATTTCCCATTCCCGATGAGGGAAGCTCTGGAGTGTGAGAGAGCGCGCTCCTGAAACTCAGAGCGTTTCAAGTCACCTGTCACGGGGTTTCCCAGCCGAGAAGGGGGCTGAAGGGCCCCGATGTCCAGCTCCAGGCCCAGCATTCTCCCCGCAGCCTGGGAGCTCCGGGTGCCGAGGGACGTTCTGGGAGCCGGGGCGTGGTGGCTGCACTGCTTTCAGAGCTGACACACGTGCCCCAGGTCCCGGCGTACCAGGACCGGGCCATCCCGAGCACGGGACACCCGCCTTCGTGCAGCCTTTTCAGTGAAACACACGGTGGCCTTGGGTCCTCCCCATGTCCCCCTGGCTGGGCGTGTCCGTGGAGCGCCCTGCTTGGTGGCCAGCGTGACCTGTGCTTGGTCACACGATCACACGCGTAAATCGTGCGTGTGAGGCTTTGGCAGCGTGTGCAGGCACGTACACACGACTTTTCTCCAAGCCGGCGCCCCCCCCCCCGGAGGCTGGCGGCTGTGGAGGGAGGCTCCCTGCCGCCCGGAGCGTCACCTTTGCGCAGAGCAGCTGAGCATCCTCTCTGGGGAGCCCGGAATTGGGGGTGGGGCAGTGGGAGAGGCCACGAGGCCGTCCATGCCTCCGTAGGACCAGCGCCTGCACGTGCTCACGAGGTGCAGGCGGCTCAGTTTTGGTTTTGTTCCTGCCACGTTGGCTGACGCCATGCTTTTAACCATTAATGAAGCAAGCTTGTAGTTCGATGCTAAAAAAAAAGGGGAGAAATTCCTAATTTGATACAATATGAGAAGGTGTGCAGTGTACACTCACGGCCCAGTTAATGACCCCCTGGGGTTACAGTGGGAGTCAAGCGCTTGCATCAGACCAGTACTGCCGCTCTCGGTGCCCCCAGGGCAGGCGGGAGAGCCCTGCTTGGCGCCTGGCCCCGTGTGGGGACCGCCATGCCACGCGCACGTTCTCTAGATTTGCCCAGAGTCCTTAGTGGGACTCAGGCCCATCTCGGTTTGGGCCGTGTGGTGATCCTCAGCCTGTTGCCGGGGAACCTCGGCGCTGTTTCCACGGCAGCTGAGCCGTCACCCTCTGGGGCACAGGTGTGGATGGGATGCAGCCTGACGTGTCCCAGCCCCGCATGTGCCCTTTTGATCTGTACACGCTTCCTCTTGCCTCGCTTGGCAGGAGTGGGAGCTGAAGAACGGGACATAGAGCTCGCGGATGCCCAGCTCGCACAGCGTCGTCCCATCGCGTGGCCGCAGGGAGCTGGCCCAGGCGCTCCAGCAGCAGGACTCGGGGTTTGCGGCCGGACCAGGACCCAGGACCTGGGTGCCAGGACCCGGGCCTGCCCGCTGTATCCTCTCTACTGTATAATGGTTCCCTTTAAAGAGATTTACTTGTAACACTTTGGCTTCCAACTTTATTTGTTTAAAGTCAGAAAAGGGCCGGGAGGTATTGTGAGAGCCTCCCCTGGCGGATGGAGAAGCTGCACCTTCCCACCCAGGTAAACGATTGCTTTCACCAGTCTCAGCACTCCCAACCCAGACTGAAGACGAACGGCCAGCAGGCCCTGGACGTGCTCCGTGCCCCCGGCGGGGGTGTGAGTGTGAGGCGGGGGCCTCGGGCTGTCCGCCCCTCGGCCAGGAGGATCCAGGGATGTCGCCGCAGCGTGAACAGCAGGAACTCGCACCCCGGGTCTCCGCCTCCCTCTCCGCACACGCCCGGCCCCCTCATCACTAGGGGTGATGGCGCGACAAGAGTTGTGCTGTGAAGCGTTTTTTACCTTTTTAAAAAAATGTTCTGGACAGTTGCTTCTGTCGCCAGGATATGAAAAGCTGCCACTCTTCTTCAAACTTTAAAAACTTTTCTCTTTTTCTCCTGTGCCACGCTTATAGCTGCAAGGGTTTTTCAGAGGTTCTGTGTCATATTGTGTTATTTGTACGGCTTTTGAAAGGCAGCAGTGTTTTCCATATTTCACGCCTATGTGTCCCTCCCGGCTTTTCCCAGCGTCCAAACCCCTTCTACCCCTTCAGAGCAAGCGGGTGGTCCTCAGACACCTGGTCTGCCTCGGGGTGATGGTCACACGCATTCCCGAGGGGCGCGTACGCCCTTTGAAAGGCAGCAGGTTCTGGGAACTGCACAGCTTTAGGGCAGAAGAAGAACCCCCGAGAGCTTCTCTCCCACCCCCGCCCCTGTGACCCACCAGGGGACTTGGTTTACTGTTTCCCTCAGGGCGCGACCGCCAGGTAGGGCCTCTCTGAGTTTCCCCGTTTGCCTCCAGAGGGATGTTTCTCGAAGCCTTCAGGCACTAAGGCGTGAAGGGGACAGGCCAGCTCCCAGGTAGAGGTAATGTGGGTCCAAGAACCAGGCCGGCTCTCCTCCGTCTGCAGAGGGACCTCTCAGGAATTCTCCTTGTGCGGCCACTGCCCGGAAAATCTATCTGTCGCCCCGGAGCCCTCGGCAGACTGACCGATGGGACCAAATCACACGCGGGGATGGGCTCCTTCTGCCTGCAGCTGGTGGAGGCCTGCCGTCCTCTGCTCCTCTTTCTTGCAGGAAGCAAGAAAACCGTGCGCCCGCGAGCACATCCCGGGGCGCCCACGGCCTCCGGGCCTTGCCAGTCAGGGTTGGAGTGGCCCTCGAGGCCCGCACAGGCCCGTTTGGTTTCACTGACCAGAGCCAGAGTGCGGTCTCAGCGGCTAAGAAAGTTCTGCAGCAGGACATGCAGGCTGTTTAGCTGGAGTCCACCTGAAACCTGGATTTGTTGCGAAGCCGTCGGCCAGGTCCGTGGGCTGCCCGCTGGCGGCCTCACCTGCACGTAGCACGTTGGGCCCCCCAACCCTGACCCCGGGAAATCCAAGTAGGAAGCGGGGAGCGAGGGGCCTCCCCAAGCCTCAGGCCTACCTTCCCGGCCCTGCTGGGGAGGAGGAGCCCCTCTCCCCGTGTTCTCCCATCAGCGTAGGAAGCTGGCATCGTAGGAAGCTAACTTTCTGTAAAGGGGAGGAGTGGGGTCTTGGCTGCCTTCCGGTCGAGCGAGTGTTCCCCAGATGAGGCGCTCAGGCCCTCCTGGCTGGCAGCCGGCTTGGCCCACGACAGCGGCCAGGTTTGATGGTTGCTCGGGAGGGAAGACGTGACCTTAGCCCGGGAGCAGGTGGGCGCAGGTGGGCGGGCCGTTAGCAGAGGCCACCGCAAATGTCACCTCGACCGTCGCTGTGGGTCACGCCCAAGGACACAGCCAGCTGGTCCCAGAGCCGGGATTTGCACCCTGGCCTTAAGGCTCCTGGTGTACATATTCTGTGTTTAAAAACGCCAGGTTTTTAAATTCACTTTCACAACCAAAAGCCTGTTAAAGAGGGTGGTGGACTCAGTCCTGTTACGTCCCCCGGAGCCATTTAAAGCGGCCCCGCGGAAGCCAAGGCCGCCAGCGTCACACGGAAGCCAAGGCCGCCAGCGTCGGGCTCCCTTGATGCCCTTGAGGTGTTCCCCTCGATGTCTTTAGATTTGATCAGAAAGCTAGTTTAAAGCATTTGCTTCAAAATAAGTTATTTATTTGTATATGTTCAATAAATATAGTTTTTAATTTATATCTGTACATATTAGACACACCGTGGACATCCTGCCAGCACACTGGCAGTGATCTCATTGCCCCCCCTTATCTCAGGGCAGCCGGGAGACAGCGGTGACAGAGCCAGGCTGCGGGGGTGGCCCGGCCTTGGCCCTCGCTCCGGGGTGCAGGTCACCATCCCCTCGGAGAAGTGGATTCTTGAGAAATGTCCCCATTCCTCTGACAGACAGTCATGGTCACAGAGTGCTGGCCAAACTGTAACAGGATCCTAACTGAAATGAGACACGTGTGGTGGCCAGACCGGGGGCTGGCGTGAGGCTGCCACCCTCTGCGGGCCACGGGGCCCTTCCCTTAGGACAGAGGCCATCGTCAGCCTCAGGCGTCTGCTTCTGGCTTTGGTGAGGGGTCATCAACTTCAAAGTCCTCTCCATTTTTATATTTTTATAATGTTTTTCATTCACTCACGAGCCTTTTGCACAGAGATATATTGATGGTGAGAGGGCGCGCTGGGTCACTCCTGACGTGGGCTCAGGTGCAGGTGACCACCCCCTGCCCAGAGGCCGCAGACGGTCGGCCAGGGCCGGGGAGCCAGCAGCCCTCCCGCCCGGCCCCGGGACGGTCCTCTGTGGGGACCCAGTGGGTCTGGGGATGCTCCCAGCTTCTGGGGCTCTGCACAACGGTCTCCCCGGGGCTCTTCTCTTGGCCGCATGTGTAGAACTAGTCGTGGCCCCTCGGTTCAGACACCTTGGGGTTGTCCAGCTTGACCGTCCACCTTATTCATCTTGCTGGTCCCTGAGTCATTTTGGGCTCCTTCTGAAAACCCAAGACGACTCTGATAGGTTGGAATGTGCCACCTTTGAAAAGTGTCTCAAAAACTGTGTGTCCTGGGCCCTGACGACCGCCCCCAGGGAGGAGTTTCAGATTCCTGTTAATCGTGGCAACAGTTTGGAATTTGTGTACAGGTTTCCAAGGGGACAGCTTTGCAGCTGGGGTAGGCCCGATGGTCGTGGGCAGAACTCCGTTGTTGGCGGTCCCATTTATTCTTTCCAGAAGGGTAACTCTATCAGCACGTAAATTTTGCCTAGGACCTACTTCAGCAGGCAGCGTTCTCTGGTTATTCACCACGTCCTGCGACAGGAACCTTCCCGGGCTGGGCACTTGGGCAGGACCTCTCCCGCCAGAGCAATCAGGCGTCTGCGGCGGCTGCATCCCAGCCCAGCCCTCGCACGGCCCAGGGGATGCCTTTTCCAGGAGCAGGGGGCCTGCCCGTCTCCACCGCGGCTCACGTGAAGGTCACGGCAACACCTCAGTGTTAAACTATGGCCTTCCTCTTTTCTTTCTAAATTAAGTTCCTTAAGTAATTTCAGACTGTGGCATAGTTTTAAAGAGGGTAATTTTATTGTTCTTGTTGTCATTACTGTCTTCTTATCCCCACGATGGGCTGGGTTGATACTGTGAAATAAACTAAAAATAAATAAACTAACATTTTCATGCCCCCCCCCCCACACACACACAGTGCAGCATCACAGAAAGCCCCTCAGTGACCCCCGAGCCATAGCGGGATAGCGTGTCATTCGTGAAGGTGAGGGAGCTTCACGCCCAGGGAATTGGTGGCCTCACATGCACCCTCTTGCCCGTCTTTTGTGAAATAATTCACTTACGTCCTTCCAGAAAAGCCCAGCTTGACAGCATACAAGTATTACCAGGTATTTCTGTTAGTTGCCACGGAAAACATTTTCGAGATGGGATCATCAGATCATAATTCTTAGGGACCAAAGGTGTTTTTAATAAGATAATCTTTGTATTTGATTTTTTTAACGAGAAAGGAAATACTAACTTTAAACTTTAGCATCAGCTTTTAAATTATAGAGATCCAGCGTTAATTGACCATGGCTATAAGTTGTAAAATGTTTGTTTTCATATTAAGAATGTAATTATTTCCTTATTGTATTTTTTAAAAACTAAAGTCATATTTAAAATTCTCTTTGAAAGAAACAGGCAAGAAACAGGAAAGATTTTTTTAATTAATTATGTTGGCAGTGTCCATTTTAAATAACTGTAAATATATTTTCACTGTGTTTCGCAATGTATTTAATTCATAAAGTAAAAAATTTTATCAGAAGAAACTTGCATTGGAAATATTCGTTTTCAGTCCATTTGCCCGGATTTTGTAGCAGCCTTACTTGAATTTTCTGCTTTACTAATGGATTTTTCTACAGTTCTACACGGTGTAGCCCGCAGACTGGCGCCCTCGGGCGTGCCTCATTTGTGTATTCTTAATAAACTCGCTGTTCCAACTCGGCCTCTGCGTCTTGACCAGCTCGGTTTGTGGGCAGACGGAAGGACTTCCGGATGAACGGAGGCATTTTGCTTGCCAAGTAGGGAGGGACGTAAGAGGGATCAAGGTGGGGCAAGCGTTTTATTTCTTTGACAAGAATCTTCTTTCATGAAAGAAACGTGTATTTCATTTCATTTATGTATTTAATTTTTGGCTGCCCTGTGCAGCACGCAGGATCTTAGTTCCCCGACCAGGGATGGAGTTCGTGCCCCTGCATTGGGAGCACAGAGTCTGAACCACTGGACCGCCAGGGAAGTCCCAAACATAGTGTTTTTTAAAAAGTTGCTTTTAGGCCAAGGACCCGAATATCCGGGTCAAGGAGCGTCTGTGCTCCTGCTGAGTGCAGCTCTATGCCCGGTGCCCGAAACAGGACCAGATGGGATGTGACGCTGCTCTCAGGACATTCACTCCAGCCAGGGACACAGACGTGTCCACAGGTAACTCTGAGTGTGGGACTGGAGAGTTCTGGAACCACAGGAGAAAGAGCAGCTGCCTTTCAGGCAGTTGGCGGTGGGGTTTGCGGGTATGGGTTTTTGAGCTGGGTCATGCTGTTTAAATAGGAGTTCAACAGGGAGAGAAGCAGGGGAGGCGCAGCAGGAGCCCAGGGTGGAGGGTGAGAACATGAGCCGCAGTGGAAGGTGGCTCTGGAAGAGCGGGCTGGATCAGCTGGAGACCTCCTGTCTGCAGGTGGTGGGGGACTCTGTGGAGCACATGCAGGCCTTCTCTTGGGGCGGGGGCGGGGGTGTTGGCCAGGTTTCTGGTGTTAGAAAGACCACTGCCAGCGGGACGGGAGCGAGTCACACTGAGACCCAGGCAGGCATATGTGGCCACACTGGCCGGGAGCAGAAAGGCCGCCGCGGATGCACAGCCCACCCGAGGGCTAATGGAGATGCAGGCGGCAGAGCCCCGAGGAGCTGGCCCCGCCACTAGCCAGTCTTGTCACCGACATGGGATACAGGGGAGCAGAGCTTGGCCAGAGCGGCGAGGATAAGGTGGCATCTTGGGCCCTGCAGAGCACCTGTGTCAATATACGGGAGGCCAGGTCTGATAGCGGGAGGCGTGGCCTGTGTGTGACTTGGGGACGTCAAGGTGACACATTACGCACCTGGAACCACCTTTCAGCGGTTGAGGACCAGGTGAGTGGGTGGTGCCTCCTTTGCCCCCATTCTTCTCTCCCTGGGGATGGGGTGGTCATTGGCTGGCCGTGTTCCAGATAATGAGGGGCCTCTTCCATTGGCAGAGTGAAGCAACCGCCCTGAGTCGGAGGTGAGGTCATTTCTCCAGCCCACCTTAGATGACAGGAAAGTCACTGTCTGCGTGCTCTCAGCTTGCCTCAGTGTCCTACGAGCAATCCTCAAAGGCGGTCCTCTGCCCCAGTGTTCGCTGTCCAGTGACGGGTCATTCATCTCAGTGAGGGGCCTGGGTACGCTGCATTAGACCTGTTTTTTGCGGTACGCGGGCCTCTCACTGCTGAGTCCTCTCCCATTGCGGAGCGCAGGCTCCGAACGTGCAGGCTCAGCGGCCATGGCTCACGGGCCCAGCCGCTCCGCGGCACGTGGGATCCTCCCGGACCGGGGCACGAACCCGTGTCCCCTGCATCGGCAGGCGGACTCTCAACCACTGCGCCACCGGGGAAGCTCAGACCTGCTTTTAATTGATGCTCCTCCTTGGGCTTGAACATGGGTCACGTCCCGGTGGGCTGCCAAAGGAAAAGGAAATGCCTCTTTAATTTCTTTTAAAACTCAGCAAAAGGACACCAGAGCTCTCAGTTTTGCTTTTTAGAACCATGGAGATGACTCAGGGATGTCACGCAAGTTATAATTTTGGGAGCAGGCAACACAGCCTCGCCGGCATAAATCAGGAGCCCATCTCTTTAATGGGAAGCAGGGAAAACGTTAGCTGATGTCTGTGATCCAGAAATTTTATGATGGAAGCTTCATCGATTTTACGATGCTGTTTAAAATGGCTGGCTTTTCACACAAAGGGACTGATTAGTTAGAAAACAGGGCAGGAAACGTAGCAGGGATGAAGTGGGTCAGGTATACTCGCCTCCCCACCTGGGGGGCTATTTTGAGCTGATCCTGAGAAGTTGGTCTGTCCTGGAACCACCCCCAGGGGTGGGCGGGCAGGGCAGCAGAGCTGAGAGGTAACCGCTTCCTTCCTCAGGGAGGCTGGCCTCTGGTTGGGGGCGGGGGTCTGCCCATGTGCTGAGCATCTCTTCTTTTTCTGATGCTTTGACATCCTGGGACCTTGCTGACCATGGAGGGACAGCCCTTCCCAGGGCCACCCAGTTCCCGGAGACGTCAAGGACTTGCCTGCAAACAGGCCTTTCATATGTGAGCCAACCAATGCGGAGTCCCCAGCCCAGCCAGCTCCTTTATGAGGTTCGCACATGCTGGACCACCATCCCCTGCCCTAATCACCCCCCGGGCCAGGTGCCCGACAGCTGGGACAGCCCCTGGTCCCAGAGCTTTCACTGAGATTATTCAGACCAGCGCATCCTAAGCCTGTTTGCCCTGCCTCACCCATTCCTTCCTGTGAAAACCACTTGTTCCCACTTTTCCCCCTCCCTCCGCCTCCTGCCCTGCCCTGCCCTGGTGCTTCCCCACGTGGCCCTGTGTGGCCTGGCGTGGCCTGTTGTGGTGTGGCCTTCTGGGGAACGGGGAGTGTGACAAACTTTCCTGTTCGATGGCAGGCATCTGCTGATCTGTTGGCCCTCCCTCCATACTGCGGGATACGGTTTAAACGCCCCTGGTCCTGTGGAAAGGGCATGGGCTACGTTTCCTGCGTATCAAGTGATGGGAGATGACCCGTCCGTGAAATACCCTGCAACACCCGTTAAGACTCTAATTGAGCTGAAATCCTTTTCTCTGGGGGTTATCTTTCCAGCAGGATAAACACTGCCATTTTCTTCAACTAATCATTCATTCATTTATTCATTCGGGGACTACTTATTGAACCCCTACTGTGCTTGGGGCACTGGAGACACAAAACTGTAAACAAAACTGGCAACACCGGCTCCTCACTGCTGCTGGTAATCGACACGCACCTGGCACAGACGACCTGGCTAATAAACGTGTAATTATAAATTGTGAAAAGCCATGAAGAGCGACACCCGGCTTCTGGTGTTGACAGATTCGAGCCGTGGACAGCCCTCCATGGGACACAAGGAGAAGAAGTCTCCCCGGGCGTTATCGTGCTCATTCCCACCCCTCTGCATCAGGGACCTTGAGGGTCCCAGGAACACTCCTGCACCAGTGTTGGGAGAAGGTCCCTGGCACAGGGGGTGTTCTTCAAAAGCTCCGTGGTGGCTGCTTTTTGCAAATCCGAGCTGAGAGTAGGAGCTCTCACCCCTGAACTTGGGTCCCTGAATTCCGTGGGATGAAGAAGATTCTGGAGGAGGAGAGCCCAGGTGATGTCAGGGTGACTCATTGATCGTGGTGTCCCTAGGATTGGGATCCACGGACATCCCACTAAGTTCCCAACTTGACCGCTACAGAGAAAACTGCAAACACACTCAGGACCTGGTGCTTCAAGACCAACTTGAGTCACCACGACAGTTGGGACCGTTAACACCTCCCAACCAGGATGGTCACGCACCTGGAGCCCCGGGAGTCCAGGGGAGGTTGCATCCCCTTGAAGCCTCATGGCGAACTGGTTCTGTAACGTGCATCCCCTCCTAACCCTCCCCATGGGTGCGCACGTCGGGGGAGACTGCGCTGGGGGTTGGGGGAGAGCCCGTGCACCCTGGGGGGTTGATGGACGCTGGCTTCCGTCCGAGGCAGGTTCCTGGGGATCTCCAGTTCCACTGAGACCCTCCGGCCACAGCCTGGGCCACGGGAAGAATCCCCTCTTGGTTTCTAGACACAGTTGGTTCCTGTGGTAGAAAGCCCCCCCGCCCCCCCCCCCAAAGTCCTCTTCCTCCTAAAACAGTAAACATAGCGATCTTTCGACCCTAGAGGAACTGCAGACAGTCCTGCCATCCGGGACCTGAAGGTCACAGGGCAGTGACTCTGCCCACATCCCCATCCAGTTGTCCATTTTCCGTGTGAGAGACGATGGTGAGCACACGGCAGCTGCTGATGCAGATGTGGCACCTTTTACGGCAATATGCACAGCTCCCAGCGCCTGGGATGCAGCTGACCCTTTTGGTTCCGTGCCTGTTGGTGAAGTTGCTCCCACCTGGAGGGAATCAGCGCGTCTCACAGGTCTAGGCAAGCGCTGCAGCTCTTTCTAAGCGGCCAGGGAGGCTGGCATTTCCTCCTTCAGAACCTCAGCAGCATCAATGACGCTGACTGGGTCTGGTGAGGAGAAAACAGCAAGTTCTCTCCAAGCCTTCGTGGGACACAGATGACCAGCGGCTCTGGGCATTGCACACCGGGAGGATTTCGGAAAAGGGAGCTAGAGGCTTGTGCAACCATGAGAAGGGCTGGTGGCAAGTAAGTCAGGAATCACCTTTGATTCCCTAAGTCATTGGCGCTAAAGAGGGCAGCTCTCGAGAACCAGAAGCTTCTGCAAATCTCAGGAACCTCTTGGGAATTCTCCGTAACTGCCCGAATCTATGGCCGCAAAGCAAACGTTCCCAATCTCGTGTCCACCCGTACATCCACCTGTATCCAACTCCTGGGATAACAGGGCCCCAGTCTGTCCAAATCCACACACGTGTCTCTTGTTGGGCAGATGCCACCTCTGTCCCAGCTTCTCAGGAGACCTTCCAAGGGGATGTTAGTGATGCTGGGTGGGTGACAGACAGTGCAGCACGTGGAACAAGTAAAGGCAGCGATGCGCCACCTCGTGGGCCGTTCCTGTCCCGACGCCAAAACAGAAGGCGCGGGAGCCAATCTAAGCACCACCTCTCACCCTGCAGCTGTCCTAAGTCTCACCCCAAAGCTTGGTCTCAGGCAAGCGCACAGGGACCTTTGAGCTTCTTGCCTCTCTGGTTTGCACATTTATTACGATGAATGTCGTCACGCGGTACTGAGGCCACCGCCATCCCCTTCTGCCTCCTAAACTGCCCACAAGGGGGTGCTTGCTTTTGAACCACCCCTTGGTTGATAAAAGGGCGTCTTTGAGGGTTTTTTCCTTTGGAAGGTGCACAAATGACACATTTTTGAACACTTCAAATCTACGTGTGCCCTGCTTCCTTTACCGCTGAGTAAAACCCAGACAGAGCTGAGTCATCACAACCCCCCCTGATATCTCCCGGCCTCCGGAACAGTAGAGAAACCTCAGCGCTACTCATTCCCCCTGGTAAGTATTCTGTTTAGAACTTTGTAGGACTTTTTAATCTTTATGGTTCAAATTCTGAAATTCTTACAGGATGGACTTTGGCCCAACACTACACAGGCCTTTTGATCTGCGGGCTCAGAATTTTTCCAGCTCCGCTTGTGTGCCCTGATTCCCAAGGAAGCCTGTGTTTCGTGCAGACCTCCTTCCCTCTGTCTCTTGCGAGGCTTTCATTTACCCTATCTCTCCTTCCCTTGTTATTTTTAGAGATGCGTAATCCGTTCTCTTCCGTGGTGACATCTCTTCCGCCTTCTGCTCTTTATTACCTTTAATGCAAATAAATGCTAATTCCGCTCCTGCCTTTTCACTTTTCCTTCTCACTCCAGTGACTCCGCTCCTACTCAGCCTGTGAACTTCTACTATGTGGTTTCAAAGAGGGCATGTTTTCTGGCATTCATATCGAGACACGATGCACACAGTTTTGAGCTGTGGCCGTGTTTCTCTTCAGTTACTTATCCTTGAATGAGGTGCACTCCCTCCAGGCCAAGTGTTTTCTGGTTCACGAGCTGTGTCCTGTCTCCTCCTCGCTGCGTTCTTAGCTGCTGGTGGAATCCTTTTCCACGTTAATCTCAAAGGCAGCGTGATGTGCACCCCAGACGAATTGTGGGTATCTAGCAGGGCATCGCTGTGTGTGCACGTCTGGAATCGACCCCGTGGTCTGGGGTTAAGACTACAGTCGAGCGTTTACATCGACATCATCATCAGCAGCAGCCCTCTGCGGTGGTTCCTTGTCCCAAATGCAGGGATACGTGGTGACCCCATCTCTGGCTCGGGGTGAGGGTGGGGGAACATGTAGCTCAAGATTAAGACAGTGAGCTACAGGGATTCCTCCAGGATGACCATGTGACCTGACCAGAGCCTCTGGACTTTATGAGAGGAAGATGCCCAGGCTGGAGCTGCTGCAGCCATTTTGTGACCTGAGGACACTTACATGGCTCTGTATCCGAGCGGTGGACTGTGGCTTGGAGAAACAGAGCCATACCAAAGATCTCCATGTAACACTATGATGCAAATCTTCAGTGGGGCCTCCGCACTGCTGGCAGTTTTAACAACTTCCTTAGCCAATCCACTTTCTCACTCTCCCGATAAAATTTCACACCTTTGGGACTTCCCTGGTGGCGCAATGGTTAAGAATCCACCTGCCAATGCGGGGGACATGGGTTTGAACCCTGGTCCGGGAAGATCCCACATGCCGCGGAGCAACCAAGCCCGTGTGCCACAACTACTGAGCCTGCGCTCTAGAGCCCACGAGCCACAACTAATGAGCCCATGTGCCACAACTACTGAAGCCTATGCGCCTAGAGACCATGCCACTTGCTGCAACTAGAGAAAGCCCGCGTGCAGCAACGAAGACCCAACGCAACCAAAAATAATTAGTTACTTTTTTAAAATTTCACACCTTCTCCTGTTTCCCTGGCCCCTTTCCCTCTTCTCCCTTTCAGGGATGACCTTACCTGTAACTTCCCTGAGAACTCAGAGCAGCTGGAAGAGAAGCTCCCACCCCACGTGCTTCTAAGCCCTCCAGTTCCCCAGGGTCAGTGGTCCCCGCTCCCACCCGACCCGGCCCCTCAGCTCATGCTTGGGCTCTGTCCCACTCACGCCTCGAGGACTTGCTGCTGGGCATTCCCTCCTCTCCCTCCTGTACCTTCTGTCTCTCCACGTCTATTAGCTCATTCTCGTCCACATGCCCCCTTAGCTGCTGCCGCAATTCTCTGCCCTTGAGTCGCCAGAAAATTCCAGAAAGCATTATTACGTGCACTGGCTGTCCAGTTCCTCACCTCCCGTGATTCCCTTGACTGGCCCCCAGGAGGGGTCTGTCCTCACGCCTGCCTGTGCTCTGTCCTCACGACTTGCCCTCTTGGCAGCCCCGGCCCTGCTGACCCAGCCCTGCTCTGAAGCAGCCTTCACGTCCCGACACGGGGTCCTCCCTCTGCCTGCAGAAATGCCGTGGTCAGCGGAGGGCCTGGGCTGCCCAGGGGTGTCCGCCTGAATCCCAACCCTAGATTGCTTTGCACCTCGCTGCCCTCGACTCTGGGGCGCCTATCTGGTGGGCTTGCTGTCAGCGCGGTTTATGGGCCCGTGCTCGAAAGTTGCCCACATCGGACTTGATACACGGTGGAGACTAAGTGGGAGCTGCCGTCACCACTGCGGTCACCTTGGCTTGTGGCTCTGCTGCCGGCACGGCCCCTCCCGCGCCTCCGCAGGCAGGTACTGCTGGGCCGTTGACAGGGCTGAGCCCCGGGGCCGCAATCTGTGACCTGCAAATGATGAGAATGGTGCTGTGTCTCAGTGTGGAGCCAGGGAGCGTTTTGGAACAAACCATCTGCCCAGCCCGGTACCGTCGGAGATTAACAACGTAATTATAACATCATGCGAATGCCAGTGGGCTATGAGCACAGGCTATTAAAACCCCTGGGCTGGTGCACTTAGTGCCTGCAACGGGCAAGTCTGAGCTCGATGGGCTGCCAAAGCCCCCGGGCCTCGCAGGCCCCAGTTGTGGAGATGAGGCAACCACGGGCCACGCGCAGCCGGGAGAGGCTGGGAGTGGCTGGACCGGCCCCTGGGCATCGCTCCGTGGTGGAAACAGCAGCGCATGGTGATCGTTGTAGCAGGCTGGGGCTTGTGAGGTGTTTTCACATCTAATGGAATCGGGATGAGCAGGGGCTGGGCTGCAGTGGCCGGAGCCCCGGCCCGGCCTTACCCTCACCGCATAAGCCGGGTGGGCGCACCTGGCCGCCCTCCTTGGAGCTGAGCTCGGGGGACGTGGGTCTCCCCTCCGGTTGGTCCTGCTGAGTGGACAGCAACTGCCACACAGAGACTGCTCCCCCCGAGGGCCACCCCTGTCTCTAGGACCAAGGATGCTGCCATGGGCACAGCTGTGGCTGGACCACACAGAGACTGCTCCCCCCCAGGGCCACCCCTGTCTCTAGGACCAAGGATGCTGCCATGGGCACAGCTGTGGCTGGACAGCCTGGGCTGGTCCTCATGAAGCGGGGGACCATGCACCACGGAGGCCCAGGGTCGGGTGGGGGTCCCAGAGGTGCTGGGAAGGCCTGGCCGAGGGTGGACCTGGGGAGGGGATTTGGGGAGGATGGAAGAAGCCGGATGCCTTGTTGTCGGGAAGTGGGGCCACGCGGTGACTGGGCGGGTCCGTGACCTGGGCTGGAAGGAGGGGGCTCGGGGCCTGAGCCGTGATGGTGAAGGAGCCGCCCCCGCGTGCTCAGCTGGACGGCGCGTGGTCATCAAGGTCGTCGCCGGCTGGTCTGTGTTCAGATGTGATAACTGCTGGCTCTCAGCTCTGCCGCAGAGGCCTGGTCTGCCGCCGGTGACCCTGTCTGTATCGGACGGGGGAAGGCCCAGCCCCGCGGTGTGTGCCTGGCGGGGCCCAAGGTCAGGGGCCGACGTGCTCTCTCTCTCAACTCAGTGGGGTCCTTCTCGAAAGGGTCCTGACCCTGACTTTACACGAATCCCCACCAGAATGGGATTGGCCTTGACACCAGCCTTGGCGCCTTCCGGGGGAAGCGTCACCGTGTGCCGGGGTGTCTTCTGCAGGGGTCCCTGGGCCGTGCCGCACAGGAAGGAGGTGACCACCTCCCCATGGGGACCCGCCGTGGGCAGGGGGTGCCCCTCCGGCCCACAGAGTCGCCCGCTGGCCTTGCAGCTGCTCCCTGGCCGGAAGGAGGCCCCCAGGTCCTTGGAGGGGGACCCTCTGTTATTGACGACGTGAAACTGGTTGGGTTTCCGTTTTAGCGACAGAGCCGGAGGGACGAGCCCAGCGGATATGTGAGGAGGTATTTCTGCTCCTCTGATTCCAGTTTGTCAAGGGCATTGCATGTTTCCGTCTGTTCCTTTGAGATTCGTTGCTACCTGATGACTCTGGACGCCAGACTTGGGTGTCTTGGGTGAAAACCAGCTTGAGTCTGCCTGGGATTTGGGGTGTCTCTGGAGCTTTAGAGCAACGCCTCTTATTTGGGCTAAAAATAACTTCCCCCTCCAAGCGCCTCAGTCTCCTCTGTGAGCAGGGCACACTCATACCTGCCCCACTCACAGGAAGCTCAAGCGTGATCACAGAGCCTGCACTTTGTAGCCGGCCACGTGGGCATGTTTGTGTCCTCAGAGTCCTACCACGAAGCCGTCACTGCTGCGACGTGGGGCGTCCTGAGAGCCAAGGTCCCTGCGTGGCTCCCTGGCCCCAGTCTGGCCCATCGTTCAGGAAAGTGTTGCAGATGGATCGACATGGGAACAGCAAACATCTTATCACACCCACCAGCCTCTGCCAGGGAGAAGGGCCCCGACAGAGCCGCCACGCACGGAAGTGGGAATCAAGATTGTCCACCAGAGGGGGAAGGAATTCTCCCTGCCCCCCAGCGCCCGACAGGAGAGGACATGCCAGTTTCTGAAGCTCTGCAGACACACCATGGGCGCCAGCTCCCGGGTTCTGTCTCTGTCTCTCCACGCGCACCACACGGACACACACACACCTAGACACACACCTCCCCCCAGACACACACGCACACACCCCTAGATGCACACACACCACACACACACCTAGACACACACACACCCTAGACACACACACCCCTAGATGCACACACAGCACACACACACACACCCCTAGATGCACACACACCACACACACACACCCCTAGATGCACACACACACCACACACACACACCCCTAGATGCACACACACCTAGACACACACACACACCCTAGACACACACACCACACACACGCCTAGACACACGCACACCCTAGACACACACACCCCTAGATGCACACACACCACACACACCACACACCCCTAGATGCACACACACACCACACACACACCCCCCTAGATGCACACACACCACACACACACTTAGACACACACCTCCCCCCTAGACACACACGCACACACCCCTAGATGCACACACACACCACACACACACCTAGACACACGCACACCTAGACACACACCTCCCCCCTAGGCACACACCCCCCTAGATGCACACACACCACACACACACCCCCCTAGATGCACACACACCACACACACACCCCTAGATGCACACACACCACACACACACCTAGACACACACACACACCCTAGACACACACACACACACCCTAGACACACACACACCCTAGACACACACACCCCCCCCAGACACACACACACCACCAGACACGCACACACCTAGACACACACACACCACACACACACACCCCTAGATGCACACACACCACACACACACCTAGACACACACACCCCCTAGACACACACACACACCCTAGACACACACACCACACACACACACCCCTAGATGCACACACACCACACACACCACACACACACCTAGACACACACACACACCCTAGACACACACCCTGGACACACACGCACACACACGCCTAGACACACACACACACCTAGACACACATACATACCACACACACCTAGACACACACACACCTAGACACAAACACACCTAGACACAAACACACCACACACACCTAGACACACATACACACCCCTAGACACACACACACCCTTAGACACACACACACATGCCTAGACACACACACCTAGACATATACACACCTAGATGCACACACACACCTAGACACACACACACACACCTAGACACACACATCACACACACATCACAGGTACATGCATAGACACACACACCACACATCACACACACACACACCACACGTCACACACACGCATAGACACACGCACGCACACACCACACGTCACACACACGCATAGACACACGCACGTACACACCGCACCCAGGCCTCGGCACAGCACTCCCCTCCTTCTCGTCCTGCTGGCCCCACTCAAACATGGCCTCCGATGGAAGGGCTGGGTGGGGTCACTGCCCCTGGCCCTCACCTCCCTGTTGGATCCTGTGGTCATCGTCAGCTTCCCCGCCGGCCCGGGGCCTCCTTCAGGCCCAGGGCCTTCGTCTCGGGCGCTCACAGCCCCGGCCCAGGGCCTGGCATCGGTTTGGAGGGGCGTGAGATTGGCAGGAAGTTTCTGAGGACGTTGATACTGAACCCCACATGTTATGATCCAGAGAAGGAGGGGGGTATTTGTGTGAGTCTAAGTGTGTCTGTGTGAGTGTGAGTGTGCATGTGCACGGGGGTGGTGAGCTGCCCACGTCCAGCCTTCCCCTATCTGCTCCTGACTCCTCTGTCTCCTCAAAGACAAGCGGACGGCATTTCAGGGACAAGGGGCTTCCGTCCGGCTGGGGTGCCCCTGCCAGTCTCTCAGCCCCTGGCCTCTGCGCCTCACCTGGCAAACGGGCTGTGCTCCAGGGCCCCTCAGCCGGCCATCAGGGGAGAAGTGAGGTGACACGGGTGTGAGGATGTGGTGACATCACTGCTTTGGGGGTGGCACGTCCCGATCCCATGATGGAGACGGTCAGTGTCAAGGCACCTGCCCCCCAGAGTGCGGGAATTCCTCCCGGCCTCTCCCAGTGTCCCTGACACCGAATTCTAGGGCCCTGGGTGAGTGTTTAGGGAAATGGCTTCATAATAAGGCAAACGCTGACCGTATTCATTTCATCTTTGTTAAAAGCATCACAAATGATTTATTGTTTCTTAAAAAGGAAAAATAAGAAAGAATCGATCGCATCTCTGTTATGTGCATATACGAAGTATGGGCTCAACCCGGTTGAATGAAACGTTAGCTGCCCAAGCCCAGCCCGTTATTCCCAGGTGCCGGCGCGTGTACCTGTACATCAAATACACAGAACCTCAAACGTAGAACCGGATAAATCCATAGACCTATGTGTTGATTGATACGATTATGGGAATAGGAAAGTATCAGGATATAGGTGCCGACTTATTCCCAGGTTCTTGGGTCCACACACCCAAGATGCTCTTAATAGAAATAATGACATAAAATACATGAAAAACACAAATAGCAAAAGCGAAAACCCTACCCCGACAGAGAGAATGAAGCTGAGGGTCAAGGAAGGGCAAAGGGCTCATCGCCCGCAGGCACTGCTGAGCTGGGGGCTGTGTCCGTGCTGACCTTGACCTTGGACCTGGACAGTGCTGACACATGTCTGACCCTGGTTCTGACACTCACAGGACGGGCCGGGTGCGGGCGGACAGCAAGACACAGGGTTCCTAAGCCGTCTTTGGCGACCTCGGGCAGGCTGCGGAGAACCCAGCCTCTCCCACACAGCCCCCCAGCTCCAGTCTGGGGTCCGCTGCCCCAGCCCTTCCCCGAGGAGGGTCTTGAGGTCGGCTTGCAGGGCGAGCTCTGCGGGGCTGAGCCAGGAGCTCCAGGCGGTGGGCCGGCAGGGTGGGGAGAGGGACGCCTCTGTCGCCTGCCCCGTGACCTGCAGTGACCCCTTCTGAGCTGGTTTCGGGTGGTCTGAGTCCCCGTTTGTGACACAAGGAGCTGGACTCTAGGGGTCCCCCACTCCACAAGGATTCAGGGCCTCCCACGTGTTCTGGGTGTGAGGATGCATCCCTGGTCTCCCTCCCGCAGGCCATGTTTCTTTTCTGGGCAAGTGGGCTAGTGCCCCCCAGGCTTCATTCCGGACTTCCACGGCCAGCGAGTTCCTAGCCTGGGCTGTGGTGTCCCCGCCTCTGAGGGGAAGGCCCCGGCCACCTGAGAGCCCAGCCTGCCGGGTGGGTAGGGGGAGGAGGGAGAGGATGGGGAGAGGATACTGATTTCCAGTTTCAAGGCAAAAGGTGAAAATCTGCCCCCATATATCCCTAGTGTCCCTGATTCTAGGCATCTGAGAGTGAGTGGAATCACACTGCACGGGGAGCAGGGGGCTGGCTCCTGGGCACCTCTGCTGCCGTCTTGCTGTGTGACCTTGGGAAAATCAC
The DNA here is from genome assembly GCF_964270905.1 of Leucopleurus acutus. NCBI lineage: Eukaryota > Metazoa > Chordata > Mammalia > Artiodactyla > Delphinidae > Leucopleurus > Leucopleurus acutus. The sequence continues at coordinate 3,669,241 of NC_139146.1, forward strand.
TCCCTCTCTGGGCGTCAGTTTCTCCATCTTCAAAACGAGGAGCGCACTACTTGGCGCCCTTCGGGCTCTGCCGTTCGAAACCCCGCCTGGTTCCCCGTTCCTAAGTGCGTCCCTCAAGCTATGCGGAAGCACAGAACACTCTGGGCATCTAGAGGCCGTTCCCACCGCGGCCACTAAGACGGGATCCCACAGGCGGGAACCCCCGTGCGAGGGCGCCGCCTGCTGGCTTCCTTCAGAAGTGCAGGCGCTGGATCCCTCGAACCCTGTGTGGGGCTGGGGCGAGCTGGGTGGGGGGGAAGCCAGGGAGAGCCTTTGCCTTGTGGGACCCAGGAGAGAAGGCTGCCAGAAGGGGCAGAGGAGCATCCCTGGGCATTCTGGGAAAGGGGTTCCCGAGAATGGGGCTACTGCCTGGCAATAAAAATAGGAAGTTGAACACCCCCCCTCCCCCCACAAACGCAATCAGCTACCTAGAGAGGTATTTACATTATCTGCAGTTTAAAAAGAGGAAGGACAGCGGCAGGTGTGGAAGGCGTTGCTGGGGGGCCTACCACTGGCTTTCTGGATGCTGGCGGGGCGGTGGACACCCCTGCAGAGGGACGGCCCTGCGGTGGGAGCTGCCTTCCTGGAGGTTATGAGGAAGGAAGCAGGGCCCCGCTGTCCCTCTGCTGGCACGGGAGCCCGCGGCACAGGTGATGGGGCGGGTCTGCGGTGCTGAGAGCCCGGCCTCTCCCAGCCTCTGGGGGACCAGCCTCGGCCACGAGAAGTCAGGCCCGGCTGCGGTGACCAGCCGTGGGCAGCCAGGGCGGCCGTGTGAGGTCCAGAGAAGTGCCCAGAGTCTGGGAGGGCGGGTGGCGCAGCGGGCAGCACGTGGGCCTGGTGTCCGGGGAGGCAGGAGCTGGCGGGTTTCCTGGGCGGCCGTGGGCTGGGCGGGCTTGAGCTGGACAGAGGTGCATCTGTCGTCTTGCGTGGACACAGCTGGAGAAGGAGGCTTTTCCGAGGTCTCTGAGGGGACGCCGGTCCCAGCCCCGTGCCGGTGGCATGTGTGGTCCTGTGCCCTCCACGGGGGATGAAGCGGCGGAGAGGATAGAGCTCTGGGCGCGGCCTCCAGCGGCATCAGCCCACCAGGTAGCTGTGCATCTCTCGGGAGTTGACGCTCAGGACCACGCCGGAGTGATTCCCTGGAGGCACAGAGATGCCAGGTGTGAGCACACGCCCGGCCGAGGGGCAGAGAGAGGACGGAGGGCCGTGCGGGACACGGTGTGGCCTCAACCGGCGTGCGGGTCGTCCCGCGCTTGCTGCAGCCCTGCGGGTCGTGCCTGGACGCGGGCGCGGAAGGGTGGGCGTCTCTAGGTTTCCTGGGAGGAGGGGTGACTGAGGGTGGGCTCTCCTGGTGCCGGCACAAGCAGTGGACCCAGGGGGCCTCCGGGGGTGAGGCCATGCCCGCCAGCAGCCACCATACTCACTGCCCTGCAGTGGCCGGCCTGGCGTCGGCGGCAGGGGGAGGTAGGAGGGGCTCTGTGCTCCCCGGGAAGGGGCACTGCAGGGCGGCGAGGCAAGGCCCCAGGAGGCAGCCGGAGGGAGAAGGGCACAGTGACGGTCAGAAGGGCAGGGGTCTGCCGGGGTCCTGGGCGGGGCTGTGTTCTGAGCCTGGGGGCCGTAGGCGTGGCCGGTGGAAGGAGCCGGCGCGGGCTGCCCAGAGCCCCCCAGACCCCCGGGCACGTGGGGAGGAAGCGGCCCAGAGCTTGCAGTGGGGCCGCGGGGGGCATGGGGTGGTGAGCCCCGCGTGCCGGGGGACACCTCATGAAGGCGCGTCACCTCACGGCCTCGGTCTTGTCACCTGTAACTTGGGGACGATAATATGGCCTCCCCTAAAGGATGGTGGGGGGGTCCGGAAGGGACCGCCCCTGAGGATTTGCGCAGGGCCTGGCACACACTAAGTGCTCCATTAAAAGAATCCCTTATTATTACGCTATCATTGCTCTTCGGGGCTTGACGGCAAAGAGCTGCGGAGGCAGGAGGGCCGCTCTCTCATCTCCCTGGGACGCCCACCCCTCTGTCCAAGCTTGGGAAGCCCGGGTCCACCGGGAGCCTCTGCCACCACCTTTCACGTGGGGTGCGACACCGCCTGATGAAGATGGGGGTGACCACCTGGGAGGCCGCGTGGGGCCCCGATGCTCTCCAGCCACTGCTGGCCTGGGCTGGGGGGTCTTGGGGCGCACGGGGGAGCTGGCCCCGAGCCTGGGCTGCAGCGTGGGGGAGGGGCACAGAATCGGCTGCGCCTCTTCTCGGCTAAGTGACTTGGGAGACTGGGTGGCTGCTGTGAACCTCAGCTGTCCCATCTGTCGAATGGACGCACGGCCAGGGCCTGCCTCCCAGGCTGGCTGCGAGACTGTGCCGGGAAGCAGCGGGCCTGCTGAGGAGTAAGCGCCCGGGAGATCGGGGCTGTAGTCACCGTCCCGGAGGCTGCGGACCACAGCCCTGAGAGGAACCCGGCGGGGCCGGCGGCTGTGGGACACGGTGGGGCTGCGAGGTCGGGGAGCTGTGGCGGACAGGAGTGGTCAGCTCCCGACCACTCCAGGGAGAAAAGAGGGACGTGGGCTCTGGGGTCCGGCAGGCCCGCGTGTGGGTCCCAGGCCAGCCGCTTGTCCGCTGTGCTGCCTGGGTGAGCAACGTCACCTCTCTGAGCCTCACCTCCAATCATTTAAAAGGTGAGGACAGCCATTCCACCTCCCACAGCTCCGGGGACACAGTGGATACGGGGTGGGGAGGGATAAAGGGGCAGTGACAACACAACCCACGACGGGGACACGTTTCTGGAGCGTCCTCCTGGCTGCAACCCAGGGGTGGGGCGGGCGCCGTGTAGGGGGTGCAGAGAGCGGCTGGTACGGGTGGGGAGAGCCAGCGGGGGCGGGCAGGTGGCGAGGGAAGGGGAGGAGCTTTCGGGGCGGGCATTACCCAGAGTCTGTGAGTGGAGCTCGTCATCTATGAACTCCTCGGCCTGGATGGCGCTCTGCACGTCCTGGCTGTGGCTCACGGGACTCGTCATTTCCTGTTCCTTCTCATTGTGCATCTGGGCGTACACGGTCCTGCCGGGGCGTTTCCTGCGGGACAGAGGTGGGGACTCAGGGCTCTGCCCAGGATGCCTGTCCCCAGAAGCCCCCAGCAGATTCCTGGGCCATCCCTCTGTGTGGTGCTGACATCGCTCCTGGGCCTGTCTCCTGCCCTGTCTCTGCTCCAAGCCACCTCCTCCAGGAAGCCCTCCGTCCCGTGAGCTCCGGCAGCCCTGGGTTTCCCTCTGCCCCCGTACACGGGGTGCTCGCTGTCCATCCGTCTCCCCTCGGCATGCTGCAGGGAGAGGCTGTTTTATTTTCTTTCAGGACCCCGTCACCTTGCACCTCAGGGCTCTGGTTGGATTGGCATGCGTTCCCACACGGCACGTGATGTTGACTGGCTCTGAGAGGCGCTTGCTGAGCCCTGCCCGGGGTTCTGGGGCTGGCTGCACCGTCCTCAAGTTCCCATACCCTCCAGGGCAGAGGGAGAGGAGAGCAAGGGCACAGCCCCCTCTGCCTCAGCTGGGACTGGGCTCGGGGCCCCTGGACCAGGCTCCTTCATGTTCAACACCCCAGTTAGTTGGAGCAAAACCCCAAAAGAGCCCATGGTCCCAATTTACAGAAGAGGGAACTAGACTCAGCGGGAGAGTGGGCTTTCTCAGAGCCACTCACCAACACTGGCAGTTCTCTGGAAATATTGAGATGGAAGGATGCACATTCAGGGCCCAGGGTGGGTTGGGCCATGTGGCCAGACCCAGTGGACTGCAGCACTCGATGGCTGTGAGCCTCTGAGACTTAGGGGCTGTTTGTTACGCAGCCGGGCCCAGCCCACGCTGACTGCTGCGTCAGTCAGGAGAGCCCAGCTCCCTGGGCTCCACAGAGCTTAAAGCCTCTGGGCAAATGGGGCATTTCTCTCTGCAGCTGCAAGGTCCTCCCCTTGCTCCTCCCTCCCCGTCCTCTGGGGACAAGGTAGTAGGTTCCTTCTGGGCCATTTACACTGTGTGTGATAAATCTGGAGCAATTTGTGGAAACTGCAATCTGGCCTTCAGGGGGTCTGAAGAAGGCAATCGAAAGAGAACGGAATTCTGCCGCTTTCACTCCTGACCTGCCAGGCCTGCCTTCTGCCCACCCCCAGGCAATCCTGCCGCCCTGCGATTCTCAAGTGCCCTGAGAGAAGCCCAAATGGGTGCACGCAAACTGTGGTCCAAGGGGAAAGAGAAAGGGGTGGGGGCAGGTCCCGGCTCCAGCCATTGCCTCCAACTCGGCCCTGACTTGGGAGGCAGCGTCTAAACCGTTTTCTCGTTCAGCCTCTCAGGACTCACACCCCATGGCCTGCCTCAGCCAGGCCTGAGCTGGGCAGTTTTCACAAGGTCTCAATTAAACACGGCGTTATGGCAACAAGGGAGACGGGCACAGGAGAAGGTCTGCAGGAGCTGGGGGCCTGCATCTGCTCCTGCCCACCCCCCTCCCCTCCCCATCTTCCCCTCCCTGCCCCCTGCCCCTCTTCCCCACCTTCTCCCCCTTTTCTTCTTCCCTTGTCCTATCCTCCTCCTGCTTGGTCTCCTTTTACAGATGAGGAAACTGAGGCTCAGGGAGGGGAAGAGACTGGCCAGGACCACAGAGCTGGTCAGCAGCAGGGCAGGATGGTGGCCCGGTCTTCGAGGCTGACTCAGCCGTGCTGCCATCCGGGCTGCCCTGCAGGCTGGGGGGCTGTCACCCAGTGTGAACGGTGCTGGAGGTCAGAGACCCAGAAGTGTCCAGGGCTCGGGGGAGGAAGGACCCTTGGCCTCAGAGGAGCCAGGGGAGGGTCAGCTCCGTCTCTGGACTGTTCCCAAGGGCGACCCCAACCAGGGAGACCCCAAGGCCACTGGGGCCAGACCAGCAAGACGGGGAGAAACAGCAAGCTCAGACCTGGCAGCTGCGTGTCGCAGGAAATGAGTCTGGCGACACTTTCTGGCCGTTTTGCTCATTCCCAGGCCCTCGACGGGGCCCATGAGTAATCCCAGCACCAAGGGTTGTTAAACCCATTTCACAGCTGAGGACTCAGGTCAGAGGGGGAGAGAGGCACCACGACCCCTCCCAAGGACCGCACGGTGTGCTTGCCACCCACCCAGCCTCGGCTCAAGCCCCCACCCGCTCCCACCCTGGGCGTCAGCCGCCCCCCGCTCCGGCCCTGGGTGTCCCGTGCAGCCGCTCCATCTGGAGGCTGGAGCCCCCTCCCAGTGGAGTGCCTGGCACATGACAGCTCCGGATCATGCTTGCAGAGGGAAGGGGTGGATGGGTGCTGGGGGAAGCGTGGGGACTGGGCACAGCCTGGGGTCAGAGCCCCACTCCGCAGCTGTGTGGCCCTGGGAAAATCACTTAACCTCTCTGAGCCCGGGTTTCCTCATCTGTGAAATGGGTGGGTGGAGCAGAGAGGAGGATGGGGGTGGAAGAGGCTCCTTGGTTGTGAGCGGCCGGCTGTCTCCCTCTGGGATCAAGGTGACTCGGATCCAGGCTGTGGGTCCAGACAAGGCCCCTCCCCACCCCAGGACCCGTCGCAGGCACAGCCACAACCCTCCAAGGCCCTGCTGGGAAGCTGCGCCCCCCCCACCAGGCCCCGCCCTCACGCCCGGTTAGCCCAGGGAGGCCGGGTGACCTTGCCTTTTGAACTTGTAGAGGATGAAAGCGCCCACCGCGAACAGCCCTATGAGGACAACTGCCACCGCCCAGTAGCCGCCACCTCCTCCCAGGCTTGGAGAATCTGTGAGCAAAGCAGCCTGTGAGCGGTCAGCGTGGGCACCGGCCAGCCTCCTGGCACCCAGGACCCCCACTGAGTAAATGCCGGCCCCGGTCCTTCCTCCTGGAAAGTGGACAGAGCTCCTCCGTCTGCACTGATGCTGGCATGGACACGTGGCTGCACAGAGCAGAACGCAGCTCCTGCGGAGATCGTTGCCCAAAGTGGGGAGGACAGTCCACGGTGGGGGGCGGGGACAGAGCCACCTGAGACTCTAAGTGACATAAGTTAAAGCAAGAGCTCCGTGCTGTGTCCGCGGAGAGCACCGTGAGGCCCTTGGTGTGACGGGGTTTTAACCGGAGGCAACCACCCGTCCAGGAGGAGCGTGTGTGCGGGCGGCAGAGGGGGGTTCCTCTGCCCCCAGCGTGCACAGTAATGGGTGTCGTCGGAGGGGCCTGGACACACGCCCACCCCACCCTACAGAGGTGAGCTCCGGCCAGGCCTCTCACCTGTGTCCACGTCCCTCATGGCCACCAGCACCCGGACGCCACCACGCAGGAGGAAGCTGATCTTCTGTGCGTTCAGCACCTGCTGGATGGCCACGAGCCTCTGCAGTAAGAGAGCGGGGAGTGAGGGGGTCCTCGGGGACCCAGCAGAGGAAGCGGGAGAGCCGGGCAGATGTCCGCCCGGACCCTCCAGAGCCGTGGGGCTGGGGGAGGGCCACTCAGCCTCTCCGGGCCTCAGTCGCCTCCTCTGTAAAATGGGAATACTAGCCACCAATGAACTCTCACCAAGAACCTACAGTGGGACACAAGGTGACCCAAATGTGGCCTGCCCTCACAGAGCTCTAGTTTTAGTCAGGACCATGGAGTGTGGTAAAGTTGGGGAGACCCAGGGATGCTCCAGGAGGCCCCCAACCCCAGAAGTAATCAGGGGAGGCTTCTTGGAGGTGGAAGACCAGGAAGAAGACAAGACAGGGACAGGAGAGGTGACCCAGGCAGGCGAGTGAGCCCACACCCGAGGCAGAGAAATCCCAGGAGGTGATGTTGCTGGATCATGGTGGGGGGTAGGAGGTAGCTGGCCTCTGGGGCGCCCAGCTGGTTTGGCAGTTCAGGAGTGGGGAGTTTTCCTGGTGTTCAGAAGGGAACCACTCAGCCCACGTGGGTGTCAGGTGTCACCCTCGGCACAGGTGGGTGCAGATGTGTTGGGGGAGGGGTCCCTCTCAGGGATGGGGTCCCCGTGGCTCTGCTCCCTGGGCCTCGGGGGATATACCCTGGGGACTCTGCTGGCTGCTTCCCTGAGCGGCGTTTCAGCACCTGGGACTCCACGAGGCCCGTTCCCTGCTCACGGAACGAGGGTCCTGAGTCGGGAACTGTGTAAACGACAGGCCAACAGCCCCAGACCTGAAGGGTCCGGGAAGACACCTGGTTCTGCCCCTTGACCTCATGGCCTGGAGGGGTCGCTGCACCTTTCCGTTCTCAGGTCAACGTGAGGCTTCGTAGGAGCCTGGGGGTGGCGCCCGGAGCCCCATGCTCCGCACGCAGAAAGGCAAGGCTGCTGTCCGTGGCCGTGGCGCGCGGCTAAGTTTGCTCGCTGACTTCGGGCACGTGGCAGGCTCTGAGCGCTCAGGACGATGCGGGTGGGGTCCCCCCGTCTCTCACCTCCTTCCCTTCCAGCCCTCACTCGGAAGCGCCCCGGGCGGGTGCAGCCCCCGAGCCCCGTGCTGGCACCCGGGACCCCCGCAGCCTTCCCCTCTGCCCTCAGCTCCTCGTCTGAGAAGTGGGTCGATGCCTCTCAACCCGCCACTGACCCACCTCCAGAGACACCGCATCAGCGGGGGCTGGGGGCTTGGCCGGGAGCCCCCAGGTGCGGATGCGGACGCCCTTTGGGACGGGCTGTGGGTCAGGCTGGCACAGGCACAGGTCCACCAGGAGGCCGCCCGGGAGTGGCTCGAGCACAGTTGGGCAGCCAGAGTGACAGTGGGGCTCCACGCCCGCGCTGTGCTTCCTGGCGGGGGCCTCACTGAGCCTCACTTCCCTCGTCTGTGAAATGGGACGCTGCCACCCGCCCACAGGGGTCCTGCTGGTCTTGCTGTATCCGTGCCTCCGTGCAGGTCGCTCTTCCCAGACCATCTGCGGGAGCACCTGTCTTCTCGATTAGCTCAGAGCTCGCCTGCGGTTCTGAGTCATCTTTTCTTGAGATGCCATTTACTTTCTTCAAGTGTACCATTCAGTGTTTTTTTAGCATATTCACAGTCACGCCCACCAGCACTATCTAATTCCAGAACATCTTCTTCCTCCCAAAGGAAACCCCTAAAACCGTGAGCAGTCACTCCCCAGCCCCCAGCCCCCAGCCCCCAGCCCCCAGCAACGCTCTGTCTCTGTGAATTCACCTATCCTGGACATTTCGTATAAGTGGAATCACACAGTCTGTGGCTTTCCGTGACCATCTTCTTTCACTTTACATCATGTCTCCAGTGTTCATCCAAGTTGCAGCCTGGATCAGAATCTCACCCCTTTTGATGGCTGGATAATATTCCACTGTGTGGATGGCCCACCTTCTGCTCATCCACTCCTCTGTGGGTGGACATTTGGGTTGTTTCCACTTCGGGGCTGTGCACATCCAGGCACACACGCGTGTGTGTGGGCACACATTTTCAGTTCTCTTTGGCACACTCCCGGGGGTGGGGCCGCTGCCTCGTTCGGTAGCTCCGTGTTTAACTGTTTAAAGAACCACCAGACTATTTCCGCGGTGGCTGCACCATTTTCCACTCCCCCCAGCAGTGAATGAGGGGTCAGTTTCTCCGTCTCCTCGTCCACACTCATTGCTGTCTGCTTGGTACAGAATTACAGCCGCCCTAGACGGCGTGAAGTTCTTCCCATTCATCTTTTTCCTTTTTTGAATTTGTTACAATGTTGCTTCTGTTTTATGTTTTGGCTTTTTGGCCGTGAGGCATGTGGGATCTTAACTCCCCGACCAGAAAGCAAACCCCCAACGCCTGCATTGGAAGGTGAAGTCTTAACCGCTGGACCATGAGGGAAGTCCCCCCCCGATTCATCTTTTGATTCCCCGTCCTAGTTGGATGCTCTGAAACTGTTGCCCAGGATCCCCTGGCCAGTGCTCACCCCTCGCAGTGAGGCTGGGGCGGTGTGACCAGCTCTAGCCAATGAAATGGGAGTGAAAGCGGAGCGTCCCCCTGAGGGGTGGTCCTGCCCAATGCCCTGGTCCCCCCCACTCCCCCTCCAGTGTGACCTTGGGGTAGCCACAAGGGGGAGGAGGGACAGTGACTGGTGAGAGATAAGCCTTTACGCGATGACGGGAGGCTGAGGCCCCCGCGCTTGCCGGGAATCACCACCAAACCCTCGGCGGCGTGGGGAGGACCCGGCCCAGTGGCCGCAGGAGATACCTTGTCACTTGTGAGGCTCCTCTTCCTCGTGGGCCTGGCAGGGGGCAGAAGCACGTGCAGGTCAGCCAAGGTGGGCAGCCCCGGCTTTACAACGGTCACCAGCAGCTCCTCGGGGATGCTGGTCTCCTGCGGGGACACAGACGGCCACTCTGATCCACCGGCCTCCTCTGTCCCCTGCCACACTCCAGGGGCCCAGGAATACCCTCCCTCCCTGAGTGGCCTGAGTCTTGGCCTTTCCTGACCCCTGTACACCTGGAGTCATGGCCCCAGCAAATGACGGCACTGCCCTCTACCCCAGCGCTCCTGGTCCCTCAGCCTGTGGCCACCACCCCGGCCTCCGCTCAGCCAGGCCTGCCCTCTTCAGCTCATTCCTCCCACCATGCCCAGGTGAGCAGGCCCCTCCGTGGCTACTGTCCTCCCAAGTGTCAGGGCTCCTGGCCATGCAACTCCCTCAACCCACAAAGCTCTGTCTCCTGAAAGTCCCACCCCATGCATGTTCATCTGGCAAACTCCTATTCATCCTTCAACACCCAGGACAATATTACCCGAATTATTAATGGGCCAAAGGGAGGCATGGCCAGGGTGGGCCTCAGTCTGTGACAGGCTTGGCTGACTCTAGAGGGCTGGGTTTTCTCCCACTGGGGGCCCAAGGGCCTCGAGTGCCCTATGCCCACCCTGATGCACTGCCTTTGCTTTCTGCGACCTCCCTGAGGGCAGCCGTCACACTGACTCATCTCTCTGTCTCTAGTGTCCAGCCCAGAAGAGAAACGTGGTGAGTAAATGAAAATCCCTTTAAAGAGATTCTGTTGTAGGACAGCAGCTGTGTCTTGTGCAAACAGCTGGTGCTCACTAGATGTGCATGGAAGATGCAGTCCTGTCCCTCCTCTGCAAGGTGACAGTCTGGCTGCATGTCCCCCAGGGCCAGGTAAGAGGACCCTACATGGCTTCCAAGCACCACTGTCAGCCGATGTGAAGGACAGAGCATCAGGACTGCAGGGCAGCCCGCCTGCCCTCTCCTGGGGGCTCCACAGCCCCCGCTTCTCTGGGGCACCCACAACCCAGAGGTGGGCAGGTGGTTTTGCCAGTGGTGGGCTGGGGGCACCTTGGAGAGGAGCCGGGACACCACGAGGCCAATGTCCTCCCTCCACTCGGGGGTGTTGGGGTTTTGAGCGTCCAGGTCCTTGGAAAACTGCAGAGGCATGACCTGAAATTGATCTGGAAAGAGGCAGAGATGGGAGAGTGGGTCAGTCCTGGGCGCCCGGCCCCGCTTCCTCTGAGGACGGTGGCCACACCCCCTGGATGGTCCACGGCTGGCCCTGGGTGTGGATCCTGCAGCCCACTTTCAGAAAACAAGGTTCTTTCCAGTGTATGTGCCAGCAGCTGTCCCGGGCGGGGCCCACTACACCGGCTGCCATTTAATAATAAAACAACAACAACAAAGGTGACAATGACGAGGACAGCAGTGCTGCCCCGGAGGGAGGGCCAAGCCTGCTGTGTGATTTGCCCCATCAACTCACAAGGACATACACACCCTACGACGTTGACTTCTCGTCCCCCAGGGATCCATGGACTTTGACTGGGCTGGTTCCCCCACCAGAATAAGAGTCCCTGGAGAGCAGAGCCCCCACCTTCTCTGTCTCTCACATTTCCCAGGGTCTGCAACTCAGAAACCTATTCTAGAGCCACAAGCAGCAGGTGGTAAAAAAAAAAAAAGACCCGGCACCAGGAGTCTCAGAGTGGACGGCAATCTCTCCGCTTACCTCCCGAGCCTTGGTTTCTTGATTTGTAAAATGGGAGGAGGTTTTGCAGGGGTGAGGAGAGCTCAAGGGACGAGTGCCTTGTGAAGTGTGAGCATGCAGTGCAGGTGGAGATGACTTTCAAGGCTCTGGGCTCAGGGCCTGCTGCCCACATGCTCGTGAATGAAGGAATGGCTGAGGGCAGTTCCCTAAATATTTAACTGATGGCTGTTGTCCACAGGACAGGCTGTTCTTAAAGCAAAAGGAGGGTTTATCAGTGTGGTGATGAGGGCAACATGGTGCCGGGGGGGGGGGGGTCTCTTCCATTCTTAGGACTAATTTTCTATCGTAAATGTCTCCCGGGGGGCTCAGAGCCCCCAGTGAGCCAATAAATGGGACACGGATTCAGAGCAGGACTCTCAACAAAAGTGATACAATCACGTGATGATCCTCAGATAACGGGGGTGCTGAGGACAGGCACCCGGTGGGCAGGCAGACCCGGAGCCCGATCCCAGCTCTGTTGCTGCTGGGGGACCGTGTCAAGCCCCTCAGCTGTGTCCTCATTTGTGCCATGTGGAGCCTTTGAATGCCATGGACGTAGGAGTTGTCGGTATTTATTTTACAGATGGGGAAACGGAGGCCCCTCTGCCCCGCTGAGCCCTGCCTGGGATGACCAGGACATCGGTGGCATGTACACCACCTGCCCCCGACCCTGAGCTCCTGAAAAGGAGGAGCTGTGCTGCCTGTCCCGGGGGGCGGGAGGGGGGGAACTCACCCAGCACACGGACCACCTTGGAGTCCTGCAGCACGGAGGTCCCACAGGCAGCCTGCACCGTCACGCGCACGTCCCCTGTGTCCCCAAACCGCGTTGTCACAGAGTTCTCCAGGGACAGCAGGGGCTGCGGGCATGAGCGGGGGTCAGGGCTGGGCCGGAGAGCTGGCCCCGGTGTGCGGCCAGGCCTCCACTGAGAGTGCTCACTGAGAGCCCCCGGGGGGGAAGGAGAGGGCCCCCCAGAGACGCCCGGTCCTGAGCTCCCCAGCACAGACACCGTCTCCCAGTGCCCCTTCCCTCCAGAGGCTCCGAGCCCCCCTCCGTGGATGGTGTCGAAGGCGCATGGTGGCTGCTAGGCAGGGCCTCCGCCCTGATCCCTTTCACCTTCTCGCTCAGCTGGGCTATGGGACCTTCATCCTTGGACCCCAGCGGCCAGCTCAGCATGCACCCTGTGGGGTGGGCACACACATCCGACTGGGCCTCACTATTGCCTCGGACCTTGTAGACGGGGAGGCAGAGGCTTGGGGAGGTGTAGCGACCGGCCCCAAGAGCTCGGCTGCAAGGGGCTGAGTCGCCATTCGAGCCCGGAGCCCAAGCCCCTTCCTCGACCCTCCCCATGCCAGGGAAACAGTCTGGAGCCCAGGGCCCCTCCCGGTCGGGACCTCAGCTGTTGTTTGGGGCTCTCTGCTTGGCGGTGAAGGGCTGCCGTTTGCTGAATAAATGAAGGATCCCCCTTTGGGTCTTGGGGCCCCCCCCGGCCTAAGGGTGGGCAGCTTCACCTGCAGAGGCCCTCAGGGTCTCCTACCAGGCATCTGCCCTTGGCTCCCCACTGCCCACAGGATACAACCCACAGCCCTGGGTGAGGCTTCTGAGGTTGGGTCCAGCCCCAGGGACCCCCTCCTCCATGAAGGCTTCCCTGACTACTCCCATGCTATAACTAGAAATGGCCTGATCTCTTCTGGAACTTTCAGACGCATCACCTGTCTCCTTCCTGTGACACCTGTCACACACTAACTTAGGTCACCTACTATGTTCCCACATCTTTCCCTAGGAAAAGGCAGGGTCTGACCCGATTCATCCCCCGCCCACCACACTCAGACATGGCCGGACCCCAAACAGATGCTCAGGGTGAAGGAAGAGTCGGTGTGTGCTTTCCTCACCGCCATGGTGTCACACACTGTGTCCTGCCCAGTATGGAGGGGGGGGCCTGCCCCACTCTCCACCCCAGAAGGGAGCCTGTGGGAAGGAGGGGCTGCCAGGGGCCTGGGGCCAGCATACCTGCAGGCTGTGACCAATCCACCAGTAGAAGACGGTGAGGTTGGGGTTCAAGGGCAGCAGCACAGCTGTGAGGGTCACCTCCTGGTTGATGCCAATGATAGGAACCACTTCGAGGTAGAGTGCCTGCAGGGGGGCTGCAGGGGCCAGAAAAAGGTTAGAGGTTAGAGGGCATCAGGGCACTGGCCATGGCACAGGCTGCTATCAGTCACCGTCACAATCAACCTCATCACCACCATCACCACCACCATCACCATCACCACCACCATCACCATCACCATCATCACCACCATCACCATCACCATCATCACCATCACCACCACCATCACCACCATCACCTCTATCATCACCACCATCACCATCATTACCATCATCTCTATCATCATCACCATCACCACCACCATCACCACCACCATCACCATCACCATTACCATCACCATCATCACCACCACCACCATCACCACCACCATCACCACCATCACCATCACCACCGCCATCTCCACCACCATCACCACCACCATCACCACCATCACCACCGCCATCACCACCACCATCACCACCATCACCACCACCATCACCATCACCACCACTACCATCATAATCACCATCACCATCACCACTATCCCCACTGCTGCACAGACCACCATGGGTGTGGACTCGAGCCCAGCCTGCCTGCCTCCCTGCCCTTGGGCTCCCCGTGCTTCCCCAAGAACCTGGTCTCTGTCACAGGGAGAGACACTTGGCCTCAAAGGGACGATGGACTTACAGTTGACCTGGACAAACAGCACAGCTTCGTCATGTCCTGCCATGTTCTCCGCCCTGACGGACACGCGGTAGACGCCAGGGTTCTCATAGCGGTGCCGGATGGGCTCCCCGGTCAACGTGAGGTTCACGTACATGGCCTTGAAGCCGTCCCCCAGGTCCACCTGGTACTTGGTGGTCAGGACATCGCCCTGCAGGAAGCACCACAGGGCCACTTAGGAGTGGGTGCAAAGCTGGGGGCCAGCGATGAGGCATTCACTCATTCATTCAATCGTTCTTTCCCTCACTCCTTTCCTCAAAGTGAGTGGCCTGGGGACCCCAGGGAACCAGATCTGTTCTGCCCTTGGGGCTCCCAGCCCGGAGGGCTGGGCTGAGAGCTGTAGGAGGTGGGTGGAAGCAGGGGCCAGGACCAGGTTTGCATTAGAAAGATCACGCAGCTGCAGAGAGGGAGAGGGCTCAGGGCTCACGGGCGAGGGCAGGGAGGCAGTGCAGGGGTGGGGATAGGGGCCAGGGAGGCCCACCGAGGCCTCAGCCAGGAGCCGGGAGGGCAGGAAGGGGCCTAGCACACTGCTGGACAGTTTCAGTAACATGTCTAGGAAGATATGTGTGTGTAGGAAGACCCTTAGCCTCCCAGGAAGTTAAGAAAACATCACTTTTCCTTCTCTGATGCTGCGATTCCTGCATTTTTCTTTTATCTCACGCTATGCGGTGCCAGGAGTGATGCTTGTATGCACGGGCTGTGCGCAGGAAGGGGCTCCCACCCACTGCTGCCTCTTGCAGGCGTTTCCCTGCCCACACAAGCTGTCCAATCAGCCATATACCCCCCGCCACAAGCCTTATCCTTCCAATAACCGTATTTCCTCATAGAGGCGTGGGGAGGAAATTGAGTGAAGGGAACAATAACTTTTTCAACTTTCTGGCGAGAAGTTCTCATATTCAGTCTCATGTTCTCCCTCCCTCCCCCCACCCCGCATCGTCCCTTCCTGCCACCCCTCCCCCTGCTGCAGGAACACCCAGAAAACCATTTCCTAGTGATCAAGAACGAAGAAGATCATCACTGTTTAGCAATCCTCTTATCTTACACCTGCCAAACCTTAAAACTCGACAGGATACTTTTAAGTAAATTATGTTCATCTAACTTTCTTCAGAAATATGGTGTAATAAGTTGAATAGTGTCCACCCCTGCCTCCGCTCCAATTCAGTCCACTTGAAACCTCAGAATGTACCTTATTTGGAAATAGGGCGTTACAGATGTAATTAGTTAAGATGAGGTCACACCGGATTACAACAGGACCCCAATGACTGGGGTCTTTATAAGAAAAAGGAAGGGGATTTGAGACACAGGGGAAGCTACGTGAAGACAGGAGGAAATGCGGCCACAGCCCAGGGATACCTGGAGCCCCCAGAAGCTGCAGAGACAAGGAAGGACCCTCCAGAGGGAGCGCAGCCCTGCTGACATTTTGATTTTGGGCTTCCAGCCCCCAGAACTGTGAGAGGAGAAATGCATGCTGTTTCAAGCCACCCAGTTCGTGGCCACTGTTGTGATGGCCTCAGGGACCTTATACAAGTACGTTCTATTATCCCCATTTTATAGGTTGGAAGACTGAGGCTCTGTGAGCCCAGAACCTGCAGGCTGGCCCACGGGCCGGTGCTTTCTCCGTTTAAGGGCAGTCTCATGGGGGCTGGGTGTCTCAAGTCCGATTTGTTCCGAGAGGGAGGGGTTTCCTGTATTGCATCCTGGGAAAGGAAGGTGCTTCTGGCTGAGTCGGGACCTGCGGCTTTGATGGGCAGGTGCCACCCCCTCCTGGGGACCCTGAGTCCTGCCTGCAAGCAGCTAAGACAGGTGCAAGTTTAACTATTGACACATTTCCTTGTTTAAAACACCTCGTCATAATCAGGAAAGTAATACAGTATCAACGTAGGACAAGGAGAGAATACAAAAGGCAAAGCGAAGGAGCTAGAAAGGAAAAACGGTGACGTCACTGCAACACCCGCCCCCCACACCGTGGTGTTTCCAGGCAGATGTGTGTGCGTGTTAATTACTGAGTGCTTCAAAAACATTCAGCTGCTTCATGCTGAGCCAACTGCCAATTCACATGTAATTGTAACGGATAACACAGAGAGCCCCAGGTCCCTGGTACCCAGTTCCCCCTGTGCTAACATCCCGCAAAACATCACTACCACAAATAGGGAATCCACTGGGGTCCCTCCTGCCGCCCTGTCACAGTCACACCCGCCCTTCCATCACATCCCTGACTCCGTGGGATTAGAACCTGTTCTCCATTTCTATAATTTTGTCATCTTGAGGATGTTCTATACATGAAATCAGAAAGCACGGAGTCATTGGGATTAGCTTTCGCATTCAGTATAGCTCTCTGGAGATTCCCCCAGCTTGTGGTGTGTAGTCTGTTCCTTTTTATTTCGGGGTACCACCCACGGGATGGACGTGCCACCACGTGTTATCCGCTTGTCCATTCAGGACATCTGGTTGTCTGCGGATTCTGACTGTTAGGAATAAAGCTGCTATGAACCTAGATGCATAGGTTTCCCGGTGAATGTCAAGTCTTTATTTCTCAGGAGCATAATATGTTTAGCTTTTAAAGAAACAACCGACTCTTCCAGAATGGCTATAGATGTCACGTTCCCATCAGCCACGTAGGGGGGATCCAGTTTCTCTGCATCCTCGCCTGCACTTGGTGGTCCCACTATTTTTTAGCTTGGCCGTCCCTGCAGGTGTGCAGTGACACCGCTCTGAGGGTTTGATTTGCATTTCCCTGATGGCTTATGACGCTGACCATGGTTTCGTGTGCTCATTTGCCATCTGTACCTCCTCCTCAGGGAAATGTGTCTCCAGGTCTTTTGTCCATTTTCTGACTGCACTGTCTGTCTTCTTCCTGCTGAGTTCTGAGTGTCCTTCATGGGTTCCGGGTACTAGTCCTTGGTGGATGTGTTTGTAAATATTTCCTTCTGCGGCTGTCTTTTCATCTTCTTAGGGTCTGTCGCAGAGCGAGATGTCACCTTTTGACGAAGTCCAGTTTATCAGATTTCCTTCGTGGATGGGGCTGGTGGTGTCAAATCTGAGAACTCTCTGCCTAGCCCTAGGTTCCGGCTGTTTTCCTCTCTTTTTTCTAGAAGGTTTATAGTTTTCCATTTTCCATTTAAGTCTGTGATCCACTTTGAGGTGATTCTGCGTCGGGTGCGAGGTTCATTTTTACCGGCTCTTCATGTGCTGAAGCCCGTCCTCCCTCCACTGAGATGCTTCTGTTCCTGGGCCAAAATCAGCCGGGCCTGCTTGTGTGGTCTGTTTCTGGGTTCTCCACCAGATTTATTTTCAGTGCTTAAATATTTACAGAACTTGGATTCCCCCTAAATCCAGCGCTGTTTCCACACCTGGGTTGGGTGTGTGCGTCTGTGGTTGTGTTACGAACGTGAATGCGTGAACACGTATGTGTGTGTGTGAGTGTCCGTGTGTGTGAGAACGAGTGTGCCAGTGTGTGTACCCACCTCAGCCCTGCACCCACTCCTTCCCAAGGCTCTGACACGGGAGCCAGCGGCCTCTTCTGGACAGCAGCGTGCGCTGGACTCTCTCTCCCAAGAGCATCTTTCTGTGGCCCCCTCACCTCCGCCTGCTGCAGCGGAGAGTGCCAGCCCGCCCGGTGCGCTGCCAGGCGTATCCTGTCCTGGCTCTGGATGGAGCACCGCAGGTGTGACTTAGCTGCTGGGACTCCAGGCTCTAGGGGTCAGCAGGCAGCCGTTTTTCTTGCAAATCTGTCCTGGAGCTCCGGGAGGCAGCTGGGTCCCCTCTGAGGGTCTGGGTGGTCCCAAGCCGGGCAGGGGGCTGCATCCTCCTCTGCTGTGAACGGAGCCCCCCACCACCCCAGGGCTGCCCAAGGCTGCAGCGTTACTCTCGGGACCAGGCTCAGTCATCACGGGGACGGGGACAGGCGGGAAGGGGAGGCCACCCCAGGATCAGCTCATTTCTGGGGGCCGTGGACCAGGCGCAGTCCACACGGAGCCCCAGGCCTGGACCCAACGGCACTCTTACTGTGTGGCCTCAGGTGAGTGGCTCCCCCTGTCTGAGGCTGGGTATCCCCAGTTACAAAGCCGGCTGATGGGAGCACAGCCCTTAGGCATGGGGAGGGATGACACACGGGTGCCCACGAGTACCGCTCTTTGCTCTGGACCAGAGCCCCCGCTTTCCAACATCAAAGACCTCTGTCAGCATCACCCTGCCCCACCTGGGCACATTTTGAAGGACATCTTCTAAACGAAGCACACACAGTTACAAAGCCGCACTCATTTCACGCTACGTATTTGTTAACCGAAGACCCAAATGCACAAGAGAGCCGTGCGCCGGGAGAGGCTGGGACCCTGGGCTGGGAACAGAGGGTTCTGACGTCCCCTTTGTGCTTTTCTGTCATTTTGAATTTCCTGCACGTTTTTCTACAATGAGCATTTGTTACTTCTATAATCAGAAAAATAAGCATGCTGCATATTAGTTTAAATAGACTAGAAGGAAATAAAAAAACCAACAGTGGCTACCTTAGGAGACCAGGATTTTTGGTGATATATTCTTATGTTTTTAATGTGGTTTTCCAACGTTCTACAGTGAGTATATACTGTTTTTAAAATCAGAAAAAAATGTAACACTTGTACTAAAGAAAAAAAGAAAGACTAGGAGGTGGGGAGGAAATTTATATATTTATATATAGGTATGTGTATATATATATTTGTATGTGTGTATATATATATATATATACACAGACACAAAATATTTCTATATCCATCCATCTGTATTTGTATCTATGTCTATCCATTATCTATCAATCAATCTCTCATCTATCTATATCTGTTTATCAACGATATCTGTCTCTCCATTTACCTATCCATCTATCTATCATCTATTACGGAATTTGTCTTTGGCTATGAGATTATAACTAACGGTGGGTTTTTCGTTTTTTTGTTTGCATCATCGCATTTATTTATTTATTTTTACAGTATTTTTTTAAAAACTTCCTGCTTTTCTTATGATTCCAAAATTAACTAACTCAGTATAATGAGAGTTTCAAAAAGTTTTACGGTGCCCACAGGAAGGCAGAAATCTGACGTCACCCGCGCGGTGAACACACAGACACAGAGATGTTTGAAGCCACGCCCCCCTGGGCCTGTGCTCGCTGCACGCTGCTCCGTTCCCTCCCTGCCTCTGCCCTCCCTTCCGACTTTTCTGTTTCATTGTTTCAGTGCTGGCCTGGACCTGGGAAGGGGCCCCCGGCCCACTCTCCCCTCCCGCAGTTCGGAAACCGCTGGTCCAAAGACGCTGCCCTAACCGACGTGGAGGCGGAGAGAGCGCCACCCGGCGGCCCGTGTGCCCGGTTGAAGCGGCGCCTCACCTGTTCCTGCCGTACCACGAACAGCACGTCCTCCCCGGGCCGCACGGCCACCGCCTCGCCGAGGATGCTGACCTGCAGGCCCCGCGGCGGCAGGAGGGGGCACTGCAGCTGCGCCGGGCTCTGCTGCGGGTCCACGCCGCCCTCGCACACGTTGGACACCACCTTCCGGTACCTGCGGCCAGACAGCGAGTCAGACAGGCGGGGGTGGGGCGGGCCCTGCTGCCCCGCCGGACCTGCTTGCCGAGAGGTGGCTCTTGCCTTGGCGAACTCCATTCTTCAACTCCCTCCCTTTTCCCGACTCCACCTGTTTGCTATTTCTGCCCCATTTTGGAGATGGGAAAACTGAGGCTCAGGGGAGGGAATGACCAGTAATGGCAGGACCTGCTTCCGTCACTGGACCTTTCCTTGGTCCGCTCGTATTCTTACAATAATGGTAACAGCTGTTGTTGTTGCTGAGGGGAGGATTGAAGGAGTCAGTCGGAATTTTGTGGCTTTGCTGGGAAATACGGTCCTGGGAGGACAGAGTGCCCAGGAGGGGCCGGGCCTTACCGCTGATGCGCCACACGGCTGTGAGCAAACATGCTCCCAGGGGTCTCCTCTCCCTATTACGTCAAGAGAGTGGGACCAGACGACACCTGATTCACCAGCTCATTCACACAACACGAATTTACTGAGCATCTGCTACGTGCCAGGTGCTGGGGTGTGAGGTCATCACTCACAGCCCTGCCGTTGCAGAGAGGACTGTCCAGTGAGGGAGGGAGCCCTCACCAAACCATCCCCCACATCAAGGCAACATCGCAACTGGGACAGGTGCTGGGGAGGGGCAGCACCTGGGAATCTGGTCCCTGAGAAAGGGGCTTTCAGCTAAGACCAGAAGGGTGAACAGGAGAGGGAAGAGCATCCTGGCCAGCGGGAACAGCATGTGCAAAGGCCCTGTGGTGGGGGGGGTGGGGAGCCAAAGCCCAGAGTGGGCAGCAGGTGTGGGATGAGAGTGGGGAGGGGCTGGTGGGCAGAGCCCGATGGGCTCTCGTGAACGTTTAGGAGGCGACGGGAAAAGCACTGCTCGGGTGGCATCTTCAGACTTGCCACTTGTGATGCTCCCTCGGGCGACACCGGGATTCTGGGTCTGCAAAACTCACATCACTGCCAAAGTGGCTGGATCTGCCCACCCCCTGTGCCTGGTGCCCCGCCTGCCCTCACGGCTCTGCCGCTGAAGTTTGTCGTGCAAAGACGCATGTGATTAGTTTGGAAGAAAATACGCTCCCTACGAGCTACCCAGCCACGGCCCCTTGGCACCCGGAGTGTGCAGGTGGTATGAAATGAAACCCTGGGTCCTGGCTCTGCCGTTTCAGACGACAGTTCCTGCTTGCCGAGCCCTGGTGGGTGCCCTGGAGCAGCTGCTGCGGCTCCCTGAGGGAGGGAGGGAGGGATGGGTGATAGACGGATGATGGATGAATGGTTGGAGGGATGGGAGGATGGACGGATGATGGGTGAGTGAGGGGAAGAATAAACAGAGGGACGATTAGATGGATGGATGGATAGATGGATGAGGGATGGGTGGGTGGACGGATGACTGGATGATGGATGGATGGAGGAATAAACGGATAGATGACTGGATGGATGGATGGGTGATGGGATTTAGCCACTGAGGTCCAAGCCTGCTTTTCTGCTCCAGCTGCTTTCTTCTCGGGCTTTGCCCTTCCCCGTCCCCAGGGGCAGTAATGAGGATTTTCTAATAAGTCCATAGGCGGTTTACTCCCTGTCGAAACTTCCCCAAAGGGAAGCAGAGACTTTTAGATAAAGCTCATTTAGGGCCTCTGGAGTGGCAGGTTCACAGCCTTTACACACCTAACATTTTTATATGACGTTCATCCTTGGCACGCAACGTGGTCAGCCTCTGGTGGAGGAAAAGTGTCATAACGGCTCACACCTGTGGAGCACTTAACCTTCACGTACAGCGTGTGTCCACCACACCACACACTGAGGGACCCGCTATGTGTCGTGGAGCTTACCGTCCAGTCGGGGGGAACGACTGGGTGAGTGTGACAATAACTGGGATATGCGCCCTCACAGGGTAAGCTCAGGGCCCAGGGTGAGTCAGGGAGGCCTTCCTGGAGGAGGCATCATTCAAGCTGAGACCTAAAGGGAGTGTGAGCACCTCTGGCCCAGCTCAGGCCTGCCTCACTCAGCGTTGGTAAATGCAGAAGGGTCCCAGCACTGCAGGGGCTCAGGAGGACCAGGCCAGGAGTGTGACTCCTCTGGAAGGGCTCAGCCTCTGCAGCAGGTGTGAGCTACGAAGCCCTTGGGCCTTCTCTGCCTGTTGTTCTCTGTTCGGAGCCAGCTCAAGGCACCTCTTCTCCCTGACGCTGACCCACATGGGCTCTGCTGGGAGAGCCCCAAGGGCTCAGTGCCTGGGGTGGCTCTCAGGAACCCCGGCACACAGGGCATTCAGCCCGACTTCTCTTTCCCTGACTCCATGCGGGGAGCCATGGGCACCAGGCAGGAAAGCAAGGGGCCACCCTGGTTCTGCCCCACGCTACTCACCCGAGACTGCTGGTGTAGGTCTGGCCCAGGACACAGTCGTCAGGCGGGGACAGGGGGTTAAACCAGAAGTTAGCAAAGCACTTGTCGGCGTCGGACTCGGAGGAGGGGGTGCGCTCAAATCCGTAGTCACTGGGAGGAGGGAAAAACGGACGTCAGGAGACAGCGTGGGTCAGGGGCCTCTTGCTGAGGACGCAGAAGCGGATCCACAGGGCCCTGTCCCAGAGGGAAGACAGGACTGAAGGCCGACAGTTACGTTCCAGGTGAGAAGGGATGCAAAGGGGATTCCAGCAAATCACAGGAGAGCACTGAGCCCAGCCTGGTTGTCCTGGAGGGCTGCCTGGAGGAGGTGGGCTGAATCTCAATGGAAGATCAAGAGGCAGTCAGGGGAAGAGGGGGCGAAGGGCACTGCAGGCAGGGACCAGCCCCTTCAACACTGGTGCAGGGAGACAGTGGTGAAGGTGGCTGATGGAGAGGGGTAAGGATGGCTGGGGAGGGAGGCAGGTTCCAGAGCTCGGACATCCTCCTGTGGGCAGCAGGCGGCCACGGGAGTCCTTGAGCGGAGGCAGGGGAGTGGTCAGGGGGCTTTCGGCAGAGTCTCTGGACAGAGGAGAAGGGGCTGGGTGGTACAGCCGGCCCCCGGGGATGCCCTCCCTGTTCCTCAGTTTCCCCTCCCACCTGTGAGCAGTGCCACGTGCACAGGTTTTGAAACGAGGCGCACGAGTTCTTTGATGCGGGCTGGACCCAGTGGCTGGGTCCTAAGGCACAGCGTAGGGGGGAAGTGATGGAGGGTGACGAGCCCTCCCCCGGCATCACCTGCGGGGACAGCGGCTGCCGGGTCACCAGCTACTCAGGCAGCCCCAGGGGCCCGGGGCAGAGCAGGACCCTCACCAGAGGAAGTCCGAGTCACGGCACTGGCACACGCGGGCCGTGAGCGCCGCCGTGAAGCTCCGACCCTTGATGCACCAGGACGTAGGCTTCCTCCTCCGGAAACTCCTCTGCTGGCCCAGGACGCAGCGGTCGCCCTGTGCAGGAAGGCCGGGGTGAGGGGCCACTCTGCACGGGCTCCCACCGCTACTGCTGTCGGCTCCTCACTCGCCAGCCAGCCGTAGGGGCCGGGAAACCGGGCCCCGGGGGAGGGGTGTCCGTGCCTGAGGCCAACCTAGGGCAGCCTGGCTCCCATCCCACCCGCCCTAGCATTCACTGAGCTCCCACTGTATACAGGCTCTGTGTACAGGGCCCTGAGGGGTGGCAGGGCTGCTGGAAGAGGCCCCTTGCATTCACTCCTCAGGCCTGAGGGTGCCAGGTGGGCCCTGTGCAGCTGGGGTGAGCCGCAGCCTCCAGGACACACAGTAGGTCCTCAGCCAATGCTCAGAAGAGGCCACACCTGTGTGAACGGGAGCCGTGGTGCAGGGTCCCCCCAGCAATTCCAGAGCCCCCCTCGCTCTGAAATCCTGTCTTGTGGCCACACCACCTGCTCTGAACTGCACTGGGAGGCCATTTCGAGTCCTCATTTATTCCTCTCTGTGTGAATATGACACATTTTGCTGTAGAAACATGGATGTGTTTGAGATTATGAGGTGGGGCTGCCCCAGACCCCCTGGGGTGTTACCTAATATATGATACACGTGCCCTGTTACCTTCCTTCGATCTGAAAACTCCTGGACCCCGAGCACACCTGTCTCCAGGCTGGCTGGGGCCCTGTGCACCTGTTCCCCTGAGTATGACTGCAGACTCTGGCCCAGGCAGCCCCAGGCCCCAGAGGGGGCCGGAACACCCCAAAGAAGGACTGGGCATCTGAGGGAGGCCCTCGGTCCCGCAGGACGGGGAATTTGGCAGAGGGGGCCCTGCACAGTGCCCACCCCTGGCCTGCGGCCAGGCCCACCTGCAGGTTGGTGAGGTTCCAGGAGCTGTAGTCTTCCTCGCTGCACTGCCTGGAGAACCAGGGCCGGAAGTCCACCTTGACCAGCTCCCAGTCCGAGCGGAAGCTGATGTGGCCGAAGACGCTGGGGAGGGGGGAGGGGGAGGGGCGGGAAACCACCTTAGTCTGGCCCGTCCCCCAGGTGCCCACCGCTTTCCCTGCGGGCCTCTGTTCCCACTTGCACAGCGGGCCCCGCGGTCCCTCCCCTGCCCCCCCTGGGCTGCCCTGGGACCAGGCACCTGCCCTGGGCCCGGCTGGCCACGAGCATTTGGGTGTCGGCGTTAGTATTCCCACAGTCATCACGTGTAATCTATGGCTCGTTGATGGTGTTGGTGGGGGTCATCCCACCTGGCCCCCCGGTGGACGAGGAGGCCGGCCAGGAGCCTGGACCCTCCCACATCCCCCACGCTAGTCCTCGCAGAATTGTTCTGCAGAATGATTCATGGTCAGGTGTCTGCGTCCTGTGCTCTCTGGCTTCTCCTCGCCTTTTTTCCCACCTGACCACTCCAGGAGGCCTGCGCTGCAGACAGCCAGCTCCGCCTAGCTGGGCCACAGCCTTTTCACCCCAAGCAGAACCGACAATCCAAAGAGAAGTAACGAGTCGTCACACCGGCTCAGAGCGACGGGGTGGAAAGCATCTTAGAGTGGTCCTTGCTGCGTGGCCCCGGCCTCGGTGGGTGGAAGAAGCAGAGGACAGAGCACCATGGGGGCTCTGCAAAAGCCAGCCCTCTAAGGAGCACAGGCAGGGTGCTGGGAGCCCGTGTATGCTGTCTGGTCTAATCCTCACCACAGCCCACTCTACAGAAAGGAAAACTGAGGCACAGAGAGGTTGAGTAACTTGCTCAAGGTCACACAGCTTGTTTGTGCCATTTCTTCTCCCTCAGCAGGCATTGGTGGAGTGCCTACATGTACCCAGATCCCTCGCCCTCTGGGAAGGCTGCTGCTTAAGGGATTTCCAACTGATCCTCCCAACACCTCATACTTGGGCTCCAGATACCACCACAGAAGAGAAGACCAGCCTGTACTTCTCTGGTCCTTCTCCAGTCCACCCTATAGTACCCAGGCCATATTATCAGAGGTCAAGCATCTGGATGGTGGAGGTGAAGCACCCCTTCCACGCACACCGACAGGAGCCGGATACTTGGGGGAAGCCAGTGATGGTCTGAAAGGGTGCAAACCCCGTTCTAGGAGAGTAGTTGAGAAGGCCCTTGGAGTGTGTTCTGGGGGATATGATGGCTCTGAGTGTCTGAGGCTGATATTTGAAGAGGAGTTTTGGAGTTTTGGCTCCATAGGGCACCTCTGAGCCAGGTAGGCCTGGGCTGATACCCACTTACTATGTCGGTGAGGTCCATTCCTCTCTGTACCTCAGTTTCCTTGGCTCTAAAATGGGGACAATGACACTGGCCTTTCAGGATGGGTGGTGGATTAGCAATGGTTTGTGTAGGATGCTTGGCACTTAGTAGGAGATTTATACACACATATGCACAACACACGCTCACCTGTGCACACACACCCGTGCACACGGACACGCTCACACATTCTCACGTGCACACACGTTACCTCTACTGCCCAGAACAGTCCCCCGAAGCAGATACCGTGATCTTTATTTTACAAACAAGACCCCGAGCCTCTGCAGGGGCCTCCTCTGATCTGAGCGGCCCCAGAGCCTCCCTCCGTCTCGGCCTTCACCTCACTCTGTGGTCCGCCTCTCCGTCCTCCCGTCCTGGGCTCCCCGACCGTCGGCAGCCCTGGCCTCTCGCCTGCTCGTGTTTGGTTGTGAATAACCCATCCTGCCCGAGGTGCAAGTCGGAGCCCCTGCCGCTGTTTCTCAGCCCGGGGCCTCTCCTGATGCTGCTGGATGTGGCCCAGCGAGGACCGGACGGCCCGCTTCTCCTCCGCCGGGCCCAGTGGCTCCCGCAGGTTCTGTTTCCAATGGTGAGGTCGTAGGAGGCCCGGATGGTGGCGACCGTGGCCGTGAAGGTGTTGTGCCGGTCCTCTGTCCCGACTCCCATCCTGACGTGGACAGCCCTCTCCCTGGGAGCGTCACCACGTGGGGGTCTTTGTCACAGTGTCCCCTTCTCCCAAGCAAAGCCTGCTGGGTTGGTTACTGAGAACGAGAGGGTCTTCGGTCCCTGAAGGGACGTCTCTAAGGGACAATTTCCGGGTCCTCACACAGCCTGAGCTGCGTCTCTTGCTCTTTTGGAAGCCACGTTATAACGGAGGTGACGGCAGCAGTAACTGCTGGCCTGTACTCTGCACCTGCTACGCGCGCGACCTCCCATCCTCTCCTCACCAACCCCGTGCGGAACGTACTGTTAACATTCCCACCTTACGGACAAGGAGACTGAGGCAAGGGACCCCCTCGGGATGGCACGGCAGCCGCCCACCTCCCGGGGCAGCCAGGGTCGGTCCCGGGTTGGCGACCACAGGGCTGGGTTGCTTTGCCCGGGAAACACGCACTGGCCCGAGCGTGACCACCGCGTAGCCTCCGAGGCTGGCAGCACAGGCCCCGCCGGGGAAGTCCCTGAAAGGAGGCTGGCTTGCTTGATCTAACTAATCCCCTCCGTGTCTTTGAAGTCCTGCCTTCTATGAAACCCAAAAGCTCAGCTGATACTTCGAGAAGTATCTGTCATCCGGCTGACTCTGAGTTTTAGGAAGGAGACGCCAGAGGGAGGCTACTTATTGCTTCACGATTAATAAGGAAAATGTGGGCCGGCCTCTGCAGGTTGAGGAGGAGCCCCACGCCCTTCAAAGAGCTCACTCCCCTCCCCTAGTGCAGCCCAGGGAGGATCGGGGAGCCCACTACCCCCCCCCCCCAAGGCCTGGGGGGCCCTCACCCCTCTGAGGCTGCACTGGTGGGGGTGGGAGGCTGAGCAGGGGTGATCCAAGCTGAGGGAAACATCCCCAAAGGTGACTACGGTCAGCTTGGACGTGACCTTTGGGCAGATTTGGATAAAGAACCATCTGGGGAAATGCTCTCAACTGTGCAGGAAATAGGACAGCGGGGGATAGAGAGAGAGAGGCAGAGAGACAGAGGATGGGGAAGGGAGGGAGACACAGAGAGACACAGAGAGAGGGAGAGAAGGAGAGAGACAGGAAGGGAAGGAGTGGGAGTAGACAGGATGCTAGGTCTGAGCGCTTCCAGCAGTCTGGAGAGATGAACCTTTATTCTAACACGCCAGCATGTTCCCTCTTTCAGAGTTTGAATTATTTCTGTGTCAACCGGAATTTGGAAGTGGTCTGATGATGTGGCACAGTGAAGTAGGAGGCCTGTAGGAACAGTTCTGGTGCTTTTTCAAAAAAAACTTGAGGTTATAGCATCTGGCTCTGAATTCTGCCAAGAGTGTTCCAGGAATAAAACGCCCCATCTGTTGATGAGTGCTGAAAACCGGGCTGTTTCTGGGGCCAAACCCAGCACTGATGCGGTGACAAAGGGCTTGACGTCCTGAAGCTCCTAGGTTAATGCCCTGGGGTAGAAAGTGCGCCCATTTCTCAGCTGGGGAAGCTGAGGCCTCAGACCCAGCTGACTTGTTCAACCTCTGCAAAACCAGCACGGGCCAGCCATCTACCCTGGTGTTTCTGACGCTTCCCTTCTGCTCCGTGGCCTCCGGTCCTGGAAAACTGGTCAACCAGCAAAGGGTCCAGGCTGAGCCCGGCCGCCACACCACAGAGAGTCCTGCATCGGCCCAGGCTGGAGTCTTCCTCCCTCCCCGGCCCACCCCAGAACGAAGCCTCCAAGAGCACGAGGGGAGCATAAGTATGTGACATCCTGAAGGATTTAACTCATTCCAGGGCCAGGGAGGAGAGGAACTAGGTGTGCAGGGAGAAGCACAAGTGAGGCATTTAGGGAATTAGAAAGGTGATGATTCCTGAGCCAGTTTTTATAGGACAGCCTCTGGGGTCCCCCTTCCAGCTCTGGCTCTCCAGGACCCATGCAGAGCTGATGTGACGGGTCCCCCTTTGCCACCACTCCCTCGGTGCAGAATTTTTGAGATTTTTAGCACTTCTAGAAGAAGGGGGAATAAATCCTCCCTGGAGATTTCCTATGAGAATAAAATGAGATAACGTAAAAAAAAATGGACCCATAACATATAGTACGTGCTCAATAAAGCTTCGTTACAGAACTTGTTGCAAGAGGCCATACTGGGAAAGATGTAGGGAGGATACCAGGCTTCCTCAGTCCTGGTGGCAGGGGAGGCCCCCTGGAGGGGGTCACTGAAGCCGGATTTGGGTCTGGCAGGAACTTAGATGGCTCTCTTGTCTCAAACGTCCTGAAAAAGGAGTCCGCACTACCGTTTCCACGTCCCTTTGCTCCATCTTCCATTCCCAGAAGCCTGGGCGGTGGGCACACAGGCGGCCATGGTCCCTGGTGGCCCACGGTGGGGGGCTTACGAGAGCTGTACTCCCAGCCTCCATCCCAGGCAGCCAGAGGAGCCTGGCGAGGGGGCGTTCACATGAGCACCCACAGGAGCCCCAGGGCAGAGGCGGGCCTGGAGGGGTAATGTCCACTCTGGGCGGTTTCCTTCCAGTTCAGGCCTCGGGCTGGGGGCCAGGCACCCCTGGGGGCTTATCCGAGTGGCCCCTCTGGGGCATTCAGAAGGGTGAAGACCTGGCTCCTCACAGGCAATGGGGAGCCGGCCGGGGCAGGGGTGTGAAAGCCATCGTGAGCTGGAAGGGCAGACAGGAGGGCATGAGTTGTTCTCTCACCAGGGACTCACTCCCAGGCAATGACTCCAGCTGGGCACACGTACCTGGACATGCTCTCCAGGCCGAGCGGGCAGGGTGAGGGGTCCTAGCACCCAGCCACTCTGCTGGGAATGGACGGAACCGGCCCGTCTGCTCCAGAAGGGCTGAGCCAGAGCTGGGGCACCGTTCAAATCCTCACGTGGAAAGCATCAATCCTTCTGTACCCACAGCTCGTCCTCGGGCCTGGGTCTCACTGGCCCGGTCCTGGTTCAAAGGTCAGCTGCTCCGAGACTCCGTGATCACCACCCACCCCAGAAGCGACCCTTCAGCCCCCAGCCCCTCGGCTGGCTGGCCCTGTTGTATCAGCATCTTTCACATTATCGAGGAACCATGTCACTCTTGGTTATATTTGATCTGTCTGCCTGGGCCACCAGCTCTGTGGGTCCTCGGGGTCCCTGGTGCCCAGACAGAGGGTGGCACATGGCAGGCCAGGCTGGAATGACCGGAGAAGGGCTGGCCTTGAGATAGGCTGGGACCTGGGACCCTTTGCTGCAGTGCTGGCACCTGGACAAACATCTCCTTGGGCCACAAAATACAAAGAAACTATAAGGGACTAAAAATAACTGTGTGTATGCCCATTTGGGGCAAATTATGGACAACAAGATACAAAAAGCCCGAAAACCCAACTGCCAATTCTGAAGAGCCGGGAGCAAAAGCAGGGTACCGAGCACGCCCCCTGCACTCAACCCCACCTAAGGGGTGGGCAAACCTCCTAAGCCACGCCTCCAGCTGACCCCAGGACACACCCCTACCCTCACCCCATATAAGGAAGCAGCTCGCCCCCTCCCTCCGCCGTCCTCCGGGAGCGAGCACGGGAACCTCTCACTTGTTTTCACTCCCTACTGCTACAGCAGGAGCCTTCCTGGGCTGGGGACTCAGACCCAGCCCTGCCCCCTGGAAGCTTCCTCAAAGTCTGCTGGGGGGAGAGAGGAAGTAACTCGGGAGGCCAACCAGAGGCCGAGGTGTCCACAGTGCCGGGTCCCCTCCCAGCGCCAGCGGCCCTGGCCTACACTGGCTGTCATGAGGGGAATAGAGTCATGGAGCCTTGGGTGGCTTCCTGGGGCCATCTTAACTCATGTCCACAAACTCGTGCTTCAAACAATGGAAACGTATCTCCTCACCGTTCTGGAGGCCAGAAACCTGCGATGTGGGTGTTCACAGAGCGGGCTTCCTCTGCAGGCCCCAGTGGAGGGTCCTTCCTGCCTCTTCCAGCTCCTGGGGCTCCAGGCGTGCCTGGGCTGTGGTCGCATCACGCTGGCCTCTGCCACGTCTTCACACGACGGTGTGGCTGTGTATCTAACCCTAACCCTCTTCGTATAAGACACGAATCATTGGATTAGGGCCCACCTGCCACCTGTGCGACCTCATCTCAACTAAGCACGTCGGCAAAGGCGCTGTTCCCAAGTAAGGTCACATCCACGGGTTCTGGGTGGACGTGGATTTGGGGGGACACTGCTCTCCCCAGTACAGGCGTCATCAGTAAAAGCCAAGCAGAGTGCACAGGGCCCGATCTCCTGCACCCAGTGCAGCCAGGCATGCACAGCGTTGGCGGGGCTGTTAGAAATGCAGAGTCTCGGGCCCCACACTGGCTTGTGAATCAGCCCTGCCTGAACAAGTGTCTAGACGGGCGAATCGCCCAGGAAGGAGGCTTCCAAAGGCGGACCCTCATTTCGTGGTTTCCGGGTGAGCGCCTTGTCTCCCCAGCGGGGCCACAGGGCACAGTCAAGCCCTGGGTGCCTTTTTCAATCCCCGCCTGCTCAGGCTCTGCTCCTGGGCTGTGAGCCACTCTGAACAGGGATGCGCTTGACCTAAGCCAGGGTCAAGGGGCTGGGGTCACAGCCTGGATCTGCCCTTCACTGGCCTATTTGGGTCTTAGGTCCTCTCTGTGCCATGTGCCTACAAGTTCTTCACAGGTGCCAATAGCCAATAATCATCACTACCATTATCACCCTCACCATAGCATCAGCTTCATGATCACCATCATCAACACCATCACCACCATCAACATCACCATCATCATCATCACCACAATTATCATCATTATCACCATCATCACCATCATCAACACCATCATCACCATCATCATCACCATTATCATAATTATCATCATCATTATCACCATCATCACCATCATTATCACCATCATCATCACTGTCACCACCACCACCATCATCCTCCTCACCATCAGCATCACCTTCACTATCACCATCATCAACACCATCATCATAATCACCATCACCATCATCATAACCATCACCAACACCATCACCATCAACACCATCACCATCATCATCACTGTCACCATCACCATCACCATCATCATCATCACCATCATCACCATCATCATCATCACCATCATCATCACCATCACCATCATCATAACCATCACCAACACCATCACCATCATCACCAACACCATCACCATCATCATCACTGTCACCATCACCATCATCATCATCACCATCATCACCATCATCATCACCATCATCATCACTGTCACCACCACCACCATCATCATCCTCACCATCAGCATCACCTTCACTATCACCATCATCAACACCATCATCATAATCACCATCACCATCATCATAACCATCACCAACACAATCACCATCATCACCAACACCATCACCATCATCATCACTGTCACCATCACCATCATCATCATCATCACCATCATCACCATCACCATCATCACCACCATCATCATCAACACCATCATCATCATCACCATCATCCTCACCATCATCATCATCACCACCATCACATTATCATCATCACCATCACCACTGTCATCACCATCGTCACCATCACCATCATCACCATCACCATCATCATCACCATCATCACCATCACCATCATCACCATCATCATCATCATCACCATCACCATCATCATCACCATCACCATCATCACCATCATCACCATCACCATCATCATCACCATCACCATCATCACCATCACCATCATCATCACCATCATCATCACCATCATCACCATCATCATCATCATCACCATCATCATCACCACCACCACCATCATCATCACCATCTGAAAGGTTAAGTGGACAGTGACCCAGAGCTGACCCTTGACTCTTGGTTCCACCCCTCACCAGCAGGTGATCATGGGCAGGTGACAAATGTGCCTGACTAAGGACAGAGTGGCCACTTCCCAGTGGCTGAGGATGAGAGGAAACAGTAGATGGTAATAGATAAGGAAGCAGGTGTGAAGATGGAGGTCAAAGCGAGGAGGCTGGGGGTCAGTGTTGAACCTGCCTAGAGCAGCAAGGCCCACAGTGGCCCTCCGCCACGGCCCGCCTGGGGTTCGGCTCTGACCTGCCTGCCCACCTCCCGTGGGCACTCACGTCATGACCAGCGTCTCGTCCCCCGGCTCACTCAGCAGCCCGTCCACAAACACGGAGGTGCTGGTGAAATTGTGCGTGCTCCAGGTGAGGCCCTCGTCCACACTGAACCTGCCGAGAGAAGGGGAGTCACCACCTCGGGGCAGGTGGGAACACATCCTGTGTCCAGGATGAGCTGCCTCGCTGGACCCAGCCCTGCCCATGCCCAGGGACCAGAGCTGTCCAGCTGAGGCGGCTGGGAAAACAGGCAAGAGCAGTGGCCAACCCCAGGGCCAGGCCAGTGTCTCGGCCACAAGAGGATCCCTGACCTCACGCTCTCCTGGGAGGTCACAGCAGCCACCCACCACCAGCAGATGGCATCCACATCTGCTTGGTGACACCACAGTCAAGGAGTCCTGGGTGTGTGGTCTGGGTCCCAAGCTGCTTTGTACCCCTTGAATTGCAGTTATCCAGGCCTTGGAAACATCCAGGTCAGCCCCACCCAATGCCCGAGGCCAGCCCAGGGTTTGCCAGGTCATTGATGGGAGCTTACTGTCTCTCAGTGAGGCATATCAGTACAGCCAGCTGCAGTGCAGAAAGATCTTTTTCAGACTAAAGTGATATTGGCTTCCTGGCAGCTCCCCCAGCTCTGCCTTCCAAGTCCAGAGTTCATATCTGCCCTCACTTCCCCACAATAAATCTTCACCTGTCTGAAGCTGATGCCAACCCCACTCTCACCTGGGCACACGCTGCTGGCTTCCTTCTCTGACCCCACCTCCTCCACTGAGCTAATTCCTGTCCATGCATAAAAGTCACCTCCTCTGAGAAGCCCTCCCTGCTTCCCGAGGATGAGGTGGGTGGGGGCCTCCTCACAGCCCCAGGCTTCCCTCTGGCCCACCCGACCATGCTGGGTCATCATTCCCCATTTCCTCACCTCTCCAGGCCTGGCCAGAAGCAGCTGTTGGGTGGGGGGACTGGGGACTATTCTGAGGGGTTCCCAGGTGGGGAGAAAGAGCCCCTACCACCCTGCACCCAGTGCTGGCTCCCGATGGCCTTACTTGAGGATTTTCAAGGGGATGGAGGTGTCCTTGATGGCCACGATCACGCCGCCGTGGTCCAGGTAGAGGATGTGATGCTCCTCCTGAAATACCTGCAGAAGACAGCAGGTGGGGGTCTGAGGGCGGGACCCTGAGGAGGGTCGGAGGTTGTTCAGGGTCTGGGGTCGCTCTCCAGTGGGGCAGAACTGCCGACACACTGCCTGGGGGGCAGCAGCAGAGTCCAGTTCCCTGAGGCGGGGCTGGCCTGAGGGCTCCCAGTGTCCCCAGGCCATCCTCGTGCTCCCCCAACCACCCAGACTCAGTACGTGTGGGATGAATGGATGCAGATGGCGATTTCTAGACCATTGACAAGAGAGAAAAATAAACACTGCAGGTGGTCCTGCCTAAAGGAAAAACACATGCACCAAAAAGGCCGACACGTGAGGATGAGAAATAGTGGAATTTAGAAAAGCATTTAGGATAAGCGTCACCAGTAAAAGCAAACCTCTATTTGACATTAAGATAGTCCATGTGCCACCTCCTTCAGGAAGCCCTCCCTGATGCCAGGTTGGGTGGGGAGCATCTCTGGGCCCCCTGCCCCAGCACTTACTGCACTAATTTGTCATTGTTTCCTCCAGCCAGGGAGCTCCTCAAAGGCCGGTCCTGCCTCTGAATCCTTTCTGTGGCCCAGCACATGCCTCAGCTCACAGCTGGGGGTGCCTGTGCTCAGGGAGTGTGTGGGGGATGAATGAGTGAATGAGTGAATGAGTGAATCTCCGCCAAGTCCTCAGGGGACACAAGGTCGAGTGGCCTGGACAGGGCTCTTGCAGGAGGAAATACCTCTGGTGGCCTCGCGTGTCTGCAAACAGCCCTGGGATGGGGCCCCATTTTACAGATGAGCAAACTGACGCTTGGAGCTGTGGGGGCCGAGCCAAGGCCTCAGAGCTGGTGGGCGGCAGAGCCGGGTGTGGCTCTCCAGTCCTGCCAGGACACGGGCGTCCCCCTCTAGATCTTCCACGAACACAGACACCTAGACGGCCAGCCTGGGTCTTGACTCCACACAGAGAAGGGCACCAATGTCCTCTGCCACGTCCCCTGCCACCCTGAACCTCATCTACAGGACGTGGCCCCATCACGACCACCTGCAGCGGGCCAGGGCCCCATTCACCCCCCACCCTGTCTGACCGTCTCAGGGCCTGTGGGTTCTGTAGCAGGGGTGCAGGGAAACTCAGGGGGAGACGGGATGGAGCCAGGTCCCCACACCCACAGCCCCTCGCCGGGGACTGCGCGCTCACGGGTGTCAAGCCGCTCCGCACAGGGGCCTGGCGAGGCCTTCGTGCCTGCGGCTCTGGGGCCCCTCCTGGGCTAGGGAGGCAGCTGCTGCAGGGCTTGGTGCCGAGCGAGGCCGGAATAAGCGCATCTCCAAGCAGATGGAGACCCAGGGCTGCATCCGCACTTGCCCCGGCAGAAAGACCCCCGAAAGCTCCCACACCCCGGGGACCCTGCCTAGAGCAATGAGTGACCAGGAATGAGGAAATCATTAAAAAAACCCTCCCACCCATTAACTAGCACCTCCCCCGATCGTCTATCTCGAGTCTTCCTTTGTTTGAATGTCTGTTTTTCCAGAGCCAGCGGGAGGCACTCGGGGAGGACCCCAAGCAGAGGCCTCACCTCTTAGGAACGGGAACTTCAGCAGAGCTGATGGTGCCTCCAGGCCAAGCCCTCAGCCCTGACATCCCATTACCCCCACACCCCCTAACCCCACCAGAACCTTCCAGTGGCCCCCATGGCCCTTAGAATCACATCCACACCCTTTCCTGGTCATTGGGGCTCTGTATGAGAGGCCCTTGCCCACGCTCTCCCACCTCCCGTATACAAGTCACCCTGGCCTCCTTTCCCCGAACACATCTCAGGCCCTTTGCACATGCTGTTCCCTGCCTGCAAAGTTCTTCCCCAGATATTTCCACCTTCTCATCATCTTGCTGGCTTTCCCGCTGGTCACAGGAATTCTCTAGGAAACCCTTCTGGCTTGACTAAAGAGGAGAGGTCCCTTACGAAGAATGGTGGAAGAGACCTGGATACCTGAGAACTGTGCCCTTAAACATGTCTGATGCGGGGGAGGGGAGAACTGGGTGACTGGCACGGGGGCCTCTGCTGTGCGTACAGAGCCTTGTTTAATAGCAACCACGCTCAGAGGTCACCTCCCCATTTTCCAAAGAGAGACCAGAGGCTCAGAGACACACAGCGACTTGCCTGCAGCCACATAGCTAGCAACTGGCAGCGCTAGGGTAGAGACCCCAGGTCTCTGATGGACCGCGGGCCGCATCCACCAGGAGCTGCTGTCACCACGAGCAGGACATTTTCAGCCGGAGGAGGATCTGTGTCCTGCGAGTGACGAGGTCGCAGGGTGGGGTGAGGGCCCAGAGCACTAGCTTGGGGCCTCCCGGATCCACCCCTGCATCTCCCTCCCCGCAGATTCCATGGCCGCGCCTGCCGGGGTCAGAGGAGTCCCTGGGCCTGGGTGTCCTAAGCTCTGGCAGGTGCTCTGGGTGGCACTCTGGATAAGTGTGCTGCCTGCGGCTACGTTAACTCAGATAGCACCTCCTGGATGAGGGAGGTGACGTCGTGCGGATTTAGGTACTGTGGGGAAGAATTTTGCACAATTCCCCTCCCCGTCTCTCCACTCGTCAGACACACCCAGTGTTTCATGTCCTCTGTCTGGGTCCTGGGATCCAGAGGTAGAAATGAAAGCTTAACGCCCCAGAAATTCATAGCCCAGGGAAACGCCCGCCCGCCCCCCCGCAAGGAGACAGACCACCTCCACCCAGTGACTCGCCCACTCGGATACCAACAAGCAGCCCATCGAACCCACCCTCTCTGCCCAGCCCAGGTTCTGCCACAGTACAGGGCTCCCAGCCCGTGTTCTGGGGGTGAATGATGTGCTCCAGTTAGACTCGAGACCTGAGCCAGTGGGCACCCCGGGAGTAGGGGGGGGTGTCACAGCGCATTGGGCGGGGCAAGGGCATTACGGGCGGGGAAACAGCGTGTGCAGAGGAGGTTAAGGACAGCAGTGTGGCCAAGTGGAGGGGGCACGAGCTGTTTGCTGGGGCTGGAACTGCGGGCAGATGGAGAGGTCCGTGGGCGGGCTGGCGTGGGTCAGCCGATGGTCTACCCTCCCGTAGATGGTGGGGGACACCGAGGTTTACTTGGGGAGTGAGGGGAACAGATTCCCCTTTTAGAAGCTTCCTGGGGGAGGGACGCTGAGGGGGGCGGGGGAGGTGAAGCAAGGAGACAGTCTGCTCCTCCAGGAAACAGTGAGCTCTCTGTCCCGGGGATTATTCAAGGACAAGCTAGAATCCCTCCTGGGACCTCCGGGCTGCCGGGCAGGGTGGCGGAAACCACGCTAGGTCCTGCGACGTGGTCCTAGAGGCACATGGCATGCCGCAAGCACATCCGTCTCTGCCTTTGAACTTGCAGAGGCCTCTGCCCACCCGCCCGGTGGGAGCCCTCCTCCCCACTCCACCGGGGGCCTAACCCGCTTCCCTTCCTGGGGAGATCTGCAGGGGTGGCACAAATGAACGGTAAGCCGGAATTGGGTCCTAGGATTGCTCCCAAGCAGGATTTAGCTCCGGGGCACGGCCCCGAACGTGTGCACAGCCCTCACTTGTGCTCAGGCCCCACATGCTTTGCACCCTCCTCCCGCAAGGACAGGCAGGGGCGCGTTTGCCCTGTCCATCCACTGAGGAGATGGGGTGCCTCCTAGTCATCCCAGGGGACCCCCATGGGCAACTCCACTCTCATTAGCTTGGGACTCAGGAACAAGGGGGCTCCAACACCCACCACTGGACCACAGGGTCTTTGCACATCCTTTGCTATGGTTTTCTGTGCCTTGACCATCGCCTAGGCAGGGGTCCCCCAATCCTTTCTCTCCCACACCCTGAGTTCTAGAGGGGGCTCCTAGAACCCCCTCTGGGGGTTCTGGCTATGTTTTGATCATTCCAGGGAAGTCATGTTTTTAAAATGATACATCCTCCCCCCAAAAAATAAATAAAATAAAATAAAATGATACGTCCCTTAGGCATCACGCACAGTGTTATTTGTAATTCACATTCTAAGAGTTTTCCTGTAGAGACAGCTCATCGCATCCTTGACAAACCGGCCTGAGCTCACCTGGTCGTCTGGCCTTCGTGCCTTTGTCCCACCCTGGCCTCTGCCTACTGCCCCCCACCAGTAATCGCCCTCCCTCTGACACGCACGCGCACACACGGGCACTCCCCGCTCCTCTGCCAAGCACCCGAGCCCCCCCATTCCCCCACCCCTCCCTCATCACTGGTACCTCAGCTCAGTCTTGAACAGACATTCTCCCATTTAATTCTGACAAGTTCCCAAGTTGGAAGCCTAAGCAAATTGCTTGACAAAAGTGGCCACTGTGAATACCTTTCTCTTCTGTTTCACCTGGTCTGTAAAGTCTAACAAGCCGGGAGCAGGGGGGCGGTTTCTCTAATCAGTGGACAGGTGGTGACCTTTAAGAAAGTTTAGACATGTTTCACTAGTTTTAGTGAAATAGGACTATGATAACACAATAAGTCTCTTTTTCCCTTTTCAAAATTACTTGTTCCTTGCATATTATTAAAAAACGCCAGGGCTTTAAACCCAGGGTACAGGTGAGCTTCACACTTTGGGGGTTAACATATTTGTCCAGTGTGGTACCTGGGCAGGAGGCTCTAAGTGGGATACTCAGGGGTGCAAAAAATTGACCTGAAAACGGAGCTTCTTACATCCACCGAAAGAGGAGATGCACACGAAAATTTAGTGCATTTTCTTAAGCAGTTAAAGTAGAAACTGTCACTGAAGCTGGCAGACCAGATCAGGCTTTTTTTTTGCTGGAAAGAAATAGCAAGGGTAGAGGGCGACGGGGCCTCTCCTGGGGCGGAGCGCGTGGGTTCGGCTCCTGGGCTACCTGACTGCACAGGGCGCCGGACCGTCAGCCTTTGCTCCCCACCCGCCCTGCTCTGCGTGACGCCCACTGGCCGGCAGCATCCCGCCCTCCAGTCTGAGAATTTGAGCCGCATGTGGGCGCAGCAGGGAGGGGTCCTCACAGTGCGGCCCCCAGTGCTGGGGGCCGTTCCCTGCATAACTGCTTTCTCCTGTCTCTTCTCCCTTTCCTGCTTTTCCTTTTCTCGGGCGACACTGAGCGTCAAATCATCATCTCATGGATGTGTCCCAGGAGGCCCAACCCAGACTTGCCGTGGCCCCCCAAAACCTGCTCCTCCCCACTTTCTCTCCCAAGTCTGTGCCATCCACTCAGCAGCTGCCCCTGCCAGGAACCCGGGGGGTGTCCTCGGGGCCCCCACTTCCTGGCCTTTGGGCTCAGCCAACCTTCTGAGTCCCCGTGTGGCTTCCTGCCGGAAAGCACCCCCAGCCCGTCCCGGGCATCGATCCCCATTGCTTCGATGTTCACGGTAACCTGTCAGACCGTGGGAAGATGCGTCAGGTCTGGAATTCTCCAGCAGTGGCTGCTGAAAGAACAGCAGCGGTGTGGGCAGCCTGGCCTGGGCTCTCTTTTCACAGATGCTGATGTAACATCTGCTAAAGGGAGCCGTGTGCAGCCCCTCAGGCCAGGGAAGATGAAGAAGCGTTTCTCAGAACTCCTCTGGGAGGGAGGGGACGAGAGAACAGACTCTCCCAGGAGCCTCGGCGGAGTGAGCATGGTGGGCTCCGGGCCCCTCCCTGCCACCTTACCTGCCTCCAGGTGTGCCCACAGTCTGATGTGATGTACATTTCTTCTTTATATTCCACAAGCTGGGAGCCCAGGTTACCTGGTCCGGAAGCAAAGTGGCGGGGTTGCTCTTAGGACCGGCCACTCTCCCCCTTACCAAGGTCTGAGTGCAGCCAGGTCCCCAAACAAGGCTGGTGTCTGATGTGCTCTGGGTCTACACCTCCAGCACCAAAGCCACCGGCGGATGCCCCTCTCTGCCCTCCTTGTATAATGACGGGCCTGCTGTCACCACTACGGGTCCTAGTCTGAGCAACAGAAGATTAACTTTGCCCAGAGAAAGCCAGCCTCAGGCAGCCCCAGCTGAGCCCAGGTGCAGGCAGAGCTTGGGGGCTTCAGGGGGACCCACGGTGACGCGTGTGATTCAGGAAGAAAAAGCATGGAGTGGGGGTCGGGGACAGGCTAGAGAGGATGCTGGCCAGGTGGGCAGTGTGGGGACACGGCAGCCCCTGACGGGAACTGCGGCAAGACACGGCTGGGCCTGCGTCTGGAGGCCCCCTGGGGGCCGGGTGCGGGGGAGGCCAGAGGCAGGTCCAGGGCAGTCTGGGGCAGTCCAGGTGGGAGGCAGCGTAAGCACAAAGTAGGGGCTCATTAAATATCTGTTGAGGGGAGGTTTGGGAGGATGGTGAGTTGGGCACCCAGCCAGCTGGGCAGCCAGGAGGATCCTCCTGGGTCCTGGTTCACCTGAACCCACACCAGCCTGGCAGGTGGGTCATCAGCCTTGAAGGCCACTCTGAGGGGTTGGCACTTAATCCTGGGGCTGCTGCCAGAGGGGGAAGAATCCCCACTTAGCATCCAAGGTGATTCCAGCTCACAGATAGGAAACCGAGCCTAAGTGGACCCCTGCAGATGGCCACCTAGAAGACGCAGCTGCGGGACAGTCTCGGTGGTCTCTGAGCTGGGCTGGATGCCCCTAAACGGCCTCCTGGGAAGGGTCTTGGACAATGGGATTTTCTGATGGGTCAGACTGGGCAGGCTTCCGCTGTGACCACATGATGGCAGGGACCAGGGGCCTGAGCTTCCGGGATGAAGGGGACCTGTTATGAGAACACGGAAGCCATTCTGGACTCTCTCCTGGAGCCCCTGACCTGGGCAACGTGTGCACCACTTGCACTTTGGAGACTTATTCACGTGGTGCTGTCAGGAGTCTCTCTTCCAGAGCCAGGTTTAGATGTCACTGGAAAATCCCAGAGGAGACGGATTATCCTCAGATAGATGAGGCAAAGTGAGTCCAAGGAGAGTGGCAGAGGGATTGCGTACCTGCCCTTTTTTTGAGGTCCAA
The DNA here is from genome assembly GCF_964270905.1 of Leucopleurus acutus. NCBI lineage: Eukaryota > Metazoa > Chordata > Mammalia > Artiodactyla > Delphinidae > Leucopleurus > Leucopleurus acutus. The sequence goes on from NC_139146.1 coordinate 3,708,991, forward strand.
CCAACCCCCAAATCTTCCATCCATCCATCCATCCATCCATCCATCCATCCATCCTTCATTAATTTATCATCTGTCCATCTACCATCCACCCTTCATTAATTTATCATCCATCCATCCATCCGCCATCCCTCCATCCACCCTTCATTAATTTATCATCCATCCATCGGTCCATCCGCCATCCCTCCATCCACCCTTCATTAATTTATCGTCCATCCATCCATCCATCTATCATCCCTCCATCCACCCTTCATTAATTTATCGTCCATCCACCATCCCTCCATCCACCCTTCATTAATTCATCATCCATCCATCGGTCCATCCGCCACCCCTCCATGCACACACCTATCTCTTTTTCATCAATTCCACCCACTCACCCCCTGCTGCACATTCATCAGCATTTGCTGAGTGGCTGCTCTCTGCCCAGCCTCGTGCTGAGCTGTGAGGGATCCAAGCTGAGGAACCATGTGTCTGCTCCCAGGGAGCTCTCAACCTAGCCGGGGAAGAAGGATGCCCTGCATCTGTGCACAGAGCCAGGATGCTGCGAGCCCAGGGAACTGTGAAAGCAGAGAAGGGAAAGCTAACGGACCCGTGCAGAAGGGGAATCAAGGAGAGATTCCCGCAGGAAGTGACCTCTGCTCTGTGCCTCAAAAGACAAATGCCACTGGCCAAGGGAAAGGGGCAGGTGTGCCAGGCAGAGGGACCGGCCTTGGCGACAGCACGGAGGTGGGAGGGGAGGTCAGTCAGGGGAGTTGGGGCAGAGGGCCAGGTACTGAGCTGGGTTCCCTTCTACCCGCCTGGCCACCTAAAGGTGCTGAGGAAAGGCTGCTGAATGAAAAGAGGGAGATGAGTGAATGAACGTAACAGCTGGGCGTGGGCAGAGGAAGGAAGGCGAGCCCTTTATCTCCCCATCCTTCCAGATGCCAGCAGGGACGCCAGGACCCGCGCGTCAAATACAGAAGCCGTGCGGCAAAGGATATGGCGTCAGCTCTACTTCCCAGGCAAATTTATAGTCCATGATTTCAGGGGTGCGATGTCTGTCTTTTAAGCGACGCAATCTGTTTTCCTTGTTCCGTCTACCAAGGCTGTCAGGCTGCCGGTCACCTAACAGCCACCGGGGGAAATTAAGGGGAAATTTACAGAACGCATCCACAGGCCACCAGAGTGGGAGGCTCTGCAGGAACACGGGAGCTGGCGCCCTCACTTTACGGAGGGGAAACTGAGGCCTGGGCATGCGACTAAGAAAGGCCTCCCTCTACGTCCCCTCCGGGCTCTTCTGGGGTCTCCTTGGGCCTCCTCCCCCGACACCCCGACCCCTCCACTCCGCTTCTGTGCTCTCAGGGCCTGGTATACAGTAAGCGCTCACTCACTGCATTTCCTCTCCCTGCTTTCTTGGTCTTCAGGTTGCGGAGTGGCTCAGGCCTCAGGGCCAGAACAGAGCAAAGCGACAGCACGAGACCCACCCCAGGACCCCTCACCGTGGCCCCCACCGTGGTGGAGCAAGCCCTGCGGCAGCTGGAGCAGGAGTAAGGGGGCCGCCCCTCTGGTCCTCCGGGTGCTGCCAAGTCCCCGGCTTCTAGGGCCCGGGTGACCCCGCCTGGCTGATGGGCCTCGGGTCGGCTCCTGACCTCCTCCCGGCCCTCGGCCTCTCATCTGGGATCCATGAGGTTCATTGATGGGATTGATGGGTCCCCGACTGGCTGAGTCACAGAGGAAGGGACTCTGCAGGAGGGCCGGCAGGCTGGGCTCCCCCCGGGAGCCCCGGGGGTCTTCCTGGCACAGAGCGGGAGGGGGTGCTCTGAGCATCCCGTCCAGGCCCCTCAAGGTTTTTTCAGTCACGTGACTGTCAGAGCCGGGGTCCGGGAAGCGTTTGCAGCCTGTGCTCTGTGTGGTCCTGAGGGTTCACGTCCAGACGAGGAGCCGGAAGCAGCGTGTGCTGCGCGGTGGCCCAGGACGGGCGCAGGGCAGTGGGGCAGGGAGGGCCTTCCACCTGCGTCAGACCTTTCAGTGCCCCCGAGTCCGAGATTATTACCCTCACTTCACAGATGAAGAAACGGAGGCTCAGGGAGGTGTAGAGCCCCAGGGCAAGAGCTTGGAAAGGCCCAAGTCAGAATTGGGCCCGGCGCCCTCTGTCTCAGCCATCCGTCTGCGATTTGCTACCTCTGCAGGATGCATTCCCTTGACACGCCCAGTCAGGAAGAACATTCCAGCTGGCACTCTCGGCCCGCTGGGTTTATTTCTGGGTTCACTATGGCTGTTTCTAGACCCTGGCAGTTAGAAGCTCGAGTTCCGGTCTTTTTTTTTTTTTTTTTTTTTTTGGCGGTACGCGGGCCTCTCACTGCTGTGGCCTCTCCCGTTGCGGAGCACAGGCTCCAGACGCGCAGGCTCAATGGCCATGGCTCACGGGCCCAGCCGCTCCACGGCATGTGGGATCTTCCCGGACCGGGGCACGAACCTGTGTCCCCTGCATCGGCAGGCGGACTCCCAACCACTGCGCCAGCAGGGAAGCCCTGGTCTTTGCTTCCTGAACCATCCTTTTCCCTTTCTCATTGGATTCATGGCTCCATTTTCTACCTCCATCTGTGGGTCTGGCCTCTGTCCACTGAACCGGAGGGCAGGTCCCCAGTAGGGCAACGGTGTCCAGCCACTGTTCAAATGACAGGGCCACCTGTAGAACACACCTGGTGTTGATGCTTTCTACCTGGTCCCCAGATCAGCCTTACGATGGAGTTTCATCCTCTGTTTTGCAGGTGAGGAAGCTGAGGCTCAGAGGGTCCAGTAAATGCCCAAGTCCCAGCAGCTGTAGGTGGCAGAACCTGGGGCTTGTAACTCCCACCTGCCTGCCTCAGGGTGGAATGAGGGATGGATGGCAGGGAGATCAGGAGAGAGACTCCCTGGAAACAGGCAGCCATCGCCCATGGCTGCCTCGGGAAGCTGAGCCAGGCACAGGACGTCATGTGGCCCCACTGCTCCTGCCACGTCGTCCAGCCCGCTGTGGGGACCGCCAGTGGGAAACTGGTCCCCGCTCGGCGGCCGCAGGGGTGCCCGAGGGAGCCCAGCTCATTCCACCTTCCCCTCTGTTCCCAGCAGACGCTCAGGGCGGGAGCGGAGGATGTAAAACATTTACAACTCAGTTGGCCCACATTGCACGGATGGATCCGTCTCAGGAGAGCCAGGGCGGGATGAAAAAGCAGCAGAATGAAATATAAATGTAGCATCCTGCCCTTGGGGGGACAGTGAGAGGGAGGGAGGCTGCCAGGTCACCCCCTCCGCTCCCCGTTCTCCGTGTGACTCGCAGACAATGAAGTGAACCTCCTGCAGATCCTCACAGCATCCCTGGGGGGCTGGAATGGTCGTCCAGAGCTTTCAAGGCCTTTGAGCGGTGGAAACATTTGAAATTCCGCCTTTTGTACTTTGGTCAAGAATTTGGGGTTTCAACCCATCACGAACATGCATTTTAAATACACCATTGAGCTCATCTCCCTGTGCTATGCGGCCGCTTCCCACCAGCTATCTATTTTACATTTGGTAGTGTATATATGTCCATGCCAGGTAGGATAGGGAGAGTGGGAGGGAGACGCAAGAGGGAGGGGATATGGGGATATATGTCTAGCTGATTCACTTTGTGATACAGCAGAAACTAACACACCATTGTAAGGCAATTATACTCCAATAAAGATGTTAAAAAAAAAAAACACACCATCGCCTTCAGGTCCAGGGAACAGAGTCCACAAGACAGGGGGTGCCCAACATGGGCGACCCAGCCCGTCCCTGCATGGGACCTGGAGCCCCATGAGCTGCACTGAAATCGAGGCTGATGTGTGACTTTTCATTGATTGACACATGTCCGTCATTGAAGCGGGCAGACCCCGCCCCAATTGCAGTCATTGACGAAGACCCCCTGGGACGTAGATGAACAGGACACTCAGAAGATGAAAGGCTTTACTTGCAGTCTTCTCTGTCTGGTTGTGTCGCTCGCTCCCCTACTGGAAAGCCATCTCTCCAGGATAACGGGAGACGCCCCTCGGATAGCCAAGGTCTCCCGCCATCAGAGACCCACAGAGCAGACAGGGGATCTCACCTCCTGACCCCTTCATGGGCTCTGATTCAGTTGTTCTGAAAAACACGTTCCCGCCTCTGCCTGGAAGGCCATTCCTGCCATCTCAGCACGGCCACTCATTTATTCATTCACTCATTCATTCATTCATTCATTCACTCTCTCACACAGCCAGGCCCGGGCCTCAGTGCTGGGATACGTCTGCTGAAGGGGCGGATGCGTCATCCAGCTCAGGGTCTGGGGCGCAAATCCACCGGGTCGCAGATGGTGCTGGAGTAGACAGAGGGAGGGAGCCCCTGATTCAGGAAGCTGTGAGCCCCGGCCCAGGCCTTGGTGGTCCCCCCCGTGCGATGGGCAGAGACACTGTCTCTCCGACTGCCACTCGCCCCATCTGCACCCTGGCTGTGCAGAGCCTCAGCCTGGCCGTTCCACAGCCCGGATGAGTGGCGGGCCTGATGGGCCCGCCCCAGAGCCTTGCCTACTGCAGGTTCAAGGGGCACAGCAGCCCCTCCTGGGGCTGGGGCTGCCCTTCCCTGAGGAGCCTGGGGTGGGTCTCAAGCTTCCTGTTGGCACCTTGCAAGTTGCGGGCAAGTCTTCCCTCTCCTTGGGCTCCATAAAGTAGGGGTACTGACCTCTCAGGGTTGTCATGGTGATTAGAAGAGTTCAGGGCCTGGCCGGGGAGAAAGGGCCACCGTAGCGACTGTGGACACGACGGACACGGTCCTGTCCTCCCCGCCTTTGTCTCCATGGCATCAGGGACACTTCCCCGGCCTTAGCTGCTGAGAGCTGGTGAGGCTATCCCCACGCTGATGGGTAAAAGGAAAACCAGACGCCAGCCGCTACCTGGCAATGGACTTGTAAAACATGTGATTTTATTTGGAATGATTCTTCTAACTCACATAAACCTTATTTTAGAGTTTTCTTAGATCAGCATACATTTAGTGATACCTGAAGAAGGTTCTAGTTTAACGGGGTAGACAGACACAATCACAATGTATACTTCTTTTTTTTCCCCTTATGTTAGTTGTATATGTGTCTCTCTCTCCCCACTAAACTAGAACCTTTTTTAGGGACCAATAAAAGTCAACCATGATGCAAATTGTCCTCCCGTCCATCTATCCATCCACCCACTCATCCATCCTTCTATGTATTCATTCGCCATTTTGTTATCCATTCTTCCATTGGGCCATCTGACTATCCATTCTTTCAACTATCCAATTTTCCTTTCACCCATCCTCCCACCCATCCATCTACCCATCCATCCATCCATCCATCCATCCTTCCTTCCATCCATCCATCCTTCCATCCATCCATCCTTCCTTCCATCCATCCATCCTTCCATCCATCCATCCTTCCATCCATCCATCCTTCCATCCAACCATCCTTCCATCCATCCATCCTTCCATCCTTCCATCCATCCATCCATCCTTCCATCCAACCATCCTTCCATCCATCCATCCTTCCATCCATCCATCCTTCCATCCAACCATCCTTCCATCCATCCATCCTTCCATCCTTCCATCCATCCATCCATCCTTCCATCCAACCATCCTTCCATCCATCCATCCTTCCATCCATCCATCCTTCCATCCATCCATCCATCCTTCCATCCATCCATCCTTCCTTCCATCCATCCATCCTTCCATCCATCCATCCATCCTTCCATCCATCCATCCTTCCTTCCTTCCATCCATCCATCCTTCCATCCATCCATCCATCCTTCCATCCATCCATCCATCCTTCCATCCATCCATCCATCCTTCCACCCATCCATCCTTCCATCCTTCCATCCATCCATCCATCCTTCCATCCATCCATCCTTCCTTCCTTCCATCCATCCATCCTTCCATCCATCCATCCTTCCTTCCATCCGTCCATCCATCCTTCCATCCAACCATCCTTCCATCCATCCATCCTTCCATCCATCCATCCTTCCATCCATCCATCCATCCTTCCATCCATCCATCCTTCCTTCCATCCATCCATCCTTCCATCCATCCATCCATCCTTCCATCCATCCATCCTTCCTTCCTTCCATCCATCCATCCTTCCATCCATCCATCCATCCTTCCATCCATCCATCCATCCATCCATCCATCCTTCCATCCATCCATCCATCCTTCCACCCATCCATCCTTCCATCCTTCCATCCATCCATCCATCCTTCCATCCATCCATCCTTCCTTCCTTCCATCCATCCATCCTTCCATCCATCCATCCTTCCTTCCATCCATCCATCCATCCTTCCATCCATCCATCCTTCCATCCATCCATCCTTCCATCCATCCATCCATCCTTCCATCCAACCATCCTTCCATCCATCCATCCTTCCATCCATCCATCCTTCCATCCATCCATCCATCCTTCCATCCAACTATCCTTCCATCCATCCATCCATCCATCCTTCCATCTATCATCCATCCACCTTTCATTAGTCAACGCGTATCAGGTGCCCACTCTGGGCTATGCAATCACCCCTCAGGGTGATGTGCCAGGTGAGCTGGCTTCCTCGAGGTACTGTGGCACTGCCCCCAGTGGATACACCATGGCCCCAGGCCCGTGACCATCAAGTTCTACCCTTGAAACTGGAGCGTCCTGCAGGCAGTGATGGCTCCTGACCGTAATGGCAACCTCTTACCTGCGCCCATGATGAGGCCGGGGGCGGTGTCCTTGGTGTGCACAGTGCCTGACACGTAGGGGTTGTCGGCCCAGCGCAGATGCAGGTGCAGGTGGCAGTCCGGCTGCGGGGGGGAGAGAGGGAGCCACGGTCAGCACTTGGGAGGGAGAAGTGACCTGAGAAAAGGTAAGGCTGAGGCTGAATCCACCCCTGTGGCTTTTGGCCGTGAAGGTAGGGCCAGGAGTGCTTCAGAGGGGTCGGGGGAGGGCAGGAAGGAGGCTTGCAGGCTGACGGCCAGGTGGGCTTCTCCAGTGGAGGTTCTCCCAGCCTGGGTGCTGGAGGGTGGGCTCCCCAACGTGGCTCCTGAGTGCAGAGCTGGGCTGCAGAACGGGACTCCGGGAGGGAGACTGCACGGTCCATGCCCACATCCATTCATTCATTCATTCATCCGCCCAGAACATTTACTGGGGGCCTCTTAGGTGACCATGGTAGCCTGGGCATCGGGCGACAGCTGCGGGGCACCCCGTAAGCCCTGCGCCCTATGGGAGGGGCAGGGGGTAAGGCGGGCACGCTAGAGCCCAGTTTACTCACGAGCATCAGTGCAACCCTGACGCAGCCCCGGCTGGTGCCCTGGCTGGAGGGGCAGAGACACTGGTTGTAATAAGACATCCAACGGCAACTCACGTTGCTGTTCCGCTGCCTCTGGGCCGGCACCAGTACTTTACAAGGTGTGCGTCACTGAACGCTCTCAACATCTGTACTATCATTCCTTCTGCGTTGATGGGGAAACTGAGGCAGAGTGCATTTAAGCAACTTGCCAGGGCAGTGGTGGGGCTGGGACCACAGCTGAGGCTGCCTGGTTCCAAAGTCCATGCTCTGAGCCCCGTGGCCGTTCTGGTACTTCCAGGCAAACTGGGCCAGCAGCCCCCAGAACGAGGAAGCACCAGCTGTTTCCTGCCCGGTGTTGCCACACCCCTCATCTGTCTCCACCCCAGCTGCCTGCAGCCCCAGCCTCTGTTGAGATGGCAGAGGCCACAGCCAGCTCCCCTGGCTGGGGCTGGGGGATCCTGGGGGAACAGACGAGCTGAGAATGATGTGTCCTCTGGACTGACCTTCCCGAGTCTCCTCTCCCCTGGCCTCGGTGACTCAAGGCCACAATCCCTCTGTCACATCCACAACAGACCACAAGGGCACGGGACAAGGCCCAAGGTCTCCGCACAGCTCCCTCCAGGCCGCCGGACACGGCACCGGGCAGTGACCCGCCAGCCATTAGCCGGGGCTGCCTGTCGCCCACACCTCCCGGGTCATTGCAGAGCTCCACTGTCATTGCTATAGTCTACTGTCTACCGAAATCCATCGAGAGATGTTTTTTCTCTACAGTTTATGTTTCTTTCACACTTGCTTCTGGTCCGTGAACTGAGTATGTTTTATTCAGATTATCTGAAGTTAAAAATGGAACCGATCAGTACGTTGGATGTGGATCTGGGTCAGATGCCACCAGGGCCCGATCCAGTGTGCGATGGGCTCTATTTGTCTGCACCAGAGTTTTAAAAAAATGTATTTGTTGCATCACATACTGTACGGTTCCACTGACAGGAAATGTCTAGTGAGGGAAACCTATAGAGACAGAAAGTGGATTAGTAGTTGCTCAGGGCAGGGGGTGGGATGGGAGATGGGGGTAGTGACTAAAGGTTACAGGGTTTCCTTTTGAGGTGATGAAAATGGTCTAAAATGGACTACGGTGGTGGTTGCACAGCTCGTGAAGATACTAGAAACCACTGAATTGCACACCTAAATGGGTGAATCGTATGGGATGTGATTGGTACCTCAGTCAAGCTACTAAAAACAAACAAAATAAGAGGGGGGCAAAATGAGCTGAAAGAGGCCCCCTTCTGAAGCAGACTTGGTTGGGCTAGAGACCCTCCCCGGGGCAGCCTGGGGAGCCCCAGGCTGAAGATGGCAGGGCCCCATGGAGGGGGGAGCCTGGTCACGGAATCACCGCGGAGGAGAGTCCCCATCCAGGAGCACCTGGATTGAACGGGACAAACGTGACCCACTGTGGAAGGTTGAGCTGTCCCCCCTTCTGGATTTCTCTTGGTCTCTTACAGCTGACAAGCAGGTTGGTGACCTAATACCTGTGGTGACACCCTTCGGCCCCCTCGCCCATCCAACCACCAGGCACTAATGGGGAGGGCATGTCCAGGGGGAGGGGTGCCCATGACCTCTCTGAGCAGGGCCAGTCTCTACCTGCAGAAGGAAGCTCTACGGCAGGAGGAACAGGACCCTCGGCAGGGACGTGGCCCGCCCTCCTGTGTCCCACTGGCACGCTCCCGGGCTGAGAAGGTCCAGCCCAGGCATGGCCCCGCTCTGGTGCCCCAGAGGTCCCAGGGGGCCAGGCGGGGCCTGGAGTGGCCAAGCTTCTGGGCTGGTCTCCCCAGGCTGCAAGCAGCCTTTTCCACATTCCCTGATGCGCTGTGCACACAATATCCCTGTCTCTGCGTGCAGTGAACTGATGAAGTCAGAGGCTGTGGCTTATAGAACCTGGCTGCCCCTCCCACTCCCCAGCCCACTGCCGCTCTGTCCTGACTGCTGGTTGCCTGTTGGAGCTAGAAGGGAGCACTCCTCGGCTCCCTGCGGCCGGCAGTGGCCCACAGACAGAGCTGCAGTCCCCTTTGGCGCCGTGGAGGGCCACACAGATGCCTTCCAGCCGGTCCTGGAGCTGTAGCGGGTGCTCTGCTGGTATCTGACAAGCGGACGCAAGGCCCAGCCCACTGAGCTGAGCTGATAAAGGGCGTGGAAGGCCAGGCAGGGCTGGAGAGGCCGACCCCCAGGGCGCTGGGCACCTGCACACGTGACGGGACGGGAAGCATCGTGTGCCAGGCTGCTCCCGGGGTGTACAGTCAGACACGGCAGGGTCCCCCGAGGACACCCAGGCCAAGGGTGGGAAGACCTCAAGGACAGGCTGGCGCCCGGGGAGTCGGTGCTGAATGCCTCGTCCTGGTGGGGTGGCCCGGGTACCTGCAGCGCTTGGGTGGATGTGACGCGGACCGAGCTGGGAGGCCCACACCGTCCCAAGGCTCCCCCTTCTCGGCCCCTCTACATGCAGGGGCCGGCTGGTGCCCTCAAGAGGTGTGTGGCAAAGCCTGCCGGAGGGCCGGAGGGCCACACTGCCAGCCGCCCCTGCCGGACGCCCCACTGCTCGGCTCAGCCCGGAGGCTGAGACGCGTTACCACGGGCAGCAACACGAATGGGTTTTCCTTCTGAGCCCAGATGTCAACAGATGCAAAACCGTCTTCCAAGGGCCATTTCTCACCCTAAAACAGGTCTGATCCACACTCATCTATTCCCTGTCACTGGGAGGAAAGCTCCCCAGCCAGAGAGCTGGTCAGATGGCCCGGGAAAACCTTCACGACCCAGAGTTAAGAGAAAAATGGAAGACTCAGAAATCACACACGTGTCAGGATCCCACAGAGGACTTTTTAACGTGACTGTGAGCCGAAGGATGGACCAGAAAGATGCCCGAGGACCATTACTTCTGGGTGACGTGGTTACAGGTGTAACTTATACCCCTTGCTGTACATTTCTGCTTTTTCCAAGTTTTTGGCAATAAGCAGGAATCACATTTCTGATGAGAAATAAACCCTCAAGTGTAGCTTGCCCTGTGCAGTTGGAGGCTGCGCGGCCGAGTGGCCGCAGAGAAGAAACCCAGGAGAAGGGCCACGCTGGCCCAGCCGGCACGCCCCCGCCGCTGCTGCCAGGTCTGCGCACACAGCGTGATGGGCCCGGGGCCAAGGCTGCGATCATTTCTGGCTTTTGTGCCCAGCTGGGTGTCCCGATACTTGTCCTCTGTCCACTGTGCTCGTCGGGCTCTCTGCGTGCCTGCCTGCAGCCACGCACTCACCAGCTGACCCCTACTTTTATTATTTCAAGGCCGGGACATAAATCTTGAAAGGTTATCTCCTCGCTGAGCTGCATAATTGGAGACAAGAATCTATTCTTAGTGAGAACTTGCTCTGACAGATTAACATGGCTTAACTTTGTCGATGATGATACAAAAAGTAGCCCTTTCACAGCAATTTTTTTCTCAGAAGGGCTTTTACAAGGGGCAGGTGATTAATGCTTCCCGGTGGTCGACAGGTGTTATTATCCCGTTATAAGCGGGAGGGGGACTTGCGTAGCGGCCGAGCGCAGGCCCCTGGTCGGTGAGGTCAGGGAGCGAGGGACTGACACTGCCCAGGCCGAGGCTCTGCCCGGAGAGCACAGAGCCCCACCCCGGCCCTGGCGGGTGGTCAGTGGCTGTCCAGGCAGGGTGCCTACCATCTTCAGGGGCCCTGCAGAGATCCAGGCAGATCTCAAGAGGGCGGGATTGTTTGCTGTTTAGTGTGCTGATATATTCCCAACACCCAGAACAGTGCTTTGCACACAGTAGGTCCCCTTATGTGTTTGTTGAATGACTATCCCTGTGAAATAGGCACTGTTATTCTTTCAGTTACAGAGGCACAGCAATGGATGGGAGTCCTTGACTGTGAGGGGCTGCCGGTCGAAGCCAGGGGGAAATAGAAGTAAGTGTGCCCAGTGAAGCCTTCTCAGTGGAGGGGACATCTAGACAGGGTTTTCAGGTGTCAGTAGGAGTTTACTGAATAAGAAGAAAAGGGCATTCCAGCCCTCTCCACCCCCAAGGCAGTGAAGACACTGGGGCAGCCTACACCCATATTCATGTTGAAAGGCACCCGTGGAATAGCTGGACTGGCTTAGGGCTCATGACATTTGGGCTGTGTCCCGGCTCCCCCTCACTTATCCAGCCCCCCACTTCCACAGAGTGTACTTCCTGGCCCTTGACGTTGGCCAACAGGGCTTAACAGATGCATAAGCAGGCTTGCAGTGTTCTTGCAATGTTTCTGCTCACTCTCTTGCACCTCTGCTGTTGCCTGAGAATGTTCATGGGCTGGTCCCAGAAGGAGGATACTAGATCCCTTCCTAAATCGACCAACCCCCAGGTGCATGAACGAGCCCAGCCTCTCACAGATCTCGAGAAGAGTGATTGCTGTTTGGGGCGGCTTGTTACACAGCACTGTTGTGGCAGGAGCTGACTGATACACTCCCCTCTCTGACTTCCAGTTAACTCTTCTGTAAAGCAAGGAGTTCCATGTGGCCCTCTCCACCACACCCAGAGAAACAGGTGGCTCATGTCTCCCAGATGGCCCTTCTCAGACATCAGCATCTCTGACCCCTGGGTCCTGAGGTCTAGTGCCCACCCCGGGGAAGGTGTATGCAGTGAGCAGGGCACTTACAGGCTTGCAGTTGGTTGGTTTCCCGTTCATGTCCGTGCTGGGAGGCCTCAGGTAATCCCAGTCTCGGCCCTTGCTGTAGGTTATAAGCGTCACCACCTTCCCGTCGACTTTTTGGTTCGCCAGAAAGACTCCTTTCACCCCTCGGACCTGGGACAGAAGTACAAGACGGATGGCAAAGCCTGCCCAGCCCCTTGCTAAGAGCTCTGTGTGCACGGCCTCACTTCACCCCAAGAACAGCCCAGAGCTGAAGCTGGCTATACACCCTGGAGGCAAGGGGTCTGCGGGGGAAAAGGGACCAGAGACGCTGGCCTGAGCTTTGACTGGGAGCAGGTACTGTCTGACCCCAAATTCCGAGTGCATTTCACAACACTGAGCTGTCCTCCCAGGTCCAGACCCCGGCTGTCGGACGGCGAGCAGAGCCCTGGTCCCCGAGGTGCGTGTGCATTTCGGTCACGCTGTCTTTAGCCGGAGCTCCTGATTCAGAGCCCTAGCCCCTCGCCTCCCTCCCAGTGGACCCACAGGGCCTAGACCCATGGAGTCGCTCTGGGCTTTCATCCGGGGACTGCCTCAGCTCAGCCCCACACGCAGATGCCACACGCAGATGCCAGACTGTGAGAACAGGGTCCGTGCCGGCCCCAGCCTGCCCTGGATGGGGGTCGAAGTTCCCTGTGCCCCCTTTCTCAGGGTTTCTTGAGGGGCCAGGGCAGTGACCACACACATCCCGTAATCGGTTACTGAGTTCGCGCACAAGAAAGGGTCAGCTATCAGCAATCCCCAATTGTTCAACCTCCTGGTTCCACAGAAATGAACTTTTTCGGCAAGTTCCTTGGGCACGGAAGACTTGGACCCAGTCACCGAGGCCCGCTGGTGCGGCCTGAGTTCCTCGGGGCCCCCGTGTGCCCGAAGCAGCTTTTGCTGCTCTGTAAAGAGCCGGAAGCCAAGGCAGCTGAGGCTGGGTTGTGGGATTTACCTGAAGTTCCACGGCCAAGTGTGATGCTTAGGGTGAGAGTGATAATATAGTTGTTAAGTGCCTTCTACGTGGCGGGCGAGGGAGTTAATGTACCGTCTCATTAAATTCTCAGACTCCAGGAGGTTGGTGCTTTCCTAAGCCTCAAGGCCAAGTGTCTGACAGGTGGGGAGCAGGCCAGGGCGGATCCCAGAGGTTCGGACGCTCAGTGAACTGTGTATGAACCTCCCGTGGCTGCTACAACAGGTAACAGGCAGAGGGGCTTAAACTACACACATGGATCATGCTATAGCTCTGGAGGCCGGAAGTCCAACACGGGTCCCGTCGGGCTGAAAGCAACTGGAGTCTCCGGGGGAGACGCGTGTCCTTGTCTTTCCCCGTGTCTAGAGGTGCTGGGGTGCTTGGTTTGTGGCCCCTCCTGCTTCTTCAAAGCCAGCGGTACAGCATCTCCCTGGCCACTCTTCCACGATTCTGTGTGTTTTTCTGCCCTTCCTTCCACATGTGAGGACCCTGGAGATTGCAGTGGGCCCCATGGAGAATTCTGGAAAATCTTCCCATCTGACGATTGCTATAGCCTCAGTCCCCCTTTGCCTGTGTCTTCTGCTAGGATGCTTCTCTCTGGGCTGGAGACCAGGAGGACTAGGGGATGGTCCTTCTGGGGGACAGCCCCAGGGGCAGGAGGACCGCAGCCCCTCCTCTCACTCATGGTGGCATCACTCTGTCTCTGGCTCACCTGAGGCACCCCCACGGGGCGGGCGCCTGGCCGGCTCAGTGCTGAGCCTGGGCGGCTCCCCCGATGCCCTAAGGGCAGACGCGTTGCTGATTTGCCCAGTGATGGCTTGCTTTATTTGGGAAGTTCTCTTTTATACCCCGACTGTCTCCGTGAAAACACTCAGCAGTAAGTAACACGGACCCTCCCATCCCAGAAGAGGTAGTAACAGGCCGCGTTTCCCTGGGGAGGGTGTGATCAGCTGAGCACTGGCTTCCGGCACGGACGTGCCCGCGTCACATAACCGCCCCCGTCATGGCTGTGCTCGCTTCCTGGGGGCTGCCGTGACAAAAGCGTCACAAACTGGTGGCGGGGGGCGGGGAGGGCTTAAAACAACAGTCTCACAGTCTGGAGGTCAGAGGTCCAAAACCAAGGCGTTGGCAGGGCTGCCCTCCCTCTGAAGTCTCTCAGGGAGGATCCTTCCTCGTGTCTTCCAGCTTCAAGCGGTTGCAGGTGTTCCTGGGCTGTGGCCACATCACCCCACTCTCTGCTCCGTCCTCACAGGGCCCTCTTTCCTGTGTGTCTGTGTCTCCTCTTCTGATCCTTACCAGGACGCTTGTCATTGGTTTAGGGTCCAGCATGAGCTCATCTCAAGATCCTTCAGTTAACGACAGCTGCAAAGATCCTTTCTCCAAATAAACTCATGGTCACAGGTTCCAGGGATTCGCTGTGGCTGTAGCTTTTGGGGGTCCCCGTTCAGCCCACTACAGTGACCGTCTCCCAGCTGTGGCCAGGGTTCCTCAGGGTCAGGGCACGAGACTGGAAGCCCCCTCAACCCCCTTCCTAACCCCAGCTCCAACACAAAGAGGCCCTCAGAAAAGGGGTGCCACCTTGTCTGGAACCAGGACTCATCCTGCAGAGGTCAGAGCTCACAGGCCCTTGAAAGCCCAGGCCTCTCGGGTCAGTGTTTGCCTGTGACGTCTGGGATAAGACATTTTTCCTGGATCTGACGTTGGATGAACGATAACCATGACAGTAATGGAATTGGGGCATGTGTAGAACCTCTAGGCCAGGCCCTTCCCATGCACTATCTCGAATCCACAGAAAAGGCACCTGCAGTGAAAACTGTCGAGAGCCTGCCGAGCACTGAGTTGGCACCAGGTGCTGCTGTACGTGTTTAACGGAAACGGAAGCCTTGAATTCACACAGCAACCCTCTGAGGAAGGTACTACTGTCGTCCTCATTTCACAATGGGGACACTGAAGCACAGAGTGGTTAAGTAATGTGCCTAAGGTCACACAGCAAACACATACCAGAACTGGGATTTGAACCCCGGCAGTGGGGCTCCGGAGTTGTGCTTGTAACCACTACCTGTGATCCCCATTAAGTGGATTTCAGAGAAGCACAGTCACTTGCGAGGGGGCCCAGCTTTGGATCTGACCACTGTGAACTCCCTCCCATCCCCACGGCCTCTCACTGCCTGGTCTTTGGCGTGAATCACTGTTCCCTGGCTCCTCAGCTGGCTAACTTCTGCTCAGCCTCAATTCGGTCTGCACCCCTTCCTCCAGGAAGTACTCCCTGACTTCCACCCTGGGCTGGCCGACTGCCCCTCATGGTGTCTTCTAGAGGCTGACACACCAGGTGGGAGCTGGTCTTCCTGTAGAGTCCGGAGCCCTGTGAGAGGTGGTCTGCTCCTCCCTGTGTCCCGGGGGTAGGGCCTGGAGCCTGGCGTGCGGTACAGGAGCTACATATGCCCGCAGTGGGCCGTGGACGTTCCCGCCCGAGGTGCCCTCCTTACGTGTCGATTACACGCCTGTCCTGTGCGTAACTTTCAGCAAGCAGCAGTGAGCCCCAGGCTGTCCAGCTCGGGAAGAAAACCCTGACAAATGGGCTCTCATTGTAAACAAATGATTACATTCATTACTCCCTTGGTTCTGCTCAGCTGTTGACAACTCAGAGAGGAAGGCTGCAGCCCTGGCTCTGTCCAGGAGGACGCCTCCCACCCGGGTTGACACGCACTGATGCCCAAGGCTCAGCTCGCCACCCACGGGACACCCTCCCCAGCTCCGCAGGGACAGCAGAGCCTGGCAGGACCGCCACCGGCGTTTACTACGAGAACGCACGGCCCCTGCAGGTGAGCCCACTGGCTGGGGGCTCCCTGAGGGCAGGGCATGAGGGAGGAATTTAAGGGTGAATGACCTACCGAGGGAGTGCTGGCCAGGAGGATGGATGGAGCTTGGACCGACAGACCTGGGCCACTTCTGGTTTTTCGCTGACTTCTGGTCTACCTGGGCAGGTGGCTTGCCCTGTCTGAGCCTCAGGTTCCTTACCTGTAAAGCGGCTGAGGGACCCCCTCCCCGGCTCTGGTGTGGGCAAGAACAGAGGAGGTGACCGTGAAAGGCCAGGTCCAGGCTGGGCCCACCGTGGGTGAGGGATTGACATTCGCGGAATCCAAGTACAGGATGGTGCGTGGGTGTTTTCTCGGGGGAGGGAGCCCGGCGTGGGAGCCGGAAGCCCCAGTTCAGAGCCTCTGATCCGCCCCTCGGTGTCACGTGACAAGAGCAAGTGGCTTAAATGGGACACAGATGGGGGTGGGACCCCAGGGAGGGCACAGGGAGGTCTGGGGACTGCAGGCGGGGAGGCCTCAACCCCCAGCCTCAGAGACAGGAGCTGCAGGGCCAAGGGAGAGACAGAGGGAGCAAGAGACAGCCAGACGGACATGGGATACACAGAGGGGAGCGACAAGGAGACCAGGGCTGGGGCCGGGGAGGCCGCGAGGCCGGAGATGGACAGGGGAGGGTCCCAGCTTCTGTCAGCTGCCTGTTTCATGCAGTGGCGTTCGGGGCAGGAATGGCTTTACAGATAACAGATGGTGATCGAGTCGATGATGGGGACCACTAACCTGAACCCCAACTCAGCAGAATGTCATCCCCCCCAAATTCCGTTCTTCTCATTAGCAGACCTGTATCACACGGTACTCCATTGCTGTTACTTGAATTTCATCAGAAAGCAAGTTTTGTCTCCTGTTCTAGAAGCAGCTGCGTAGTACCCTTTTGACCGGCAAAGCCTAAAACATCTGCCCCTTGACAGAATTTTGGCAGGTCCCCGGGTTGGAGCAGTGGAGGTGGGGGGGGGGGGAAGCCGGGGGAGGGGGGGGAAGCCGGGACAGGGGTGCCACCTGGCCCACCACAGCCCGCACTGAGGGTCCCACCTCGAGGATGTCGATGACCACGCTCTCCTCCGCCTGCCGCGAGCTGCGCACGTCCCCCAGCACCAGCGAGTAGCGTACGCCGCGCGGGTCCGACTGGTAGAGGTTGTAGGTGTCGGTCTGGTACCACTCCTGCACGGCCACGAACACCTGGCTCTCGTCTGTGCTGATGACCTGCAGATCCTGGGGACGGCGGGGGAGCCGGGGTCAGAGGCGGGCTGGGGGCCCACGCGGGAGAGGGAAGCTGGCCTGGGGGGGAGGCGGAATGGGGGGAGGGGTGAGCAGGCCTGGGGGGCGGGGCAGGCCTCAGGCCTGGCGGGAGTGAGGGGCTTGGCCACAGCCCTCTTGGAGTCAGGCTGACCTAGATTTTCATCCTGGCTCTGCCTTCTCAGTTCTATGACCTTGGCCAAGTCCCTTTACCTCCCCGGGCCTCCGTTTTCCCACCTCCGAAATGGGGATGACGTTCCCACCCTCTATACTGGGTGGGGCGCAGTGACACCTCCTCCCATCTGCCCCTGCAGCGAGGAGGGGGAGCTTTCCTCCACGCACCCCCAGACCGTCAGAATGCAGCCCAGACCATCACCTCTGGGAGGCGCGGAGGCGTCTCCTCCCGGGCCCCTCCCCCTCCCATCCCGAGGATCAAGCCCGTCATCTGTCCGTTCATTCATTCAACACGTATTCATTAAGAGCCTACTGTGTGCCAGGCACTGTTCTAGGCCCAGGGCTACACCAGGGAGCCCCACTGGCCTCTGCCCTCTGGGAACGTACACTGGTGGGAGGGATGGATTAATTCACTCCAGACTCACGCCCAGGACCACATCACCGGCCTGCCACGGGAGCTGCCCTTTGCCCACAGCTCCCCCTGGCCAGGCCACCATCACCCCTGGCCCCCGCCAGGCACACAGCCAACAAGGCCCCCTCCCCCAGGGCAGTGGGCTGCCCAGGGCCCTATGGGAGCCGAGGGCGGGCGCCTGGCCAGTAGGCCTGGCCTGGGCAGCCAAGGCCAAGGCCCCGAGCCTGGGGTCCACCTGGACCAGAAGGTCGGGCAGCTCCTGAGTGGGCCGGGCAGCCGTCCAGGGTGTCAGCGCCAGATTTTACAATTCAGAATTAAAAAAAAAAAAATTGAATAAAAAGGAAGAAGAAGAAACCCAGGGCTAACCCTAGTTTCTTGTTTTCCTTTTCATTCCCAGCCAGCACCAACTACTGCACGGGAGGTGCGTGAAAAGGCATCCGAACAGGCCCATTTCAAAGCCATAAGGAGCTCTCCTGCAGCCCCTACTGTTTGCCTTCTGTCACTCCGAGACCTTTATTGCCCCTCTGGCAGTAGAGCTGCCAAGATCCAGGAGCTGAAGACGGATGGCGGAGGGAGGGGGCTGGCTACCACCCTCCGTCCCGCCCACTGCAGGTGGCGCAGTTTGGGGGCACACTTCCTTTTGCATTTCTCACCTGATGTTAGGGCACAGAGACAGGAAATGTTTCTCTTTCTCTAATAGCAGATGGGGTCCCTATTCTATCCAGCCAAGCAAGACCTTCGATTGTGAGAAGAAAAGGCCGTCTGGGCAGGGCACAGGCTGGTGAAGGCCCCTTCCCCTCCTGCCTGCGTCCACCCCCCCCCCCCACCCCCCACCGAGCCGTGCAGCCAAAAGAAGGGGCTTTGCAGAAAAGGGATGAAGTGCCGTGAAACACCTGCGATGCACCTCCCAACCAGGGAGAACCCTGCGGCACGAGCGGGGCGTTGGTCCGTGGCTGTAAATCTAACACACGGACATGGGTGGACCAAGCAACTCACAGCCAGGAAGGGGTTACAGAGTCAGGGGTCACAGGCCTGGCGGTCCCAATCTGTGAAATGGGACAGTAGGGTGGTAGGGCGTCTGAGGGACGCCTGTGAAACCTGGGAAGTGAGGTCATCTCGGCTTCTCTCGCCCACCTCCCCTCCTATTTCTCCATGCTCGGCCCCAGGCCAGGCTGCACTGTGTCCATTGGGGTACTGGTCATTCTGTGGCCTCAGCAGGAAAAAGCCTTCCATCAGCCCGAGTTTCTGAGCTCATGCAGTGCCCGGCATTAATCACACGAGAAGCAATCAGTATTTACTGTTATCGTATTAATTCCGACTTTGCCGCCCCCGCACCTGGGTAAGTGTTTACTATAATCCGGGAAACAAAGAAAAATGTGTCAAGGAGCAAAAGTTTCCTGTAGTGCTACCGCTAGAGAGACCTGACAGTAACATTTAAAAATGTTTACTTCTGGGCTTTTTCCCAAGTGGGATTCATATAGTTTTTCATGTACGGTTTGCAGCTTTGCTCTTTCACATTATATGGGGAGCATTTTCCTCTGTCGTTAGCATTATTTATAAACAGCACTTTTATGACTGCATGGTATTCCCTTTTGTGGATGTACCGTATTTCATTGAATATTTCCCCACTGGTGAGCTTTTAGCATCTCCAGCATTATGTGCAAGACAGTCATAAACATTCCCAGACATAGATCTCTGCATCTCTGTATTTCTTCACCATAAATCTAAGAAGGGAAATTGCTGCATCGGAGAGTAGGAACATTTTTAAAGCTCTTGTTACGTGTTGTTCAATCATCGTCCTGAGAGTATACGTTCCTTCCCCACCAGCAGGGCTAGAGGGCGCTCATTTAACTTCATGCATTGAAACAGGCTTTTGAAAATCTTTGCTGATTAGAGAGTGATAAATAATATGCAATTTTTTTCTTAAATTTGCCTTTACATTATTCTTTTTGTAAAAAGTTAGAAGCAGAGACGTTTGTTGACTCCATTTTTAAACAAAAGACATTAAAAGAATTACACATATGTATATGTGTTTGCGTGTATATATAGGTATATGGCCTAGAGAAATATGTGGAAAGAGACACCAGAGTTGCCAATGTTTGATATCAGGTAGAATTAGGTTTGATTGTAAGTAATAGAAACTGGGAAAAAAAGTGACTCAGATGAGATAGAAACTCATTTCTCACGAATGTAAAAGGGTCCAGAGATAGACATTCCAGGATGGAAACTGGAATCACCAGGGACAGAGGCTCCTTCTGGGTCACCATTCTACTGTCCCATGATATGGCCCTTGTCCTCATGGTTCAAGATAATTGCTAGAGCTCCAGCCATCTTGTCAACATGCAAGGCAACAGGAGGGAGGCAGGAAAGAGGGAGAGAAAGGCTTGCCTTTAAAGGAGAACCCTGAGAAGTCTCCCAGATGTGACAATTCCACTTAATCTCACTGACCAGATTCTAGAAACAACCACATGTAGCTGCAAGGGAAGCTGGGAGATATAGTCCTAGCTGGGAAGCAATGCACCAGCTAAAATTTGGGGTTTGTTAAACTAAGATGAAGAAGAAAAACGAATATTGAGATGTCTCTAAGAGTTCCTACAACAGTTACGCTGAGGAATGAAGATGTGAGATTGGAAAGGAGGAACGGAGAGGTAAGCGGGTAGAAATGGTATATATTTGCATTATGCCATTAGTTGTAGTGAAAACTTTTAAAGAAGTAACTTTGGAAAGTTTAAAAACATTTTTAGCAAGCATGATAGGGGAAATTTCCCCATAGATTTTTACATAAAATCCAGGGAACAGCCGAATGAACGAACACCTTCACCAAATTCTTTCCTTGTCTTTCTACAGTTTGATTATGATGTGTCTTGGTGTGGAACTCTTAGTGTTTATACTACTTGGAGCTCACCAAGCTTTTAAAGATATTTGCAGTCATGTCTTTCATCAATTTCAAGGAAGTTTTGGGCCACTATTTTTTCAAATAGTTTTTCTGCCCCTTTCTCTCTCTCCTCTCCTTCTGGGACACGCATTATGGAATGTGTGTTTTGGTCCACTTGATGGTGTCCCACAGGTCTCTTAGATGGTGTTCCCTTTTCTTCAATCTTTTTTCTTTCTGTTCCTCAGATTTCGTAATTTCAGTCATCTTATCTTCAGGTTCTCTGACTCCTTCTTCTGTCTGCTCACATCTGTTTTGGGATCTCTCTAGTGGAGTTTCCATTTCAATTATTGTTCCTTTTAGCTCCAGAATTTCTTTTTGGCTCCATTTGTGTGTTCTATCTATTTTTTTGGTACAGGCATACCTTGGCGATACTGTGGTTTCAGTTCCAGACCACCACAATAAAGCAACTATCACAATAAAGTGAGTCACACAGATTTTTTGGTTTCTCAGTGTATATCAAAGCGATGTTTACACTATACTGTAGTTGATTAAGTGTACGATGGCATTATATCTCACGAAATGTACACACCTTAGTTAAAAAGTACTCTATTGCTAAAAAACGCTAACCATCATCTGAGCCTTCAGTGAGTCATAATCGTTTTGCTGGTGGGGGGTCTTGCCTCTCAATGTTGCTGGCTGCCCACTGATCAGGGCGGTGGGTGCCGAAGGTTGGGGTGCCTGTGGGAATTTCTTTAAAGAAGACAACAATTAAGTTTGCTGCAACCACTCACCCTTCCTTTTATGAACACTTTCTCTGTGGCAGCAGTGCTGTTTGATAGCATTTTATCCACAGTAGAACTTCCTTCAAAATTGGAGTCAGTCCTCTCAAACCCTGCCACCGCTTTACCAGCTAAGTTTATGTAATATTCTAAATCCTTCGTTGTCATTTCAGGAATCTTCACAGCATCTAAACCAGGACTAGATTCCATCTCAAGAAACCACTTTCTTTGCTCATCCATAAGTAGCACCTCCTCATTCCTTAAAGTTCTCTCATGAGGTTGCAGCAATTCAGTCCCATCTTCAGGCCCCACTTCCAATTCTAGTTCTCTTGCTCTTTCCACCACACCTGCAGCGACATTCTCCATGAAGTCTTGAGCCCCTCAAAGTCATCCATAAGGGTTGGAATCAACTTCTTCCAAACTCCTGTTGATATTGATACTTTGACCTCTTCCCAAGAATCACAAATATTCTTACTGGCATTTAGGATGGTGTGTCCTTTCCAGAAGGTTTTCAATTGACTGCTCAAATCCGTCAGAGGAATCACTGTCTATAGCAGCTATAGCCTTATGAAATGCATGTATTAAATCAGAAGACTTGAAAGTCAAAATTACCCCTTGATCCATGGGCTGCAGAATGGATATTGTGTTAGCAGACATGAAAACAACATTAATCTCATTGTATGTCTCCATTAGAGCTCTTGGGTGGACAGGTGCATTGTCACATGAGCAGTAATATTTTGAAAGGAATCTTTTTCTGACCAGTAGGTCTCAACAGTGGGCCTAAAATATTCAATAAACCATGTCGTAAACAGATGTGCTGTCATTCAGGCTTTGTTCCATTTACAGAACACAGGCAGCGTAGATTTAGCATAATTCTTAAGAGCTGTAAGATTTTGGGCATGGTAAATGAGTACTGGCTTCAACTTAAAGCCACCAGCTGCATTAGCCCTTAACAAGAGTCAGCCTGTCCTTTGAAGCTTTGAAGCCAGGCACTGACTTCTCCTCTCTAGCTATGAAAGTCCTAGATGGTATCTTCTTCCAATAGAGGCTGTTGTCTACATTGAAAATCTGTTGTTCAGTGTAGCCACCTTCATTAATGATCTTAGCTGGAGCTTTGGATAACCTTCTGCAGCTTCTACACCAGCACTTGCTGCTTCACCTCGCACTTTGATGTCATGAAGGTCGCTTCTTTCCTTAAACCTCGTGAACCGACCCCTGCTGGCTTCAAACTTGCTTCTGCAGCTTCCTCACCTCTCTCAGCCTTCATAGAATGAAGAGAGTTACAGCCTTGCTCTGATTAGGCTTTGGTTTAAGGGAATGTTGTGGCTGATTTGATCTTCTATCCAGATGACTCAGACTTTCTCCATATAAGCGATAAGGCTTTCTTATCACTTGTGTTTTCATTGGAGTAGCACTTTTAAGTTCTTTCAAGAACTTTTCCTTTGCATTCACAACCTGGCTGTTTGGTGCAAGAGGTCTAGCTTTTGGCCTGTCTTGGCTTTCGACAAGCCTTCCTCACTAAGCGTCATCATTTCTAGGTTTTAATACAAAGTGAAACAAGTGTGACTTTTCCTTCCACTGGGACACTTAGAGGCCATTGTAAGGGTACTAATTGGCCTAATTTCAATGTTGCTGTATCTCAGGGAACAAGGAGGTCCAAGGAGAGGGAGAGAGATGAGGGAATGGTCGGTTGGAGGAGCAGTCAGAACACACATGACACTTATCAATTAAGTTGGCCCCAAACAATCATAGTAGTAACTTCAAAGATCACTGATCAGAGCTCACCATAACAAATATGGTAATCACGAAAAATGTGAAATATTGTGAGATTTACCAACTGTGACACAAAGACACAAAGTGAGCAAATGCTGTTGGGAAAATGGCACCAATAGACTTGCTCCACGCAGGGCTAGGGTTGCCGTAAACTTATAATTTGTGGGAAAAAAATACAATATCTCCAAGGCACAACAGAGTGAGGTATGCCTATATATCTAATTTGTTTGTACTTTGTTTTCTTGACCTTCTCCACATTTCCTTTAGCTCTCTGAGCATCTTGAAGACAGTTGTATTAAAGTCTTTGTCTAGTAGATCTGCCATCTGGTCTCTCTCAGAGACAACTTCTGTTGGTATTTTCCCCTTTGAATGGATTGTACTTTCTTTCTTTGCCTTGTGGTTTCTTTGTTATTGATAACTGGATGTTGGAATCTAATAATGTGGTAACTCTGGAAATCAGATTCTCTCCCTTCCTTGGGGTTTGCTGTTTTTTTTAGTTTTTTATTTAGGTTTTACGGCTGCAGGCTCTCTGCATGCCAGGGACCAGCCTGAGGTGTACACTGGAGTCCTCAGGTCTTTTCTGAGCCTGAGCTCTTTCCTGGGCATGCTTGGCCACTTTCTAAATTCCTCCATATGTGTGGTTGCTTTTGAATGTCCCAGTCCTTAAATGTTGGCTCCCAAAAGGAAAGGAAGGAAAATAAAGGTGGGGTGGCAGTGGAAACAGGTTCTGGCTGTAACTGAGCAGGACCCTGTGGGGACTTCCTGGGACAGACCCCTCCTCCATATGCTCTGCTTAGCTCCTCTCTAAAGGACATAGATAATAGTATCTGATGCACATTTTCTGAGTTGTTTTGCAGATGCTAATACCACCACCAAATGGGAGGAGTTAACTACTTGATCGTGAGCATGTTGCCCCAGAACTACTGGTGCCCAAGGATTAATAACGTTAATCCCTATGACACCCTGCCCTGTTACCTCACCATCAATCATGAGAATTGCGCACGAGCTGATCACATACCCTGGGATGCCCCCCCCCCCCACCTTGCCTTTAAAAATGTTTTGCTGAAACCTGTCAGGGAGTTCGGGTATTTTGAGCACTAGCTGCCTGGACTCCTTGCTTGGCATCTGCAATAAACACCGCACTTTCCTTCACCACAACCTGGTGTCAGTGGGTTGACCTTGCTGCACCTGGGCGAGCGGACCCAAGTTTGGCTTGGTAACATGGCCCTTTAAATCCCTTAGAAGCTGCTTCAGCTGGTGGTGGCTGCAATAATAGCTGTGTGCCTGGGTGTCTGCATGCATGATCAGAAGCAACAATCAACAATCAGAGCACAGACTCCCAATATTGGGGGGCAAGGTCCAATATTTAAGGACAAGGGCCTATGCCCACCCTGGCTCCGGCAAGCTGTGTGCCTGCTCTAGGAATACGTACACAGCTGCCGGCCACGCGGCTGGGGGGCAGGAGTGGGAGATGGGTAGCTGCTTCCTTGGGAAGAGCTAAAACTGTGGATATTAACCTTGATTTATGGTGCAAGCCTTCCCCTGGAAGCTACAAGCCTTTGAATAGACTCCGGCGTTCCAAAACAATTACATCAGGCAGATTCTGACAGCGGATTGTTGTCTAAGTGAGAAGACAGACTCCTGTCCTTCCCACTCCACCCTCTTCCCTGATGTCACTTCCTCCTTTATTCTTACACTTTATGGGTTTTATTTTATTTTATGTAAACATATTACAGATAAAAGACTATTTTTTACTTTAAAGTAAATTTGCATTTACTTTATGCTTATGAATATTTTTATATATTCAATAGTTACTTGGATTTTTCCCCTCTTTTGTCTGTTTATAGCCTTTGCCTATTTTTTTTTTTCCTGTTAGGGAACATGAGTAAATTTTTTTTTAAATCTCTACAAGTAAACAATTTAAGCAAAGGCTGCTGACAAATATAATAAAAGCTGTTTACCCATCATAGGTTTCAGAGGTAGGTGAATTCAAACAGCAGAATGGTACCTTTTATACCTTTTTAAGTACAAGGAAAATAGAATTGATACAACACAAAATTTGACGAAGCTGTGTTGAAACTGGTCTATTCTAACTTTGCTGGTGGAACACTTTTAGAAAGCAATTAAGCTCCACAAATATTTATATCCTTTGTCCAGAAGTTTTTCTTAGACTGACTTGAGAAAATTAAAAAAGAAATACCTGTGGGCACAAATATATTCATGGCAGCACTGTTTATAATTATGAAATATGGAAACAACCCAAATGTCTGAACAACAGGAGTCTGGCTTCGCTGAACAAGGTACGGTCTCCTGAGTTGAAAGTTTTGCAGTCGTTTAAGGTGGGTATCATGTATCATTTGGGAAAAATTCTCCTGAGACGTTGTCATGTGAAAGCCAGGCTGTAGACAGAGTGTCTGCAATGATACAGCTACAGCAGTGTCGCCTTGGCTTGGGGCCCAGGATGGAGGGAAACCAAACAGGGCTCGGGAGGGAGGGAGGGAGGGAGGCTGCGGTGAGCTCCCCTCTGCTCTGATTTCTATTGTTTCCATGATGTTACTTGGGCAATGAAAGAAAAAAAAAAAAAAGATGGTGGTGGTTTGGGGGTAGGAAACAGGCAGGAGTTACAAATTCACCTTATAACAACCAAATCTGATTAGGGAATTCAATTAGCTAGCTCTCCTTGTTGGTGGGGACACTGGCGTCTGGCTGCTCTCCTGAATTTGGTGGAGAGGAAGTAGCCAGCTCCCTGGATGGGCAAGGTTCTCAGCAAAGACCAAATGTGGTCTTGAGGACCCTGCAGGGCTCGGGGTGGGGGTGGGTGATGCCTGAGAGCAGCCTGATTTGTGTATGGTCCTCCACTGCCCGTCACTGGGTCCTGGGCAGGACCCCCGAGCGAGGACACACAGTGTCAATGCAAATGCCACCGACATAAGTGGGTTCCTGGTCATCCCTTGAAACTGGATGGCAGGAGGGGCATGTCTGTTTCTGTCATCACTTACGATGCGGGGGCAGTACTAACATCACAGCCTCACGACTCTTTTCAGTGACCCCTGATTTCTGCAGAAACGGGAAGCTAGCAGGTAGCACGTGCTGTCAAGGGCCTGCAGCGGGACTCACAGTGGTGCTTCCTGCAAACCTCCCCCCAAAGACCAAGAAACACTCACTGCTGTCTCAGCCACGGACCAGGGAGGTGCAGCCAGGGCTCAAGGTCACAGAGGTCATGACTTGTGGCTGCAGTCTCCTCCGAAGACCCTCAGAAATGGCCTGGCCGCTGGTCCAGCCTCCCCCGTCCCAGGAAAGGGGCAGCATCTGCCCAGGCCCCAGTACCAGAAGGGAGCAGGGAGAGACCCAGGGGTCCACTCAACGCCCCCCCAACACTAGGACAAAGGATGCTGCTGATGCTGCAGCCCCCAGTGGCAGAGGAAGAGCCTCTCAGAAGCTGAAAGGCCCCCCACCCTCCAGAGATGCCAAAGGCACTTGTCATAAATGAAACCATTAGCTTTTCATTTATTTACTCGGCCAACACTGGAGGGACTTTATTAAGATTCCTTCTTTTTTCTTTCCTTTCCTTTCCATTTTTTCCCCCTCTTCCTTTTCTCTTTCTAAAGAGATGTTTTTAAAAGGTTTTAAAAGTCTCAGGAACTTTTCCCATTTCTGGCTCAGGAGGGGTCTGTGACGTCCCGAGAGCAGCAGCTCCTGAATCCAAGTCCTTTCCAGCAAGCCACGGCCCCCGGGCCTGCAGGGGCCAGCGCATTCACCTCCTCTCCACCCTCCAGACATGTCTCTCCTGCCCCAGGGCCTTTGCACCTGCACTGTCCTACACCTGAACAGCTTTCCCCCAGCCGCTGGGCTTCAGATGAGACATCCCCTTTAGGGAAGCTTCCCCCACCCTCCGTCACTGTCTGCCTCGGCCTCTCATTTCCTTCTCGGTACAAATCACAGCTTGCAATTATTTGACACATTTGTCGTCTGCTTGACTTTCTGCCTGTTTCCTCCGAAAACCCAGCCAGGGCAGGAAACCGGGGTGTCTGACTCACAGCTGCAGCGTCTGTTCCTAGCTTACATTTCATGCTCGATAAGTATGTGGGGGAGAAGGGCTGCTTCAGTCTGCGCTTCTGAATTATGTACATGGGATGGAGACTGTCCTCTGGAGGGAGATGCGGCAGAAGGCTGGTCTCAGACTCGCCTGGACCTCGGACCTCGGTTTGAAACCTGCTTTGGTTTCTTACAAGCTGTGTGACCTCAGACGGGATATTCAGCCCCTCTGAACATCAATCACCTCCTTTGTAAAGTTGGAATAAAATATCGGTAGGGAGGGGGCTGTGGAGTTCACCCTGAGGCAGGGCAGGGGCAGGGTCTGGACAGCCTCCACGTCCCCCTTCTTTGTCGGCCAGGCAAGGAGAAGGAAGCAGCATTAATTGAACACCTACTATCTACCAGGCACAATGCTAGGCAGCTGGAATGCAGAGGTGAATAAAACAGAAACGGCCCCCCAGCCCTGGAAACTCTAGTTGAAAGCAGGACGGAAACAGGGGGTTCCCAGCACCCTGAGTGTCAGGAAGGAGAAGGGTGGAGTGTGAGCAGGAAACCGAGGCCTGGACCAGCCTGGAGGGTCAGTGGGAAGAGACATTTGTCTGAAACATCACATGTTCAGGAGTCTGGGGAAAAGAAAGACCAGGCAGAGGGAAGAACATTGCAGAGGCTCTAAGACAGAATGAAGCTGGGCACGTGTGAGGATGGAGTGCAGGGGGAGGGGCAGTAGCTTGCTCTTACCCATCCTGACCTGGCCGCCAGCAAGCACAGGTGCAAAAGCCCTGCAGCCCCACGAGTCAGGGCAGGCTCAGCGCCCGGCCCAGGGCCCGGCGGAACGGGGAACCCACTCGTACCTTTGGCAACGCATACTTCGGCAGCTTCATCGGGACAAATTCATTGCGACGATAAGAGATGTAGTATTTGGTCTGGTTTGTTGAGGTTGCCTAACAGGAAGGGAAAAACAAGTTTTTTAGGGAACAAGTTTTTTGCAGTACACGGGCCTCTCACTGTGGTGGACTCTCCCGTTGCGGAGCACAGGCTCTGGCCGCGCAGGCCCAGCGGCCATGGCTCACGGGCCCAGCCGCTCCGCGGCATGTGGGATCTTCCCGGACCGGGGCACGAACCCGTGTCCCCTGCATTGGCAGGCGGACTCTCAACCACTGCGCCACCAGGGAAGCCCGGGACTAGGTTTCTTGTTGAGCCAAATCCTGGTGAAAATGCCCTTTTACTTTGCTTATACATGCTCTGCCTGAAATGGGCAGATTCCTATTCATCCTTCAGAGCCCCACACCAAATGCCCCACCTCTGGGAAGTCTTCCTCCACCTCCCTCAGTTAGAACTAACCTCCTTCCCCATGCTCTCTCAGCACCTGGCTTCCCTACGTCTGAGTTACAGACAAGGTGAAGAAAATTCTGTTCCCCAGAACTCCTCTTAGGGAGAGTACTTGGTGAGCCACGAGTGGAGGAAGAGACAGGCCAAAGGCAAGCTCAAGCCACAGAAGATGACCACCAGACCACGAGGCAAGAGAAACAAAACGAGAGGCAACACTCCTGAGACAGTCATGTGGCCAGCACTGTCCCAAACAGCTAATCGGTATCAAAACCAACAACTCCACGACCTGTGATCATTTCCATTTTAAAGATGAGAAAAGTGAGGCCCAGAGATGGAGTAACTTGTCTCTCATGGGATATAACAGAAGACCCAGGAAAAGAGCAGCATGTGCTTCTTTGGGGCAGCAGCAAGGAGGAGGGGGTGAGAAGGGAAGACGAGGAACAAGGGGGCAAACGGGTGATGGGAGAGGGAGTGGGCCAGGAGCTGGACAGGGCACAGTGGCCCCTGACCTCTGGCCCCGGCCGGGCATGCACTGCGGGCTGCGCCTTCCCCCGTCGGACACAGACAGTGTCACCAGGGGCAGACCAGGCCTCTGTGACAAAGCTGAGAGCCAGCCGTTATCACATCTGAACACAGACCAGCCAGCGATGACCGCACGCCGTCCAGGCTGAGTGCACGGGGGCGGCTCCTTCACCATCACGGCTCAGCCTCCTGAGCCCCCTCCTTCTAGACCAGGTCACTGAGCAGCCCAGTTACAGCGTGGCCCCGCTTCCCGACAGCACCCGATCCGGCATCTTCCATCCTCCCCGAGCCCCCTCCCATGGCCCACCCTCGGCCAGGCCTTCCCAGCACCTCTACCTGAGCCCCGCACCCCATCCTGGGGCCCCGTGGTGCACGGTGCCTACTGCTGCACAAGGACCAGCCCAACCTGCCCAGCCACAGCTGTGCCCCCGGGGTCTCAGGCTTGGGGCGCTGGCAGACCAGACAATCACAACATTTAGAAAACACTCAACGTGAGATACGGTTGTCAAAGAAGCCAATGCTGTCATTGTTCCAACCCTTGGTAGATATTTGCAGAAACACAATGGGAGGTGCTGGGAAGACAGCGGTGCTGAGGACAGACCCGGAGCCCCCACCCGCACCGGACTGCAGGGTCTACGGTAAACAGTAAAGGATGACAGTGTGGCCTGGCTGTGACGGAGGAATGCACAGAGCTGGGGGCGCTCCGAAGAGGCAACCTGTGGGCCTGAAGTAGGGTGAAAGTCAGGGAAGGCTTCCTGGAGGAGGTGGTGCACGACAGTGTTGGGGGAGGAGGTGGAGAAGGGGGCACAAGTGGTCCACGCCCAGGGAACAGTGGGTGCAAACACACAGAAGGGATGGGAAGCCGTGGGGCTGGGCATCAGCAGAGGGTGAAGGAGAATGGGGGCGGGGCTGGGAATCAGGGCCGGTGGTGGCAGAAGCCTCTTGCCTGGCCTGCTCTAATGGGGGCCGTGACACACCCTGCCAGTTCCAGCCCCCAAATCCTCAGGAGGCCCTGGTACACTCTGCGTGTGGAGAAGGGCACCTGGGGTGATGAAATGTCCCTGAGACGGGGGAGCCTTCAGGGGAGAGGACACCAGCGGCTGCCCCTAAGGGGCCATCTTCATAGGAGCCTTTGGAATTGTCTCATGGGGTCCTAGAGGGCAGAGCAGGGGCCACTGGATGAGAGTAGAAGAAACACTTCGTCTCAGTACTGGAATGACATTTCCAAAGATTTGAGCTATCCAGGAGAGGGGTAGGCTGTTTTAGAAGGAGTGAGCTCCTCGTTGGTGGAAGTAATCAAGAAGTGGTATGACCAGCTGCTTCCCGGAGTGTCTGAACCGTCAGACCACATGGTGGTCCCAACTGTGATCTGAGTGCCTGTGTGTACAGGCAGCAGGGCTTGGTCCCTGGGCTGTGGATAGCTGATGCCTGGTGGCCAAGAGAAATGAGCAGAGACAACACCTTTGAATATCATTTCAAAGTCGCCGGAGCCAGATGGAACAAAACAGGTTTGGGCTTGGGGGCCCTGGGCTGCGGGAAGTTCCTGGTGGGCAGAAGGGAGGAGCAGGTGGCATCCCTGTGTTTTGGCCTTATGGGGTTTGGGGGGTGCCTTCCACCACCATCACAGGGGCAGCGGAAACTGAATTAAGTAGCCCTTGAAAGTAACATAGCTATTTTATTGCTTCCTGTTTGAGTGATTCCATTTTCCCCCAAGTGGCTTATACTCCACCTCACCTATTGCCGATTTCCAAGAGCCCCAGCAGGAAGCTCACCTTAACGAAGATGTAATTGTCCTGCACGGTCAGAGAACTGTGGTCAATGGGGCCCGCAAACGGCACTGTCAGCGTCTTCTCGGAGCAGTTGTGGACCTGGCAGGTGACGTACCGAAAACCTGCAGGAGATAAGAGCCAGCCACGCGCTGCATGAAATCTCAAAGACTCAGACTCCAGCTGAAGGAGTCAGACACAGCCTCAGACATGATTAAGTGCTGAACCTTTTTGGCTCGGTCCGCGTTCCGATACCACTGCCGCCGGTTTTGTTTGTGGGTCTGAATGTTCGACAGTGTGCCCTGTGATTGCACCTGCTGCTGAGCGGGGGCAGCTCTGTGCCAGGCGCTCTACTGCGAGGAGTTCTTTTAATACTCAGGACCATGCAACGATGGTCCCATCTTCCAGGTTAGGAGACTTGTCTCCCTCAGGGCCACCCGGACTGCCTCCAGCTCTTCCTAGAGGAAGTTTCACTGGAGCACAGCAGTGCCCGCTGGTCTACGCGTCGCCCATGGCGCCTTCACCATACAACGGCAGTCACTGGCAGCAGAGACCACACGGCCAGCCAGGCCAAACCGTTTACTAGCTGGCCTTGGCGGGAAGCGTTTGCTGACCCCAGGCTAAAGCCGTGCAGGGGAGCGCTGCCGTGTGAGCGCAGGATTTGGTCCACATTCTGGCCCACGCGCCCTCTGCCCCGGGCTTAGGGTTAGCCACGGCACCTGTACATCCGTGGCCACCTGTATCCTCTGTCTGGGAGAGGAACCTCGGAGCAATCCGGAGAGATGGTGGGCAGGAGACACCCCCCCACACACACATCTCCCACCCACCAGCCTTCCCTGGGCAGGCTGGGTGCATGTGGTCACCCAGGGAAGGGCACCCATCACGACTCGGGACCCCTCCCACCCTCCTGGAGTCTCTCCAACTTAAACGGGTGGGTGTGGGTAGGACTCAGGGGTTCTTTCCCCCCTAACTTTAGACAAGCATTTTCATCCCTTTAGAAATATCTATGATCAAGCAAGTTGAACCCCTGTTTTGCCAGGCAGCCGCTGCTCTTATGTCAAGCCCTCTGTTTCCTGGGTTGGGGGCCCCGGTGGACTTGCGCAGAGGCCTGGAGCCTGTGCCCTGGGGGAGCTCGTCTCTACCGCTTTTGGGCGGGAGTGGCATTTAACCACGGGGACCAAATGGAGCCCAGCCAGGGCGCTCAGAGACGTCAGCGCTTTCGGGGCACGTCCTGCCCACAGCCTTGGGTGGCCAGGCAGCATGGAGAGTGCCAGGGGGCGGGGCTGGGGGCCGGAGGACCTGCCCTAACTCACCGGCAGGGTCCCCTGGGTCTCAGCTCCTCCACGGTAACGTGGGTATTAATGCCCACGTCCAAAGAGCAGGTGAGCATCTAGGGGGACCGTGCGCACAGTAGGCCCGCAGTCAGCCACGGCCCCTCCTGCACCACTTCCATCTCCCCTCTGAATGGCCTGGTCAGTCCCTGTGGTCAACACTGAATTTCCTGTCGTGGGCTGGCCTGGCTGGGCACGCCGTGGAGTTGAGCCCAGGCCAGACTCAAAGTGGACCATCTGCTCACTCACCCGTTCATTCATTCATTCACTCACTTGCCCACTCATTCATGCATGCATGCATGCATTCATTCATTTGTTCACTCATCCCTCCCTGTTTCAGCTCTACTGCCAACGGGACAAACAAAGACCCCCTTTCACGGGGCTGAAGGCTTGTGCAGTGGGAGAAACGCCGATTCCCAGAGCTTGCCAATTTCTCTGGTGTGAACCACCGCCCCCCCCCCCGGTGGGGGGGCATTCTCAAGCTGCCGAGATGAAGTTTCTGACCACAGGCCTGAGAAGGGAGGTGGACGCTTGGCTCTCATGAACCGGCACCAGCTGCAGCTCTGGGGAGAGGCAGACGGACCGACAGTGACAACGTGGTGTGACGGGCAGTGAGCGTCCTCGTGTCCACGGCACGGATTGTGGCCGCAGGGTCCCGCCACGTTAGCGCAGGGGCCCAGCATCTGCTCAGGGCGACTGGCACCTGGCCACGTGCTTATTCATTTGGTGGCTGTACTGGGGACACAGAGGTGAATCGATCAGGCCCCGCCCTGTCCCCAAGGAGCTCCAGGACCGGGGGAGTGTGCAGAGCTGTGACAGGGCAGTCCGGGAGCTGTGGAGCCCAGGGGAGGCGGTGGGAAGCCCAAGAAAGACGTTCAAGGTGGCCGGATGGGGAGCAGCCTTCCCGCAGGGGCGAGGACAGGTGTAAGGTGACCTTGGGGAATGGCCCGTAGCTCAGGCCGGCCGGAGGGCAGGTGGGGCGCTGAGTGGGGCGGGTCCCGTAGCTCAGGCTGGCCGGAGGGCAGGTGGGGCCGCTGAGTGGGGCGGGTCCTAAAGGCCCGGATGCTGAACCACAAAGCTTGGCTGGACTGGGTTCTAACAGGGCTCCCGGGGTGGGGTGGCTGGAGGTAGGGGAGACGGGGGAGGGACGCTGCTCCGTCCTGGGGGCCCTTCACGTGCACGTCACAGCTGCTAGGCTCAGGGTCCCTCCTCCCCTGGGGAAGGTGGGCTGCGCGGAATCATCGCTGGGTGAAAACGACGCCCCTTGTTGAGGATGGAGGCCTGGCGTTCCTCCTCGCTGGAGGCGGGGATCACGAGACATCACCCACCTCTGCTGAGTTGAGCCCTGCTGGGGATCAGGCCGCCGTGAGCGTGGCCTGGACGCTTTGGGATTTGTGTGTGGAGGATGGTGGGGCTGTGGTCCGTACCGGCCTGTGACCCTGTGATCTGGGGCAAAACCTGGAGCCTCCGTGAGCTTTCTGCTCCTGGTCAGTGTCGCTGAAGCGACAGTGACGTCCCTGCAGGACGGGGGCTGGCCCGGGGGCTGGCCCAGGGGCTGGTCCGGGGAAGGGTCGAGGGCTTTGGACGTGGTAAAGGGACCCACCACACGCTGACACACGACGTCCCCAGGCTGAGCACCACGTATGGGGCCCATTTCACAGACAAGGAGGCCGAGGTGCAGGGTCACTTCCAGGCTCATGTGGCTGGCACGTGGCGGGCAGGGAGCTGACGCCAGCGCCTCTGTCGCCAGCCAGGACCCCGGTGCCCGGCACCACTGAACCTCCACATAGTATGGCCCAGCCAGGGGGCAGCTGTTTGCACTTGTCAGCTCCCACTGTCGGTTAAGTGTGACCCTGCCCGGGTCTCCACTCCGAGAGAAACCACCAGGACGTCCCACCAGGCAAGGGGCAGGGCTGCGTCTTGTTCTTGACCCTGCTGGGGACCCTGCTGCATCCCCAGCAGGGTCAGCCCTGGGCCTGGTCCACAGGGGACTCAGTCGGTGTTTGTTGAATGAAGGCACAATCTACAGGTCCTCTCGGCTCTGATGTTCTAGAACATTCCATGGTTCTGACGTCAGTGCCACTCCTCCAGGAGCACAGAGGACCTTTCTCACAGCACGCGCGGCCCCTGGGCTCATCGGCCACGAAGCTCCTTGCCCCACTGGAGCGGAGGGGCCATCGGAGGCCCTGCCTCACCTCAGCACTCAGCAAGCTTGGTGGGGGGCAGGGTGGGTGCTGAGAGATGGGGAGACACTCAGTGCTCAGGGGCCAGAGCAAGTTGTCCTCTCAATAGACTTTGCCAGTGGAGTGGAGCTCCTTGACTTCAGTTTATCCCCGCTTGGAAAACAAGCACATTTAAAATTATGCCACATCGTAACACAGCAAGGTCAGCCGTGCAGGGCCAGCCACGAAGGACGAGGGCAGCCGAGCTGGCCACGGGGCGAGCAGACGTGGGGGCGCCTGGCTCCTGTACCCTCCCGGCTTACCTCCTCCGAGCTCCTGGGCCTCCACGTGGACCAGGTCTGGGTCAGCGTCCACTCCAGAGACAGCCCTGGAAAAGAACGGCTGAGGCTGGCGTCGGGAACGGAGCCCCCAAGCCCTTCTCACGGGGCCTGTGTGGTCCCTGAGCCCCAGGCAGCCATGTGGCCTCCAGGATCTGGGGCTCAGAGGACACAGTCCTCCCCGAGAGCCCACCTGCTCCTGGGAGGCCGATGGAGCCCCGGCCTCTGCCTTGCAGGGCCCAGGGTTTGCTGGGCATTCTTCCATTCAGAGTAGTTTAGAGAAGACTTTCACATCTGTGCGCGTAGGTGTGTGTATGCGCGTAGGTGTGTGTATGTGTGTGCGCGTGTGCATGTGTGTTAGTGATCAGAACAACTCCCCTGAGGGTGCAGACCCGGATTCACACCAGGGTCCTTCTCCCTTGTCCCTGCTCCCCTTCGTGCCCCCTTCACAGTACATCCTTGGGAAGGCTCTGCTCTCAGCCACGGGCCCCTCCCTTGACCAAAATGCTCCAGGGGTTCGGGCAGTGCATGGAACACAGGGGGACCGTGGCTGCCCACGATGGAGCATTCAAAAAGGCCCGAGAAGAACGGGACGAAGACACACCCTGGGGGGGCAGGGACTGGGCTGCATCCTCCAGGGGAGCTGGGGACGGCGCTGACCCCCGCCAGCCCAGCACAGGGCCTGGCACCCAGGAGGCGAAGCGCAGGTTTCTCAGCGGATGATGTGATGTGGTCCAGGGCTTCCCAGATTTTCCGGTTCCAGGTATCAACTGGACTGTCATCTCCTGCCGTGTTCTGTATGGCAGCTCCCTCTAGAACCTTCTAGCTACTTCAGCCATCTCCAGAGCAAGGAAACCCGGGGCGTCATGGGTGTGGGAGCTGATTACACTCGTTATAACGTACATTCCAGCCGGTCTGACTATTAAACTCCATCCGCCAAGCCGTCCCTCTCATGGACAGTAACCTGAGGCAGCACATTGACTTTGCCAAAGACAAACTGAGAGTCTGATGCAGAGGTCACTTCCCACGGCCACTCAGCACCCAGGACAGGCCAATGAGATGTCCCCGCCACTGACAGCCCCTGGAGCTGGCCTCTCTCAGCTCTCAACCCGATTCCTAACGGGCTTGGCACCAGCGTGCCTGTTTGCTTCACCTCCTCCAGGGGCCAGGTGGTCCCAGGTGGACAGGGGAAACCCACGATGCCCCCCGTGGCGGGATGTGCAGTCTGTGATGTTTCAAACGTGGGTGTCAGCGTCAATCACTCTGGCTTTCCATAGAGTCTCTTCATCGCAAGATGAAGTGTTGATTTAGGTTTTGTGAATAAACCATTTGTAAGCTCCTTGGAAGGAGGTCTCCTGCCTGACATTTTCCTCTCTTTTCTGAATAAAGAGAGACATTGTTCCCTTTACCAGGAGCACTGACCGGTCCTCAGCTGGGCAGATGGAATTTTAGTTTGACCAGCCATCATCTGTAAATGGGGTCATGACACTCGGCCTGTCACTCATCCACTCACTCACTCTCTCATTCCCTCTGTCTCTCACTCCCCATCGGAGCCTCTCCCCTGCCACTTCCCAGCACGCCCACACCAGGCCCTGCACCAGGCAGGGAACACAGTGGGCCTGAGGTCCCTGCCCCAGAAACCCTTGGTCACGGGTTTTGAAGACCACGTGAAACTCTGTATTTACACCCTCAGATGAAGCCTGGCTCCCCGGGGGAAATGACAAGCATTGAGCCCTGGGCCTTCTTGTTTGTCAAGGTCCCCGAAGATAGTATTTGGGGAAGGCCCTTGGTCTATTGTTTAGGAACAGCAGTCACATGAGAAGACCTGTGGCCACGCAGGCTCGACAAAGCACGGGGAGTGGATTGCTACTCCTTTAGATGCTGAGGGAAGCTCTGATGCAAACAGTTCTGGTCAACCCTCTAAGACACCGCCACCAGGGCTGTTGTGGGGTGAACTCTGTCTCCCCCTCACCTCCCTTCAGGACAGAAGTACCGCCACTTGCCTCACACCTGGGCAGGCACTGGAGCTCATGGAAGTGGAAGGCTGAGGCTTTACGGGTGAGGTTGGGTTCGAGGCGGGAGGAAGAATTGGAAACGCCTGGGGAAGTGCAGGCAGCCAGACTGCCCGGCAGAGGGGCCAAGGGCAAGGTCACTGGCTACGGACAGAGGCAGCCATGGCCCATGACCTAGGACAAGGGCCCTGGCCCCTCTGGGCCGCCGTTTCCCCCTCTGTACCCTAAGGGGAGGACAGTTGGGTGCCGCTGTGTGGATCTCATAAGAGGATGCACTGGGACCCGAGGTCTGGTGCCCGGTGCAGTCAGTGTTCACAGCGTCATGCTGCGGGGCGGTCCTTATAATTTTGTCCCAGTGCCGTTGAGAGACTAGCAGGGAGGCGACGCGTCAGGGCATTCGTGGGCCCAGAACATTGTAGGTCTCCCAACCCCCGGCCACGGCCCCACGAGGCCAGTCTAAGGAGCTCACTTGTTTAAGCTTCTCAAAACATTAAGGGTCTGAGTGTCAGACACAACACGGGGCTTCGGCGATTCCTGCTGTCAGTTCAAGAACAGAGCGCGCCTTGGAAGTGCTGTCAAAACAGCATTATTCACTGCTTACAAGAGGCGCGTCCCTGTGCTGTCACCACGTTCCCAGGGAGACTCCCGGGCCCCGAGCAGACAAGTGTCTGGCTTGATTATCCCTCTCGCATGACGACTTGCAGCAATTTGAGAAACCTGAGGGAAGACATAATTTGATTTGCCCGTGATAACGACGTGTCTGAATGAGCACCAACTTAGGTTTCAGTGTCTGCGGGCTGTTTCTCTCTGTGGCCCCAGGGGTCTCCCTGGGACTGGACACACTGGCAGAACCGCTCCCCGCCAGTCCCCCGAATCCTGATCTGCCAACCTTCCAGGCCACCCTGCTCAGAAACCCCACCTCCCGGCCCCCCTCCCCACCTCCTTGAGCCCCTGCGGGCTAACAGTTGACAAGAATGACAGGGCCTGGGATTGATGCCGCGCTCCAGTTTCCGAGGAAGGACCCGGGACCTCTCGAGGGCGGCCACGTGGAGGGAGCCCTCACCGCCCCCCACCCCGCGGCGGAAGGCACACCCCCAGGCCGTTGTTCCAGAGGCGAGACCGAAGCTTCCCTTCAGCCTGTGGCCCTGAGTCTGCAAACTAGTTCCTGGTCCTGATTAGCATGAAGACGCAGACGGAACAGGACGGGACGGGAAGCTCTTCCCACGGTGTTTGTCCTGGGGACGCAGGGCTGCGCCTGGCTGGGAGGCCTGGCCCTACGTGTGCAGCCCAAATGAGATAAGAAAGGAGAGGACGTGAGTGTGTGTCATTTTCACACTCAGGAAAACGCAATTTGGTGGAAAGAGCACGTGTGTCACTGCATACATCTCCAGAGGTAGTTTAGGCGGGGGGTGGGTGGCAACCGGGTCAGGGGCGCCAGCGCGGGCTCTGAGCCCCGCCTTTGGCTTCTGCTCCCTCTGCAGAAGCCCTGGACCTTGTCCACGTCTCATCCTCGCGGGCCTCACTCGCTTATCCAGGCGTTTCCTGAGCACCGGAGCCTCTCGCTGGGGCAGTGAAACTAGAGCTCCACGCAAATCGATGGTTGAGTGGCTCCCAAGAGATGACACCAACACGGAGGGGGCCCGGGCGTCGGCTAGGGCAGGAGTGAGGGTCCAAGACCGGCAGAGGCCGAGCAAGGCATGGGGCAGGGAAGGCTGCACCGCCGGGCCGTCAGCGGGGGGCTGAGTCGGGACCAGGACAGGAGAGGCAGGGGCAGGGGGGAGGGGGTTCCGTGGTGAGGGGGACCGTAGGCCTGCTGTGTGTCAGGCACTGGGCCAGCTCTATGTGCATTAGTGCCTCTCCCTACTATGGGGGAATTGGAGGCCCAGAGAGGGAGATTCACGTGTGCGAAACTGCACAGCTGGCTCGTGGGTGCGCGCGTGGCCTGAGCGACACCAAGCCCCAGCTCTCAACCCTTTCCTACGCTGCCCCAGCAGAGGAGAGAGGACGCCCCGGAGGCCCCCTTGGGATGAGGAGGGCAGGGCTGGGGCGGAGAAGAGAAGGTGGGGGACCTGAGCTGGGGGCCGAGGGGGCTGACTTGGCCTCGCCGGGGCTCCCCGGGTCCTGGCGGGGGCATGCTCACCAGAACACATGGTCTTTGGTCACTCGCTCCTGCAGAAGAGTCCACTTCTTCCCCAGGTCAGACGATACGTAGAGCTTTAGGGCAGAAGGAGGAGAGAGAAAAGTTCGGTCGTGACATGAGGAGTGAGCCTCTTCTGAGAGCTGCATCACCCCTGGGTGATGACTGCCCCGGGGGAGGCTGGCCGGTCCTGTCCCACCTGGCGAGGACCTGTTGGGGGCAGGCCCTGTGCTCCAGGTGGGTACAGACCAGCCTCCGAGAGGCAGAAGGTCAGGCACGGGGGCTCCATAAAGGGCCAGTCTCGACCCCAGGCTGGCTGGTAGGAGCCCAGAGACAGGGGCAGAGGTCCCTGGAGGAGGTGTGTCTGAGTGCAGGCACCCAGGAGGGACCTGAATGTCCTTTATGCATGTGGGGCGGAGGGAGGGCGCTCTGGAGGAGGGAGCAGGAAAGGTGAGACGGTCAGTTCAGGACACAGCAGAGACGTCTGAAGCCTGGTTGGGGCCTTGACCACTACGGTAGCCCAGGGCCTGTGCTTGGGGTTTAATGCTCTGCGGTCGCTAACTTGAAGGACCTAATTTTTTTTTTTTTTTTTGCGGTACGCGGGCCTCTCACTGTTGCGGCCTCTCCCGTTGCGGAGCACAGGCTCCGGACGCACAGGCTCAGCGGCCATGGCTCACGGGCCCAGCCGCTCCGCGGCATGTGGGATCTTCCCGGACCGGGGCACGAACCTGTGTCCCCTGCATTGGCAGGCGGATTCTTAACCACTGCGCCTCCACGGAAGCCCCTCAATAGCTGCATTTCTCAAACCAAGGCCCTGGGAGCCAGTGTGATGCGCAAGAGGTGGCCGTGATAGGTGTGAGCTTCCCCATCACAGCCCTGCTGCTTCCCCAGATGCGTCTCCACGCCCTGGAGGCCAAGAGAAGCCAAGTACAGCACAGCCTCCCCGGCCCAGAGCTCCGGGGCTGAGCCACACCCGGCCCTGCGTCTGCAAAGCTCGTGGTCCAGGAGGAGAAACGACAGACCCCCAGGCAAAGGATTGTCCCTGAGCACAGACACTCGCCAGACGCTGGGGGAGCAGGAGGGAGGATGGTGTCCAGGACCCTGGGACAGCTCACACAGAAACACGTGTGCGAGCACCCCTACAATGCATACGTGTACTCACAGACATGCACACACGGAGACAGACACACAGAAGCCCACATGTGCACAGATACACGTATACACACAAGCTCACACACTCAAGCATATATACACAGGGAGACACACAAGCGCACGTGCCACCCGGCCCCCAGACACAGACAGGCACGTGCTTACACACATGCACACAAACACAGAGACACAGCTATGCGTGCACGCACCCACAGACACACACGCACACACACGAGCAAACACGTACTTTCACTTGCCCCCTGAACCCCCCAGTCCTCACTGGAGCCTGGTGGTAGGCAAGGAGCCGGCGCCTGTTGGGTCCTGGCCCCATGGGGCTGGAGCGTGCATACACACACGTACACACACGCGCGCGCATGTGGGATCCTGGCCCCCACATACCCCTCCCCTCCGCTCCAGCCCGGGGGTGGCGGGGATGTCTGCAGCCTCTGTTCTGGGGGTAAACCGTCATCCTGTTCTGCGCCTGTTGCCCTTCCGATGCCTTTGTGACCAACTCCCCGGGTTAGGGTCCCTCCGTGAGCCATCTGCAGCTCCTTGTTCCTCCCTGGACACCGCCTGTTGCCTGGCGTCAGTGCCTCATCGGGGTCGTGGGGATGTCTGCAGGCAGAGGAGGGCAGAGGCCCTTCCAGGGGGAGGGAGTTCCCGAGCACAGGCCTGGGAGCAGGAGGTAGGGGGGCGGGAGGTGCTCAGCAAACAGCAGGTGCTCAGCAAACAGCAAGTCGGCCTCCAGGTGCTGGGCCTCAGTCTGTGCAAAAGTGAGGCGCACAGCCAGGTGCTGAGGACGGGGCAGAGCTGTGACGGCACCTCTCAGGCGTGGGGAGTCAGGGACGAGTTAAGCAGGTGGTGGCAGCTCTGCTCACGTGGTGGCCCTCTGGCTGCTCTATTTGGGAGGCTAACGGGATGGGGAGTGGTCCTTCTCCTGCTGGAGGAGGCCTGGCCTCCTCCTCCCTCTCCAGAATGGCTGGGCAGTCCCCAACAGCAACACGGAAACCCAGGCCCCTGTCTCCCAAGCTTGGGGCCGGCACACCTGGGCTCAGATCCCTGCCCTCCCTTCCTGGAGTCACCCAGGTGAACCTCGGCTTTTCTCAGCTGTAACATGGGTGACATCCTCCTTCAGGAGGTCAGGAGGGTTCAAGTGGGTCCCACGTGTCAGGACTTCAGGCAGGCAAGGCATGCGCTGAACTGGGGCTCTGACGCCCCCGGACTGAGCGTCGTGCCCACCGTCCTCCTAGACAGAGCTGCCCGGGCCGAGATGGAGACCGCGGATGTGAGTGTAACACTCCCTCTTGGCCCCGCAATGCTGTTCAGTCCCGCTCCTGCCCACACTGTCGCTCTGGGGTGTCCGAATCGCCTTTCCCCCTTGCCAACAGCAGCCCAGAAAACTACAGATTCCCCAGCTACCTAGGAGAGAAATTTCAGGAAAACGTTCTCTCCCTCGTCCCCGCGGCTGCGGGATTGCAGACCGGCCCCTGCGTGAGTGATTCCTCCTTGAACAGGTCATCTCCTAACCTCGGGGTCTTGTGAGAAGACGCCCCACTTCAGGATGGCTGTCCCCACCCATAAAAATCACCGAGAGCCTCTAGAAAGAGAGTCACTCTGAGTAGTTGTCTGGCTGGCACTTTGTGACCTGGTGGCAATTGCATAACAGTTGCGTCCCTTTTTCTTAAACTTGGGAGTTCTCTTTGTTAAGCTCCTCTCCTCTGCTCTCATCTGCAGGGAGAAAACACTCAGGCTGCGAGATTTTCTTACTCGAAGAGGCTGAGAGTCTGCATCTCAGTCTGTCTTCCACCCGGTGCCAGCCGCTGCCCCCAGCTACCCCTCCAGGGCTCCCCAAACCCTGGCTACTTAGAGCCAGTGTCCCCTCCCCAAATCCCTCAAGCCCCAGGCTCCTGCTGTACTCAACTCTTGCTGTTTTCTCACGTTTGCACAGACTAAGCCCCGCACCTGGAGGCCAACTTGCTGTTTGCTGAGCACCTGCTGTTTGCTGACCCACCTTTTTTCGCTCTCTTGCCTCTAGGCCTTCGCACATGGGGTTCCCTCTGCCTGGAACACCCCTCTTCCCCTCTCCCACCCCCCGGCCGACTCCTTCCTCTCAGGACAGTCTCACTTTACTCATCTGCAAATCGGGAGAGCACAGCTCATATCCTCAGGCAATAAGTGAATAAAAAGGAGTCTGAGGCCATCAGTCTCAGGATTATGTAACCTCCGGATTAACGGATGGCGTTATCGTTGCCATCACCACCGACGCACTTGCATTTATGACATCTGCCCCAGAACTTCATGAAGCCTTTCCAATTTGATCTCATGGGAGGTGATTACATAACACACAACCAACTGCTGCAGAAATAGAACATTTCTGCTGAATAAAGGACAAACACCGGCAAATAAACACGTCAGGGACATCCTAGTTACTGCAGCTAAAACCCGCACAGCAATGTCCTGGGGAAGGGTCGACTTCCTCTAGACCACTCCTCTAAGAAAAATAAAATGATCAGAAGGTATTCTGATCTGATGTAAAGGTAAAACGATCAGAAGTGAGAACAAGGGAGAAATAAAGGGAAAGGAGGAGGGTGAAGTCAGAGGGAAGGTGCATTCCATTCATAGACATGTGTGCCATCAGGCCTCACACAATTATTAGAAGCATTGCAATTCCACCCGGCTTTCAGTGGTAGGTTGGGTATGATGGTTGGAACTCAGCATCCTTCCTTCCCTTGCTGTAGGGCACCTGGGCATACTGCAAAGGCTGAAAAGCTGAGCTCCAACATTGCTCAGACTCCCTTGCAGCTAGAATTCTGGGTCAGATAGATGCGTGCATGCGAGGTTTGGAAGGGGCCATGGAGGCATTTCCCTGCTGCCTTGGGCCATTTATTTTACTTTATTATATTGAAGTACAGTTGATGTACAATGTTGTGTTAGTTTCAGGTGTACAGCACAGTGATTCAGTTTTATATATAGGCATATGTATATATGTATATATATATTCTTTTTCAGACTCTTTTCCCTTATAAGGGAATAGATTACAAAATATTATTACAAAATATCGAGTAGAGTTCCCTGTGCCATACAGTAGGACCTTGTTGTTTATCTATTTTATATACAGTAGTGTGTATATGTTAATCCCAGCCTCCTAACATATCCATAGGTTTGTTTTCTATGTCTGTGGCTCTATTTCTGTTTTGTAAATAAGTTTATTTGTACCTATTTTTTTTTTAGATTCCACACATAAGTGATGTCACATGGTATGTGTCTTTCTCTGTCTGACTTACTTCACTTAGTATGATAATCTCCAGGTCCATGCATGTTGCTGCAAATGGCATTCTTTTTTTTTTTTTAAACCCCACATTTGTTTATTTATATTTTTTTGGCTGTGTTGGGTCTTCGTTTCTGTGCGAGGGCTTTCTCTAGTTGTGGCAAGCAGGGTCACTCTTCATCGCGGTGCGCGGTCCTCTCACTGTCACGGCCTCTCTTGTTGCGGAGCACAGGCTCCAGACGCGCAGGCTCAGTAGTTGTGGCTCACGGGCCTAGTTGCTCCACGGCCTGTGGGATCTACCCAGACCAGGGCTCGAACCCATGTCCCCTGCATTAGCAGGCAGATTCTCAACCAC
Organism: Leucopleurus acutus; assembly: GCF_964270905.1. NCBI lineage: Eukaryota > Metazoa > Chordata > Mammalia > Artiodactyla > Delphinidae > Leucopleurus > Leucopleurus acutus. Next base: position 3,752,461 of record NC_139146.1, read on the forward strand.
TGTGCCACCAGGGAAGCCCAAATGGCATTCTTTTATTCTTTTTTATGGCTGAGTAATATTCCATCCTATTGTATATATGTACCACATCTTCTTTATCCATTCATCTGTCGATGGACATTTAAGTTGCTTCCATGTCTTGGCTATTGTGAATAGTGCTGTTATGAACATAGAGGGTGTATGTATCTTTCGAATAACAGTTTTCTCTGGATTTATGCCCAGGAGTGGGATTGCTGGCTCATACAGTAACTCTGTTTTCCTGGCCAGCAAGTTCATGGGCTTGTGGTCAGAATCTGTCTTCCAGCTCTGTGGGGTGGAGGGGCAGATGTGGTGGAGGCAGCAGCTGGACAAATCTGTCTTTGTGGACGTTCCCAGGCAGTGTGGGCTGCAGCAGTGGTGATTTCAGATGCCTGGACTCTGGCCTCAGCTGCATGTTCTTGACCTTGGTGACCCCAGTGGAGCTCCCAATCCCCCAGCTTCCCCTGCTGGTCCAGCTTCACAGGCTTCTGGGAGGAGCCTTGGGAGTCTGGCCTGAAGCCGCACCTCTAGCCCTCCCAACAGTTTAGAGAGCACCCAACGCCTCACGCTAAATTCTTTTTCTGCTTAAAATACCCAGAGTGAGTTCTCTTTCCTGCCCTGAGCCTTGTCGAACACAACAGTCCGAGCAAAAAGGAACACACTCTGAGCTGTGAGGTTCTCACGCGCACACAGCTGTTCTCATGATGACGGCACCCTCTCCTCGTCCCTTTTTTTAAAAGCTATTTTTAAATTAATTTATCTATTCTTAAACATTTATTGTACTTTTGGCTGCCTTGGGTCTTCGTTGCTGCGCACAGGTTTTCTCTAGTTGTGGCGAGCGGGGGCTACTCTTGGTTGTGCTGTGCGGGCTTCTCATCGCGGTGGCTTCTCTTGCTGCCAAGCACGGGCTCTAGGCGTGCAGGCTTCAGTAGTTGTGGCATGTGGGCTCAGTAGCTGTGGCTCGCGGGCTCTAGAGCGCAGGCTCAGTAGTTGTGGCGCACGGGCTTAGTTGCTCCGTGGCATGTGGGATCTTCCCGGATCAGGGCTGGAACCCGTGTCCCCTGCATTGGCAGGCGGATTCTTAACCACTGTGCCACCAGGGAAGCCCAAGACTCATCTCTTCTTAAGAGAGCTCTTGCCCGCCCCACCCCACCCCCTTGATAGCACTCCTCCTCCTTTTCAGCCTATATAAATGCAAACGCGGCTTCATTTGGGCTGGAGGATTGCAGGGGTTCATTTTTCTTTCTTTCCTTGTGCGATCATCTTTGTGGTTCTGAAGTTGTATTAAAAAGTAAACTTACATCCTGACTCATTCTCTAAGCCCCTGTTCAACCCCCCACCTCCAGGAAGGCTTCCCTGATTGGCCATCCAAGGTGTGTCGTCTCCTCTACTAAGTTTCTGGAAGGCAGTCTCAGGCTCAGGCCAATTTCTCACAGTGCTGGGAAGCAGAGGAGGTTCTCGATGGGAAGCAGAATAAAACATGAGTGGGTCTATTGATGTTTTAGAGGTAAGTGCCCCGGGCTCTGCCTGTGAGCAGGTCTGAGGTCTGAGCAGAGGGGAACAGGCTGGTCAGTTTCGTGCCAGGGGTCCCCAGCGAGCTGGCGTGGGGAGGGACTGCCCAGCTCTCACATCCTTTTGATCCCAGGAGCCTGATGCAATTTGCTGTGCCTTGAAAGAAAAAACCCACTGCATTCAGCTCTCACCCAAGGAAGCTGTCCAGGCTCCAAATAAGGTAGCCCCAGAGCACCCCAAATTCTAATGACACAGTAAAGGAGGGAACCAGAAGTAGGGAGACAGCGCAGTCTGAGGGGCGGAAGGACAGTCTTTGCTAGAGGAGGGGGTAGGCATCTGGGAGGAAAAGGAAGGGGAGGGAATAGAAGAGAGCGTTTGCTTTTGTAAAAATCTGCAAGTCCTTGTGAGCGAGACATTTCGGTCCAGCCTGTGGACTCTGGGTTTGGCATCTGACTTGCTTTGCCCAGCGGGAAAGGATGTGATGTTTTCCAGGTCAAAGCGGACACACGGAGGTTCTCATGCGGTTTCCGCTGCCCCTCGGAGCCTCTGCCCTCCATCATGAGAACAGCATGTCTGCAAGTGACCGCTGGTTCCAGAGCGAGAGACCTGAAACCTGCCAGGAGGCACGCCTGTCTAGTCAGTCCCAAGCGAGCCCGGCAGGACCCCCGCTGACTTGCAGATGCAAGAATAAGAAAGAATGCTTGCTGTTGTGAGCCACTGAGGTTTGGGGCTGTGTGTTACTCAGCATTATAGCAGCAGACGCCTACCTAACACACCAGGTCTGTTGGCGTCAAAGCCAGTGTTGTCCGACCAACCATCCTGCTGAAACCATAATGCCTAAAAAAACAGCCCTGCTGTCACTGTTATTAATGTCCTCAAATTCCTCATTCCTTTTACAACCACAGTGAAATCTTTCTTCCCTCTTTTTCCTTTCCTCACAGTCACAGAAAAGACCCAAAGAAAATAACTGAGATTTCAGCTCCATTAATGTTTCAGGGCCCCATGAACTGAAGAGCAATTGGAATGCAGTCAGTCTCTGTGGGAAAATAAGTCTCTGTGACTGTGCTTTAGTCTAAACACATGGAAGGCTAAGTAGCATGATTAATACCCGGAACACATGCTGTTCCAAAGGAAAGCACCCAGAGCAGAGGCAGGCTGTGAGGCCAGGGGATTTCAGGGACATCCTGAAATTCAGTCAGTTTGCAAGGACCAGACCTTGGCACAAGACTTGCTTTGGCCAGTGATGTGTGAGTGGGTGTGATGTATTCCAGGTCAAAGCAGATACACTAAACTGAGGACAAGCAAGGAGGCCAGGTCCTGTAGACAGCCACGGCTCAGGCCAGCCAGGAGCCTCCATGTGGACGTCCCTGACCTGGGTGATCCCTGTTGGTAGGAATTCATTCATTCATTCAGTCATCCATCCATCCATCTCCATGATCCATCCACCCCATCCCCCCATGCATCCATCCATCCACACGTCCATCCACCATCCTTCCAACCATCCACCATCCTTCCATCCATCCACCATCCATCCATCCATCCACCATCCTTCCATCCATCCACCATCCTTCCATCCATCCATTCAATATTTTCAGCCAGGTACTTGAGGTAAAACGGTGAAAAAAAACCAGGCATAGCCCTTACCCTCAAACAGCTGACCCCAATGTGTGTGTACGGTGCAGACAATAATTAACTAGTGGCACAAATACATAATTACCGTCCTGGGAAAGAGAGGCACTGGAATCTGGGAGAGTGTGGCACAGTGGGTCCCAAGCAGGCCTGGGGGCTGCCGAGGAAACTCCCGATCTGGACAGCTTCCATGTAGCCCAGACCCAGGCTCCGCCTTCTCCACCTTTGTCCTACCCTGGGGGCTTGCCCTGTGTAGACGGCATCCACAGGCTCCTTCTCTCTGGCTTCTGGTGGGATTCAGACCACGGGAGGCACCAGCAGAAGACCGGAGGGCGGGAGGGGAGAGAGCTGGGTACCATGACTCCTGTTCTCCGACTGCCCAGCCGCAGTTCCTAGGGGCTGAGCGACCCTCTCCTGGACCAGCCTCCTCCTTGCCCGTTCCTTATGGCTCTGGGGACCTGGCCTCCTACTGGGCAAGGTGGTTGGCTGAAAAAGGCCCCCCCAAAACATCCACGTCATAAGCCCTGGAACCTGTGCGTGGGACCAGATGGAGGAAAATAAAGACTCTGCGGGTGTGATTCAGTGAAGATGTTTAGTTGGGAAGATTATCCTGGGTCACACACGCGCGCGGCAACGTGAAGATGCAGCTGGAAGGGTTGAAGACGCTGCCTTAGGAGATCCGAGTGACCCCTCCACACGCCACAGAATTCCAGAGACTGGGAGAGGCAAGGGAGGGATCCCCCCCAGAGCCTCCAGAGGGAGCGGGGGCCCACAGACACCTTGGTGTTCACCCCACGAAGCTGATTTTGGGCCTTTGGTCTCCGAAACTGTGAGAGAATACATTTCTATTATATTGTGGTCATTTCTTACAGTGGCCGCAGGAAACCGACACAGGCCTTTCCTACAGCCAGGGGGGCCCCTCCTCCACGGGCCCTCAGCAAGCTCCCCGCTCAGCCCCAGGGTGTCTCCTAGCCCACCCACGCTGGCCCTGGAGAGAGCCCCCCATTACTCTCTCCTCTGTCGCCCTGTGAACGTGCCCTGTGTTCCTGGGGCCCTGCTGCTCTGCGCCTCAGAGGAGGGGACGCTGCTCTGGGGTCTGAAGGACGATTCACTCTCATGGTGGTGGTGGAAGAGGCCTCCAGGCTGAGGGGAGGGCCTGGCGTGGGAGGGTGCGTGGAATGTTCTGGAAGTAGAGGAAGGCCCTATGGCTGGAGTACAGAGAGAGGGGGACAGAGTGGAAGGGTCCTCATGATCACCCACTATCTATCGACCGGCTCTCGGGCCCATTTGTGCCAAGTGCGCAGCTCACCTCCCCCGCTCGGTTCTCCTGCAAAGCCTCGAGCTCCTGGTGGCGTCCAACCACACGGCCCAGGGGAGAAGGGGATGATGGGGGTCCCGGGCCCCACGTGACGGAAAGGCTCCAGGCCTGCTTACCTTGCCCTCCCGGGTGTAGGCCAGCACCTTGTCCTCTACCCGGGGGTGGAAGATGAACGTTTCCACGGAGAAGGGGATGAGCTGCTTCTGGAAGGTGGCGCCCTCGTCCGTGCTGAGGAAGAGGCTCTGGTCCCGGTCGCTGAGAGCGGAGCTCACGAGGATGATCTGAAACACACGGTGGGGCGTGAGCCTCCCCGTGGAGATCAGGAGATGCGCCCACAAGCCAAGGGCTGCTGGAGCTGCCAGAAGCCGGGTGGGGGGCCTGGAATGGGTTCCCCGCAGCCCCGAGAGGGAACCAGCCCTGCCGACACCTGGCTTCGGATTTCCTGCCTCCAGAACCGAGACGACAGATTCCTGTGGTTCGCAGCCTCACCTGTGGTACTTTGGTACGGCCGCCCCAGCACACTGACCTGCCCGGCCGACAGCTCTACAGTGGGAGGGCTTACTGTCAAGTACACCCAGGAGGCAGGGGCCATTTGGGAGGCTGCCTCGCCCCGCGGTCACTTGGTGGAATGACAGGGCCCCTCGGAGGGACACGCGAGAGCTCCTGTGTCCCTGGTGCCAGAGAAGGTCGACCAGCCGGGTGGGCTGCGACAGTGCCAGGAGCACCAGCACGCGGGGTGGAGGGGCCGCGAGCCGCGTGGTTCACCCTCCAGCGCTGTGGCCCCGACTCCCACCTCCAGCATCATCAGAAGGTCCGTTCCCCACACAGGAAGCCAGGGGGTCTCCTACACATGGGCCTTGTAGAAACTTCATGGTTCCTGGGAGCCCCAAGGAGACACCAACCCCCCTATCAGGGTCCCCAGGCCCTTCCTGGACCGGCCTCCCTCCCAGCCTCCACTTGCACCCTGGCCATGCTCAGCATGGGCCACGGCCCCACCCTGGGGTGGGCCTTCCTCAACCCAGGCTGGGCTGAGCTCCTGCCACAAGGCTGCTGGGGACCCAGGACTTGCCCATCACACGTTCACCCCATTTCATGGAAGCGGCCTCCTCGCCAGGGACTGAGGCCCTGTTGGGCCAGGGGCCATGTCTGTGGAGGTCACTACTGACCCCCTCCCCAGCCCACCCCTGCAGGGCCTGGGCACTCCAGCAGTCAGATGAGTGAATGAGGGAATGAGGGGATGAGTGAATGAACCATGTGTGCTGGTGGAGTAGGGGGCTGGGGGCACACACTCCGTCTCCAGATAACCCAGTTCAAATCCATGTCTCTGTGACCAAACACCCTCTGTGCCTCAGTTTCCTTGTCCACAAAATGGGTGGCTTTCCCCGGGAGGGCGTGGGGCAATGAGATGCCCCCCCCAGGATGGCCTTCCTCAACCTCCGACACTGCTCTAGAAGACAATTAAACACAGAGAGCACCAATCAATGAACTGCACAAAACTCCTGTCTCGTGTGAACAAATGATAACCCAGTGTGTTCTATCTTTCCAGGGAAACCTAATGAGCTCCCCAGGGGTGGTCATTCATCTCCTCTAGCACGAAAGCCTTCTGTCCCCAGAAAACGGCGGGTCGTAGAGCCTGATTCCTGCAAAGATGTGCTCGGAGATGTTCCTCATGGTGTGATTTACATGCAGGAAACATGGGGCGGGGGAGAATGGTCAGGGGAGCCAGAGAGCGTGTACAGATGTTTACAGAGAATGTTTAGTGACAAGAGAGCTCATGAACATGTGACATTTAAAAAGCAGGGCACAAAATTATAAGCGAGTCTAATTTCTGTACATTTCACACGGACAAAATTGTAAGGAAGTATATCATAATTTTGTCAATGGTAGGTGTATAAAGGTAAGTATAATTTTATCAGTGGAAAATGCATAGAAAGAAGAATGGAAAGATTATTATTCTGCCATAAAAAAGGATGAAACTTACCATTTGTGACAACATGGATGGACGTTAAGGACGTTATGCTAAGTAAAATAAATCAGAAGGAGAAAGCAAGTACCGTGTGATCTCACTTATGTATGGAATCTAAAAGGAAAAAGGAAAAAAAAAACCAAGCTCATAGATACAGAGAACAGACTGGTGGGGGGAGGAGGGTGGGCAAAACGGGTGAAGGGGATCAAAAGGTACAAACGTCCAGTCATAAGATAAATAAGTACGGCACGGTGGGTATAATCAATAAAACTATACTGCATATTTGAAAGTGGCTATGAGAGTAGATCTTAAAAGTTCTCATCAGAAGAAAAATAATTCTGTAACTATGGTGACAGATGTCAACTGGACTTATTGTGTTCATTTCACAAGACAAACATCGAATTATTATGTTGCACGCCTGAAACTAAGATAATGTCGTATGTCAATTACATCTTCATTTAAAAAAGAGAATGGAAAGAAACACAGGGGGATGTTAATAGTGGTGGGTTTAGAAGGACTTTTTAAACATTTTTAAATAAACTTTTTAGTTTAGAATAGTTTTAGATTTACAGAAAAGTTGCAAAGATAGCACAGAGAGTTCCCACGTGACACACACCCCGCTTCCTCTTTCATGAATAGCTGACGTCAGGATCATACATCCGTCACCACTAAGGACCCAACCATCGATACATTGGTCTCATCTAAACTACACGCTACGTTTCACCAGTTTTCCCACCAACGTCTTTTTCTGTTCCTGCTCCAGGTTCCCACGTGGCGACATTAGTTGTCATGTCTCCTCCGGCTCTTCCGGGTGGTGACAGTTTCTCAGGCTTTCTTTGCTGTTAATGACATGGCAGCTTTGAGGACTGGCTGGCGGTTTTGCAGCAGACTCTCCCCATTTGGGTCTGTTTGATATTTTTCTTGTGCTGATGCCGCGGTTCTGAGTTTTGGGGGGGAAAGGAGCAAAATGAGGGGTGCCTCCCTCGTTGCAGTGGACGTGCAGTGGACATGACCTGTCACTGACGATGCTGCCCTCGCTGGCCAGGTGGCACTGGCCAGGCGTCTCCCTGTAACGTTACTCCATTCCTCCCTGCTTCCATCCTGTCCCTTTGGGAGGAAGTCGTCTTGCGCAGCCCACACCTGGGGGCGGGGGAGGGGAGAGGCAGGCGGCCCTCCTGGAGGGTGGAGTAGCTACAGACATTATATGGAATTCTTCCGCCTGGGAGATTTGTCTTTTCTCCCCCATTTATTTACTTATTCAATCATGTATTTATATCACTATGAACCCACAAATATTTAGTTTATGCTTTGAGTTGTATTTCAATAATATTTTCTTTTTTTTTTTTTTTGCGGTACGCGGTCCTCTCACTGCTGTGGCCCCCCCGCTGCGGAGCACAGGCTCCGGAAGCGCAGGCCCAGCGGCCATGGCTCACGGGCCCAGCCGCTCCGCGGCACGCGGGGTCCTCCCGGACCGGGGCGCGAACCCGTGTCCCCTGCATCGGCAGGCGGACTCCCAACCACTGCGCCACCAGGGAAGCCAATAATATTTTCTTATTTTGCTGCCCAGATAGGTCCAGCTCTGGCTACTGGGAGGTCTTTTGGGGTCCTGTGTCTCCTTTGACATCGTCCTTCAACTCCTAAATGTTCTGCACAGCACCTGGCTTCCCTGGATAATCAGGAAAAATGAAGTAAATCACCAAGACTCCTTCCACATCTTTCCCGGATACAGCACGGTTCATTCAGTATCCACTGGGCACTCTCGGCCTGGCTCTGCGCCCCACCCCGGGGCAGCAACTCTCACGCCCGGCTCCATCCGGGCCGTCTGGCCAGGGAAGCTCATTTAAGCACTTTGCTCGTGATGCATTTTCCACAATGTTTTTACAATACAACTATTTGCTTATTTACCTCCCCCACTAGACTGTGCCCCTTGATCTCAGGGGTAGGGAATCTTTTGGTTTCTCCAGCAGCCTGCACAGGCCTGACCCCAAGCTGTAGGTCAACCAAGGCCTGCTGGATACACGAAGGAATGCACGCATGCATGCATGCATGCATGAGCAATTCCAGCTCAGTTTGTGACTCTAAGAGAACTGTTTGTTTGTTTTTCTCCTCTGGGAGGAAAACAACCTTGGGGATATTTAAGTAGCCTGGAGAGCAGAAGGCATAAATAATCTCATTCACTTATTCCTGTTCACCACTCCAAGCTTCACACAGCAATGAAGGCTCATTCGTTCGTTCATTCATTCATTCTTCCACAGCTGCTAAAACTGCAAGGTCAAGCAAAGATTTAGGTATGCACAGGGCTTTACGGGAGCAGAGCAGGGGGAAAATACCATCCAGGTGCAGAACAAAAGGAAGGGCTTCCTGGAGGAGGTGACACCCATACGAGCCTTGAAGAATGAATGGAAATTTGATCCAGACCCAGGGGAGGGTGTTTCAGGCAGAGAGGACAGCATAACCAAAGGCAAACAGGCGGCATCCCAGCTGAGACCGTTCACATCCTGACCACCTTTGTGTGTCTTGTCTCCTTTGGCTGGAATGCCCAGCAGGATCAACACACCCCCAACATCACCACTGGTAATTCAGAATCGGATTTTAAAATCTCAGAACGTCACAAAATCCAAGTGTGATAAAATGAAAATGGTTTCTTTGAAATTTTCTGAGCCCTGAATTCTGGGCAACTTCAACAAAGCTGAATGTTTCTCATTTATTTTTGGCGTCCCTGCTTTGTCAGTGCCCCCAGCATGAGTTTAGCCTGTTTTTATGATGGGACATCTTCCCCCTTTTATCTGCTTATCAAACACCTCCTCATCCACCGAGGCACCTTTAGAAGGTCACCTCCTCCAGGAAGCCTTCTGTGATACACATCCTCCAACAGAGTTTTTCTCATGCCTCCTCTGCCCCTTCCCCCAGCATCTTGTACATTCATTTGCTCCAGCCCAACATTCCTAGGGTTCTCCGCAGGGAACCCTCGGAGAGCCTGCCTTTCCCTCCAGGTGGAGAGGCTGTGCAGCCTGGCAGGGCCCAGGTCCTCATCATTGCCATCCAGGCCGGAGCACGGGACCTGGTCCAAGAAATGGGTGTTGGTTTTCCCACACGGAATGAGGACTTTAGGTACCGGGTCACCTCTCCACGAAAGCCCCCAGTGACAGCCAAGGCCCTACCCGTGGTGGCAACTGAGGCGGAAGGAAAAAGAACCTGAGGAAGTGATTCTGGCCGGGGGCCCAGCAATCCGTGGTTGTGGGCTATTTTTGGCCTCAGAGTGGGACAAGCCAGGAAAGACGGGGGAAGGAAAAAGTGCTGACAAGGAAAGGATTATTGGAGCAAAGAAAACAAAGCAATTAGCACCGTGCGGAGAGGAGGCCGGCAGATTGCTCTCCCAAATTGGGAACCGGACTACTTTAAATGGTGTATTTTCACTGCTTACTATTGTGGGGAAACATATGGCGCCCGAGCTAGGTTCTGGGGGCCCTTGAGGCTGGGTGTCTCAAAATCAGAGGCAACACAGTTGCAGACAAATATTTGATAGATTCTTTGGACTAATGGCCAGCCCACCTGAAGCATGAGTTCCAGGGTTTAATCTGCCAGGCCAAGGACAAACGCAAAGGTGGGGCTCCTTGTTCAAAAGGAACTAGGAATTTCAAGATGGTGCCAGTAGAGCTTCAAACCAAGCACAGATCCTCCTGCGATGGCCTAGGTCACACACCCATAAAGTGGGGTCTTTCCAAAGCTACTCAGTTAATAAACTCTGGGACCAGGAGTAGCAGCCTCCCTGGCGCCTGTTAGGAACACAGTGTCTTGGCCCCATCCGGACCTGCGGGATCAGGGTCTGCATTTTCTCATGGCCCCCGGTGAGCTCTGAGCGCCCTCCCCTTGTCCGCGGGGGAGCTGCTTTCGGCCGCAGCTCCTGCTGGGTTCAGCCCTGTGTCCATTAGCTGTGCAACTCCGAGCACGCCGGTGGACCTGGCCTCTGCTCCCCACCAAGAGACGAAGTAATAACCATTGTGAACTAGAGCCCTGTTCTCAGGATTTTACTCCTCCCGGCCCTGCTCTCAGCCACGCTGATGGTGTCCTGCAGGACGGGGGTGCCCATGATGGCCCCGGGAGTCCAGGTTGCGCTGCTCGTGGAACACGTAGCCCACAGCAGAGGCCTGGTTGGACGGGAGCAGTGCAGGCTCTGGAGGCCCATGGAGCTGGGCTTCAGCCCTCCTTGGCTCCTGTGAGCTGTGCAACCTTGGGAAAATTACTTCACGTCTCTGAGCTGCAATGTCTTCCTCTGTAAAATGAAGATAGGAATTACCATGGCAGAAGCGAGTTGAGAGTTAAAGGAAACAAAGTATATAACAGACTCCCCCGGCGGTCTGGTGGTTAAGACTGCGTTTCCACTGCAGGGGGCAGGGGTTTGATCCCTGGTCAGGGAACGAAGATCCTGCATGCCATGCAGTGGGGCAAAAACAAAACCCACAAAGGGCTTCCCTGGTGGCGCAGTGGTTGAGAGTCTGCCTGCCGATGCCCCGGTCCGGGAAGATCCCACATGCCGCGGAGCGGCTGGGCCCGTGAGCCACGGCTGGGCCCGTGAGCCATGGCCGCTGAGCCTGCGCGTCCGGAGCCTGTGGTCCGCAACGGGAGAGACCACAACAGTGAGAGGCCCGCGCACCGCAAAAAAAAAAAAAACCCACAAAAAGACTAGACTTAGCATAGTCCCGGGCCATGGCGAGCCTGCCGTAGATGACAGCGGGTTTATTATTGCAGCGTTCTTCAGAGAAGTTTGCTTCACCAAACACCTCCGCGGTTCAGGGTCCCAGTGCTGAGGCAGCTCAAAGGCGGTGGTAAGAGAGACAGTACAGGGAGCATATGATTCCCTCGCACCAGGAAACCCCAGGACAGACAAGGACAGAAGGCAAAGAAGCTGTCCCCAGGGTGGGTGCGCCGTGTCTCTGGGGGGTGAGAGGTGGGCCAGGGCACCTGAGTTTGAGTGCCTCCCTAACTGTATACCTCAGAGCCTCCCTTGCCTTGCCCTAGGCCTGAGCTTAGCTTGGGCTGGGGGCTTCCCGGAGGGGGTGGCACCTGCGCCACGAGGAGTTCGCTAGGGGAAGCCAGGGCTGGTGGAGCTCAGTGCGACCGGCACATGGATTCTAAGCGGGAGTGGCAGGGCGCTTCTTCTGAAGAAAGTCACCGGCTTGGGGAATTTTTTTCTTTTCAGATCACATTATTGACATGTGCTATATCGGATATGCTTCCCCGACCACCAAAGTGTATCGGCAGGTCCGCAGATGAGATTTGCTTCCCGCTATGCAGGACTCATGGTAGAAATGGGCGGTGGAGGCCTGACACAGGGCAGCGGGCACAGAGGAGGGCCAGTCCAGTGCAGGACACAAACGTGGTACAAGTCACCATGACACGGAGTAACAGGAGCCGCCACGGAGCTGGCATGCAGCACGGATGCGGGCAGAGAGAGAGCGAGCTCCCCAAGGTCCCCTCCCGCTGAGGGCGGGGCAGGGGTGCTCGACTCCCCGAAGGCCGAGCTCCCCGGGTCAGTCTGCAGGCGGCTGGGCAGACAGGCCCTGTCTTCCCCCAGCCTCTGCATCACCCCCACGGAACCCGTGTTAAAAACAGATCCGCTGGGCTTCCCTGGTGGCGCAGTGGTTGAGAGTCCGCCTGCCGATGCAGGGGACACGAGTTCGTGCCCCGGTCCAGGAAGATCCCACATGCCGCGGAGCGGCTGGGCCCGTGATCCGTGGCCGCTGAGCCTGCGCGTCCGGAGCCTGTGCTCCGCAGCGGAAGAGGCCACAACAGTGAGAGGCCGGCGTACCGCAAAACAAAACAAAAACAAAAAAAAACCAGATCGGCTTAGCTCTTTCAGCTGGGATGTGCTGGGTGGGAAGCCTGCAAAGTGGCCGGGGCTCGGATGCGTGGTAATTAACAACCCTTCTGTTATTTCCCATCCAAGCCTGGCAGCCAGCCCCAGGGCCCTGCCAGCATCTGGTTGGAGGATGCAGGAAGTACTAGCAGGGCAGGTCTGAGGCAGTGTAGAGGTGATGGGCAGGGGCAGGTGAGGGGTGGAGTGCATCGCTTCCTGCACTTAATACTCACAGCACACCTGCTAAGTAGGTGCGACCATCCCCATTTCTCAGATGGGGAAGCTGAGGCCAGACAGCCCTTGTGGGTTCACACCCAGCTCTTCCCTGTGTCCCTCATCGGCATCATGTCATGGCCAGTGATGTGACTGCCTCGGCCCGGATTGTAGCAACAACACGGGGATCCTGATGCAACAGACCTGGGAGAGTCCAGACAGATTCCCCCACTCCCATCCCCAAGACTGTTAGGCATGGCTTCCAGACGTCTACAGGTCCGTCCCGAGTTTGGGGGATGATTTCTGACCACATGAAGGGGCAGAGGAGGGCGGGGGGCAGCGCCTTTCTCGTCCCCTTCATCTTTGCTGCCTCTCCTTGGTCCACCATCCTATTCTTTAAGACCATTCACTGACTTATGCAGCTGTGCCTCGGGCCCCAGGCTGGGAGATGAACCTCATAGGATCCTTGCCCCGGAGGAGCTAACAGTAGACAAGGGAAGTCATTTACCGGTGTGAGCAGTGCCCTGGGACAGGGGACCCCGAGAAGGGAGGCCCCTCCCCCAGGCGGGACTGGAGGAGAGGAGAGGCCGTCTGGAAAGTTTCCCCGAAGGTGAGCTGCACGCTCCGGCGGGAAGACTGCGTGAGATGCCCACGTGGGCCTCCTGTCTCCCTCTTGGCCAGGTCGGGAGACCTGCCTGAACCTGGCACCCTGGACGCCCTAACGGGACCCTTCAGCACGGGCCTGACCCTCCCTGCGTGCCCGGATCACGTGCACCTGGCCTCCTGCTTGGACCTGCCTGCACGCACCAGGTGCCAAGTCACCTTCCCTGGTCCCCTGCTGGGCTTCTGACCCATCTCCTCCAAAAGGCGGCACCAACGTGCCAGTCTGCCTCACAGCAAAGCTGATGCAAATCATAGCTGTGGAACCTCCGAGTTAAAAAAGGAAAGCAAACAGCGCCCAGAGACTACTTCTCACCTCCGCCAGGGCTCGGGCTGACTGCGCCACGGATCTCCGCTTTCCATTCAGACTCTTTATCGAGGAGAGGATTTGCTTTTAATCTTCTCTTTACCAAGGGGAGCCCCAAAAGGGTTCCCTCCCCACCCCTGGGGATGGGTGTCCTCTGGAATTACCTTTCTATTTGAAACCCAATCGCCCGGTCTCTTCCTTGCCAGACAGATGTGCCCAGCTGGGGACACAGAAAACTTGGCTTTGACGCCAGGAGAGGCAGACAGTGGAGACAAACAAAGGCAGCAGCACCCACCCCCGGGGCTCAAATTAGAATCCGCGCAGCGCGTCTTAGACACGCCGGTGTGAGTCACGACAAGCAAAAATAACTCTCCTACCCGCTGCTTCTTTCTTGCGGATGAGCGCATCTCGCTGGGCCACTCAGCACAAACGCAGACCAGCCACCCAGAGCTTTAGGAGAAAATCACTCCCTGCGATGGTTTCCGGTCTGAGTAGCCATAAGCAGAGGAGAAGCCGCAGGATATGAGTCTGACGGAGATGCGGCTTTGCTCAGTGACCTTGGGCGAGTCACTCTCCTCACCTTGAAACTGGAGGCAATCCTCTCTCTGGGTAGAGGTTCCAAATTAGGCACAGCATGCGAAACTGCTGCGGAAACAGAAGGGCTCTTCACTACTTCTGTGCTTCCTTAAACCACAAAGGTCTATTCTTGAAGACCTTACGGATAAGGGGGATAGACGTACACGCAAGCGCGCGGTATCGTGTCCCTGCTTGAAACACCTCAGGGCCTCTCCTGCCCCTGCTCCTGAGTCTGGCGTTCACGCCCCCCTCCCATGACCTCACCCTGCTGACCTGACCTCCACACGGCCCGGGGCCAGCCACCCCGGACTGCTTCCAAGTCCCCAGATGTCTGCGGCGCCCTCACACTCCCTTGGCCTGGAAGCCCTGGCTCTCTCCCTCTGACTGCAATGAGGCCTGGAGGGGGCAGGCCAGAGGCTGATTTGGAAGCCACGGGGCTCACCCAGGTGAGAGAACCTGGTGACCTGGACTGGGGCAGAGGTCATGGAGAGGAGAGGGCGGGTGTCCATGACATTTCATTGTCGGAGTTCAGCGGGTTTGGTGAGGAGGAAAGAGATGGAGAAATAAGGAGAACACACCTAGGTTTTCAGCTCAGGCAAGTGTGTGGAGGGAGGTACCGTGGATGGAGATGAGGACACAGGAGGGAGAGCCGGCTTAGGGGAGATGAAGAGGAGGCCAGCTGAGCCTCCCGAGGGTCACGCAGGTGGAGGGAGGGGCTCGGGAGGTTGGGATATGGGGTGAGCTCTGCAGAGAAATCTGCACTGGGGTAGGTATTCGGGGTAGGTGCACAGACATGTGGCTCATGGTCCTGGGAGTGCATGAGTCCCCCTAGGGGCTGCGTAAAGTGAGAAAAGAACTGACCTGGGCTGGGGACCAGAAGGAACCCCACAGAGAGTGTGGAGGGGCAGCTGGAGGGGGGGAATCTCCCGAGGGCCAATGGGTGGGCAGGGAGATTCCGTCTGCCACTGCCCCATCCCCTCCTCCTGCAGTCTCACCTGGGGCTGCCAGCACGCACAGATCTCCCTGCCTGTCCCCCTGGGCCCTCGGTCCCACGTGACTGGCCCTGATGGGCTTTGCTTCACACCTGCCATCCCTCTGTCACTTCGCTCCCGCCAGCCTGGCCTCAGACTGCTCCCGTTCCACGGTCTGGCTCCAGGGGCCCCTTTCCAGAGGCTTCGGGGCCGCTTCCTTCTTCGCTCACCTCCAAGACCACCTTCTAACTCGGCTGTTCCTGAGATCCCACGGTCTAAATAGGTCCTGACCCCAGGGTGCCCCTCTTACTGTCTTAAAAGCAATTATTAACACTTTCCAGAAACATCCATCTGCATTATTTTGTAAGTTGTGGCAAATATACAGAATGTGAGATTTACTATGTTAATCACTCTCTCGAGCAGACGGTTCCGTGACATTGGCATCGTTTACACGGTTGTACCATCGTCACCACATTCCGTCTCCAGAGCTTTTCCATCCTCCCAAACAGAAACTCTGTCCCCACGAAACACTAACTCCCCACCCTCTCCTTGCACATTCCCGTGTCCACTTTCTTCCTGGCCAGGTCCCACACACACCCCGCCGTCAGGGAACACACGCGTCTTGCCCATTGCTGAGTCCCAAGCCCTCACGTGGCACAGAGTAGGTGCTCTGACATTATCTCCTGATCGCTGTGGATGGAACGTATTTAAGTCTCATTTTGCACAAAAGTTTAACGTATAAGGGAAAGGCATTCTGTCTGTGCTGATACTCAGGCCATCTCAGCCCTGCCCAGCCACCCCTGAGCCCAGGAGCTGGACGTGCGGAGACCACATTCCCAGCCTCCCCAGCGGGCGGCCTTCACCTGACAGCCAGTAAGATGAGGAAGCCATAGGCCTCCAGCAGCGTCTGAGGCAGGCGCACGGCCGAAGGTATCTCCGGCATACCCTGGACTACCCACTCGGCTGCAGCGGGCAGCTGACATCGCTGGTGGTGGTTTCCCGAGGTTCCTGGGCTCCTGACGTCAGCAGCGCCCCCTGGCCTCCACCCCCAGCCTCCCATCAACTGCGTCAGCCTCCACGCGTCAGCATTAAATCCCTCCCCACTCCAGTGGCCTCGAGTGTTCCGATCAAGCTCTCACTGGTGATGTATCCAGAACCATTTTACCGAATACAAGTTGATCCCGCTTCCCTTCCTCATACCCCCCGGCCGCAGGCCTTCACGACAGCCACTGAGTCTTCCGAACATTTTTGGGGCTCACGCCTGCCAAAGGTCTTGAGACTTCTCAGCTCAAGGGCCAGGAGCTTGGCTAAGACCCTCCAGTGCCTCCTCAACCAACAGAGGCACATCGTGAGTTAAAGCGCACTTCGTTGCCGACGAAAATATGAATACGATCCCTTGGTGAACTAGAAATCGGGCAGGAGAGGCCTCCATTTGTTCAAACACGGGTCCTAAAAGAGCCTTGCAAAATATACCGAAATAGGAAGGGGAGCCCCCTGTCCCCCGTGGTACGCCCATCCACGGACGCCTCTTGGAAACGTCTTAGGAGCTCAGCAGACTGACGTCAGGGCTTAGGTGGGTGGTCTTCCCCTCCATCCTGGAGCAGCGATACTTAGAGCCTGCCGTTCTGACTGCCCTCCGCTTAGCCGAGGGCATCTGGAAGAACCCAGGGAGCAGGACGTTCAGGAGAAATACGCCCCAAAGACCCATATCACCGAGGGGGGGAAAGACATACATGTGATATGCCTACTTTTCAATTTGTTGATTATGTCAACATAAATTTATTGAGCACCAGTGCTGAAGAGATGATGGTGAACAGGACGGGACAAAATCCCCCTCCCGTGGGCCTGAGCGGGAGAGACAGGGAGGCAAACAAGTGCAGGAATACGATGATTTCAGAGAGTGAGAAGTACCATGAGAAAAAGAAAATCAGGTGATTAAATGACGATATGCACATATGTGTGTCCACGTATACACACGCATAAACTCGCAGTATATATGACACACAAGCTTCCATGTATGTATGGGTAAGGAGGTATACATATGCATGAATATATAGAAAAATAATGAATGAAACAGTCCAGAAGGATGAAAGCACTGTGTGTCTGTCTCTGGCTGATGACACTTTGGGTATTAAGTTTTTTCTTTCTTAGAGTATGTTTCTGGTTCCATTCTTAGTGTGTAATATGTAATCTAAGATGGGAGAGGTACTCAATACATATTTTTGGAGTGAATAAATACATTTTATAAATAAATATTTTAAGATGCAAATGTGTTCAATGTGTAACCAGAAAAAAACAATAGTATACTTTTACGAGAAGAAGAATTTGCTTGTGGGCAAAGGCCTAAGAATGTGTATTCAGTTCTCTATTGAGTAGACAAGATAGGAAGAGAATTTTTTTAAATGAAGGTTTACTTCTAGATAATCCGTGAAGAGTTATTAATGTTTTAGTTCAACTGTATTTCCTTCCCTCTCTCTACCCAACATCCAACCACCCATCCACCCATCCATGCATCCGTCCGTCATCTATCCATCCATCCATCATCCACCATCCATTCATCCCCCACTTAGCCAACCATCCAATCTTCCTTCCTTCCTTCCTTCCTTCCTTCCTCCTTCCCTCCCTCCCTCCCTCTCTCTCCCTCCTTCCCTACCCTAATTCACCATTCATCCTCCATCCATCAACCCACTGAAAAGAGCTCACGGGGAGGGAATGTTGCACACCCTGAGCCCTGTGCACACTTCAGTCGCCAGCTGTAACCATTACCATGCAGCCAGCCCTGAACCCACCCTTCTTGGTGTGGCCACCAGTAGCTTGTACCTCCCAGCCTTGTCTCTGCATAAACTTGAACTCCATCAAGTAGGGGTGGGGGAGTGAGAGGGAAATAACATTTACTGAGCACCTACTGTGTACCCGGCCCTGCACCAGGCACAGGCATTTTATCATTTTATTTTCACAACAGCAACAAGGTGGGTGTTTTTGTTTCTATTTTATAGACAGAAAACCCAGACGCTCGGAGGGGTGAGATGACCCGCTCCAGCCCACACAGTCCGTGTGTCTTGGCCCCGGCATGGACCCGACTCTGATGCTGAGAGCCCTCGTCCTTTCTCTGTGTCTAGACCGACACGCATCCGACACGATTTAGTAAAACATCGACTCAAACACAATTATGGAACTGATTGTCAGGAAAGGATTGGCTCAGTTTTAATTACCAGCCTGACAAGCACTGAAATGCCAGGAAATATCCCTGAGAACATTTGTAAGTGGAACGGAGAGGCAAACCTTTTCCCTTTGGCCGTAGGCTCACTTGGAAGATCTTGTGTCTGATCGATAGTAACCAGATGAGGCAAACGTATTTCAGGACATATAAAATAATTCATCACCAATATTTTAGAGGCTGGACTTATTAATAATCTTGTCTGTAGCATTCGTGAAATGAGAGGCCCCCGCCTCCCCCATAATTACTGATGATCTGAGGTCTCTAAAGGGGCGTACGCGGAGGCTTCGGTGTGAGTAGAGCGTAATTGTGTTCTGTTTGGCTGTCTGAGGACATTTTGCAGACAAAGCTAAAACGCCTTCTTGCTTGGGCAGAGCGTGGCGGACAGTTCATTTTCTGGAGTGACTGTGTTTGGGGAGACTGTCTTTTATCAGGACAGTTGTATTAGCAATGTGTGATTAGATCTGTGAACAACTTATTCATTCATCTGCCCCTAATTGAACAGCAGAAAGCAAGGGACTGGATCTCACTACCTTCGCAGGGTGGCTTTTCCATGCATGCTGGCTTGCTTGGGCAGCCTCCTGGGTAAAGATGATAGCTTTTGGAAATGACTGTGCAATCTCCAAAGGCTCTCTCTTCAAATCTTTGTGATTACAGACCAAGATATTATTGCCGTGCGGGTTTGGCAAAGCATGGCCAAGGCCACGGTCATCAGTGCAGGGACTTGATATTCTGTGCTCGTAGGATCAAGTAAGGACACAGCTGAAAGGTGCGTTGTCGCGGCTTCCTGGTATCTGGGGGAGGAAATTGACTCTCTACCTGGGGGACCCCCAGTCAATGTCCCATAGCTGAAATCACCTGTATCATGGTTTTCCTGAATGAAACATCATGTGGAGCGGATAACAGCATGGTAATGAAGTAATCTACGTGGCATTAATTGAGCACTTACTGTATGCCAGGCAGTGTACTGAATGCTTGACTCCTGTTTTCAACAGCCCTCCGATGAGGTGGTGGCTGTTATTATCCCTGTTTGATGGATGAAGCCGGTGAGTCCCAGAGAGGGCAGTGACTTCCCAAGTCACACGGTGGGAGCTGAGGCCAGGATGCGGCCAAGGGAACTTCCTCCTTGCACACTGCAGAGATGGGCGGGGCGCGCGCTGCCCTTCCCTTGCTCTTTACTTGTGCGTCACGGAACCGATGTCGGCTGGTGATGGGGACACAGTGAGCACAGCCTAGCTGTCCTTGGCTTCAAGGAGCACACAGTGCAGTGGGAAGACAACGACCAAAGAAGCATATAACTGGGCGATCACGGACTCTGGGGAAGGCCCAGTCACTTAACGACGGTGAGGGGCAGGGAGGGCCGTGGCAAGACCACAGAGAGAGTGAGGTGGGCCGGGTCCAGCAGGAAGGGGATGGGAGGCCGGGGGCGGGGAAGGGAGGACCGCGGGAGACGTGGAGAAGGTAGACCTGGGGGACCGGACACCCACTGGCTGGGGCAGCAGGGAGCCTGGAAAGACCCCCTGCTCCTGCCTGGGATGCTGGGAGGGAAGCAGTGAACCCAATCGACCCGGTGCCTCGCCGGTGGCACTGACAGTCTCCCCGGTGGAAGGAGTGCTGGAGGAACGCTGAGCCAGAGAAGGAGACTGAGAAGAAGTGGGCACAGAGGTGACAGGAGGACCAGAGAGCACAGGGCCAGGGGAGCCACGGGCCAGAGGTGACGGGCACAGGGCGGTGCCACAAAGAGCTCAGACATGGGGAGGATCCAGCAAGCACCATGATTGTCAAAGGTGGGGCACTACTGTCCCCAGGCACCACTGGCCGTCACAGGGGGCATTTTTGTTCCCAGAGGAGGGATGGTGTAGGGATAGTGCTATCTGCCATCCCTTTTTTCTGTCCTGTTAACCACATGCCATCAGTCACCAGTGAGTCCTGTGGCTTCTACTCCTTAGGGACGAGGAGTGGCCCTGGGGTCTGGCCCACGGCCCATGTCAGAACAGATGCCTCATAAGTGGTGAATGAATTGGACAAACACGCGGCGATAACGGGAGAGATGAGTAGTCTGTCTAGTCAATTTCTTCTCATCCGTTGGACCGCAAATGAATGATGATTTAATTAAAGTTCCTGGGGAAGGAGCTCTGCAGCAGGAGATCCCCGAGGGCTCAGGATCACGTGGAGACCGAGGTGAGCCCAGGCTCTGGTCTCCTGTGAGAACACCATCAGTGCTGATGTTTCTGGATCGAGAAGTATGGACATCCATACTGCATGAAGGCTCCCGGGACCTCTCCCCACAGCCCTCCAGCTGGGGGCCTGGCCTTCCCCCCACCAAAGGCACAGACCGAAGAGACGGTGGTGGGTGGGAGGTGGGATGGTGCAGATCCAGCCCCTCCTGTCACTCAAGACACAGTGACGCCCAGAAATAGGTGGTCGGCTAAGCCACAGAGCCTCAGAGGTGGCCGCAGTCCCAGCCGGACTAGCACAATCTCTGACGCTGGAATTGCTGTGATACGGTCCCTGTCCCTCTGCTGGACACCCTGTGACAAGGGGCCCCTCACCTCACTCACTGGACCATACTGCATTTGCCACAATAGCATCCCTGCCCCTTTACTTGGTTACCTCCGGTGACGAGAGGCTCCCTACCTTCCTGACTGTGTGTTTGTCTTTGAACCAAGTTCAACGCTGCAGGACACAGAACAAAGGGCTTTGCGGTCCAGCAGACCTACACTGAGCTCTGGCCCCGCGCATACAGCAGTGTGACCTTGAGTCAGTTCAGTGGACCCGGGATCCCAGACACCACCCTTTAAGAAGGAGGGGGACACCCTCCACCCTTCTTGCTCCCCTGCCGGTCTTGTTCTTCTATTCAAGCCTCAGGATGAGGTGGGAGAGTGGGCGACGGGAGGAGGCCCCTGGGACGAGCACGGTGGTCCCGAACTTCCCCCACAACTACTCCGTGGGCACCTTTCCCGGGAGCCGGCCTGGGTTAGGGGTTGCCCTCTGGGGAGGCTGCGGGCATTTCCGGGCCCTGCTCAGACCAGCATGTCATGACAATCCCACACCATCCCTGATTACGCCGATTATTAACTCACAGGCTGGCTGTCCCAGGGTGCGGCTGTGACAATGTACAGAACTCACCAAGCCAGGCGATAATCTAGCAATAACAATAACCACACAGCAGTAACAATAATAGTAACAGCACGGTGGGCACCCATTCCGGGCAGATGCTGGTCTGAGTGCTTTATGCATGTCCAGTCGCTGGCTCCTCCCGAGAAGCTGTTCTGTTGTTGTCCCCACTTTCCAGAGAGGATAACCCCGTGCCCAGAGGTCCCCCGGCTCACAAGAGGCTGAGCTGGTGACAGGGACTCTCCAGGCCAGCAGCTGAGCCGCCTTCTCTGATCGGATTTTGCTCAGCCAAAGGTATCGATGTTAAAAAAAAAAGACACAGTTCCCCGCATTGATTTTGTCCCATCACCATCACGCCACACACACTCACACATACACACACCCCACAGTTTACAAATGAGGGGAAGGAGTGTTTAAGAAAAGCTTCTTCAGGAGAACCAAGGAGAAGATTCCTCTGCTGCTGTGTGCTGGGCGCCACCCACGGGCCGGCTCTGGGCTGGGCAGGCTGCCCACATTCCCACTGGCCCTGAGGACACCGCCCAGGGCAGACCCACCTTCTCCCCATAGGGAACATGTCTGAGGTACAGAGGACCCGGGGGTCCCTTCATCACGGTGGCCAGAGCTGGATGGGACCCAGATCTGTGTACCTGTCTAACCCACAGCCAGTTACCTCCCCTCTCCACTGGCCACTGCCTCCAGGGGTCTCAGGCTGGTGGATTAACTATGGGGGTGGCAGACAGGAGAAGGATGGTGGGAGGTGGACCACTCAGGGTGGCCTGGAATCCTCAGGGTGGGCCTCTTGGCCAAGAAGCAGGAGGGCCAGGGAAGAGACCCCTGCCTGGTGACCCTCAGTCCTGGCCTTCCAACTCGCCAACCCCCAGGCCTGCGCTTCAGTGTCTCATCTGTAAGAAGAGGGCAGATAACTCCCACCTTGCCAACCTGCAGGCCAGCCTGTGGGAACCGAGACAAAGGCAGCTTTGTCACAATATCAAGCTTGTAACAAACGCCCACCTCGATGGTGCCCTGAGCCTCATGGCTGATGCTGTGCTGAGTCCCAGACCCGTTAACCGCCAGCCCCTTCCCAGAAAACTGCCCTCAGCTGACGAGAGCCCCGGCCTAGGAACCTATACCGTCCCCCGGAGGACCCCAGACAGTGCTGCATGGACGGGGGAAAGGCTACCCCTGCCCCAAGGAGGGGCAGGTCTGTGATTCATCCCCTGAACAGATCACGGACAGGGCCTGGCCAGACTCTGCCTGAGCGCACATCCTCCTTCGGCCACTTCTTCCCTCAGGTCCCTCCCCAGAGCTCCCCCTCAGTACACTATGTGCACCAAACCCCTGCCTCAGGCTCTGCTTCTGGGGAACCTGACCTAAGCCTGCTGCATTCTCTCCAAGCCGTGGTCTCTCGAGGCAGGGCCAGGTCCTGGACAGCGGGGACCTCAGCCACCCTGTCCTCATGGGCCTGGCATGTGGCAGGTAGGACTCCATTAGCGTGGGCTGCAGAAGTGTGAAGACTCAGGTCCATAAAAGGCTGAGAAGCCCCAGAGACCAGCGGCCACACACTGAATCACGACACAGGATCAAGCAAGCCTCCGCTCTCAGCAAAAGCCCGGGACGATTGCCTCATGCTTTTAAGATGGAGGAAAACAACAAAGAGTGATATTGTGGCACGGGCTGGTCCAGGAAAGGTCTGCTCCAACCGGAACAGAACCTTCAGCAGCTGAAGAGCTCTCGGGGCTGAGAAGCGCCCAGTGGTCCCCAGCACTAGGGCTGGGGGGTGGGGCAGGCAAGAGACTCCATGGGGCCGAGCTGGGCCCCCAGCTACACAATGCTGATGCCGGGACAGGAGACTCTCCCCTGTCCCTGAGCGTGGACTGCAGAGGTGGCTGGGCGGAGTGAGGTACTGCTGGCCTGAAGCTTCCGGGCTGGTCTAGGAAAAATGCCTGCTGGAAGGACATGGAGGCATGAGGGTGGCTTGGGCCAGGGTGCTGACCGTGGGGTGGGAAGTGGACGGGGCGGTGCGGTTTGACACATCAGCATGGAACTTGCCGATGTACTGGATGTAGGTGGTGGGGCAGAGGGGTCGAGGGTGACCCTGAAGCTCTTGGCCCACCTGGGGGTGGCCCCTTGGTCCGGCGAGGTGATGGGAGGAGTTCTGGCTGCAGCTGACAGATTTGAGATGCCTGTTAGCGATGCCCTGCAGGAGTCGTGGAGACTGCAGTGGATCTGAGCGTGGAGTCTGAGGGGGACACTGGGGCTGGGGGTAACTGGGGGCATACGTGAAGCCATCAGACTGGGTGGGATCAGGAAGTGAGAGGGAAAAGCAGGGGGATCCGGGAACATTCCACGCCCCCCGCCGTGAATCCCAGAGGGAAAGTGAGCTGAGAAAGTGAAGCAGAGCTGGCATGGAGGCCAGTGGGAGGCGAGTCTCCCCTTTTACAAGTGAGAAGACTAAGACTCCGTTCCAGAAACACAGCCAGGGCTGGCAGAGCCAGAGTCTGAACTCAAGGTCCTTGATCTTAAACTTCAGAATTAAAAGTATTGCTTAGAATGCCCTTCCCTCTTCCACATGGTCAACACCTATACATCCTTCAAAGGCCAACTCAAATGTCCCCTCTTCTAGGAAACACTCCTTGTTCCATTCTGGTGCCCAATCCCCCATCGCAGTTCCACAGAAACTTAGACACACCTCCACTTCAGAACTTAGTCTACCTCAGGATCGTGGTTCATGTGCCCCCTGGGGACCGTGAGCTCCTTGAGGTCAGGGAATGGCTTCTGTTTCCACCCCCCTCCCTCCATTTGCCCAGAAACTCAAATGCAAGGCGATCTATGAAGGCGTGTTGAATGGGTGGATGGATAAAGGGATGGATGGACGGGTGGGTAGGTGAATGAGTGGGTTGGTGTTCAGGTGGATAAACGGGTGGATTTAATGGTGGGTGAACAGATGGGTAAGTGGCTAGATGAATGGATGGGTGAGTGGATGACGGACACATGGATGGATGGATGGATAGATGACTGTATAGATAAATGGCCCGTGGATGGGTGGATGTATGGATGTATGGGTGTGTATCTGAATATATATGGATGGATGGGTGGGTGGACATATGGATGGGTGGGTAGTTGTATGGGTGGATGGGACCATCAATGGGTAGATAAGTGTACAGATAAATGGCACTTGGTTCAGTGGTTGGATGGATGGATGGATGGGTGGATGGGTGGATGGGTGGATGGGTGGATGGGTGGATGGATGGATGGGTGGATGGATGGGTGGGTGGATGGGTGGATGGGTGGATGGGTGGATGGATGGGTGGATGGGTGGATGGATGGGTGGATGGGTGGATGGATGGGTGGATGGGTGGATGGATGGATGGGTGGATGGGTGGATGGGTGGATGGGTGGATGGGTGGATGGATGGATGGGTGGATGGATGGGTGGGTGGATGGATGGGTGGATGGATGGATGGGTGGATGGGTGGATGGATGGATGGATGGATGGGTGGATGGATGGGTGGATGGATGGATGGGTGGATGGGTGGATGGATGGATGGATGGATGCAGGCATGGTAGAAAGACAACAAGATTTGTAGGCAAAATATTCAGAATTTTGTCCTGGCCTCACTCTTATGAGCTGCTGGCAAGCATCACAAAGCCCTGTTGCTGGTCCCTCTGTCCCTCACGTTTCATGTGGAGAGGGTGACAAGCTGGCTGCCGGCTGGGACTCTGTGAGAGCAGCCTGGGATGGTCTGGGCCATGTACGTGCGAGGCAGCCTGGCACAGTCCGCATCACTGCAGAGTTCCCTTTGCCAGAAATCACCTCCAGAACGTACATCGAGGGAACATACTTTCCACATGGCTGGTTTTAAAACCAAGTAATTAAGTGGTTTTACAGTTCGTTTTTAAAACAAGCTCTTTAAGTTATGAATATAAAGCATGTCCCTGTAATAGCTAAGTTGTTCTGTTTTGTGATTTCTGCTGAAATAAATGGATTTTATAATTAGGCGGAAAGAAAAATCTATCCAGGGCCAAGGCCACTTCACTGAACTCACATTTTGTCATGGTGTGATCTAACCAACCCCCAGAGATGGGACTCCCTCAGGACCTGGCCCACGTGGAGCCCTGTTCAGGGATTTGTGGGGTAGAGGGTGACTGACAAGGACAAAGGACAGCCCAGCTAGGATGGAGGGAAGCCAGGGGCCATGGCTCTGTGTGTGTGTGTGCACGTAGGTGTGCATGGGGGTGCTCAAAGGAGGGGGGCATTCAAGGAAGCCTCCAGATGAAGGCTATATCCCCAGCACCTACAGCAGTGCCAGGTAAATCTCTGATAAATTAGTATTGAGAGGGGGTGGGTGAGTAGATGGATGGGTGGATGGGTGGATGGATGGATGGATGGATGAATGGGTGGATGGATAGATAAGTGCATGGATGGGTAGATGGGTGGATGGATGAAGAGATGAATTGCAAGTTTCAGGATGGCAGGGCCCAGAACTTCCCCCTGAACGGATGGAAGCCTCCTCCCTCCCCGTCCTCTCCCTCTGCTTTTCCTCCTTTCTTTCCCTCTTCCCCCCACTTCTTCCCCCTCTTAGAGTCACAGCTATCATTTTTTCAGGTGCCTACTGTGGGTCAGGCCTGTACCAGCGCTTAACTTGTATTATCGCCTTTGTCCTGGCAGCTACCCGCGGGGCAGGATTAAAGGCATCTTGGATGTGAACGGACATGGCAAATTGGAAATTGCTGCAGAGATGTGCAGGGTTATTACCAATATTGCTTTCTGCCAACATAAGAGGCCCTTGATGGAGAGGTAAGGTGTGGAGAGGGGGCGCACCTGCAGGGACCTAACACACCGGCCCAGCCACTCCTTCGCAGGGTTCACGGAAGGGAGGACGGGAACAGCAGAGCAGGCCTGGTTCTTGGGGGATTCAGGTGGAAGCTCCAGGGGCTGCAGACGTCACCCCCCTCCCCAGCCCAGCGGCATGCCTGGTGCGGGGCCACGCTCCAGGGGACACTGAGGTGATTCAGGCAGAGGAGACAGCCCAGTCTGCTCCCCTAACACTGGCCGTGGACCAGGCAGGGGGGCAGCAGGAGGGCACGGCTGGCAGAGCCCTAGGGATGTGCAGGAGGGGAGTGTCTCTGCCCGTCACTGTCTCCACGCCCCTCTCTTCCCTCCCAGGCCTGAGCCACCTTGCCTTCACCCCTCGGCCTCCACGAAACCATCTTGGATTCCTGTTCCATCCTGTCCAGGTGATCTCATTGTTTTATGAAAAAACTCCAACATCCTGGCTGTAGCCACTCAGGTGGGCCTCCAGCCCAGCCTTCTCCTGAGCGCTGGACAGCAACCTGCCAGCCCTCGGGCACAGGGCGAGACTCCTGCCCCAGACCATAGGTAGTGAGCAGCCCAGGACCAGGCTTGGTGACCCTGCTCTGAAAGGACCAGAGACTCACCCTTTTAGCCCGCAGGCTGCACAGCCTCGGTCCTAACTACTCAACTCTGCCGTGGAGCGAACATGGCCTGGAACAGCCACGGGCAGCAGGTTGACAAATGGGGGTGGTGTGTGCCCGTAAACCTTCACCGCTGTGCTGACACCAGACATCAGCTCATGTGTTGGGAAAGATGATCATTCTTTTGATTTTGTTTCAACCACTTAAATTTTGGTCCAACCGTTTGTAGAAAAGCCGTGCATGTCCCGATCTCCTGGGGCTGGCCCTCTGGAGGGACGTGGATGGGCGGGGCGGTGACGCCTCTGATCCAGACGTTAAGGTGAATGAGTGAAAAAACCACGGATGGAGAACTTCTCCCGAGGGCTTCCTGGCTCAGCAGAGCTGGGTGCTTCCATCCTGCTGGCCCAGCTGATTCCCTAAAGGGACCTGGGCGGTGGGAGGGACCCCATATGCAGGCAGCCCGGAACTCGTCTCAGTGCCCCTCCCCCGCCACCTCAGCCCAGACTTGCCCGCCCCCCGCCCCCTGCTCTGGCTCCGAGGCCCAAGTTCCTCTGGGTCTTGCTGACTTCCAAGTTCCCAGCTTCATTCAAGCCTCCTTCCAATGCTAGGAAGCGCTGGTCCCACGCAGCCTCCACGCAGGGTGCCGAGTGGTCATAGTTTCTTTCTTGAGATGCATAGTCCTTTGGAGAGAACTGTCACTCAGCCCCAGGGTGTCTGCATTTTTCACGGCACCAGCAGCTGCTAGGAGTGGGGCACTTACTATGTGCCGGGCGCGGCGCTACTTAGGGCCCACCCCCCCATTTCTCCTGCAACCACGTGTGCGCACAGCTGCGGGAAGCGAGCGGGTGTGAGTGGACGGCCAGGTGCCCATTGGCTAGAAATCTTCATGAACCGCCAGTAACCAAAGGATTGCATGAAATAACACATCAAAAAGCCCCAGCTCCAGGCCCTGCACACCCCTGGGGAGTAAGTGCTTGAGAGTCCTTGCTTCTCCCTCCCCCGCTGCCTCTCTTCCCACAGGACAGGTGCCATCACAGCACCAGCCGTGTCGGAATATTTATTATCTCTTCGCCTGGTAGAGCCTTTGTTAGGTCAGGAATTCCTCACCTTCTATGGTTCTAAACCCTGAGAGAATCTGCTGGGAGTGATGGACTGGATGCCTAGGAAAAGTGAGCACCCGATATGCCCCTACACACACACCTCACACACATTACACCACACACCACACACACCATACACACACATCACACACACACCATACACTACACACCACATACACACACATCACACACACATTACATACACACACACCATACACTACACACCACATACACACACATCACACACACACACACACCATACACCACACACCACATACACACACATTACATACACACACACACCATACACCACATACATACACATTACATACACACACACACCATACACTGCACACCACATGCACACACACACCATACACCACATGCACACACACACACCATACACCACACACCACATACACACACATCACACACACACCACACACCACACACATATACACACAACACACCACAGACACCACACACCTCACATACACACCACACACACATCACACACACACACTCCACCTGGTCTGCATTTTTAAGGTACTTGAGGACCCTAGGGACCCGCACTCACCCAACCGCAGGAGAAGGGGCCTCGCTGCACACTGGGTGCTGGTCTTGGCGGCCCCAGGCAGCACAAGAGAAGAGCCAGCTTCCACTATGCAAACACGTCATGGAGCGAAGCGCGTGGGCCTCGTTCTGAGCGCCACCCAGGCAACGGCAGAGGCGGGTGCAGACACGGGGACGGACAGTCCCAAGAGAGGACGAAGTCTGCAGCCTCTAAGGCCCAGCCCCACACGCTCACCCCCAAGCGCACCCTCCTGTGACGGGCAGCTCGGTACGACCCGCCCCGTGTCTGGGGAGGGCCCACGGGGGTCTGGGCAGTGGGGTGGCCATGAGCCCGACTCCCAAACTTTCCTTTTCCAACAAGTCCCCACTCGACACAGCTAACTGCATCTTCCGAACGCACTGACACTCAGTAATTTCAGAGCTGGTAAGATTTCCAAAATTCCCCGACACCGTGAACTTGACTTAGCACGTCTTGCAATAATTAGTCTGGGGGCCCCAAGGAGGCAGTCCAGGGAGAGGGCATTAGTGGGCCGATCTTCAGTCCTGTGACTGAAAAACGGGCCCGTGGAGGATTACGGTCAAAAAAAAATTCACTGGAGCTATTCGCCCAGAGCACAGTTGCTAAGTAATGAAGGAAAATAAGACGCCAGGTTGCATTAGCCCTAAATAAAATACGAAGCGGGAAGCAGGTAGCTTGTGTTCAGAGTCTGGTGGACCCCATCCAAACAGGCTGGGGCTGGGGGCACCGACCAATGATGCTCTAAAGACATGTCACCGAGGGGGTGACCAGCAGAGCCCCTCACCCTCCTGGCTCAGCCCCATCTCACCTCCCAAAGCTTATCCTGAGCTGATGGGGTGGGGTGTGACTTGAACAGCTCCCATTCCATCCTCTGGGGCCCGTGTCAGTGCTCACGGCCCCTCTGGCCCTGATGCTTCCATTCTGATCATTTATCTGCCAGGCTCTGGGCCAAGGACACAGAGCAGGACATGGGCCGTGCCCTCCGGAAGCTCAGGGTCTAGAAGAGGAAAGCTCTTTATAGCACGGTGGGGAAAGGGCGAGGGAAGGAAGCCCAGGGGTCGAGGAAGAGCCCAGAAAGGGGAGTATTTAAGTCTGTAGGGCGTATCAAGGTGGCTTTCTGGAGGTGGTGACAGCTGAGGGGGATGTCGAAGACTAAAGACCTCACCAGGGAGAGCAGAGGATGGGGGACATGGGAGTATCCTGCTGGGATGACCGGTGACCTGGCAGTGGGAAGGCACGCACAGTGCATTGTAGGCACACCTGCAAGTCTGCAGGCTGAAGGGGCTCTGTTCCCACACTTTCAGGTTCTGTGGACTGGCCATCACATTCTATGAAAACAGAAGCATTGTTTGGGAAGCAGTGGGGTGGGGTGTTCGGGGAGGGCGGAGAAAGGGGAGGCTGAGAAGGGGCAGGGCCAGTGGGTTTGAAGCAGGGCAGGGCGTGGTCAGATCTGGTTCTGAAGCAGGGCTGACACCTAGAGGGTGGATTAGAGGCCGGCTGCTGGCCCAGGGTGCAAGACCTCCCTGCCTGCACCCAGGAGCGGGCCGGCAGGCTCAAGCCCGCTCAACAGAATGAGCAGGGGGGTCAATGCTGCCCTGAGATCCCATCTGCTCTGAAATCCTGGTGACGCACGGTGGCCCAGAGGAGAGAACCAAAGGGACTTTGCTGGAACCTCAGATCCACCAATGATTGGATGGAGTTGCCATGAGAAAAAAGTCACCTCCTTCTCTGAGCCCCAATTTTGTCTGTAAGGCCGGGATACGGATTCTTGGCACATAGAGCTGTCGTAAGGATGAGATGAGGTTATCCCTGCAACAGCAGGCGTCCAGGTGGTGCTTGGAACCAAAGCAGGAGGGGCTGCGGGAGGATGGAGGGCTTCATGGAGGAAGAGTGACACGGGCCGAACCGGGAGGAGGGGACAGTCCATAAAATAAGAATTCTCCCAGGGGACTTCTCCACCTCACCCCGAGGACCCCGCCTCCAGGGCAGAGCACGTCTCCCAAAACTCACTCATTTAAATGCTGGACACAAATTTCTTTCCATTATTGCAAGGCCAGTGAAAGATACAAATTAACTAACACCAGAAATACAGAGAGATCACTTTCAAGGATGGCAATGCAGGTCTTCCTAAGTGTGAATCCGTGGCCAGACCACACAGTCAATTAAAATACCAGAAGTCAAAAGCTATCAGCAGGGCTTTTCATCAGTAAACAGGTGACAGGACGACGACGGATCCTGGCCCTGGGGCTCTCAGGCCCTGAGCTCAATGCTCACAGTTAAATAGCTCCCACGGAAAAGCTCCGTAGGTAGGGTTAGGATTCAGCAGCCCCAGCCGCAGCCCCACCCCATTTATTCAGGAAGGCAGTCAAGGGGTCCCCAACAGCCTTGGGGGCCCCCATAACATCTTCATGGAGGATGTGATTGCAGACGCTAATTATGCGCCGTGGATGCTACGCTCGGGGTCGCGATCAGCCGCTCAGCCCTCACCATCCCGGCAGCATCGCCACGTGCCACACCTGCTCTGCAGAACACAGGATGAAGCGGGTGCAAGTGGGGCAGGTCCAGTGGAGCCCAAAGTGACAGCCCCGAGGACACATGTCCCTGTTCTGGAGAAGGTGCAGAAGCTACGCCTCCTTAGAAGCCTGCCACCAGAAAGGCACCTTGGAAGATTCTGAGAGGGGCGAATGCATCTTCAGGTCTGGGACGCAACCACTCCCAGCAAAAAGCCAAGAGTCAGAAAGAGATGCCAGAACCCCAGGGAACCGTTTCAGTGCTTGAATTACAATCGCTGGAGTCTTAAGGCCACAGAGACAATCCTTTAATAAATACCAAAAAAGTGCAATCCAGTCGAATGGGTTTGAATGGATATTATCCATCGCTGAGAAGACCCAAGCCTCTCTTCTCCAACAGGCCATGAAGTGCAAATTGTTCTGTGATTTAAAGCAGTTCCTCTTTGGAATAACTCTACTGCAGCTCAGCTTAAAGAGTCGTAAGATCTTTATATCCAAGGCATTGAAACTCAGCTCTAGAGAGTAAACTATTACCAAGAAAGGATGGCTCACAGGAATGGAAAGGGACTGGTCCAAGTTCAAGGGCTAGGAATTAAAGAAGCAGTGCTGTACCCCGACGCATACAGCTGGCGTCCCCTCTCTGGCACCAGGGCACTCCACTCTCCGCACCCTGCGTGCCCCATGTGTGTTCTTTCAGCATCTGTGACTTTGCTGATGCTGGTCCCCCGACCATCTCCACCAAGACCACCTCTGGAGGACTGTTCGTGGGCTTTTGAGGCTGTTCTGCTGCCCGATCGCCTACTCGCAGCAGCCTTCCACCCCAGGCGGGTCTGTGCGACCCAGCTGTGCCTCTCCCACCCCCAACCCCAACTTAGGCCCCACCAGGATCGACATGGACATGCACATGTGTTTGACCACTGTGCGAGGAACGGAACTGAACGGAGTAGAGCCAGGTGTGAAATAGCAAGTTTTCCCAAAAAAGTCCACCTGGGGGGCTTCCCTGGTGGCGCAGTGGTTGAGAGTCTGCCTGCCGATGCAGGGGACACGGGTTCGTGCCCCGGTCCGGGAAGATCCCACATGCCGCGGAGCGGCTGGGCCCGTGAGCCATGGCCGCTGAGCCTGTGCGTCCGGAGCCTGTGCTCCGCAACGGGAGAGGCCGCAGCAGTGAGAGGCCCGCGTACCAAAAATAAAAAAAAATTTAAAAAAAGTCCACCTGGGGAGACTTCCTTTTACGGGCGAGATGGCAGACTAAATAGCATTGAATTCCTTACCACACAAACAAGAACCAAGCTTAATTAAATGTATCTTAAAATATTTTAAGTTGCATTGTTGAGCTGGCAAACATAGGAAACTTTAGAGGTCAAAACCCAAAGTAGTCACAGAGCTAGCTTTGAGCCAGCTTTCCTTCAGTGTATCCACCACATCCTGGAGTGGCAGGCTCCCAAACTGCACACATCCTCCTCTTCTTCCTAACAACAGAACTGTCAACTTTCAGCTGGACATAGGACACACAGAATAGAGGCCGCACTTCTCAGAATAGAGAATAGAGGCCGCACTTCTCAGACTCCCCTGAAACTTGGGGTGACTATATAACTAAGTTTGACCCAAGAACATGAGTAGAAGTGCTGTGTGAAGTATCTAGGAAGCGTCCTTAATATGACAGCACGTTGTTCTGCACCCCATTTCTCCTTCACAATAACTGGAATATGGACACAATGGCCGGTGTTGCAGCAGCCATTCTGGACTGTGAGGGACCTTGAGTGAAGCATAAAGAAGAAACCCTGATCCCTTATGCTGAGGATCAGCAAACCAGCCCTGCACTGACCACTGCCAGATTTATTGGTCATAAGAGAGAAACAGACTAGGAAACATCTATCCTAAGTAAGTCAAAGTGGTTTGGGTTTGTATGCTATTATTCATGCCTGAAATGAATCCTAATACAATGGGAGATCTTGGATCTCTGTTTTGATGGCTGCAATGAAAGGTGGGGGTCAGGAGACAAAGCCAAGAAAGGGAACCCAGTAAGAAGCCCTCTGCTCAAAGCTGGGACCCCAGAGGGCTATATCTTTGCTGTAAGGGTGAACTAGAGAGAAAATTATGATGTAGAAGGAAACCTGCCCATCTCTACCTTATCCCTGGGAAGAGGAGTAAAGTACATACAAACACACACACACACGAGTCACACACACACACACACACACTCCAGGCAAAATCATTGCCAGATGGATGAAAGTTCACTAATTTAATGATAAAAGGTTCA
Source organism: Leucopleurus acutus (assembly GCF_964270905.1). NCBI lineage: Eukaryota > Metazoa > Chordata > Mammalia > Artiodactyla > Delphinidae > Leucopleurus > Leucopleurus acutus. The sequence goes on from NC_139146.1 coordinate 3,785,716, forward strand.
ATTTAAAAGAAAGACATAACAGTATATAATATTCTAACCTCATAATAGAATATAGCCTCAAAATAAATAAATCAAAGGTTGATAGAACTACAAGCAAAAAAGTCACAAACCTGCATTCCGTGTAGAAATTTTAATACATCTCTCTCAACAATCAGTAGTTAAGCAGACAGAAATCAGTGAGACTACAGGAGATTTGAATGACAGCTTAAACAAGCTTGATCAAAGGAGATGTTTGGGCACTCTAACCAGTTCTTTCGGACACTTAGGGAACAGGCAGCATAATACACCACGCACTATGTCAGAAGGCAAGTTTCTTCTGATTTAAAGGACTCATGCAGGTCACACTCTCTATTTGGCCACCTGGGGGGCTGGCAGAATAATGCCCCTACCCCCAGAGAACCTGCAACCTTGCGATGCAGGATTCTTGGAACCTGTGAGGATGTCACCTTCCATGGCCAAAGGGACTTTGCAGATGTGATTAAATTAAAGATCTTGAGAAGGGAAATTATCCTGGATTATCTGGGTGGACCTCATGTAATCACAAGGGTCCTTGTAAGAGGCAGGCAGGAGGGTCGCAGTGAGAAGAGGAGGTGTGACAATGGAAGCAGAGGGACTGAGTCAGAGGGACAGACTGAAGATGCTTTGCTGCTGGCTTTGAAGGTGAGGAAGGAGCCGCAAGCCTTGGAATGCACCTCGAGGCTGGAAAAGGCCAGGAACAGAGTCCTCGCCTAGAACCTGTGCAAGGAGCATGGCCCCGTCCGCTCGCTGAAACCCCTTTCAGGCTTCTGGGCTCCAGGCTGTGAAAGAATGTTTCTGCTGTTTCAAGCCACCGCCTTTGTATTCACGGGTCATAGCAGCTACCGGAAACGAGTACAGCATGCCATCAAATTAGAAACTGACTAAAGAAAGGTTACATGAGAACCCTCAGACCTTTAATCACTTAGGAAGCCTTCCCTGGCCCTTGCTGCTGTCCTTAGAGTGTCATCTAAGCTCTAGAGCAGAGACACTGCTCTCCCCATAACCCCGCCCACACCCATCCGGCCCTCACGTCTCTCCCAGCTCTTCCCCATTAATGCTCTGCTCCAGCCAGAGGGAGGAGGGAGCTGCCCCTGGACGGTACAGAATCACAGTGAGAGTCGCCACATGGAACCGTGCACGTAAGGCACGTGTGCAATCTGTGGGTCGGCCTGGGGGCAGAAGCTAGAGCAGCAAAGGAATCCATGCCCTGGGGGAGCTTCGTGGTCCACAGCTTGGGGCCCGGGGGGGCCCAGTTTTCCACTTGAAGGCCCCCGGGGCACACCTGTCTTCACCTGGTGCCTGCCAGCACCTCCTGCTCGTGGACCCTTCCTCCGAGATCCACATCCGGGTGCAGGTGGGCAGGCTGGCGTGAGGATGGGCATTTCTAAGGCTGCCAAGGAAACCACCTGTGCCAAGTGCTAAGTGCCTGGCCTGGTGCCTGGCGCGTGGACACTTCCATCGTCACAGTTCCTGCTCCAAGGCCACACCAGTCCCCTCCCAGCCCCAGCTGGCTAGGCTGGCAGTGGCTGAAGGCCAAGGGGGGTGCATTCTGGAGTCGAGCCCTGAGGACCCGGGGGAGCCAGAGCCCAGGCTTCCAGGCCCCTGTGGGTATTACTTTGCAGAAGGAAGCTTTGTCCTCTCCTGGCTTAACAGCTGGTGTCCCTAGACGGGTCTCAACAAGGCTCCCGTGTGTCAGCAGCCTCTCCTGGCCCCTCTTCTCCCGGCTGCCTTCCCGGAGAGTCTGTGCTTCAGTCCTGCAAGAGCAGCATCGCCAGGCAACATCAAAGCCAAGGAGGTGGCTGCGGCCCCCCACGCGGCAGGGGCTCCACGTGCCGCAGCAATGGTACCTTCGTGGCGGGACCCAGAGCAGCTCAACACTAACCCGGCTCGGGGAGATCGCCCCCACCCCTCGCAAGGTGCTCACGGCCAGGGCAGGCTCGAGGTGGCTTCCACACTCCTCTTCTGAGAAATGGGAGAATACCGCGTATTAGAAGAAACTGCTGCAGGAGTTTCTTAGGGACAGAGCTCAAGCGAGCTTGGCAGGAAGAATGTTCCAGTCGCAGAAAATTGGGGGGGGGGGCACGTCAGCCCCTGTCTGCCTCTCGCCTTCTGCCATGCTTCTCCCCACCCCTCCAGGAGCCTGCCTGTGAGCGCGCCCTGCGCACAGTAGGTGCACCTCTGGCACATTTACCCACCCGCCCACTTCTGCACGTCCAGGCTGTGCCAGGCTTGGTGCGGGCTGGCCTGATGCGTGATCACAAGTGCAGATGGCTAACCAGTTCCAGATGCAGAGGGTGGCTCGGATGCAGAGCCCCTGGTCGCGTTGGACCAGCTGCACCCGGAGCCCCTTGGAAGCCCCTTCCCGACAGACGTACAGAACTCAGAGGGGTTTGGGCGGACGGTGGCAGAGCTGACACATGCCCCAACCCCAGGTGAGGAAACTCTTCCTCTGACCCCACGAAGCAGCTTGACCATGAGTCAGATCAGCGGCCCTGCGGCCTCCTCTGAGGTGACAGCGTTGAACTTGACCTGAGCCTGTGCTGCCGGAAACGCCGATGGTGAAACCCCTGCCATCTGTGCTCCAGAAAACAGCTACTGCAAGAACCCCTGCCCGTGTGCCTTAGAGGAGATGCGGGTGCCCCCTCGTGTACTTGTGACACAGACCCCCGAGTTCCCATTCTCTGCTCATAAAAGAACTGCCAACCTGCGGACCCCACTGGCCAAGCTGGACAAATGCCGACAGCGCGCCTTGATTGGCTTCCGGCAGGCCTCTCTCCCGCCTACAGGCTGGAACTGACTCACCCGCCGAGGTGAGCGAACTCGGGGACACAGAACGACCTCTCTTCCACAGCCCTTCCTGAGAGTCAGCTGACCGCAGAGCAGAACACCATCTGCTCACGCAGCCCTGTTCCACTCCTTCCGCCCCATTTACTCCTCCCCAAAAAGAAACCCTCTCCCCTCACCTGTGGGATGCTCCGGGTCTCACAGTCAGAGCCCTCGCCCAATTGTAATAGCCCCTCCCCTTATTGTGATAGGCCCTCCCCCACTGTAATAGCCCTGCCCAATTGTAATAGCCCCACCTTATTGTAACAGCCCCTCCCCTTATTGTGATAGGCCCTCCCACTGTAATAGCCCTGCCCAATTGTAATAGCCCCACCTTATTGTAACAGCCCCTCCCCTTATTGTGATAGGCCCCCCCTCACTGTAACAGCCCGGCTCCATTGTAATAGTTCCTCCCCCTATTGTAATAGCCTCTGACCTGTTGTAATAACCCCTCCTCCTGTCGCAATAGCCCCTCCCCCTACTGCATCAGCCCCATCCCCCGACTGAGACAGTCTTTTCAAATCAAGTGTCTCCTAAGTCTGGACTTATTTCTTATTTGACAGAGGAAATCCGCCCCCAGGCACAGCGCAGTGTCTCTTTCGCTGTGTGACACTGTGTCATGGCTCCTTGAGGTTTCCTACTGGGATTTTCCAAATTCAAAGAGCTGAGTGCCTTACTCTTTGAAAATCCCCGGGGCGACCCGTGAGCCCGGCACTACCTGAATAGGGGCTGAGTGCCGCCCTTCCGCCACAGGAAGGCTTGGACTGGCCTCTAGGGTCCCCCGACACCTGTCCACTCAGTGGTGCATGCCGCCGGGTGCCAGGACATTTCCTGTAACTCCGGGTCGAGTGGGTGTGGACAGCAGAGACCCCAGCGCAGCGCCAAGCCAGCGGAGCCCGGGAGGCCTGGGCAGAGACGCATCCATTCCCGAGAGCCCCGAGGTACCGGAGCAGCTGTGCCTCAACTGCTCCCCAAAGGAAGGTGGCTTCCTCCTAGAACGTTCCTTTTAAATTACATTTAAAAATTAACGAGCTTGTCAGAGGGAGGATGGAAACAGGTTACTGCACAAAAGGAGAGAAAATCTGAAAGAACAGGTTCTTCCAGGCCAATTTACCTGGAAGAACTGGGTATCTTTTTGAGCCTGCCAATTAAACAGCGCTTTCCCTGAGTCAAAGAGCTGAGTCTTGGCACCAAAGACACTCTGCAGACAGAATCTGACACGCAGGTCTGGCAAGGCCCCATAAGAAGCCACCCGAGCGGAGAGCACTGTCTGTGCGAGCGGAGAGCACTGTCTGTGCGTCAGCCAGGAGAGGAAGCTGCCCTCGCGCGGGGGAGGCGTTAACCACGCCCTCTGCCTTTAGCATCTCATGGGATCCCTCCGCATCCGCTTTCCTGGCAGAAGGTCCTTGAACATCCCCCGTCGCACATATCTGTGCCAGGCTCACAGATCCACTCTTTAATATGCTTGGTTTCTGCTAATCCAACGTAGAGTTGTTTTATGTCTTCTGAAAGCAGCAGAACCGACTAAAAGGTGCAAAATGCTGCCGAGTCAAATCTGTGAGGAGGGGCGCTGCTCACGCCAATGAAAGCCTCATAGGCAGTCGTGCAGACCTAACAGACACCTGTCAGTTCCTGTAGCAGTAACGCAGGATGGGGGAGACGGAGAGAGCGGTGCCGGGCACTTGTGCATCCCCACAGGCCCAGGGCAACACAGACGCCAGACCGCGACCCCCGAGGGCAGTCACTGGCCTCCACTCCTGGTGCACCATGAACTATCCCGGTGCATCCCGGCACCTGGCACCTAGCAAGCATTCAGTGAGCACCTGTGAGCGCACGGACACTAGAATAAACAGACCCACTCCCCCCTGTACCGCTGTATAGGACAGCGAGGAGATGGCGTCTGCGTACTGTGGCAGAATGAGAAGTGTCTACTTGGTCTTCGTTCGGGTTCCTGCCACACAAGTCCTAAAACCTTGGGAATCTCTGGAGGGGTAAGAGTTTCCTTCATATGCTAATGAGAGGATTGGGGGCTGGGGGCCTGTGGATAGTTTCAGGATGGGGGCTGGTCACCAGCAAGACCAAGGCGAGATTAGAGGGTCCAAACTGTCAACCTCCCCCCACCCTTCTCTCCATCAAAGCGAGAAGGGCTGGAGCTTGAGTTCAATCACCAAGGGCCAAAGATGTAAGCGGTCGCGCCTATGTAATGAAGCCTCCATACAATCGCCAGACAGTGGGTTCCAGAGCTTCTTGGTTGGCGAACACATCCAGGTGCTGGGAGGCCTCTACCCCACCCCCCAGAGCCCACCTTGCCCTGGGGAGCTCTTCACCTGCCTGTCCTGATTTGTGTCTTTTATGACAAACCAGCAGGAGTAAGTGACGCTCTATTCCGGCTCTGTGAGTCGTTCTAGCAAATGGTCAGCCCCGGGGAAGGGGGTGTGGGAAGCCCCTGCATTAGCAGCAGATCTGTCAGAAGCACAGGTGACAACCTGGGACTTGGAACCGTTGCCTGAAGGGGGCAGCTTTCTGCAACAGAGCCCTTAACCTGCGGGGTCTGTGCTGACCCCAGGTGACAGTGTCAGAACTGCACGGAGAGTTGAGAGGCGGTGCTGGGTAGCGCGCCTCACGCGTTGATCTGCTACAGCTCGCGTCCCATCTCCTTCAGTCCTTGAGACAGCTTCTCGAAGGTGCCACTGTCATTGTCCTGACTTTGCAGATGAGGAAGCTGAGGCACCCGGACGACGCACCCCTTGAAGGATCAACGGCTAATGAGGCAGCATCAGACCCCAGGGCACGCCTCTTAGATGCTCAGAACTCCACCCGGAACCCCCGTGTAGGGCCGGTGTTGACGAGGAAAGCCCCCAACACCCCAAATCAGCACCCCCTCTGTGACCCACGAGAGAGGTGGGCAGCCCACCATTCATTCTGTAATTTCTGCAAGTGCATTCACTTTATTTCCCACTCAAGGCCACGGGCAGATCCTGCGGCAGGCGATGACCATTTGTGTTCGTGAACCCCCCCCCCCCCGACACCGAGGTAGACAATTGCACCTGCTTTACTGATGGGGAAACGGAGGCACAGGGCGACTGCAGCTCAGGGGCCAAGGTGCTTCCCCAAGGCGTACAGCTGTCGGCATCCGCCCTGGGATGGGGGCCCAGCGCCCTCACTCTGGACAATCCATCCCATCCTTCTCTGTCCTTGTTTTATTCATATTTCCCTAGAGACCAGGGACATCTGAAGCCAGGAATTGAGTGTCTTTATTTTGGCATCACCTGATCTTTCGCAGGTCCAGGCAGACAAACGCGCTCAAGAAAGGCCTGATAAATGAACAAACTGAAAACCGCCTAGAAGTGGAAAATGTCAGGACGGCTCCAGTAATCGCCCATTTGGTCTCCCTCCTGTGCTTTATGAGCAGTGATTCTCCGCACGGCATCTTCTCCTGCACGGGCTCCCAAGAGGGGCAGAGGTATCGCTGCGGTCGACGAGTCTACCCATAATGACAGTATTATTTTAAAATTGGGCAATTTCTGTACAGTAAGTTACAACGGCTCAGCTGTAGGCTCCCGTATTAATTGGCGAATGGCATCGCCGCCTGCTACTGCAGAGCCTGGCCTTGTTTTCACTCCCCCTGGGGCCGCCCCCGCCTCACAGGCGCCCTCGGCGTGGCCCGGTCTCTGCAGGGTCTGAGCCGCCGCATCACTTGGAACCGATCTGGTCTTTAAAGGGCTGTGAGGCCCGGCCAGAGGCGAAGACGGCAGAGCCAACACTTGGAGAGTGAGAGGCGGGGGACCAGGAGGGAAGGCCTGGAAGGGGACCAGGACGGCTGGGTGAACTTACGCCCCCGCCCCCACAGGATGAGTCCACGTGTGATGACAGCAACAGGTGTTCTTGCCCCTTGATTACAGGCACCTGCAGCAGACTGCGTTTGCCGCCAACGACCGCTGTGGGTATCTCCCATCTCACCCGCTCTTGTGAGGCGTGACCTGGCTGCCCCCCCGCTAAGTGGCAGAGCCTCTCTCCCCTCCCCCGATACTGGGCTGGTCTCGGTGACTTCCTCGGCCAAAGGAACGCAGCAGGAGTGACGTTCCGGGGCTTCTGGGACTTGATCAGAAGAAGTCTTTCACGTCTGTCTGGGCCTCTCGAGATGCTTAGAAATGTCCTCTGTCAGAACTCAGCCACCAGGACTCCCACATCGATGCAGAGGTCACGTACAGGTGTATACGTGCTCCGGCGGAAGAGTCCAAATGAGCCCTCAGCCACCTGCCGCTATCAACGGAGGGAGCGACGTCGTCCAGCCCAGTCGAGCCTTCAGATGAGAGCAGTCCAGCCAACATCCAACCAAGACTACACGGGAGACTCAGCAAGAGCCTCTCAGCTGAGCCCAGTCAACGCATAGAACCCTGGGAGATAAGAACCAATTGGTGTTTTAAGCCAGTAAGCTTGGTGCCTTGTTATGCAGTGGTACAGAACCAGAGCCGCCCCTGTAAACTGGCATTTACTTTCAAGTGCGGAAATTTCTAGCGTTCATGGCACACCTACCAGGAGCCGGACATTCTGCTTGGTGGTTTATGTCATTCATTCATTCAACAAATCCTCACAACAGCAGAAATAAGGATTATATTTTAGAAAGGATGGGATAGGTTTGGCTGCAAATCCAGGCTGCAGTCCCAGCGACCTGACACATCAAAGGATTCTGTGCTGTTTGTGCCACGTGTCAGTCGAGGGCTGACAAAGGCTCTGCTCCAGGCAGCCATGCCGGGATCCAGGCCAGCAGAGGCTCTGCTCTCTGGACCCTTGCCCTTCCCAGTCGTTAGATGGGGAGGGCGATTGGAGATTTGCACGTGGGCTTTTCACGGTGCTCCCCTGGAAGAGACCCCCGTGACTTCCCCTCCCACATGGCCACACCTGCTGCGAGGGGCTGGGGAGCTCCGATGTCCACGCAGCCGAAGGAAAGGTGAACTGGAGGTGGGGGAAGCGCTAGAAACGTCAGCCCCTCTGTCCTCCTGCTCTATTCAAGGGGCGGGGGATGCCCAGGCGGGGGAGCCCAAGTTCATTACTGTGGTCATAGGATTAGTGAGTTGGTTGTAGAACTGACCTGTTTGGCTCCAGATACACCAGTGTATCCCAGTGCAGCCTGCACTTAAAAAAAAAAAAAAAAGATAATCATTAGAGTAGCAACAGAGGGCTGAAAGTGGCCAGTTGGTGGAGCCCACAAAACTAATGAACAGGACCAGCGTTATAAACAACAGAGCCCTGGAGAAATGAAAGGGGCTTTGCTGTCTAAACCCGAGGCTGGTCTTTTCAAACTATAAAGGAGAGAAACTCAAGGCTGCATGTGGCGTTGAAAAACCTCGAGCACGGCAGCCTGGCGGCTTCCTGGCTGCTTTGCCAATTTAAAGGAGGCTTTTTTCCCTCACCCGCAGCCTGCTGGGGTTTTCTGTTTGTCCGCTGAAACGGCCCCGTATAAACCTTTGAGGAGGTCTTGAATGTCCCTTGGAGGTTGACAAAGAAGCCCAGAGAAATGGAAGCGCGGATCTGAGTGCCCCACGGCCGGAGGAGGGCAGCGGGCGTTGGTAGGAAACCCACCCACCCGTCCGCGGGGTGGGCACCCCTGACCAGAGACCTGCGGGGCTGCAGGCCTGCACCGGGATTCCAGGGCCTCGGGGCTGCTTCGGGAAGCCCTGCAGGGTAGGGTGGGGGTGGGATAGGATTTGCATCAAATCTAACACCGCCTCTACCCCACTACCGGCTTCGTCCTCGCGAGCCAGCTTCCAGAGGGCTGCTGGCAGGAGCCTAGGAGCGGCCGGGGGCTGACGGGGCTGGAGACTCGGCCCCAGGAACCCACCCCAGCTCTCCAATCCCCCGCCCGCCGAGTTAGGACGAGTGTCCGCTCCTCCCGGGCCCAGGGCTGGAGCTTCCTGTATTAATGGCTGAACTTGGGCCTCACTAGCTGTGCCGAAAACCACCCCCCAAAAGCCTTCCAGAGGCTCCTCCGGAGATCTCCCCGTTGGACCAGATGGAGCAGAGGGGCCGCCAGTCTTGGAGGGACTCCAGCCAGCTCCCAGGCTGGGCTGCAAAATGGGATGACAGCTCTACGCGTTGGTGAAAAGTCTTAGGCTGTGGACACACCCGCAGGAAGGGGGAGGCGGGAAGGAGAAGGGGAGGGAAGAAACGTAGGTGGTTTGGAAGAGGGAGGAGAGAGGAAGTGGAAGCTGGGGTGGGAGAGCCGTTTGGAAGAACAGAGGGAGGGAGGACAGAGAGAGAGTGTGGCTGGGTCCAGTCCCGGCTTCGCCGCCATGTGCCTGGGGGCCCTTTCAACATGTCTCCCCAACAGAGAGCCCAGAGAGCCGGCCTCTGGACAGGACACATCACCGAGCGGCCTGGGGTCAGATAACACGGCCATGCTAACATCATGTCTGCAAAACCACTTTTGGATTTAAACTGCCGGCAAGCTGCAAAGCAGATATTTTCTACATTTCAACGGTAAGGAAGTTAACTCCTTTAAATACAGCGATGCCTAGTGTTCTATTGCTCCCATGACAAATGGCCACGAGGGGCTTAAGACAAGACACGTTTACTATTTTACGGTCCAGAAGGTCAGAAGTTGAACACGGGCTCGCTGAGCTAATGTCAAGGTGTGGGCAGGGCTGAGCTCCTTCCAGAAGCTCCGGGGAGAATCCGTTTCCTTCCCTTTTCCGGCTCCCAGGGGCACCTGCATTCCTTGTATTTCTTGCCTCATGGCCCCCACCTCCATCTTCAAATCCAGTAACGCACACCGGCTCTGCCATTCTTACAAGTCACGTCTCCCTCCAACCAGGCCCAGGAACGATCTCTGCTTTTAAGGACCGGTGTGAGAGGATGGGGCCACCAGGATCCTCTGGGATCATTCTTCTGCCACGTCAGGTGACACAGGTACAGGTTCCAGGAGAGAGGGGCCATGACTCTGCCTTCCAAAGCGGGCTCTACCAACAGTGTGTAAATATGAAGTCAAATGCCAAACCGCTGTGCTCATGCTTAGGCTGGTTTTCTGCTCATAAACGGTCAGGCGGGAAAGGGGTGTGGGACCCAGTTTATCCAGGGCAGCCTCTCCCGTGGGCAGAGCACGAGGCTAAGAGCTCAGTTCAAATCCACTCAACTCACTTCCACAGGTATTTGCCGTGAGCCTCCTACGCTGGGGGCACCGTTAGGCAACCATTGCCCTGTGCCCCTGGTGGGAGCTCGGTGACTTCTGTGGATTGGACGAGTGAATGGAGGTCTCCAGGGCAGTAAAGGGTCACAGGATGAGGTGATGCTGAGCCCAGCCCCATTCCCTATTAGCAGCGTGTCTTTGCCAGTTTCTCTCCCGCCTCAGTTTCCACATCTCAAAAATGGGTACGTTTATCTACCTCCCTCCATCCACTGTGTTTGGATGTGATAAAGCACGTGGAAACGATTCACAATGTACCCAGCGCCCCCCTCCCAGCTCCTGTGAGGAGAGTCAAGTCTCTGGACTCACAGGCCCACGGAGACTGTTCACAAGCCCTTTCCTTCTTAGAGTTAGCAAGTAACAAAGAGAATCCAATCGGCAAGATGAAAGCGCAGTCATGAATATGCATGCAAAGTCATGAATATGCATGCCTCATTGAGTAATCAAACACCCCGAGTCCCTCCCAGAAGAAGGGATCACAGCGTAATGTTCTGCCACATACTTAAATTCAAATTAGTCATTATTTAATATTGGGGCAAACTGCAGGCGAAGGTCGCGTTTTTGGTCTAATGTTTCTTAATAAGCATGGCTGACTCCCCAGCAGGACACACATACACCAGTGAAGCCGTGTTTCTTTCTCTTGTTCTACTCATGCTGAAGAGATGCACCCTGGCAACAGTGGTAAACGGCCACTCCCATTCCCGGCTTCCTTGTCTCAACGTCCTGCCAGTCCTTTCCCTCCACATCTCCTGGCTCCTCCAGTGGCATCATCTCTCCCCCCGACCCACCCCGGTTCACGCACAGATCTGCCGAATCTTCCTGTTTGTCTCCAGACAAATCCAGACCATCTGGGTTCGAATCCTGCTCTGCCATTTCCCAGCTGTGTGACCTCAGCTATATTACTTAACCTCTCTGAGCCTCAGTTTCCTCATCTGTCAAAGGAGGATAATAGTAGTTCCCACTGCTTAGGTCACCGTGAGGATTACTATATGCAAGATGCTTAGAAAGGTGCTTATCCAAGGGTCACACCCATAAATGTCACCTATTACCACCTGCTAGTATTGTTATTATTACTAATACAGTCAGCCATCAGTACAAATATTCCATGCCCTAAGTCTCTCCCAACCTCTCCGCCCTCGTTGTCAATGCCGGATTTCACCCCTGGGCTATTGCAATGGCCTAACTGGCCTCCCACATGGAATCTGTGGGCTCCGACCGGGACAAAAAGCCCACCAGACTCTTTGACACAGCGTCCAGGGCTCTCATAACCTCACCCTTCCCTGCTGGCTGCTTCATCCCACCCCTCCCCCTCCTGCCAGGGCACCAGGCTCACTGGGAGGCTCCCCATCTCCCCAACAGGCTACACTCTTTCAGTCCTCTGTGTCTTTGCACGTGCTGTTCCCTGGGCCCACAATGCTTATCCACTTATCTCTGAATTGCCAGTGACTGCCCCCGCCAAGAGAAGCAACTTCATTTTCATGTCCTCTGTGAAGGGTCCCAACCTGGGCTGTGTTAGTAGCCAGCTCCTCTGTGCTCGGAGAGAAAAGGAACAGAACAAACGGAAAGCAAAATAATACAGAAATCTTTCCCACGCCACTGTCTGAGCATTCACCGCACTGTGCTGTGGATGGATGGATGGACGCGTGGGTGGGTGCAGGGATGCAGGGGTGCATGGGTGGGTGCGTGGGTGCATGGACGGACATGTGTCCATCTTCTCTACCAGATCCTCCTCCTCCAAGGCAGGAGTCCTGACTAGTTTCTCCCTGAAGGCATGTCTGACACCAGTTTTCCAAGATGGAAAATAAATGCCTTTACAAAGACTTTTACACCAACTACTGTCTGTGGACAAGGCAAGCCCTTGCAAGTCCCCTGAAATGCAGTCAGAAGGGGGGTCTTCAACCACAGACAAACCTGGGTCCTCTGGGTATCATTCAGCAGATTCCAAACTGGGTTCCCAGCTGCAGCTCCCTTAGGACCAGGTCGACCCTAAAAGCTCTGGAAAGCTGATTCTTCGGGTCCTCAAATGTGCACGGGCCAGAGCGAACCCCAGGGCCTGCTCCCTGAGCCCGGCGACCCCAGGACACATGGAGAGATTTCCATGTATAAGAGGCCACCTACTCAGAGTCCAAGTTAAAATACAGCCTTTCCTTCTAATACAAAACACACCAGCAGCCACGTGTTTCATCAACCTATAGAAACCCAAGGCGAGCTTCGCCCAAGACATTTCACAGCCCCAAGCTGCCTCTGGCATGACACTTGAGAGATGGGACATCCCTGCGGCTTGGCTGCTGAAACAAAAGAGAGGATTTGCTGACCGCGGAGGACACTCACTAATCAGCCAGTTCCTTATGCAGAGACCAGACGGGCGGCCATTCTCATGCCTGCTGGCTCCTCTCCCTGGGGACCCCGGAGGGAGGACAGAGGACATCGTAGGCTGTCAGACAGACAAGAAAACTCTGTCTCTGGGAGCTGCGACAAATCCTCAGGGCCACCTTTTACAGTTAAAGAAACTGGTTTTAAAGGTCTGAAAAAGTGCATTCTGTTGTTACAGAAAAGCAATTCATCTTTTTTCGTTGTTGGCATTGAGATGACAGATTGATTCTTTAAAAAAGATGTCTGCTCCATATCCCTGAGGACAGTCCAGCTCGTAAGACACGGGACTTGAGGGAGAGGATGCTGGAACTCTCCCAGCGCAGGCCAGATCTGCTCGGAGGACCCCGCCAACCTGGGCAGGGGTGGGACCAGCTGAGCCGCTGTCATCCCGATAGCCCCACGGGCAGGAAGTAGAGGTGGCAGGACAGTCTCCCTGACTGGCCACTTCCTATTTTCAAAGTGATGGGGAGACAGGCAAACAGGCTGGATCCAGAAGGTACCCACCTTCTCCCCTGCTGTGAGCGCCAGACTGGGGTGCCTGGGGGGCAGTGACTCCAGGCAGAGTGGGTCTCTATGGAAACCCTGCAGGCAACCGCCTTGGGCCTCACCAACCCACCGCCCCATGGACCAAGTACCTGCTTGAACACGGTCCCCACCGTCAGAGAGGAGACCCGGGCTCACCCCAAGGTCACAGAGCAGCTGAGGAGGTGACAGTTACCCACAACCCAGAAACCCTCAGCCCACCTCCTCTTCCAACCCAGACCAACACCACAGCCCAGAGACCTGACATCTGAGAGCGGCAGGACGTCCGGCCACCATCCAAGACCAGACACATCTCCACGATATTGTTCCAGGGGGTTGCCTGGCCTCTGCTTGTACGCCTCCCGCGCCTCGTGCTGGGTTCAAATCCCCCTCTGCCACTTATTGGTTGAATGAGCTCAGGTGAGTTACTCAGTATCCCTGGGCCTTCGTTTCCTCTTTCTGGGACAGGGATAATAGCGGTCCTTGCCTCGCAGGGCTGCCCTGAGGGTTGAAAGTACTCCCGTGGGTGTCCAGAACTGGACCTAGGCACTGACCTCCATCACAGAGGCCCCTGGCATCACACGGAGGCTCACAGGCCTTCAACATGGTTAAAGAATAATGTTTATCTGAGATATAAACCCCCAAAGAATTAAAAACAAACAAAGACATGCACATTTAGAGCACCACTGTTCACAAGAGCTCAAAGGTCAAACAACCCACGTGTCCATCAGTGGATTAGCGGATACACAAAATGCAGCGTATTCGCGCAACGGAATATTACTCGGCCGTAACAAGAAGTGAAGTCGTGACACTTGCTACGATACGGGACAGGCTCAAGAACCTGAGGCTACATGAAAGAAACCGGACGCCCAAGGCTACGTATTCTGTGAGCCCATTTCTGTGCCAGGTCCGGAGCGGGCCAATCCGGAGAGACAGAAAGCAGACGGCTGGTTGCTGGCGACGGGAGGGGTTGCTAACTGGGGGCAGAGTGTGCTTCCAGGGAGATGCACGTTTCTTGGAACTAAATACAAGTGGTGATTGCACAAATGCCGCAGAATTGTTCACCTGAAATGGTTCACTGTATGTTAAGAGAATTTCACCTCAATTCAAAAAAAAAAGAATATTATAGAGAGAGTGATAGAGATATGGGTCTAGTCCTTTCTCTCCAATTAGAAGAGACGCGTTCATTACTGGTGATATAAGAGAAAATGTAAAGTGGAAAATGAAAATGAGATAGATTCATATATTGAGGCATTTTGTCTTTTTCTTGGTACACATATCTTACTTTTGGTAAATTAGGAGACAGACACGCATATTTTTGGTTCCAGCTTTTTCACTCAGGTACGTTCCTGGGGTCTTAAACATTCTTCGAAACATGCTTCTAAGCGACTGGACACTTAGCCCTCGTGTGGACTCAGCACAACTATTTAACTTGGCCTGTGTTTATCTTCAGAGGGGCTAAGATAAAGCCCTTCTGAAGCAGCCACGTGGAGAAGCGTGGTGACGTGCGATGAGCCCGACACCATGCTTCTCCACGGCAGTGCCCGGCACAGGATGCAGGCCACATCGCCATCCACTGGTGACCTGCAAAGGAGGGAGGGGACAGCAGGAGCAGCGCTGGCGTCAGCCAGTACAGACCTGGGTCTGCGGAGCTGTCCCTCTTCACAGTCGAGGATGCTTTTCTGAGAAAGGAACCTCAGATCCGCTCACTTGACTCTAGACAAACCACTCCCCTGCCTTTCATTGCATCTCTCGTCCCTCCCGAGATCTGGGGGAAGGAGTGGGGTCTGAATCTCTGAGTACTTCTTGCTTGTCTCTGAGGGCTGAGCGTCACTTGCTGTTTTTATTATTTTTAGCTCTGAGCATGGCCTGGCCGGCTTTGGGGGTGTCAGCCGAGCAGCCAGTGGAGGACTGGGGCTGGGGTGTCCGTTGTCGCTTTCCCTCTGGGAGAACGACGGGGCACGTGAGGAGGGTGAGGGAGGCCCTACCACGCGCCCAGCAGAGCCCACGGAGCACTGGGTTGTAAGAAATGATTACTCCTAATGATACTGGTCTTTTTTTTTTTTGCGGTACGCAGGCCTTTCACTGTTGTGGCCTCTCCCGTTGTGGAGCATAGGCTCCGGACGCGCAGGCCCACTGGCCATGGCTCACGGGCCCAGCCGCTCCGCAGCATGTGGGATCCTCCCGGACCGGGGCACGAACCCGCGTCCCCTGCATCGGCAGGCGGACTCTCAACCACTGCGCCACCAGGGAAGCCCAATACTGGTCTTTATACATGAAGTACTGGAGGTGTTTGCGTTTTGTTCTAAGGGATTAGCCAATATAATTCCCATCACAATACTGGGAAGAAGCAACTGTCATCATCCTCATTTTACAGATGAGGAAACTGAGGCACAGAGAGGTGAAGTGACTTGCCCAAGGTCACACAGCAGAGCCAGAGCTCACACAAACCCGTCTGGCTGCATTGCCGTCCTTGACTCTCCACTGCATAGCCCTAACCCTGTGGGACCAGGGCTTCCTGAGGTCCAGCCTTCCCCCACCCCATGAGTACTGACGGCCACCATGGGAATCACAGCAGAATTCCACAGAAAACGAGCCCGTTGCTGCATTTTGAACACCGCTTGAGCTCAGATACTGTCCGATGAGCTTCCTGGCCGTCCGTGGGCACCCCTGTCCCACAGTCTCCCCACCCTCGTCCTTGCTGTTGTGACGGGAGCATGTTATGTGGAAAGGAAAGCTTGGGGACTTGTTAACTGCCTGCAATTAATTACCTGTGGCACAGTGCAAAACAACAAGCAGAGCGAGGTCGGTGGAGAGAGGCTGGTCGTATTTTTCCTTCTTTTTTGGCAGGAAAAGGGCAAGGATCTAAGCGTTGGATACCCTTGGCTCCCAGCCCCTGGCTGGCCACTTGTGTAGGCGTGGCCGTCTCCGAGGCTCCATCCCTTTATGGAGAAGTGGGATCAGGAAGACGGCCCACCTCGCCAGCTCCAAGGTCCCAGTGTTATCGTCAGCCTCGGGGGCTTGGCTGCGTGCTCTGTGGGCGGATCTGAGCCTGTACACAGAGCGGCCTCGGAACGCTCCAGCCTTTCAAATTCATCCCCGTCAGGAACGGCAGGGGCCGTTTTGACGTGGCTCGGGTGCTGCCCCAGACCCTCCCGTCAGACCCTCTCTTGCTAAATCCCCTGGGCGACAAAAGCTCTCCAGGAGCAGGTGACAGGAGCCGGGGGCTCTGGTGAGGGGCCCGTCGCATCCTGGCAAGAGGCAGATGTCACCGTAGGGGCAGGGCACGCTGGGTCTGTAGCTTCTCGTGAATTCTCCAAGACCAGAGAGGGGGACACACATCAAGGAGAGATGACCTTGGCTGGCGGAACTGTAGGTGCCACGGAGCACATGGAACAAGGCTCCAAACGCTGCGACTCCCCGACAGGGGCCCGAGGACCAGAGTGGCTCAGACCCAAGTGGACAGCAGGTGGGGCTGAGCAAACCCACACCTCCCTTCTGCTATGGGTAACGTTCTCCTTTGTCAAAGATGGGTAAATAGAAAAACAGAAGAAAAAACTAGCGTGGCGCTTGTGGAAGAATGCCACAGCTGAGTTAAAGGAACATTATCCCGAAAATTCAGAGAAAGACATTCTCTCTGAAAAGGACTTCCCTCCAAAACCTGGGTAACATGGAAGGAAACTTCCAGCTGGCATCCTCAGGAGGATGTGAGAACGTAACAGGCTTTCAGAAAGAGGAGACTGAAAGGAAAACCTCAGGGTAAGAGTGGGATTTAAATGGTCAAGGGGGGCAGGCAGGGAAGGTAGGTGTCAAAAAAGAATCAGGGATATTCAGAAATGCTTGTGAAACTCTCCCAGCAGGTAGCAGAAGAAGACAGACAAATAAAATTAACAGGAGAGAAAAACGGCCTTAAAGATTAGAGCCGGGGATCCATCCTCAAAATCGTAAGTGTTGCTGAGTGAGCAGCGCAAGTGTAAAGGAGAGATCACCAAAGACAAAGAGGGAATCAGCAGCTCAGCTCAGCCAGGACAGAGGAAGGAGAGATCACCAAAGACAAAGAGGGAATCCTACAGCTCAGCTCAGCCAGGACAGAGGAAGGAGAGATCACCAAAGACAAAGAGGGAATCCTACAGCTCAGCTCAGCTCAGCTCAGCTCAGCCAGGACAAAGGAAGGAGAGATCACCAAAGACAAAGAGGGAATCCTACAGCTCAGCTCAGCCAGGACAGAGGAAGGAGAGATCACCAAAGACAAAGAGGGAATCCTACAGCTCAGCTCAGCCAGGACAGAGGAAGGAGAGATCACCAAAGACAAAGAGGGAATCAGCAGCTCAGCTCAGCCAGGACAGAGGAAGGAGAGATCACCAAAGACAAAGAGGGAATCCTACAGCTCAGCTCAGCCAGGACAGAGGAAGGAGAGATCACCAAAGACAAAGAGGGAATCCTACAGCTCAGCTCAGCCAGGACAGAGGAAGGAGAGATCACCAAAGACAAAGAGGGAATCTTACAGCTCAGCTCAGCTCAGCTCAGCCAGGACAGAGGAAGGAGAGATCACCAAAGACAAAGAGGGAATCCTACAGCTCAGCTCAGCCAGGACAGAGGAAGGAGAGATCACCAAAGACAAAGAGGGAATCCTACAGCTCAGCTCAGCTCAGCTCAGCCAGGACAGAGGAAGGAGAGATCACCAAAGACAAAGAGGGAATCCTACAGCTCAGCTCAGCTCAGCTCAGCTCAGCCAGGACAAAGAGAGGAAACAAATGTCAGAGCCATCCTTGTGAATGAAGACATTTTACCATAAGGAGGGGGAACGTCAGACAAAATAAATGAACAATCAGATTGGTGAAAGGCGCCTCTACAATGCTAAGAATCAAGCACGCCAAGCACCCCCTTGGATGCTTGGGACAAAAGGGGAGACTCAAAAATCTATATTGGGGGCTTCCCTGGTGGCTCAGTCGTTAAGAATCCGCCTACGTTCTAGAGCCCGTGCGCAGCAATGAAGACCCAACGCAGCCAAAACAGAAAATAAATAAGTCAATTTATATAAAAAAGAGCTATATCTTCTACATTAAAAAAAAAATCTATATTCACAAGTTGTCATTCAGTGGAGTCTATAAAACAAATTCCCAGAATGCACGGCCATTCCACAAAGTCAGAACAACCTAGCTTTGTCACCATTGCTGTCACTGTGCCTTGTCACGGCACAATCTGCACACTCATCCTAACACAGTCTTCAGGATGAATGCCAGCCAGTCCAAAGGTGATTCACAACTACCTCCGGAGTGGGAGGGACTGGAATAAAAACCACTGTGAAAAGCCATTCACGGCCGCCTTCACGATGGTAGCAAATACAATTATAAAACACTGAAGACGCTGCAAGTAATTCTCGAATGCAAAGATGCATGATGAAAAAGGAATAATGCAATGACCATAATCTGTAGACTGTGTCTGCAACCCCCGGGGTCCCGTGATAGTGCCGTTATCTGTCCTGGAGTTTCAGCCACGCTGGGACACAAGAGACAACACAGAAAGTTGGCGGAAGTGATTTGCCTGATGTGGGGAGGAGCCCTGCCCAGGAGGGTTCGCCTTCTCTGGCTGCTTCTGTGACCAGCGCTCCCCTCCCATGAGCTGGTCCAAACCCTTCCTTTGCAGTCCGATGGCTGTTGCGGGAATGTGACCCCATTAGGGGTGAAAGTTCAGCCCAAGCCCCCATCTTCCTGAGAGAAGCCACGACCCCACATCGGGGAGATGCAAGAGCCGCCACAGCCCATTATGTTCGTTTTCTGCTGCGGAAAATATGGCCCGAAAGGGGAAACTACATTCTTCATATTCACACTCTCAGATCTTTGCTTTCCTCTCCCTGATCTTCTTGTGCATCCAACACAGCAATTTTGAGGACCTATGACATATCGGCCGAGAATGACGTCACCTCTCTCTCCCTCAGTGTGGGGGTGCGGCACCAAGAGTCACAACGAGATACTGACGACACAGGTGCACCTCCCTTGGTGTTTTGCAACGTGCTTTCCTTATTTTGACATCCCTTAGCGCCTGGCATCGGAGGCTATAAACAGAGTCCACATCATTAGGCAAATGACATTGACCTTCTCAGTTCAACTGGGTGACCGCGGCGTTTATTTCTGTTTGGAGACCTCACGTGCACTCTATCGAGGGCTGCAGAACTATGGCGCTCTCGGAACTCTGCCTGCAATCCTACCCAGGCTTGGATTCACTCCCTCCAGTGGAGCCCGGCTGTGGTTTCGGCCCTGGGTTGGGATGGGGAGGTAGGCACGTGATCTCACTGGCACTTTTTGTGGCCGTGGAGGCAGCCTCATTCCCTGCAGTAGGAGCGGCAGAGGGACCGACTTGTTACCCCAGAAACTGAATTATCCTCATTTCTGTCACTGTACAACCTTGAGCAAGTCCCTTACGTTCTCCAGACCTCAGCGTGCCTCCTCTAAGGTGAGGGCTGGCGCGGGGGCATCTAAGTTCCTGACTAGGACTAAATGTCTATTAGACATCTCTCTTTCAGCCTGCCGTGGCGTGGAAGCAGCTTTTTCTGAAAGGTACTCTCCGTTTCCAAAGCATGACGGGTGTTGGACACAGACCTAGTTGTAGGGTCGGGAGATGGTGCCTTCAGATGCCTAACTCCACTTTATCCATGCTCCCTCCGTGCCCAACTCAGAGGCCACTGGGATTCCCATTCTCTTGTCACTGATAAGAAGGAATTCCTACTTCTTATCAGCGACAATGATTTGTTACTACTACTAATAACGGTTTATTCCACTGGCATTTCCGGAACACCTGCCATGGGACAGACACCATGTTAGGGGTCAGCATATGGATTGTGAATGAAGAAGACGAAGACACTGCTTTAATACAGACACTTGTATGTTAGAGTCTGCAAAGCATGGCCACAGACACTGTCTCGGTCCTCCAAGCATCTGTCTCTGGAGCAGGTCTTATGAATCCTATTTTACAAACGAACAAGTGAGGACATGGAGACATCGGGGCCGCACGTAAGACACAGCACATCAGAGGCGCAATCTGGGTCTTCTGGCCGCAGACCCTGTGCTCTCTGCACTGTACCAAGGCTGGTGATGAAACTGACCGCATATGAGCCTCAAGGGGACAAGGACGCCTGGGCTGAGCGTGACGCCCAGGGTGTAGCTCTGCTTTGCTCTTACATGGCGGGTGACGTGTGTGAATCGAGTCCATGTTTTAGCCTGTTTAATTTAAGTCCTCTAGAGAGTGGAGCGAGGGGTTGGAACCCATAATAATGTCCTATCCGGAGCAAACCACTGTGTGGCCTGCCCACTCCCGAAAGCGAGCTCTCCAGTGGCGCCCCTCACATCAGAAGGAAAGGAAGACTCGACACTTGGGAATCATTTCAAACCCTAGGACGCACCTGAGGTGGGGTCAGGATGGTGACAGGCAGGTGTGCTGGGCCCTTCCACAACTCCTGCATCTTCGCACAGGGCAGCTGCTGTACCAGGCTGACCCGTCCTGGATCTGCTTGGTGTCCCAGGCAGAGGTGTTTCTGGGCAATTCTCTGGAGCTGGGTTAACTTTGCCAAGGTCCTCAGGAACACGGAGCCAACTGTCTTCACATCAACAAATGTGTATCGAGCATCTGCTCTGTGCCAGGTGCTGGGAAGCCACGGCCCCATGTTCGATGGGTGAGCCCAGGGTGGGCGGGGACCTGACCTGAGGGGAGCCCATGCATAGGAAGGACAGTGAAGTAGGGTGTGGGTGGCCGTGATCGAATGGACCGCTCAGACTGCTTCTAGGCTAAAACCACAGCTGTAGTTGCTAATGGAACTGACTGGTCCAGGCAGCGGATTCCGTGGGAAGGGGGGCATGCAAGCAAGGCTGCACACTCTCTTGCCGGACGTGGCATACTCATAGAGGGGGAAGTGGAAAGACACCAGTCATGCCTCGGGGTCTCCAAATCTCAAACTTCTGTGATCCTTTCATCTTTAACAATATTCTATGTGACAACACAAAGCCTTCTAGATGTCCAACTACCCAGTGATGGGTAAGTGAATTATCATATATGCATGGTTTATTTAACGATTTTATGTAAAGGATTGCTGAAGGCAGTGTGGTGCAATGGCAAGGTCATGGCCTTTGTCATCAGACATCTACTGATTCAAAACCATCTCTGCCCCTTACTGAGCTGTGTGATCCAGGGCAATTTACTGACCCTCTCTGAGCTTCAGTTTCACGATCTGTACAGTTGGGAATAATACCACTTTCCCTTCGAAGTTCTTTTGTGTATTAGAATTAATGTTTGTAAATACCTTAAGGTCATGCTGAGAACATCAAATGTCTCCAGTATATGGCAGCTAACTGTAAAAATGGCTACATCATCATTACAAAGCATTCTTAATAATATGGGGAAAAACTCATATGATGAAAATTCAGAGTATAAAAGTGTCTCAATGACATACTAAAGATTCCTAGAAAAAAGACAAGAAGGAAATATATCAAAATATTACAAGAGACCACCTCTAGGTGGTGGGTTTACAGGTATAATACTATTTTCAGCGTTTGAGTTGTCTTCAGTAAGCAAGCGACGTGCAGGACTCAGGGTCAGGGTAGGTTTCTGGCAGCAGGAGTCCATGCTCAGCACAGGAGGACCTGGCTGGGGCTCCTAAGGGCACCAACCAAGTGGCGTAGCGGCTTAGCCGGGTCAGCACCATGGACAGCGCCCAGGGCAGGCCCAAGTACTGGTCAGCATGGCGCTCCTGGCCCTGGCTGGGGAGGTTTGATGGGCCTCAGATGACCAGGTCCAGCCACTGTCAGGCAGGCTCCCCCTCACAGCAAGTGCTTCTGTGCCCCAGCTGTCATGCCAGCCAAGAAGACGACAGATGCCTTGTTTCTTCTTTAGGACACAGTCTGCTATGGTCTTTGATGGAAAGATCACCGACCTCGGTTTAACATTCTGTTTTAAACGTAACAATAAGGTGAGGAGAAGCACATACTGCCAGAACTCCTATTTCCTTATATCCTGGTCAAAAGGGATATTATCATTGGTGGTACCTCAGTTTTTTACCAACTTAAGAACTAAAAAAAAAAAAAGTGCATTAGCTGTTTGGTTTGCTTTTCATTAAGAGGCTGAACATCTTTTCATATGTTTATTAAAATCTGTATTAAATTTGTTATTTTTCTGTACAATGCTTTTTAAATGTCTTTTTCCTTAAAAAATTCTTATTGTAACTTTTTTAAAAAAATTAAGGACACGGGAAGGCCAAAAGACTTTGGTGTTAGATCTGGGTTCAAGTCTCAGGTCCACCCTCTCTCACTGGATAAACTTGGGCAAATCTCTTCTCTGAGCCTCAGTTTCCTCATCTGTAAAAGGATGATAGGTCTTCCCTGTAAGGCTGTTGTAAGGATTTGTGTATAAAGCAAAGAATATACAGCCCAGCACATAGGTAATAGTGACATTTGGGAATGGTCTCCTACTGTCCTGCACCTCCTAAAACTGGCCCACAGGTCTCTAACTTCTACAGGATGCAAGAAATCCACCCTCCTCAGGCGTTTGGGATTCGTGCTTTTGTCACGCTTGGCTCCTGCCCCAGACACTGTTCCAACTCTTCCCCCATCTCCCCAAGCCCCACCATTATGCGGGGACGTTCACTGATGCCCCAAATAGCTCCCAAACAGGTAGATATTAGAGACGATCGGTTCCTCCCTTGAGACTTTCCGTGGGAGAAATTTAAAAGATCAAGAAATAACTTTGTAAAGAAGTGGGTAAATACGCAAAGCAATTTCTATCAGCTGAGAAAAAGGACTGCTTGTCGATGTGCATAGGAAGTGACAAGTTAAACCTACCTGCCATAAAATTGGAAGAGTTTGCATTAAGCCTGGGTTTTGGAAGCCCAGCCGACAGGGTGCACTGGTTTAACAACAACCGTTTACATACCTTCATGTGCACATACCTCTAACTGCATGAAAAACTCATGCCCAAATCTTACTATGAGCACAGCTGCCTCCTCTTCCAGGAAGCCTTCCTGGGTCCCTCCAGGTGGAAGGGATCTTTATCTAAGCTCCCCTGGTACTTTGTGTCACCATGTTCTGGGAGTCCCAGAACATGCATCGGTCTGTCTCCCTGACTAGAAGGCGAGCTCCCTAAGACAGGCCATGCCTCATTCACCTCCAGACATGCAATGTTTCACACAAGGCCCAGGGCAGAGCAAGAGCTCTCCAAGTGCATTCTACTAAGAGCCAAGATGATGCAGAAGATGTAACGAGAAGCCTGGCTCACTTCTTACTGGCCCTGTGGCCTCGAGGATATTGGAGGGAGTCCTAAAAGATAAGTAGGGTTCAGGAGAGCTTGAGAAGTTTAAAAGAACCAAGCCTCGTGTCTTAATCCTGGCTCCCCCATGTACTGCTACACGGGGAAAATAAGTTCTTATCTTATGTGGGTGTAGGTGTAGAGGTGGTCTAGGAATTTTGTAGGGACTCAGCAGGTGGTGACTAATATAAAATTTAAAAATTATAAGGATACAAGTAAACTTTAAAACCACCCATGTGTCATTACTCAGGGATAGGAAAAGTAAAGAAAGACGGGAATTCCTCACTGAGGGATGTCGTCTAGGATCCGGGAAGCCCCGTGTGGTGTGGGTCTGAGGGGTTGGTGGATTCGTGTTGGAGCCGAGAGGGGGCTACTCGGGCTTGGTCAGGCTCCATGAGATGGGCTTATATGCAGTAAATAGAAATGTGAGGTTTAAATCATCAACCTTTTCCAGGAAGTATGAGACTGAGTACGATTCCAGGACTGGGGGAAGCTTTGAGGCCAAACACTGCACTTCGTCCACTTTACAGACGGTGAAAGTAAGTCCCACAGAGGTTATGGGTCTTGGCCAAGGTCACCGGCCAGTCTCGGAGCTGGAACCGGAACCCAGCTGGTCTGGCCAGCTCTGAGGCACCCAGCACTCACGCTCGGCTCTGTTCGCCTTTGACACACTTCAGAGGCACGGGGACTGAACACTCCCTTGAGCATACGATCAGAATGAAGAAAACTCCTTCCCTGGCTCGAGCTGAACAGCACAATTTAACTGGAAGGAACTGTGATAGATAATTTGGTCGTGATTCACAGGCGTGAACGTGAGCTGCCGGCAGCTCAGTGTAAAACTTTCACGGTACTTTCGATCAAGTGCCCCTTCATTTGTGCGCTCACCTGACTTCACCTGTCTGCCCATCCGACTCCATCCAGATGCCCCCCGAATTCATCTTATGCCACCTGACTTCACCTGTATGCCACCTAAGTGTGTCTATATGCTCACCTGACTTCACCTGTTTGTTCACCTCAGTTCATCTCTATGTTCACCTGACTTCACCTGATTTCACCTGTCTGTCTGCCCACTGGAAAGCTGGTACAGGGAGATACGAGGTGCCCCGCCTTTAAGGCACCCAGTCCTCCTTACTTACACCTGTCACCTCCCTTCTCCCCTTCCTGCTCTGGAAACATGCCGTGATCTCCTACTTGGACCCACCTGCAGCTCACACCCTCCACGTGAGCCTTCTCCCCGCTGTGGCGGGCATCTCTCCAAAGCAGGAGCCCGACTTGATCAGGCCCCCTGAAACCTAACAGACACAGCAGACGGGCTGCCAGATGACCCCATCTGTCCTCACGGAGTTTCAGCAATTGGCGAAATTTCATGTGAACATCCACAATTCTGATCTCTCTTGTAATCTCAGAAGATAGTGGCAACCGGGCCCCACTCCCAGATGGTAAAAACTGAATGGACCCGAGTAGCTGCTGCCCTCTCAGGCGGGGCACACACTCTCCGCTGCCGCAGTCCCAGCTGGTGCCACGAAACAGGCCAGCTCCACTTACCACCCCTGTGGCCACTGGAGCTGGCATCCTCTAGCTCTGCTGCACAGTCTCAACCCCTTACCTGTCTGTTCCAGGTACTTCCTCTCTGACGCTTGCTGCATCTTTCAGATTCTGCTCCCTCCCTCCACCCCTCCACGGCCACACCTTACAAACGTGTCCCTCTGTCACCACTTTTCAAACAAGCACACCTCTGAACACAACTTCTTTGGATCTTTTTCTGGTCAACCCTCAAAGCCCAGTATAAATGTCACCTCTGTAGTAAGATGCACGCCAGGCTGGATTCGACCTCTTCTCCGTTACACAGAGCTTGACGCCCAGCAGGCACTAATCCGGTTGGCCCTTCCCTACTGCTTCCTTTTGTTAAATCCAAGGAGATGCTAATATTAATTGATGTCATCAATTCATTCTTTTAAGGTCTTCCAAAAAATGATTACTGAAAGCAAGCTCCTATTTTTAGAAGGAGGTTACTCATTAACAGATTCCAACTGACTTGTTACTACGTGTAGGCAACCAGTTCCTCCCAGCCACTCACGGGGCCTGGGCACACAGTTTCTCTTCACTACTTTGGCATTTTAGCTGAGCTTGCGGCTTTGGTCAGAAAGGAGAATGTGGTGTGGAGCTCTCCCTGGTGCCTAGTAACCCTCTTTCCGGGGAGAACATCCTGCTGCGGGAGCTCAAACTTGTCCTTCCTACGTCACCACATCCTAACACACAGCTGTGCACCGGTCATTAAAATCTTGTCTGTTCATTGAGATGTGACACCCCGCCCCGAACGCCGAAATGTGACGGTCTCAACCTCATCGGTTCACGAACAAATGGAGCTCTGCGAAAAACGAATTTCTCAATTATGAACTCAGATCGTTCATTCGTCAAATTACCGGACAGAAGCAGAAACAACAGACAGTTTACCTTTCTCACCGCACGGCAAACACTGGACCATGAACACCTCAGCAGTCAGACACGGATGCCTGCTTGATTCCGCTGGGAAAATGCAAAACAAGGGCAGCACGAGTAAACACACTGGCTAATTCGCTGGATAAAAAAGAGCGAGCACCATGCCATCCAACTGGACGCGCCTGTGCGACCGAGGAACCGCCATTTTAATTTAATTTAATTTAGATTAATTTAATTTTTTAAACTGACACTTGCTTGGGTTATTGGAAAACTCAGGTATCTTTGGAGCAGCTCGGGCACGCGAACCCGCCTTTTCAACTGCGAGTTCTATGAACTCTAAATGTAGATCAAGTCCTTCCAATGGAAATTTAGAAGCTGAATGGAGATGTACTGTCAGAATAAAATCTAAACTGGATTTCAGAGACTTAGTGTGAGAAAGAGCGTGTAAAACATCTCCTTGGTTGTTTTTGCTTCAATTATTCATGGACCTGATAATCCTGCCTTAAATAAAATATACTCTTAAAATGGACTTCACTGTTTCTCCTTACGTGTCAAGGGTGGCTGTCAGAAAATTTGAAATTTCGTATGTGGCTCGTATGGAATGTCTATGGACTGAGCTGGCATGGAACTGGGATGGGAAAGGTGGATGGAGATCTTCCTTTAATAGGAGAGCGCCTGAGGCAGGCTCTAGGGACCGGCTCCCTCTCCTGGGGTCTCCAGTGGAGGCCCGGGCTCCTGACTCCAGCCCCAGGACCTACTCAGTGGGCCATCACACCAGGACCCCTCTGTCGTCTGACTTTGTCTCACTGTCTACTCCGCTTGAAGGTCAGACAGCAGGACTCTCAAACCTCGGAAATGTGCACGGCTGTTAGCCCAGGCCAGAAGAGAGCCACCCACGGTCAGGAGAAGGCCATTTCTCCATCTTTAGGAGGAGAGCTAGCAAGAAAGCCTTGCGAGACTGAAACACTCACTCCAGGTGTCCTGGAGGACAGCCAGCACCAGCACGGGCCCCCTGCATCTTTCACCCGAACACTGCCACCTCCTGGGTTTCAGGCAATGAAGCTACAGGTTCTCCTGCTGATGTGGGCTGACCTTTACGAGTCCTGAGCTGGGGGAAAAGGGCCTCCTCAGTAAGTGACCGCCCTCCCTCCCATTTCTCTCTCTCCTGTAACAAGACATGGTCCCAGGTGCTGCCCCGCCCCGGGCATCTGCATCACATGTGTGGTCAGGGCTGGCAGGAACTGTCATGACAAGCTTGCGGCCGGGGCAGGGGAGTTGGAGAATGTCATCTCCCCTTTAAGACCTGAATGTCAACAGCTCCCTGTTCTCTAAGTGAAGACACGTATTTGGCTCTAAACATGCAAGCTTGTGCTTCAGCTCCCGGGGAAGAACCCTCCTCCCTCAGTCCATCTCTGCGATGGGCAGGCGGGTCACCAAGGTCATCCGTGGGGAGAAGGGCAGAAGAGCCACCAGTTACATCTTGTCACTGGGGCCGTGAAGGAACACAGGACAGAGCCCACCTGAGCTTGGCTCACACCTGAGCTTCGGGGAAAACCGACTGAGAACAAGGAAACACGCGAACAAGACCCAGTCGGCCCTCTGTAGCCATGAATGCGGAACCCGCGGATACGCGACCCGTGGATGCGGAGGGCCGACAGTAAGGGACTTGATCATCCGTGGATGGTCCTGGAACCAATCCCCCGTGGAATCCGAGGGACAACTGTGATTTCCAAACACGACGAGAGCTTTGAAGAAAATGGAGCAATGGAAAAGGGCTGGGGAGAACCTGGGGGAGAGATGGGGGCCACTGCAGACAGCTTTCTGCAAAGGTGATGCTTGGGAAGAGACAGGAGGAGGGCCGAGGAGGGGGGCCTGTGAGGACCTTTGAGACGATGTGCCCTGGGCAGAGGGAGGTGAGTCCCAGAAGCAAGTCTGTGCTTTCCAGGCACAGCCAGGAGGCCACAGGACCCTAGTGAGCATGGGGCGCACGGCCCTGGGGACCAGGATAGCAGTTTGAAATTAATCCAGTGTGTGTCAGTTGAGGATTCAGAAGCCTGAAGCCACCGGGGCAATTCTTTATCCAAAAGAGATCAGGAAGCTTGAAGCCTGGCAGGGGCACTGACATGTAGCTTCTGATCAGACACTTTGCAGGAAGACTTTCCTTTGTCCTTGGAATTCCTTGAGGCCGGGGGAGGGTTATGCAACAAGAAACTAGCAGAACTCTGGTTATGCTTATTTGATCTGAAAAGTAAGGAAGAAATTGGCTTTCCTTTTAACTGGATTGACAATGGTACCACCACTCTACCTGCCTTGTCACATGCAGTGACCAAGGTCTTACTACTGTGACCTGTTGACACTGACCTGCTACGAGGTGTCCCAGAATTTAATTTTATGAAGACAACACCCTTCTATAGAAGACTTATTTTTTCTTTTTTGGCCACGACGCACGGTATGCGGGATCTCAGTTCCCTGACCAGGGATCGAACCCTTGACCCCTGCAGTGGAAGCGCGGAGTCTCAACCAGTGGACCTCCAGGGAAGTCCCAGACTTTTGTAACGAGAGGTGCGTGGCCGCGGAGAGCGTGTGAACTTGCCAAAGTCAGGTGAGTATCTCACAAACATGGAGCTTTCAAGAGCTGTTGAACTTGAAGATGAATTCCGCATTTTTTTTTTACTGAAAGACACAAGTTCCAAATGGAAACCGAATGCAGGCTGTTATCACCCGTGGGCTACTTAGCTCACGTTTTCAAAAAGCATCAACACAGGCAACGTATCCCCTCAAATCAAAGGCTACTTTAATAATAAGTGAGAAAATCCCTCTTTTCCGAAGAGATTCAGGCTGTAGTAGGAGTACTTTGAAAATGGATGTTTGGCAGTATTCCCATATGAAATGATGTATATTGCTTATAAAATCTCTCAAAGGTGCTACCTTAAATTCTTGGAAACAAAAATATCTAGCCTGTTTCAAAGTGTTCCAAAGGACCTCAGTATGTGTCTTAGCCCACTTGTTAAAAAATATTAACAATGCAGCACTTCTCAGTGCGTTTGCTGTGCAGGGGGAGGGAAGGATGTCTTCCCCCTGCTCTGGGGGGCATTCTCCTCTGCTTTCCCTTGCTGTTAGGATGACACCCCCACCCCCAGTACCAGGGGAGGACGCCCATCCCCTCCACCATGCACCCATTCAGCCTGCAGTCACTGGGTGGACAGGTGTAAAGCCACACAGGCTCTGACAAGGCACTGACAAGGACGGGACCAGCCGTGAGCCAGACCAACACGGGCCCTGATCTCAGGGAGCAAATGGGCTGGAAGAAGACACAGGAAAGAGCCTCACTGTGCCGTCAACAGGTGGAATAGGAGCTCGCAGGGTCCCACCAGGGGACCAGGCCTGGTCAGGCTCTGGAAGGCTGCCTGGAGGAAGCGGTCGGTTCTGAGAGCTGAAGGTGAGAAGAGGGGGTTAGGAGGGGAGGACGCAGGGCTTCTCGCCCGCATGCTGGCCTGATGCGGTCAAGGGCCTTACTGAAGGGCAGAGACGAGCCCAGAAAGGGTTGGGGGGGGGATGAGGCCTCAGAGAGTGTGGGGATCGAGGTTGGTTCTGGGGAGAAACAGGCAGCTCCTGAAGGGTCTCCAGCCCGGGAGGAACAGACAATCAGACCTGCATTTGGACCTGTGAACACACACTGCCGAGTCCTCCCACCGTGGCCAGACCTCACCCAGTGCCCGCCGGAACTCGGCTCAGGACGCACCCTCGCTGCACTGAGTGAAGGAGGCTGAGAAACGCTGCAAAGAGCAATTAAGTGACGGCCCATCACCGCACAGGGGCTGGTGGGGCCCAGGAAGCCAACTAGCCGCACCTGTTAACAGGACAAGCTTGTCCTCTCCATCACTGATGACAACCGGCGCTGTTAACACGGAGCGAGGCTGGTAACTTAACGCTGGGCCTCCTCTGGGGCTGAGGCTTTGAAGCGGCCTGTCTGGGGGCCCTTTTCCCCATGACATGTCCTGCTGGCTTGCACAGACCCCCAGTCTCAGCCCAGCCCCCTCCTGCAGCCCTGCACCACCGCCCTGCCCCTGCCCACTCCGACCGCCTCTTGCCATTCCCCGTCGCCTCTTTCTCCTTTGCAACTCACACTGGGCTGCTCTGATGGGTCCCGGTTCTCCCGTCTCATTCATCTCAGACTCCACCGCAGGTACCCACACGGGCCTGGCACAGAGCTGCAGGCACAGAGCTGCAATCAGCGACCCTGGGATGAGCGGAAGTTCCCATCCAGGAACCGGTCCGGGGACCAGCTCTGCGCCTTTGCCCCGGCCGTGCCGACCCCCGGGAGGCCTCCTGCTTATTCCCCACCCGGCTCAAGTCTCCCCCTTCACGGTCCAGCTTAAAGGCTATCGTTCACGGTTTCTCCAGCCAGCAAAGACCTCTTCCCTTGTCTGCCTCTCCTGAGGCTGGGCCTGCATCTGCTCCACTTCCATGTCCGTGGCCCACAGCTCTAGGCAGGGGTCATGCACAGAGAGCATTTGCTGAAAAAACTAAAAGAACAAATATTGCAACGGCTCCTTGCCATTCTCTCTGCTTCTTGAACAAACAGGATTCATTATTCTAATAAACACGGGACGCTCCAGCTCGGGAGATGTGGACAGCTTGGCAGGATGGTCATTAAAGCTGCGAGCACAGATTTCCATGGAAAGCGGCTCCCTCTGAAGTGTCTCTGGGCTGCCTGGGGATGAAAAGAGGTGGCCAGCAGCCGGGGACACAGCCCTACCGCCCCCGTCAGGCTGCACACGTCGCAAATAAACGCACCACATCGTTTTCTCAAAATAATACCTCTCAGGAATTTTGTTCTCATATCACTGCTCCCCTGACCCTGCCCACATTTGAATGCTGGACCGTGGCTCCCTGCACTGATGAAAACCCCCTCTTCTGGAAGAAAGCTGGAGCTTCCCGGAGACCAGGGTTTTGGTGCCAAAGCACGGCAGATGTAGTCTGGCATGAAGGAAAGGACTACATCAGTGCCAGGAAGCCACTTTCCAAGTTACGGCACCTCTCTGCGTGCCCTTCCCCCGCCAGCATCCCCAGGGTCCCCGCCGGCCACCTGTCCCCATTAAGGGGGGCTGGTCCACAGGGCAGTGTGGGAGGCTCATGGGATCAGATTCGCTTCCCTCTGAGAACAGTGAGAATTGGGGGATGTGGAAGGGCCACTGGCTTTCTGGTGGCATCTCCAGCCTGCACAGGAGGGTGGGTCTCAGAGGAGGGGACCAGTGTGTGGGCATTGAGTGGGGACGAGCTGCCTCCATCAGTCACCTGCAGTGCCTGGAGTTGGGCCAGGGCTCCCCCTCCCCCGCCACGGACACGCACGTTCGGCATCCGCCTGTCCCCCGGCTCCACCGGCCGCTGCTTTATGGGCCCATCAATCGGGACTCCACAGGAGGCAGGCGGCTTCTAATCCATTACTCACTGCCATCCCCTCCACAGCCATCGAAACCCAAAATAATGAATTTCCCGGCTCCCTCGGGCTGGCTTTATCAGTAACCCCTTAGACCAGGCAATTAGCATTTAGAGCCAGGGTCAGATCTGGCCGGGTGGCCGTTGGCGGCGGGTGTGTGTGTGTGTGTGTGTGTGTGTGTGTGTGTGTGTGTGTGTGTGTGTGGCCTGGTCTCATCCCCTGTAGCGGTGGATTGCGCCCCTCCCTCCTGGAAACAGGCTGCTCCTGTTTCTGCCGGCAGGGCTGGAGAACAAAGCACCTGGTGCCCCACTAACAGATCGCCTCAACTGTCTTTTTTTTTTTTAACATCTTTATTGGAGTATAATTGCTTTACAGTGGTGTGTTAGTTTCTGCTTTATAACAAAGTGAATCAGTTATACATACACATATGTTCCCATCTCTCTTCCCTCTTACGTCTCCCTCCCTCCCACCCTCCCTATCCCACCCCTCTAGGTGGTCACAAAGCACCGAGCTGATCTCCCTGTGCTATGCGGCTGCTTCCCACTAGCTAGCTATTTTACATTTGGTGGTGTATATATGTCCATGCCACTCTCTCACTTCATCCCAGCTTACCCTTCCCCCTCCCCGTGTCCTCAAGTCCATTCTCTAGTAGGTATGTGTCTTTATTCCCGTCTTGCCCCTAGGTTCCTCATGACCTTTTTTTTTTTTTCTTAGATTCCATATATATGTGTTAGCATACGGTATTTGTTTTTCTCTTTCTGACTTACTTCACTCTGTATGCAGACTCTAGGTCCATCCACCTCACTACAAATAACTCAATTTCGTTTCTTTTTATGGCTGAGTAATATGGAATATTACCCAATTGTCTTTAAAAGCCCATCGATCCGGGTGGGCAATAGGAGGTTCCAGAGTGGCTGCATCCACCCTGTGGCTCAGAAAGGACACTTTACTTGGGCTGAGAGCAGTTAAACGCTGCCTCGCTGTTTTCAAGATACTCTGTGTCCTATATCACCCGGCCTCCCCCAGACCACTGCCCTGGGGTACAGGGGAGTGCCTTGCCGTCCCCCATGAGGTGGGCTTGAGAAAGTCAAATGGACCTTGAGGAGGCTTTCAAAATCTCCACAAAAGAAGGACCACCCTGTTGTGTGTGCAAGACACACACGTTTTACAAGTGGAATATTACACCTATGTCTCTACGTGTCCCTGTGCTCCAGACGCAGATAATACTATATGCATGGACACACATACCCGTGTATGACATGTGCAGTGATGGACAGGATGAAATGTACATTCTTTTGCAAAATAGAACCTTACAGCCTTCGTTCTTTAAAGCTCCAGCCTCACTCTCAGCAGGCGGGGGCGGCCCGTGTGATAGTTACCCTGGGGAGGCTCCAAGGGCAGAGGCTCGGGGTGGGGCACCTCACCACACGCGCGGCACCTGTCCCCTGGGGCCGTGGCGAGCAGAGCCCATGAGGCGCCGCACCTGCACCCACGTCCCTTCCCATGGGCACACGCTTGAGTTCTTGTGGATTAAACACGTGGATAAGGCCACTCGCCTGTACTGTCACACTTCTGCCCATCTTGCAGAGAAGTAAACTGAGGCTCAGGGGGCCTGGGTAGCCACCTTGCCCAAGGTCACACAGTTAGAGAGTGGCAGAGCCCAGCCCTAACAGAGGGCTCCACGTCTGCTCCTCCCCCAGCTCCCAGCTCCTTTCAATGACGACATGCTCCCTGCGGTGGCCTCTGGGCTCAGCCACCACCCCACGACTTGAACTGGAAGCACTAGGTGGAGGAATCGAGGGAGGTGGTGTATGACCAGGATGTGAGTCCGAGGTCTGAGAAGGTGTGCAGTGTCCAGCAGGTGCACGCACCCCATCAGCAAGTAATGGTGGAAAAAGAAGGAAATAATGCCATTTGCAGCAACATGGATGGACCTAGAGATGGTCATACTAAGTGAAGTAAGTCAGACAGAGAGAGACAAATATCATATGATATCACTTATATGTGGAACCTAAAAAAAATGATACAAATGAACTTACATGCAAAACCAAAATAGACCCACAGACATAGAAAACAAACTTATAGTTACCAAAGGGGAAAAGGCGGGTAGGGATAAATTGGGAGTATGGGATGAACAGATACACACTACTATATATGAAATAGATGAATAACAAGGACCTACTGTACAGCACAGGGAATTATACTCAATATTTTGTACTAACCTATAAGGGAAAAAAATCTGAAAAATATATATATGTATAGCTGAATCACTTTGCTGTACACCTGAAACTAACACAACATTGTAAACCAAATATACTTTAATTAAAAATTAATTAATTAAAAGTAAAAATAACAGAAATTTAGAAAGTAAGTAATGGGGAAGGATGACATGAAAATATTATATTTTCTTTCAATTTATGTGTATTTTAAAAACTGATTGCTATGTCATTAGGGCATATATACTTATTAAGTCGTTTGGCCCTAACTACTTAATAAATTGCACTTTTAGGGTTATGGGGTTCTGCTTTGGTCTAGGCATGATGTGAAAAAATTACTGAGGGTTTAAGTGCACCATGAACTGGGAAAATCTAGGAACCTCTGGTACAGTGGGGAAAAATTACAGGTGTTGCCTAGCACTCTAATCTTGGTTTCTAATATCATTCTTCAATAAAAGGAACCAGGATTTCTTGGAGAAATGGCTGATTCGAGAACTGGGGTGGGAAATATATAAGGTGAGCCTGGAGCATCTTGTAGGACCAGAAAGTGCGGGAGTGCTGAGCACAAAAATCACAATGATGGGTAATGATGGGAGCGTGTCGAGGGGACACGGGAGCCGTCTGAAAGAGCGCCCAAGGACCACAGCTGGGACAATGTGAACCACAAAATAACGCAGTACTGCATTATAACCCAGAGGATAAAATAAATATTCATGTTCCATCCTCATATAAATAATCGATGGAATGATTAAATGGGGGAGAAGTCACAAATCTTTGTGAAGAAGCATTCTAAATAATTCATGTAGACCTTCTGCCCTCAAGAAGAGGGGGCATAAATCCCCACCCCCTTAGGTGTGGGCTGCCCACGGTGACTCCCTCCAAGCACGGGGAACTATACTCGATATTTTGTAATAACCTATAAGGGAAAAGAATCTGAAAAAGAATATAACTGAATTATTGTGCTGTACACCTGAAACTAACACAACATTGTAAATCAACTCTACTTCAGTTTAAAACAATTGAATTGGTAACAATAAAACTGCATCACCTACGTAAAGAAAAAAAAAAGACAGGATGGAAAGAGAGCAAAAAAGAACTAAAGAGGAAATAAAAAAATAAAAACAAAAGTTAAGAGGAAATTTACTGTTGAGAAACCTATAAAACGGCACCTCAGCCAGGTGATCAAGGTCAATGTCCACAGTGATAGGTCATGTTGACAGTATCTACCTGGACATCATGTGATGAAAAGGCCACTTTACCTCTGTGGGTTTCCTTCAAAATGGCATAACTCAAGTCTAACAATAGAAAAACGTCAAACAAATCCTAATTGAGGGTCATTCTTAAAAACAAAAGTTGACCAGTACTCTTCAGAAATGTCAAGGTCATCAAACACAAGGAAAGTCCTAGACCCTGTCACACTCTAGAAGACTGTAAGGAGACAGGACAACTAAATACAATGTGGGATCCTGGGTGGGATCCTGGACAGAATAAGGACATAAGGTAACAACTAAGGAAGCCTGAATACAGTGTGGAGTTTCGTTAATAACAGTGCATCAGTGTTGGTTCCTTATTTGTGACAGATGTCCCATACTAATAAAAGATATGAATAATAGAGGAAACTCTCTATACTAGCTTTACAATTTTTCTGTAAATTTAAAACTGTTACAAAATTTAAAACTCAAAAAAAAAATACGCTTGAAAAATAACTATGGGTGTTGAAGTCAGCAGGCCTGGGTCCAAATCTAAGCTCAGGTGCTTCCTAGCTGGGGGGAAGGGGAGGGACCAAGAAAGTTAGCATCCACCAGCCATCCACGGGCCCACGGCTCCCAGTCTCCCTCAGGTCAAGCTGGGCCGTGTGACCGGCTCTAGCCAATTGGCTAAGAGACAGCATGCGTGTCACTTCCTGAGCGAGGGAGCTAAGAACTGAGTGGCCTCAGGCTTCCTGAGTGAGAAATGGATTTGTGTTGAACAACTGAGATTCGGGGGTTGGTCTGCACAGCAGCTGGTGTAAATTACTCCAACTCTACCCAGCTGTGAGACCTCTGCTCGTCATTTTCCTCTCCCTTAAAATGGTGATAAAGATGGGAACATTAGGTGGCATACAGGAGGCTCAGTAAATGATAACGGTGATGGCTATCACCATCATCATCATCATCATCACCATCATCATCACCATCATCATCACCATCATCTCCATCATCATCATCTCCATCATCATCATCACCATCATCACCATCATCATCACCATCATCATCATCTCCATCACCATCAACTCCATCATCATCATCTCCATCATAATCACCATCATCATCACCATTATCATCATCATCATCTCCATCACCATCATCTCCATCATCATCATCACCATCATCATCACCATTATCATCATCATCTCCATCACCATCATCTCCATCATCATCATCTCCATCATCATCTCCATCATAATCACCATTATCATCATCATCTCCATCACCATCATCATCATCTCCATCATCATCATCTCCATCATCACATCATCATCATCACCATCTTCATCATCATCTTCTTCTTCTTCTCCATCATCATCATCATCACAAGTCCCTCAACATCACCATCATCATCTCCATCACCACCATCATCACTTTCTGATGAAGACGCGGCCCACAGCCTTTATCCCGAAGACGGGGCAAACCTCTCACCTCTCACCTTTCTGTCAGCCCGAGAGAAGGGTGGGAGTTCCCGTCTTGGGGCAAGGCAGGAATCCGTTGTAAAACTCTTCTTCCTCAGGGACTAGTTTTTCATTTTTAAAATCATGTCTCATCGATCCTCAGTCAGGAGAAACAAGTGCGGCCTGAGCCAGCGGAGTCCCCAGAGAATCCAGCGGTGTCAGGCAGCCCCTGCCTGTCCTCCCTCCGAGCTCGCGGCAGCGAACAAATAAGCCATCAGAGTGATGTGAGGAGTAGTATCACAGGAGGGACGTTAACATCCAAAGCCCGCCGGGGCACTGCGTCGTGTCGGAGAGAGCCGAGGGTCACTCCCCAAGGTCGGCTCTTACGGTGAAGCGTGGGGATGCAGGAGCAAGCCAGACACCTGCCAGACAACTGGGGGGTCCTCTCTTCAGTACTGGGACCATTTGCTTCTTCTTTCTAGAACACTCACTGTAATAGCCGCCGTGGTCCCGGCTTTCCTTCTCCCAAGAGCTTTGTGTAGCCCACTGCTGCGGAGACCAGCACAGGGGGAAGGCCTCGTGGGGCCGTTCCCCATGTCAGCAGCCTCTTCCCAGCCGTGAGCTCAGGCAGTCTTCTCACCTCCCGGGGCCGTGGTGTCCTCATTCGTGAAGTGGGAACCCCACCATCCAGGACCAACGATCCTGTGAGTGACGTGCCCAAATTCCTGTGTCGGGGTCCTAACGCCCAGCACCCCAGAATGTGGCCTGACGTGGCAACAGGGTCTTTACAGAAGGAACCGAGTTGAAATGAAGTCATTAAGGCGGGCCCTGATCTAACATGACTGGTGTCCTCATAAAAAGAGGCAGTTTGGACACAGACAGGCACACGGCGGGGAGGTCATGTGAAGATGGAGGAACAAGTGAGGGTGATGCCAGCTCTGCAGGCCGGCAGCCTTCCTTCTCTCCCTCCCTCTCTCCTGCCCACCCCCAACACACACTCCTTCCTTTTTCTCCCTACCATGACTATTCCTATGTCCAGGCAGCAATGCAGGGGCGGGGTGCCTTGGCCGACACGACAGACGCAGGGACATAACAAATGATCCATTCACTGCCTAGCTGTGTGTTCACCCTCCTCGGGGAATAGAGCCCAGGGACGCAGACCCACAGACACGCGGTAGGCCTCAGGGTCCCGAGTGTTCTGGCAGAAAGAGGCTCCCTGGAGCCAGTGGAGGAGCCCATGGGGCAAAGCGCAGGAGACAGGCGTGGGGAGGGGCCCGAGGGAAGGAGCAGAGAGCCACGGATTCTGGAGCCCTGAGGGTACCAGGGCTGGACCCCGAGGCGGTGGGGGTGTTGAGGGGCTGGAGAAGGTCTCAGGAGGCAGTCCTCAGGGCCTTGGGAGAGCCAGAGAAGGAGTCCCAGGGCCACTGCCGAACCCTAGGGAGGTAAGAGGAAGCAGAAGGCCTGTGCAATTGCCCCCTGATTCGCCCCCTCCAGCCCCAGCCCTTCTGCAGGGTGCAGCCCCTTCTCCCTGGAGGGAGCCACGGAGGGCCCAAGCTTCATCCTTTGCATGAGGCTATTTCAGGGCAGAGAGAGTGGCGGCATCCCTGAGTTTAGAGGGAGGTGTGCGGCGGTAGGAGGCAGCTGCTAGCAGGGGCTGGCAGGACAGCGCATCCCCTGAGATCTGAAGAGGAAGATGGATGAGACAAAGACATGGGTGGGACCTGGGAACCAGGAAACAGGCTGAAAGAGCTGGCCATCCCGGGCTCAAGAAAGAGATGCAAAAGGGAGATTCTATCTTGAAACGGAGTGGATGGCGGCTGGGTCCAGGAATCCAGGTTCCTGAGACCTTGCCTTGCAGCATGGGCAGGCAGGGGGAGGGGGCCTGAGGTCTGGGGCTGGAGGCGCTCGGCTCGGCGCGATCCCCACGTGGGGCGGGAGCTGGTGGGCGGTCTCTGTGGGCAACCGGACGTGGGAAGCTCCTCCCCCCCACACGCCCCGAGATGCAGCCACACGTGGGATTCGTGGCCGCCTGGCTGCTCTCTGCCACTCGTGCTGGTCCCGTGTCTCGTTCCTTCTCTTTCACACTCACCTAAGCGGCTCTGCCTGGGGTTGCTTCCCCGTCTCTATCTGGGGTTCCTTTCTCTGACCCTCAAGGGGCTGCATCACCACCCAGGGGCCCGGCTTTGTTACCGACTGGAGGCCTCACAGAGCTCCCGTTCTGGGAGGTCCCTGCTTCTCTTGGTGACAAACAAGCCGTTTTCTGCTCTGGCCGCCAGGGACCCACTGAGACCCCTGGGGTGAACAGGGGTGGGGAGGGTTGGTGGGGGGAGACTCTGCTCTAGCCAGGGGTCGGGGCAGGGGGCCGTCCCTTGATGGGGGCTTCCACAGATGGGAAACATCCATGAGCTTCTCTCTTGGGGACCCCCCACCCCAGGTTCTAGGCACCCATTGGCAGGAGCTGCCTCAGAAGGTGCAGACTAGGGCAGGGGCGTGAGTCACAACTCTGTCACTTTCTAGCTGTGTGGCTTTGGGCCGATCACTTGACCTCTCTGAGCCCCTACTTCCTCAGCTGAACGGTGAAGAGGTAAGCAGATGCACCAGGCCACGTAGGTGTGGGCACCCCTCCTCAAGAGGACCCCAGACAGGGCTCTGCACGTGGCACCTGGCTCATTGTCATGGGCTGTCAGCTCAGAGACAGGGAGGGAATGGGGGCCGGGGCTTCCCGGAGGAGGAATGGCTGTCCGTGGTCCCTCCCCCTCAACGTGGCAGAGCGTCTCCTCCGACTGCGGCCCACCCCAGGGTGCTGAGGGTCGGCAGGGATTTGGTCTAGTCACTCAGAGGATGCTTGGCCAAAGCAAGTGAGGGCTGTGCAAATGGTCCCCCTTGTTTCTGAGCACCCCGAATTTTCCAGAATGCTCTGACGGATGAGGCTGCGTTCACTCATCAGGTATGTGTTGAGTGCCTCCTTCCTGCTAAAGACAGCTCCCCGTTCCAGAGACACAGGAATGAAAAAAATCATTGTTCTTCCCATTCGAAGGTAATAAACCACCAAAACAAATGTTTTTAAGGAGAGAATTTGCTGAGCGCCAACTCTGTTTAAGGAGACACAGTGCAGTTTCGCATATAATCATCCCTTTTCATCCTTGAACCCCCCAGAGAAGAGGCAGAAAAATCTCCTTTTCACAGATGGGCAGCCTCAGTTGTGAGACTCACCGACTCCTCCGCCACCAGCTGGACAGAGGATGGACCGCAGAGATTTGCAGCCGGGGCTGCACCCACAGCCCTCCCCGTGCAGGACATGGCCCAGACCACAAGTCCTCAGCAGAGCAGGGAGATGAAATTCTCCCCATGCCCACCGAGAAGTATCCTTCGAGCTTAAGCTAAAGTCTTATGCCGTTGCCCTGGCAGGTTTCTTTCTGCTAAAGCAAAAACACCCCACTTGGAAGAAAAGCAAAGCAGAAACATGTTATCAAATAAATTAAGCTGACATTTTATGTTTCATAAAGTAATCTGCAACAAGTATTGTTTCACTGGAATTAGGTAGTTTACATTTTAGCCAAATTGTTCCCACTTGCCTTGCTTAGCGATAGTCAAAAGCAATAAAGCCCTCTGTGTTGACAACAGTTTGAAAAATGACAAGACTGTTTTTGATTCTAGAACACGTAAGTGCACATCAGATAAACAGGCATGAATGTGTGCTGGTGTGGGGAGTGGGAATAAGCTCCCTCTTCGTAAACTAGAACGTGCAGGACTGAGCTTCCCAGCTGAGCAGTGCGTTAGAGGCAGTGAGTCCCCCGTCAGTGGAAGTATGTAAGCAAAGAAAGACGGCATCTGTTCAAGGGGAGTCCTTCTAGGAGGCGGCTGGGGCTGGTCAGACTCCCTTCCAAACCCTGGGGTTCTGGGAGCGTGCTTCCCATCCCAGTCAGCGGTGATGCCCACCCAGCAGGAAGAGAAGAGCTCCACCTGCAGAGGAAATAATCCCCCCAAAGACTTTGCTCTGCATGAAGATGGTGAGACCTGGCCAATGGGGAGATGGTG
Source organism: Leucopleurus acutus (assembly GCF_964270905.1). NCBI lineage: Eukaryota > Metazoa > Chordata > Mammalia > Artiodactyla > Delphinidae > Leucopleurus > Leucopleurus acutus. The sequence continues at coordinate 3,825,705 of NC_139146.1, forward strand.
CAGGGTAGTCGAGACAAGGTGTGTGGACTCAGTAACAGTCGGAACTGGGGCCAGTTCAAGCCACCTCCTGTACTGCCTGCTGTACCCTGCTTGCCCTGGACAGGTCACTCACTCCCCTGAGACTCAACTTTCTTGTTGGTAAAATGGAAGAAAAGGACGGAGGCTCCAAGAGGGACTACTGTGCACGGTGTTGACTGCTCTGTTCCCAGTCCAGAGGGCAGGCCTACGGCGACACACGGTAACCGTCTGCACAATCCCTGAGGAGGGGGAGTGAGATGGATCCCCGCACGTCGAGCTTCCCCGCACGGTGCCCACCTGAGAGCCCGTCCCTCGGCCCCTCCGTCGGCAGAGAAGGGAGGACACCCATTCTCGGCTTCTGTTCCTCTAAACCAGGGGGTGGCAAACTGCCCCCTGCTGGATGAATCTTGCCTGTGGCCTGTTTTTTTTTTTTTTTTTTTTCGGTACGCGGGCCTCTCACTGTTGTGGCCTCTCCCGTTGCGGAGCACAGGCTCCGGACGCGCAGGCTCAGCGGCCATGGCTCACGGGCCCAGCCGCTCCGCGGCATGCGGGATCCTCCCGGACCGGGGCACGAACCCGTGTCCCCTGCATCGGCAGGCGGACTCTCAACCACTGTGCCACCAGGGAAGCCCTATGTGGTCTGTTTTTGTACAGCTGGGGAACTAAGAATTCTTTTTACATTTTTAAAGGGTTTTGTAGTGGGTTAAATAGTGTTCCCCCCAATTCATATCCTTTCCATAACCTCAGAATGGGACCTTCTTTGGAAATAAGGTCTCCACAGACATGAGTAGTTAAGATGAGGTTATATTGGAGCAGGCTGAGCCCTACATCCTATGACCGTGACCTCATAGAGGAGGTGGATCGGGACACAGCCATACACGGAGGAGGAGAAGCCATGTGACGACAAAGCAGAGATTGGAGGGATGCAGCCACAAGCCAAGGTGTGCTGACACCACCAGAAGCCGGAAGAGGCAAAGAAGGATTCTTCCCTAGAGTGTTTGGAAGGCGCGTGGTCCTGCCAACACCCGGATCCCAGACGCTGGCCTCCAGAGCTGTGCGAGAATAAATTTCTGTTGTTTCAAGCCACCCAGTTTGTGGGACTTCGTTACATGGTACTTTGTTACAGCAGCCGCAGGAAACAAATACAGGTTATATATTAAAAAACTACAAATCAAAACAAAAAAAGAAAAGAAAAATGTGCAACAGAGACAGTGTGGGCCCCACAAAGCCATTACTATTCAGCCTTGCATGGAAAGGCCCACCCCTGTTCTTGAGCAAAACCAAACTCGCTGTCACCACCACAGCCTCAGAGCTCGCTGACCTCCCAGCCCCATCCCAGGTGTCTGCACCCATCTCTCTGGCCCCAGGGCCTTTGCACATGCTATGATCACAGACCACACACTTCCTCAGCTGCTCCCAAAGTGGGTCACGTGCTTTGCTATATGGTCACAGGGATAATTAAGTACAATTAACAGTGAGGCATAATTAGTTAAATCGATAGCTAATTGTAATTAATCAGGCAATTATTCAGTCAATGCTTGCTCTCACGCTAGGCTCTCAACTCCATGGGGTAGAAGCTAAGTCACTGGTGTCCACCTCAGTGCGCTGTGCAGATCAACTAAGGTGACAGGAGACGCCCGCTCTGGTCCAGGCTCCCACTGTGCCCCCCATCACCAAGAGGAGACGTTTGCTGGACACCAGCTCTTCTCTCGGGAGACGCGTCTTAAGTCACCCTGACCCGGGCAAGATCCGCCGGGCGCGGCGAATGAGGGTGTGGCGAAAACTGTTCACCGGGTGGGCTGGGAAGAAGGCTCGGCTCGGAGTCAGAGTCTGGGTTCCAGCCTAGGTGTCTGCGCCTGTCGCCCATTCACCACCGTCCCCGAAAACAGCGGCCAAACCCACCTCGCTTCTCGCAGCCACTGACCAGAAGGCTTTGCTTCCATCTCGCTTGGCAAACCTCAGTCTCTCTAACTACCAAGCCTGCCTTTTAAGCCACACCAGCCTCTGTGGACAGGGAGATAAGTGTCTATCGACAAGGGAAACAAGCGTCTCCGGGATCATCCGCATGCTACAAAGGACTTATTATTGGTCCTAAAAGGACTGACATCAAAAGAAGAAGAAGGATCCCCACTACAGCAGGCGTGCAGAAGAGCTATAGGAAGGTGACAGCGCGAGGGTCTCGGCGGCCGGGCTGCCCACGCCCTGAGCCGGCTTCCTTTCCCTCCTTTGAACCTGGCTGTGCCTGGGCAGGGGCGGGGAGAGCCCCGTGATTGGGGGGCTGTGCACGGCGTGCTGGGCAGCGCCTTGGATGCTGTACGTGAAGCCTCTCCTTCCCTCCTCCCCGTGGCTCAGGGAATGGGCCCTGATCCCCTTCTCCCCTCCTGACGGCTGAAGCGCCTGCCATCAAGGAGGGGGGGCACAACCCCCGTCTGCCCAGCAGCTGGGTCCACCTTCTTCCTTCCCACGGCCACCCTGCCTCCAGCCGAAGAACTCCTCAGAAATTACCTTTCGGGTGAATAACAACCAGCCCTCACTCTCCCCTTCCACCCACAATCCCACCCTCACCCTAAGATGCTGTGCTCTTTGTGGTTCCTTAGACCGTCGAGTAAATAAAGACAACCAAACCCGGACAGTCTGCCCGAAGCTCCCCAGCCCCGGCCAGCCGGATAGGGATGAACGAAACAGAACAAACAGATCAATAAAGGTAATTACCAGCTCTTTCGGTGGGCTCGGCGGCCAGCATCTTTCCTGCACTTCTCAGCTGCCAGGATGGGAGCGTTTGTCAGAGCATTACATGTCCCCGGAGTCCTGGCCAGGCTTCAGCAATTCAGCCAGCCTGTCACCAACAGGCATGGAAAGGACAGTTGGTCCTGTGCCTGCTTCCCAACCGGAATGGCAGGGAACGATGTCCCAGCTCCACAGCGTCTGTGGTATGGCCGAGGGTCGCACCTCCTGAGCACAGATGATGGCAGATGTGGATGTCTGTGAGTGGTCGCCGGGTACCAGCCACCGGGCTAAGCCCGTGTGGGGGCAGTTCACTCCTCTTGTACAACCACCCGGGGGACGGTACTGCTGTCATCCCCATTTTACAGATGAGGAAGCTGAGGCACGGGGCAGATGGGAACTTGTCCGAGATTGCATCGTGGGTCCCAACCCAGGCCCTTCGTGCTGTGCTACCTCCTGCAGCGCCTTGGCCCCAGCCAGGGGCTCGGGCAGCTGGAGACCCTGGTGCAGGTGGTGACCGCCTCCTTGGGCCTTCCCTGATGCCATCCTCGGGACCTCTGCCTGTCCAGACTGCCTGCCCCACCATTCCGGGCCTTGAAGTCCTGCATGAGTCCTCGGGGCACGCGCTGCCCTCCGTCTGTCCCTCACAAGGTGCCCATGTCACCGTTGGTCCCCTAGAGTGGCTTGGGGTGTCCACCGGCCCATCTGCAGCTTCAGTGCACTTCAGTCCAGCTTTGCAGAGCTGGGCTGGGACCTGGACCATCTCACTGGGGTCAGAGATGAACCAGGCCTGGCCGGGTCTGTGCGGAGCTCACAGGGGCTGCAGGAGGGGCTCAGGGGACGCTGGTGGGTGTAGGGACCATGAGCTCTCATAGAGGAGGGGCACATAGGCTGGGCTTTGAGGGCAGAGCAGAGTCCAGCGGGGGAGGGAGGGCTGGGGCAGAGTGCCTCAGAGAGACCCACGTCCCCGCTGCACTGCTGGAACAACAAAAGACACAGAGGAGACCTCGTTCCGAATGTGCAGAGAACAAGGAAAACTGGCGCCAGGGTCAGGGGAGGAGTGACATTTGCTGGATCAAAGGTTAAGGGCAAGGTGGGTCAGAGGAGGGCAGAGAGGACCCCTGGGGTTGGGCCATGTCGGGGCCGGGGAAGGTCAGCCCAGGATCCCGGGGGACGGGCTGGAGCAGGGAGGAAATGAGGCCTGGGGCCAGGGGACTCCCCTGGGAGTCTGCGAGCCGGCCCCATCTGCCCAGGGAAGATGCCAAACGTCCCTGCAGACCTGGCTGGCAGGGCGAAGGGCGGGGCCACACTTAACGTTAGCTCCTGCCCGCATCACGTTGTCAAACACCCAAGGTCACGGCCCAGCCCAGGGAGCTGGGATTCCCCCTGTAGCTCTGCTCTGAGAGCTGGGGTCTTGTCCTGTCACCTGGGAGAGGGGTCCCCATCAACGGGGAGGGGGACAGTTCATCTGGGTCTTCCTCAGTCTAACGCAGTGGCTCAACTGCAGGGACTTTTGCCTCTAGGGGTCAATGGGCAATCTTTGGAGATGTTTTTGGTTGTCACCCGGGGAGGGTGGTACTGCTGGCATCTAGTGGGGAGAGGCCAGGGACGCTGCTAAACACCTCCCAGTACACAGATCAGCACCCTGCCCACGTCACAGAACTACCCAGCCCCAATGTCAACAGGGCCAAGGTTGAGAGAGCCAGACCGGCCCTAAGGACATGTCTCCAAATGGAGTTGTTTATTCATCCCTCCCCCATTTAAGTGTCTCTGGTCACCTTGGCCAGCTGAAGGCGGAGTGTTCCAGCACCCCAAGGCAGCCTTGGGAGGAGGGGACCCCTCCTCCCTCCACAGACACCCCCTGCTCTCCTGCTGCAGGAAAAACCAGAGGCTTTACCAGGGAAGCCACCTGGCTGGACCCCGGCCCCATTGCTTCTCTTCTCTGTGTCTGTAGGCAAGTCACCCTACAGACTCCCCGAGCCTCACTTTCCTCATCTTGTAGCATGAAATGTGCCAATGGATACAAAGCGCCTAGAACGTGGCTGTTGGGAGCTGCTCTTCATCCGATGCCAGCCGCTGTGCTCCCAGCTCCACTCCTTCTCCAGCGAAGGCATCACCCATACAGGGGGTGGCATCACGTGGACTGTGTCTCAGCTCCAACCACTACGTTCTCCAGAGGAGCCCCGGTACCCCCCGTGCTTTTCCCAGAGGCATTTGCAAAGCAAGTTTCTTCAAATGGCTCACCCATAGGAGGACGGACCCTTTTTAAAGGCACTTGACACGGGAGAAGCACTTGGTAAATATTCACTGGGTGAACAAATGATTATCATTATGATAATAGAATCTAGCCCAGAGCAGTTAACCCAATTCTCAGGCTTCATGCTTGGCTATTAATCTCTATCTACTTAATCAGTGTGATGAAGAGTCCTTGCATTGCCAGTACGCTGTACAGTCTATAAAGCACAGACAGTCTTCAGAGCCTTTTCTTATCTGTATGTCATTTGTATCACACAACAGGCAGAAGCCGGAACAGTGCCACCCACCCCAATTTACAGATGAATTAATGGAGGCTCAGGTACGAGAAGAGATATGCCTCCGCTCCATCCCCATCCTCTGCCCAGTTGGGTGATGAATCTGAGATCAGTGTAAGAGGAAGGAACAAGGGAAGACCTCAGGTTCTTTCTAGGAAGAATGACTAACTGACTGAGTGATTGATTAATTGAACTAAATGAGTGAATTCAGTGACTCTAGGCAGGTAAATGATAATTTAATATACAGACAGTTTCAAGTCCCTGCAAACACTTTGGAAGCACCAGTTGGCTCATGAATAATTGATAAGCTAAAGGCAGACTCTTCTGATCTACTCCTTGTCAATCGTCAGCCCTAAGGTGAGCCAGACCCAACCTGGGCATTCATCTCTCCGAGCCGTCACACATGCAGTTCTCTCCAGGATACTGAGTACCCTTTCTCCTTTTCGGTCTCTGATAGATCCTTCACAATCCTGAGGAGCTGTCCCTCATCCAATCCCTTACCCCTACAGACAAGGCAGGTTAAACTGCCCCTCCTCTGTGTCCCCACGGGAGGACTACATGGTGACAACTGCCCTCCTTGTATGTGATGTTTGCACACTTGTGTCTCCACTGAGCAGAGAGTGTCTCAGTGGTGTACCTGGCACAGGCGAAATGGGAGAAAGGGTGGATGGATGGGATGGATGGATGGAAACAAAGAAGGAAGGGAGGGAGGGAGGAAGAGAGGGAAGGAAAGTGGATGGGTGGATGGGTAGGTGGGTGGCAGATGGATGGATGGATGGAAAAGTCAATGGATGGATGGATGGTGGATGGATGGATGGGTGGATGGGTGGATGGATGGGTGGATGGATGGATGGATGGATGGATGGGTAGATGGATGGATAGATAATGGGTGGGTGGATGGGTGGATGGATGAGTGGGTGGATGATTGGTTGGATGGATGGATGGGTGGGTGTGTGGATGGATGGATGGATGGATGGGTGGATGGGTGGATGGATGGATGGACAGATGGATGGGTGGATGGATGGATGGGATGGATGGATGGTTGGATGGATGGATGGATGGATGGGTGGATGGATAATGGGTGGGTGGGTTGATGAATGGATGGGTGGATGGATGGGTGGGTGGATGGTTGGTTGGATGGATGGATGGATGGATGGATGGGTGGATGGATGGATGGATGGATGGATGGGTGGATGGATGGGTGGATGGATGGGTGGGTGGATGGTTGGTTGGAAGGATGGATGGATGGACGGATGGATAATGGGTGTGTGGGTTGATGAATGGATGGGTGGATGGATGGGTGGATGAACAGCAAATTCTGGAGCCTAGTTCTCTGACTGCATCTTCTTGAACTCTTCTTCTTGTACAGACTGGACTTGCGTATATTTCCCACCAGCCTAGGACTGGGTCTGGATCTCTTCTGTCTTTGCACAGTGTCTAGCTCAGCCCGTCAGCTCTGGGGCCAGGCCTCTTCCTCTCTGGCTCTCCACATCCCCTCTGGGAGAATTCCTCAGTGCCCAAGTTCTAGCTGACACACGCTGCACAGGCGTCTCCAGCCCAGTGCTTCCTCCAAGCTCCTCACTCACACATCCAAATGTCTGCTTCCCACTCGATGTCTCAAGGTTCTCCAAGATCAACATGCTCCAGAGAAAATTCATTATTTTCACCCACAAACCCACTCCTCCCCCAGCATCTCCGGCTTCAGAGGGGTTCCCATTGCTGAAACCCGACTACCACAGTCCAGACCTCCATCACCCCTCACCTGGATGACGGCAGTGGCCTCCAGCTGGGTCTCCTCCTACCCCACCAGAGGAGACCTTTTCAAATACAACCCCAGTGTTGTCATTCTCTGTTTAACACCCTTTATTAGTCAATGACTGTTAAGATGTTAGTGGAGTGTGTAATACACAGACTGTTTCCAGACTCTTAAACCACTTTAGATGCACCTTTTGCTAGTGGGCAATTGCTATGTTAATTGCAAACCATCTCATCTATTCCTTTTGATCAGTTTCCCCAGACGGCTCTGCAACCACGCTGGCTTTCCTCCAGCTCTCTCAGCCTCAGGACCTTTGCACCTGCTGTTTCCTCCCCACCTTTCACCTATGTAACTCCTGCCTTCAGATTTTGGCTCAAGTGCCCCTTTTGCATGGAGAACTCCCCATAACCCTCTGCCAGAGCGACTTTTAAAGCAATGTGTTCTCCTAACACGTGTGCATTACCTCCACCACCAGGGTTTGCTTGAGTCAATGCCACTTTCCCTCAGGGGAAGGAGAGCACGCGTGCTGTTTTGTTCCTTTTCTTATCTCCAACACTAAATAATTGATGGATGAGTGAGAACGGGGTGCTTTTCCCAAATGTTGGCTTTGGGTGGAGAGATTCCCAGGGCACCACTGAGTGGACCCCACTTTGAATCTTCCTCACCCGCCTGCCTGCACAGGCTGGTGAGGGTGCTGGCGTTTTCCTCTGGGTTCTGCCAGCCCACGCAGGTGGGCGGGGAGTTGTGTGTCTCTGCTAGAAAGCACCATCAGAACGCTGCCCACGGTAAGTCATTCCCAGACAATTTCGGAGGCGGTTGTACATAACTGCTCCTCGGGAAAGTGGCCATTAAAACGAGGCAGTTTAATAGCGACCCACTCACCCAGCTGGAGGTTCTGAAATGGTCTGTCTCATGCAATTACCATCACGTTCATGCACAGGGTGTGTTTATCCTGAAGGGGTCCCAGCAGGTCGTCTGCGTGTTTTGGATCTGAACTCCGGCTTCCAGGAGAGGCGTAAACGGGACACGCACCTGGACGATGCTCTCCGTCCTCCTCCTGTGATCAGCCCACTGATCTGCTGGGCCAAGTGGAGGATTCCGGGCAGAGTTACGGCTGTGACGACTTCTCTGCATTTTCCCCTGAGCCTCAGCACCTCGGCCTCCAAGCACTTAGCTTGCATCCCTCACACCTGTCCACACACACCCGTCCCTACACACCTGTCTACACACCAGGACATTTATGTCATCAAGCATCTCTCAAGTGCCCTGATCTCCCTGCTTTCCCTCGCGTGGCCAGCTCAGCCCACGTGGCATTTCTCTCAGGGATCTGGCCTTCTCTGAGGCTCCCACAAATCTCAACGTTGCAAAGCCCGGCGTTGGCACTTAATTCCGTGTCTCTGCCTGGTATCCAAATGCCCCGCTCTATCCACAAGCATACGTAAGCGTTCAAGTTTTCCATCTCCTTCAAGATTTGAGCTTTGTCTTGTTGGAGAAATCCTTCCTTATAACAAGGTCAGCAAAATATTCTCCTGTTTCATCTTCTAAGAGATGTATGGGTTTGTCTTTCATGTACAAGTGTCTATTTCACCGGAAATGAATGTTACGTAGTGAGGATGGGTGTTCAGTCTCACTTATTTTCAAGGGCATCACCCATTGCCCTGCCACCATGTTAAATACTCCATCCCTACCCCCGCCAACCAGCAGGGCCTAAGGTTTCTGGACGTATCTGGGTCTGTCTCTGGGCACTTGATTTGGTCCCATCGGTCAATTTGTCTTTCCAAAGTATGCCAATCGTTGTGATAATTCTGGGTGTTTTCAGTAAAGCAAGGCACCTGCTTTGCTCTTCAGGGGCGCTGAGCCTTCTTTGGCCATTCTCGGTCCTTTGCTCTTTGATATTCATTTCCAAATCCGCTCGCTAAGTTCAAACAAAACGAAACGACCCCAAACCTATTGGTGTTTTCACGCAGAACTGCATCGTCTACAGATACGTTTGAGAAGAACCGACTTCTTTACTAAGTTGGTTTCCCCCCGACCCATCAACACAGTATAGTCCTCCTTTACTGGCATCTTCTTAAATGTGTTTAAATAACTTTCTATACTTTTGTTCACAAAAAACATGTCCTGAGGACAGTGCAGGCACCTTTTTCATCTTTCTATTTCCACATATTCTAAATAGTTTACCTCTAACTACTTCAAAGGTGTTTGTTAAGTCTACCTGGGGACTTGAAACTTTAATGGTGGTATGTCTAGCACCAGAGTCACCTCCCAGGGAAGATGTTCTCAGAAAGAGGGCTGGGATGGGTCAGCATGGAGAGGATATGATGGGGGGGGGGGGGCGGTCCTTCTCTAGTCCCTCAAATAATATCATAATGTCATTCACTGGTGTCATCTAACCATCCGTGATAAGAAACACCTTTCACACGTCACAGCTGGCAAAGCATCTTCCAGTTCACAGTATTCAATCCTCCAGCATCAGAAGCGCATCAGGTGAGACCCCTGGGAGTATTTTAAAGCAGGTGAGGTTCCCCCTTTGGCGTCCTGCGTCCCTGGTCCATCCCTCCCAGGAGGCTGAGTGCTCAAGGGCACGGAGTCAACGTCTACTTCACGGTCATGAGTGATGTGTGACTTACATCAGCTACGCTGTTCTAAACACTTCCTTGCTGTGTCACGCACTCCTGTCTTTTGCCACGTGGTTGTTTTACTTGCATTTATCTTCTCCAGGGATGTGGGCAGTGAACTCTCTGATTGGACTCCACTAAAGATTATTTAAAGTTTCTAAAGAATATTCTTCAGTTTATGTTTTTTCCAAAATAAGGAATGAAGCGTGGCTTTGACTTCCCTCGAAGTCTGGAAAGGAGTCTGGAAGCTTCTCTCCCACCTTCATCTTCCTCCTCCCGTTTCCCAGCATCACACTCCTTATTACTATTAACCAGATTTCGGAGGAAGGCTTTTCCTTTCCAAAAAATATATTTTTGACACGTGCATTTTGTTTCTATCCATTGTTACAACACCTGTTTGAGCTGCATCTGGTGTCTACCTGGCCTCAGTCCTCCCCTGCTTCTACGCCAGACCTTCTCGGCCTTCAACCGCCCTCAGCTTAACCCATCTCTCTGCTGCCAGAAGATGTCTTCAGGGCATTTCCCTTTCAAGACTGATGCCTGGCCATATAAGTTAGAGGCCTTGGTATTCCCTAAACCTACACATGACAGCTGAGCTGGGGATTAAATTCTGAGATCCCAGCTTTTCCGTACTTACCTGCGGACCTCGAAATCCATTCTATTATTTTGAAATTTAACACTGAAAACATGTCTGTAGTGGCCTGGCTTTCATTCTTTTATAAACAAATTTTCTCTTTTGAGAAAAAAGACATTTTTCCCCTCGTAATTAAAGAAAACAATTCAGAATGTGAGGGAGGCTTAACAAGGGCTTTTTTATTTCTCTGAAAAACTCACCCACTCCCCAAACCCCACCCCTCAATCTTTGATCACTGCTTCCGGTCCCTTTGCTCCAGATTCTTATTTGGATACGCCTGTAGTTCTCTGGCAGGCCCTCTCTCTCCTTCCCTGTGTAGCATCTTCCTTCTTATGACCCTGTTGTCTCCAGCCTCTTTTTTTTGTGTGTGTGGTACTGTTGTGGCTTCTCCACTGTCGTGGCCTCTCCCGTTGCGGAGCACAGGCTCCGGACGCGCAGGCTCAGCGGCCATGGCTCACGGGCCCAGCCGCTCCGCGGCATGTGGGATCTTCCCGGACCGGGGCACGCACCCGCGTCCCCTGCATCGGCAGACGGACTCTCAACCACTGCGCCACCAGGGAAGCCCTTCGAGCCTGTTTATTCGTGAGAACTTCCGGAGTTTCTCCTCCGCGTCACTGATTCATTTTCCCCGTGGTGTCCATCCTGCCTCCTCACGCCTCTGAGATGCCCTTGGTCTGTCATTGAAATTTTGGTGTCTTACAAGTGTTCCTTAACCCCCTCGCTCCCTTCCCACTTCTTCCTTCTCTCTAGGAGCTGCATTTCATCACTGTCCTTTCTCCTAAACTTCCGCCTTCCACCCACACTGACTGTCCTGCAGGGACCGCGAACCACGGGACGTAATCTCCCCACAGAGGTACCCACACCCCACTCCTGCCTTATAGGCTGTGCAAGTACAGAGGCTCGGGGTGTAGGTGGGGCAGAGGGAGGGAACGGTATGCCTTCGCCGAGATGCCCACCCAGCTGGGCCTTTGATGGAGGGTTTCCCAGCCTCTTGCTGGTGGGCAGGGCTGCTCTGGTTCACGAGCGCTCTGCTAAGTGGAAGGTCTCAGGTCCTAGCTTGGTCTCAGGTCCCAGCTTGGTCTCTGCTTCTGGCATTTTATCTATGCTCCTTCTTCCCAGTCGGTTTACGGGGAACTTGAGGAAGCCTGGGGCAGTGGCTGACACTGTTTTGTCTGAGCAATCAGTGCCGTGGTCTAGAGATACCCCTACCCTGGCAGCCTTCCTGTCCCCATCCAGGTTTTTTTTTTTTTTTGGCCATTCCGCACAGCATGGGGGATCTTAGTTCCCCTTCCAGGGATCGAACCCGCGCTCCCCCTGCATTGGAAGCGCAGAGTCTTAACCACTGGACCACCAGGGAAGTCCCAACCACCAGCCAGGTTGTAGCACAGGATCACCCTCTATGCCTCGGTGAAAGTGCTGGTGGCCAGGGGGGCAAAGACTCCTTCCTGGGGATCTTTATCTTCTATGCAAAGGCCAGGAAAACGACTGGTCAACTCAGAGAACAGAAACCCCAGTGACATCACACACACCACTGAGGACCCTTAGAAACTTCCTGTGCTCGTCTCACGAGGGCCCTCGCTCTAGGGGAGAAAAGGTATTTATTTCCCTGCCGGTGAGGGAGATGGCCACATTTTGCTAAAAGTATCACAGGACTTTGGAGGACATACACTGGCTAATTGATGTGGGACAAATAACGATTTAATAGCTTTCTAATTACATGACAATTAGAATTCCTATCTGGCTGTGTCCTTAGGTATCTATGGGCTGCGCGGAGCAGTTACGGCGCCTGCAACCATTAGCAGCACCAGGATCCGTGGGGCGGGCAGCGCTGACAGCTACAGAGCGTGATTACCCGTGTAATTATTCTCCTGTACCTGAGTGATTACGTGGTGGTATTATTTGTGTGGTATTACAGTTTATTCCTATACCTAATCACAGTCTCCTTTCACGAACTGGGACCCGGCCCAGGAGGTGCTGATCGATTTTTTAAAATAACATAAAAGTCATCTGATGAGCAGCTTGGCTTCCAGGCTGCCTTGTGTTCACACGGAGAGGCGGCCAAGGTCTGGGGGGAGGGAGTTGGGAATTCACACCAGACACCAAGTTCATGGCGGCAAAGCCCACCCAGCCCGACCGTGAGACATGAGACGGGAGGACGGCTGCCCTTGGCGCTGTGCCCACTTGGGTGGGCTCCTGGCTGCTACGTGGCACCGTGGTCTCTGCTTGGTGCCCCTCTGCAGGTCCCAGCCCTCGGCCGCCCTCTGGCCCAGCATGCGTGACCCACCCGTTAGGACCGCCCGTGTCCTCGTCTGTCGGCTCTCCTGGACTTTGAGACTCACCATGGCAGGGCCTTAGGAGGATGCTTATTTTTTTCGGTAGCGCACAGAGTAGGGGGTCACCGTGTACCCACCAAACCAGGCTGGAGGGACAGGCCCCACCGAGCTCTGGCCCAAGAATCCCATTTATAAAAGCAATCCTTTCTCGGGGTAGGAACGAGGGGAGGATGGGCTGAGAGATTCAGACCCGCGATAGCAAAGTTATTTTCCCTTAAGAATTTCAATCACGTTTTTTATAGCTCCATCCAGCATCTCTTGCATGGCAAGCTAAAAGCAATGAAGGCGGTGCCCAAAAAACTTCAGGAACAGAGTAGCAGGAAGGAGAGGCCAAGTCCCTGGTAGTCGCTACACCTGTTAGCGCAATTATCAAAGGTCAACCTTGAATCAGACACCCCAGGAAGAAAACAAAGGCTGAGACAGAGGCTGGGCAGGTGGCCCCCTGGTCCCCAGCAGCCCTGTCCCCACCCTGGGGCTCTCTTGCCGGTCCAGGGCGCTAGATCGTTGACCTGAACAAGGATGACCGCCCACAGCCTGGGAAGTGCGGGTCACGGTTCCCCATTTAGCAGGCGCACCGCTCTCTCCAGACTGCGGGAGGAGGGGCCCCTCCAAAGACGGTGAGTGGCAAGCGTGTGCCAAAGGTTAGAACTTTCTCAAGGTGACAGCGCCAAGGATGGTGGGTCTCAGGTCTGCAGTCCTTGCCTCACGGGTGGGAGCCTCTGTGGCCACAGCACCTCGAGGCGTCCCTCGTATGGAGAAAGGGTGGAGGGAGGTGACATTGGTTGGGAACCTGCTGTGGGGCGTCTCTCCCACTGAAATGCTAGGGAAGGGGACAGAGGGTGCCGGGAGCGTGTGATATTTCCTGTAGCTGCTGTAACAGCGTCACAAACTTAGTGGCTGTGAACAAGCCCAATGTATTACCTTACCATTCTGGAATCAGACGTCTGCAATGAAGCTTATGGGGCTTAAATCAAGTTGTCAAAGTGTCAAAATGTCAGTGAGGCTGGTTCCTTCTGGAGGCCCCAGAGGAGAATCTGTTTCCTTCCTTCTCCAGCTTCTCGAGGCGCCCGCATTCCTTGGCTCGTGGCCCCTCCTCTGTCTTCAAGCCAGCAGCGCAGTGTCTTCAGTCTCTCACTCGGACCCTCTGATAAGGACCCTTGTGGTGACACTGGGCCCACCCGGATAATCCAGGATAATCTCCCATCTCACTATCCTTAACCTAATCCCGTCTGCAAAATCCCTGTTCCCACCCATTTATGGTGACATTCATAGGTTGGGGGATTTAGGATGGGGGCGTCTTTAGGGGACCTTATTCAGCCCCCAACGGTGCACAGCGGCTATGCCCCCGTGGGCCTGCCGTCATCCATCTGTGTCACAGAGGAACCAGGAGGCCCAGGCGTTACGTAACAGGTCCAAGGGCACCCTGGCTGACAAACAGGAGGGTCACGTTGGAACCAACGTTGTCTCTTACCGTGCCCTGTGGTCCCCTGTCAGAAAGATGGACAGAGGGGCTCGGACACTTGGACCTTTTATTTCCCCCTTAGGGCAAAGGACGTGTGGCCACAGGCACCCACTCCCACCTCCCACTGTCACACTGGGACCATCCGTCAAGGTCCCTCTGCCTTCGCAAGTGGCAAGTCCACGATCTCTCGGAGACACGCGGGTGGGTGACGCTGGGTTCTTTGCCCCTGCAGCCTCCCTGCCCTTTGCCGGCCACTTTCCTGGTGTTCTAATTCCATCTGACGTCTTTCCAGTAAAGATCCCTCTGCTGCTGCAGGCTTGCACTGGCTTCTGCTGACCGCCACCAAAGCCCCACAGCCACAAAAAGCTGCAGTGCTGGGGGACCGTGGACTTGCAGGAGGCTGACATTCCTCTTGCAGGTGCAGAAGCTGAGGCCCAGAGAGATGCTGTCCTCTGCAGGAGCCCTGGAGGACAAGGCGGGGGCAGGCCCGGAACCCAGGTCCCCACTGACTCCAGCCTTTACCCCCCACAGCACAGTGTTAGGGTTGCTCAGGGCCAGGGAGCCCCCCTGGCGCACACACACACACACACACACACACACACACACACACACGAGGAACAAAAAGACACTGTCTCCCTGCATTGTAAACAGGAGTGGCCTTGCAAACAGGTTCATCTGGACCATTTTTCTAGATTCCACATATATGCGTTAATATACGATATTTGTTTTTCTCTTTCTGACTTACTTCACTCTCTATGACAGTCTCTAGGTCCATCCACATCTCTACAAATGACCCAATTTTGCTCCTTTTTATGGCCGAGTAATATTCCATTGTACATATGTGCCACATCTTCTTTATAGAGACACAGACATAGAGAACAAACATAGGGACACCACCAAGCGGGGAAAGGGGGGGATGAATTGGGAGATTGGGATTGACATATATACACTAACTAATAGTATAAAATAGATAACTAATGAGAACCTACTGTGTAGCACAGGGAACTCTACTTCACTTTGCTGTACAGTAGAAACAAACACAACATTGTAAAACAACTATACCCCAATAAAAAAAAAAAAGAGGAGTGGCTATGTCCGGTCGCCACCAGCCCTCCCCCAGCCCCGTCACCAGCAGATCTGCGTTTGAGCTATGTTGGACTCATTCCAGTCTTTGGGAACAAACGCTAGGGCTCACTCCATCTCCTGATGCCATCCCCCTGTCCCCATGCCCCCAGCGCTGGGAGCTGATGTGGCACATTCTAGTCAGTTCCCAGGGGCCCATGATGTGGTTGTCCTGAACGGGCCTGGGCAGTAAAGTTGGATAAGATGTGGTGCTGGCCCAGGAGAGCCTCCACTAGTCTGGAGAGAATGGATGAGATGGACCCTGACAACGAGCCCTCAGCATACAGTGGGCTGTGGGTGCTCATGGGAGGGGACAGGTGTTAATTGAGCACCTACTACACGCCCAGGCGGGTGCTGGGCCCTTCATAAGCTTTGACATATTTTTTCTTTCCTGTGCAGAGCGCATCATGTCACATTGAGGACACAGGGTCTCGAGAGGCCAGTGGCTGCACAAGTTCATCCCACCCCAGTAAGAGCAGGGGAAGTGGCCAGTGACAGGTAGATTATCAGTGCCCCAGGTCCTGGCCTGGGTTCAGGGCCTGCTGGCATGGGGAACCCTCCCCCCACCCACAGCTCCTCACACAAAGCCCCCCCCCCACCCCCATTGGGGTCCACATCTGGAACGCTGTGAGGGTAGGGCACCTCCATGGGAAAGCAAGTTGTGACAAGGCTGGCTGTGAGGTCTTTCTTTCAAGCTAAAAATATACACTTACTGCTGAGTTGAAAGAGGCAAGAAGAGGGAGTTTGAGATTTGAAAGAAAAATTCCTCAAATAAGGAATGATTTTTTTTTTTTAACAGTATAGTTAGAAGAAACTCAACAGAAGCAATGTCAGTAAATGCTGGTTGATGCGGACACATGGGCTGTTCTTTCTTCCACCTGCTCTTGTTCACGAAACCTTGCTTGCCAGGCTTGAGGACCCATCTTCCCTTCACTATATTCCACTTGGGTGGGCTGACCCTGCCCCCCAGAGAACACATGACCAGACCTGGCCAATCAGAGCACCAGCTCCCTCTGGCCACACCCACTGCTTCAGGCACAGGTCACATGATCCCAGCCCAGCCAATGGGAGTCTTCCTTGGGATCTGTGCTGAAACGACTGGGAAAGGACCCCTGCTCCTTCTGAGATCATGGTGCCAAGGGTCACATGTGCCTGGGGCTGCCAGAGGTCATCTTTTCCACCAAACAACCCAACTGTGCCTGAAACTCAAGCCTAAGCTCAGGAGAGCAGAGCCGAGAGGTGGGGAGAGACAGACTGATTCCTGATCTGATTCTGGATCAAGCTGTGCCTGAAGGAAGCCCTGCCCCTGGTCTTCACAGTTACATAAGCCAATGTATTACTCTTCTTGTTTGAGTGACTTCATATTACTTGCAATCAAACGAGCCAGCATGGTGGGGGGTATTTATCTGGTGGCTGGTTTGTCAAAGGAAGACAAGTAGAACAGAAAACACTAGAAATAAAAGGCCCCACAAAGGTCACGTGCAGACAGCTGCTGTGACATAGGTGCTGCTACTCTACCCCTTTGGCACCCAAGCCTGACACCACTGACCAATCAGGCCTCCTTCCCACTGCACTGACACGGCCCCAAGTCCTTCCCATAAACACCTGCAGAGAATGACACAGGTAGGTGCTGATATCCCTGTTTCCAGCCGACGTCTAGTTCAGAGAGAGGGGAAGTGGCTCGTCCCACTCTCCTCACTAATCAAATCCATGTACGTACATGAGACACTCTGTTCCCTTGATTTATATTCTCCCTCGTGTCTGACGATTTCTCCTAGTGTGGGCACCACCGGATAAACCACACAACTCGCCGGATTCCCGGAAACCGGGGTGTTTGCACACGCGGGGAGGAGAGGCACGGTCAGCACCTTTGTGAATGACAGAATGCAACGGCTAAAGCTGGGCGACAGGCACGTACCGAAAATATGCATACAAAGCGCTTTCCCTGGGCTTCCCTCTGCCTCACCGTGGATTTGCCCCGTACCCGCCACAGAGCCTGGGTGGCAGGGAGGGCACAGTAAGAACCCCCGCCCAGACGGGGGTCCAGCTCCTCCACGCCTCCCACACTGCCCTGACCCCGAAGAACTACTTCATCTCTCTGAGCTGCAGGCTGCTCACCGGCAGGTGGAGGACACCTGGCTCAGCTGCTGTGTGGCTTCGGTGAATAACGATACACACACGGCAACGCTCGCGGAACGGCAATGGCTCGGTGCCCGACCCCGTGCCCGGGAGCCCGGAAAGCACCTCGTTCCACCTTTACAGAAACCCTGTGATGAGGAAGCCCATTTTACCAACAAGGCTCAGAGGGGCCCAGGAAATATCCCCAAGGCCCAGTCCCTCCTAGATCCAGGAGCTGCGTCTCCACTGCTGGGATGTAGAGGAGCCGCACCCTCCTCTCCCCGGGGCTGCTGTCAACGCCCCCCCCCCCCCCCCCCCCCGGCCTGAGCCAGCGGCACCACGCCCTCCAGCGTCATCCACGGCCACACGCCTGCCCACTGTTTTCCGTCCAGGCCCTCACATTGCAAAGCTCCTTCCATTCCGAGGAGACGCCCTTCGACCCTCGCCCCAGATGGCAATGGGACCAAAAGGGTGTGGGACGACCTGGACCCCAGTGGAACCCCATGGTGCCTGGCTCTCCACGGGCTCAGACACCGCAGTATTCTCAGGTCCCTGGCAGCCTGGGGGCCCTGGGACCCTGGGTAGTGCACGAGTTTCTTATGGTTGCTGTGGTAAATTACTACAGCTTCAGGGCTACAGTAACACAGGTGTATTGTCTTACAGTTCTCCAGGTCTGAGTACCAGATCAGTGTCGCTGGGCTGAAGCCCAGGGCTGGGCAGGGCCGCTTCCCTTCTGAAGGCTCCAGGGGAGAATCCACTCCCAGCCTTTCCCACCTCCTAGAGCTGCCCACGTTCCTTGCCTCGCGGCCTCTCCCGTCTTTAAAGCCAGCAGCGCAGCATCTTCCAGTCTCCCCACTCCCTTCTCTCCCCTACTCCCCCTACCACCCTGTGACCTTCTGCTTCCAATGTCACATCTCCTTCCCTGATCCCCCTGCCTCCTCTTACAAGGATTACTGTGACAATGGTGGGCCCAGGGGATAATCTCCCCATCTCAAGGTTCTTAGCTTAATCACATCTGCACGGTCCTCTTTGCCACGAGAGGTAACATAGTCACAGGTTCTGAGGATTCGGATGTGGACATCTTTGGGGGTCATTATTTGGCCCTAGCAAGGGGATGGAGAGGTGTCGTCTGTCCTAACTGCCTTAGGGGAGGTGTGGCAGGGGGAGGGTGTACCCTGAACTGGAGGAACACGGGGAAGGGCCTGAGCCGGAAGGGATCACCACTTCGGATGGCCAGCTGGTCAGAAGGCACGGGCCTGCGGGCTGGGGAGGCAGGCAGTTTGGGCTTCACATGAAGAACAACAGAAGGCCGGGCGGCCCGGGCAGAGCTGAGCTCTGGAAGCTGAGGGACGCAGGTTAGGGGGGACTGGGGTGATGGTGGGAGGTCACTGGGCTGAGCCAGGTCAGAGGAAGGGTAGCTTGGGCGGGGGTGGCAGAGGACATGGAGAGAGGCCCAGGGCGCTGGCAGGAGCCCACAGTGGGTGGGGTGTGGAGGGTGAGGAATTTGGCAGTGCAGAGGACCACGCTTGGGCTTCTGCCCATGTGCCCGTGGGGATGTGGCACCAGCTGTGGGTAAAGGCCTGGCGAAGGCCAGCTTACACATCAGGATAGGAGTTGATCTTGCAGCCACGGGGTGGAGCCATGGGGGAAAAATTCAACAAAGGTGCTGATGCAAAAAAAAGAAAAACAAAGATTCCGGAAGCTGGAGGCGCTCTTAACCTATCCGGGGCCTCCTCGCGGTGACTGGGCTTCCCCTACTGCGGAAATCACTGTCAATTTTAAGTCGTTTTTACCAGGCTATGGTCCTTCAAGTTTCCTAAGAGCCTCCATGCACAAGGACAAACGCATCTACCACTCTTTTCTGAGCACTTGCCTTTGAAGGGAAAAGGGGTGAAATTCGGGCTGCGGCCAACAGCTGATCAGAAGCAGGTTCCTTAAGCCCGGCTCTCACTTAACGGGGATGCTGGGCGGGGATACTGTGGGAAACTAGGATGGGGTCTGCGCTGAGTCAGTGCCCTCGACCCGGAGGCAGCATCCCTTCCCACACCAGCTGCACAGGACACAGTCGATGACCTTCAGGGCCACGCGGCGTGGTCAGCCTGTGTTCGCGGGTCCCCCTGGTGGCCCTCAGGCATGAGGGCAATAAACCCATCACCTGCTCTCCCATCCAGAGGGCAGCACCACCCATTATGTACCTCGTACTGAGCCAGCCAGGGCTTCTGTCACTGCGATGGAGGCCACGTCCAACATAGAGACGGGGCCACGATGGGCCAGGAGGGGGGTCCACACTACAGGTGAGGAGGAGAGAGCCTTCCCGTTCTGGGGTCCCCCTCTGGGCGGGCCGGCGTTGCAGCTAAGCAAGCACCTCATCCCCCAGCCATCCGGGGCGGGGGGCAAAGAGCAGGATGGAGGGGACCGAGCCCGAGCCCCTCAAAGTGTCTGAGCTCCCCGGGATGGCGATCCCCCACCTCCCCGGTCTCCGTGAGGCAGCAAAGGTGGTTCTGGGCCAAGGACACACACGCTGGTTTGCCCTGAAGACAGAGCCAGCCAAAGGCTTCAGTTTATGGGTCAAGTGAGGGCAGCAGGTCTAGCAAACACCAGGGCCTCCCAGGGCCTGCAGCAACGGGAGAGTGGACTCACGTGACGTGGGGCCCCGAGAGACACGTGCACGTCCCGCTCGCCACCCCATCGCCTCACTCCGTGAGGCTCTGTTTTCTCATCTCTAACATGTCAGCTGCAGTCACTGCCTTGGGGTGCCGCTGTGCCCCTGGGTGATTCCCCATCGCTCTCGCCTCCCCGGCCCCAGCCCGGCCTCTCTCCCTCCCACTCCACCCGGCCCGGATGGACGGACACGTGCACACACAGAGCACTGAGCAGAACACAGTAGGTGTGCATCAGGGGGTCCCTGGGATGCCGCGAAAGAGGATGAAGCCCCGACACACAGGTGGGGGCCCCGAGACGCCCCCGGGACGGCCCTTTTACATTCTACTTAATTTTGTGGTTGTGGCGTTTGGGGTTTCAGAATCCGCACCATCTGCAGAAGACAGAGTAAATCCAGAGTGTCTTTCCCTGTCTGTTTATTCGTTCCAGAGGCCGGAGCCCAGGAGACGTGTTTTCTGAGAAAACGTTTTTTCCCTTTCTCTCCTCTCTCCTGCAACAACCTACTGGCTTTAAGAGGGCATCATTTTCCACACATTAGCTGAAGTTTCGAGAGTTTCGCTCTATTTCTGAGACAGAAGCTCTGTATACCGACAGGCCCAATTGAGCCATTTTTCTCATGGACAGGAGAGGACACTCAGTGCTCCGGGGAAATGGAGCATGGAGCACATCGCCGACTGGAAGCGAAGGCCCGTGCGGCACCAGGTCTACTTCCCAGCCCCCGCAGGCCCCCGCAGTCGGGCTTGTCTTCCCACCGGACAGGGGCTCCCACCCCTGGTAACTGATCTCAGGGCATCTGGCCACGCCCCGAGCGCCAATCCAGGGAAGGGGGTGACACCTGGGGACCGTGCGGGCGGGGTTCGGGAGTCCTGGCTTTACCCTCAGAGAGCTGGGGGTGCGGGGGGTCAGACTCCACCCCATCTGCCTCGTCCTGTGTGCCGAGGCTGACCAGAGAACCCCGGAACAGGAAAGAGGCCTGAGGGGAGCCCCCTGGGAGCCCACCCCATGGAATCAGAACCGCAGTGGGCACACACGGCTCTTCTGTGCTGCCAGCCCTGACTGGTCTCCTGCTCTGGCCTGGCCACGCTGAGGGCCTCCTGGGCGTCACCTCTGGAGGCTGCAGGCCAATGGACACAGTGTACCCCATCCTGGGCTCTTCATGCTCCCCCTAAGGTCTACCGCCTCTCCAGGGCCTCCCCTGTATCAGGAAACAGCACCCCCATTCACCCACTGCTCATACCAGAAGACTGGGGGCATCATCTAATCACAGCATGTCTCCTGACCGTGTCCCTGCCCTCCCCGTGAACCTGCCCACCAGGATCAGCCTCATCATTGCTCACCTGGACCCCACAGGTGTTGGAGCCACATAGATGCCCATCAGATGGCTGAATGAGTAGATGGGTGGGTGGGTGGGTGGGTGGATGGGTGGGTGGATGGGTAGATGGGTGGCTAGATGGGTGGGTGGGTGGATGGCTAGATGGGTAGGTGGGTGGGTGGGTGGATGGATGGGTGGATGGGTGGCTAGATGGGTGGGTGGGTGGATGGCTAGATGGGTAGGTGGGTGGGTGGGTGGATGGATGGGTGGGTGGATGGATGCATGGGTGAAGAGTGGACTCTCCTTCAGTCCACGCCAGCCTCCCCACCACAACAAAAGAACTTTCTTAAAAGATAAGCAAACCAGCACATCTGATCTCATCCCATGGACCCTTCCTGCCTCGTCCTTGAGAACAGCCCACTCGGGGCTCCCAGGGAGGCCTGGGTCCCCCCACCAACGGCCTGCGTGCATCCTGCCTGGAGAGTGTCATCCAGGCATGGCTTCAGTTTGCAAGCATGCAGGAGCACAGGGTGCCATGAATGCCCCCTGGCAGGCAAAAATCTACAGCAGAAACAAAAATCAACAAGGCCTGCCCACCTCCCACCCCAGAGTGCTGTGGGTGCCCAGCCTCCCCTCACGTTGATGGAGCACACACCAAGAGGGTGCATCTGGCGTCTCCGAGTGCTTCACGTTCAGGTGGCAGCCCCGGTGCAGGCCCAGGTCCCAGGGTCTGGGGAGGCGTCCTGAGCGTAAGCGCTACATGTGAGGGCACGGCGCCAGGGCGCCATGTCCCTGTGCCATGGAAAGCCACAGACGCCGATGTGGCCAGCTCTGCAGCCCCGATCAGATTACGGACACCCCTGAGCTTGCCGCCTTACGTTCAGTGTGCATCTCAAGCCCATTTTCTGACAATAGGGAGAAGGCGGGTCCTCCCAGGGTGACGGGAGGACAGAGTAGGGGTCCAGGCTCAGGCCTGATGGCACTGTTAGGCCTGGGAAAGATGCGCAGTGGCGAGGTTGGTCCTCTCAGAGCCCCCGCTGTGTGCCAGGCACTGTGTCTGCAGGCCCGTGCACTGGCCTGGCTCAGAGGTGGGGGCACTGAGCCCCCTGATGCTGTACAATGCAGACACTGCATCTTCGACACGGGGGCCAGGCGCTGTGGTACATCATCTCATTTAATCCCCAAATTACACCTCAGAGAACCAGGAAGGGGAGACACCAGGATGCGAACCCCCTCAAAGCTGGGTTCCCACCACTCTGTGCCTCGGTCCCTTCCTCATGGCACGTCCTTGGTCAGATGTTTGGGCCGGAACAGGGAAATGCTGGTCAACACTCGGGAAGAAGATTTCAAAGCAAAGTATAACACAGTTGCACAAGCATATCAATGAGAGGAGAAACCCACAAAACGAAGTCCTTGCTGCTTGGAACGCTTTTTAAACACACAGGCAGGTCCTGGGCTTCCAAGCTCCTGGAAACGGGGTCTGGGGATCCCGCAGGACACAGCCGGCAGCAAGTCTGCCAGGGGCTGCTACTCTCCATGTGAGGGGAACCGACAGAGATCGCCCCACCGAGCAGTCCTCTGAGCAACAGGAGGGTCTGCAGGTGGCCGTGTCCTTGGGACGGAGCTAACCTCGGCTCCCTCCGGAGAGCCAACCACCACCATGCACCGCTGGGGCCAAAACAGGAAACAAGACAGGGACTGATCCAAGGGGTCAGCTGCCAGGGAAGAGGGGGCGGGGCTCCACCCAGAAAGGGGTGGGGCCTCCACAGCAGGGCGGGGCCTCTGCGCTAGAGAAGAGTGGCCTCCACAGCGGGGAAGGGAAGGTTGCCTCCATACTAGAAAGGGGCGGGGCCTCTATACCAGCGAAGGGGCAGGGCTTCCACAGCAGGTAGGAGTTGAGGCCTCCACACTGAAGGGGAGGGGCTGCCAGGTAAGGGGCGGGGGCTCCATACCAGGAAGGGGTGGGACGTCTATACCAGGGAAGGGGCAGGGCCTCCACAGTAGAGGGGAGGGGTCTCTATACCAGGGAGGGGGCGGGGCTTCCACAGCAGGGAGGGAGTGGGGTCTCCACACCGGAGGGGAGGGGCTGCCAGATAAGGGGGTGGGGCCTCCATACCAGGAAGGGGTAGGGCCTCCACAGCAGGGAGGGCCTGGAGGGGCCTCTATACTAGTGAGGGGGCTCAGGGCTGGAGACCAGGTTTGGGATAAAAGGCAGGGGAACTGAGTAGAGGAGAGAGAGACAGAGGCAGAGATGGAGAGACAGAGAGTGCCTAGGACCTGTTCTACACCTGGAACAGAAAAGACATCCAGAGACAAAGAGTGGAAGAAAGTGCTTCCTTTCATGTTTTCACACACTGAAAGTCCCACGGAAGCAGACATGCCACGGACTGTAGAGTAATTCACGAGCCCCGGCCTCACCTCAGCTGCCGGACACAGTTGCACCAATGGGGCAGCAGGGGCGGGAGGCAGCACCACCCGTCTCCCCAGGGAGAGCTCTGAGGTCCAGAGAGCTTGGCTCAACTGCTGCACTGGGATCTGAACCCGGCTCCCAGGCCTGTGCCCTCTCCCTTAGGCTTCCTGCCGCCTGGAGGGGGCGGCCTCGGTGACCCTGAGGACAGGCTGTTAGGTGTGGGAACAGAGCTGCTCAAAGGTGGAGCCGGCAGCGGGAAGGGCAGTGACAGTAGGGCCACCTGGGCAGGGTGCAAACCCTGACTTGGCTGTCCACTGGCGTGTGGCCTCGGAGGAGCTCCAGGACCTGTCTGGCCTCGGTCCCTTCTCCTGTGAGATGACGCACAAGTCCTGACTCTGCCAGGGGTTGCAGGGATCAGAGAGAACGTACATACGCTCCTAACACGGAGCCCGATACATAAAGGGCCTTTGCAGCTCGGGCTCTTCCGCATCGCGACCAGCCACGGTTCGCGCTCTGCGACGCTGAGTTTCTCGAAGGCAAGATTTCGGTCGGATTCAGTTTTCGATCCTGAGTGCTCGGCATGTGGCGTTTTCTCAAAACGTCTCAGGTGAGTGAGCGGAATGAATGAATAGATGAATTGATGGAGATCTTGTCCTGACCCTGTGCTTCTCCAATTAGGAGTCATGTACCCAAGAGGGTCCACGCTGGTGGCTGGGCCAGGGGTCCTGAGGCTTCAAACAAGAGGATTGTCCTGGGTCATCAGGTTAACAAAGACTTTTTGTTGAAAGTGTGTGTGTGTGTGTGTGATTTTAGTATTCAAACCAACACTGATATATCATGAAGTAAAGTGAAAATTCACATGACACTTGAAAGCAATTCGTGCCGCGGCCAGCTCCCCCGGGCTGTACCCTCACACCCTCTCCCCGTGCCATGGGGTTCTCGTGCTGAGTCAGAAATGTGCTCGTAGTCCAAAGCCAAATCGGGTACTCAGACAGCACGGAAGGCACACGGGGGATGCTGAGGGATCCTCAGGGCCCCCAGGGTCTCAGGTCACGCCATGACAATGGTAGAATGCCTCGCCCATGGGCATCAAGGCGGGAGCTCTGATTATACTACAGGCAAGACAAAAATAAAAGGGAATTCACTTTGTAAGACAGGTTGCAAAGTGGTCTCTTAAGAAGCTATAAAGTACTGCTTCGCCTGTAATTGTTGTTGAATGGACTCCTAATAGCATTCACACCTTCCTGCAAAACCTATCCATTACCGATGACTGGAGAGGTAGACCCTCAGCTCACGCTGAAGCAGGCGCCCCTGCAAATGAAGAACCCCATCTTTTCCCAGATCACACTCACTCTGGGGTAAACCTGTCCCGCTAGAGGCCGACTTTGGCCCCTTTTCTTATTCCTCCCACAAAAATGCAGCAGGAGAGGTTCGGTTTCCCAGGGCTCCACCAGAGCCTCAAAGGTTCAGGAAGGATCAAGTTGCTTGTCCAGTTCACCTTCATATCCCAGCGCCCGGCAAAGGACCCCAGCACATAGTAGGTGCTTCGTGTGCAACAAGATTGAACCCAGGGTTCTCACCCTCCAGCACCAAGCATGCAGCCTGGCACAGAGTAGGACCTTGACCCACATCTGCTGAATGGATGGGGGTCAGATTGAGACAGAGCTCGGACATCTGGTGAAACCTGCCCTCTTGCGGAGGAGAAGCCGAGACACGTGGTAAACAGAGCAGAGTCTGGGCTCTGCCCACGTGCATCTCATTCCCCAGCTGCTGCTCTTCCCCTGGGAGGAGACCAGGAGAGTCCAGAATGCCGGAGGTGCAAGGGGCTTTGGAGAACCCCCAGTTCAACCTCCTGATCTTATGGAGGGAGACACTGAGGCCTGGAGAAGAAACAGGATCTGCCCTGAGTCACACAGCTCAGCTGTGGTCAGATCGAGCCCTGTCCAGCCACAGCGGGTTACACACTCCGCACTTCCAGCACAGCAGGCTGCGCTGGGCTTGCACAGACATGGGGAACCCCATCTGCCCCCTGGAACTTTGCCCCGGGGTGCCCGGCGAGCTCGAAGTTATGACAGAGGGGGCCTCTGGCATCTAGCAGAACTGGATTTAAATCCTTGCTCAATGCCAAGTACAGAGACACAATATGTTTGATCCACTGGTGACAGCTTTGCCACCTACCAGCTGGGTGACCTGGACTATTCTCCCAGCTTCCCCCGAGCCTCTGTTTTCTCATCTGGGCAATGCAGGTGATGACGTAAACCCCCCAGTCATGCCCCGCCTCCGCACAAATAAATGACTATGATTGACATCTGGTTCCGGCCTAGGGCCTGGCATACTGAGAATGATCGCCAGTGGGTGTCTTAGGAATTGAGAAGCTACAGATGAGCGAATAAATGAAGGCAATGACAGGGGGAGATTTTTCCTTTTATGAAATGGAAATCTCTTTCCCTGAAGGGGTCCCACCCCATCTCCAGTCCAGCCCATGGCACCCGTATTTCCTGAGTGTTACAGGGGGAAATGTTTCCTTTTATGAAATGGAAATCTCTTTCCCTGAAGGGGTCCCACCCCATCTCCAGTCCAGCCCATGGCACCCGTATTTCCTGAGTGTTGGCTTAGTGCTAGGGGCTGTGCACAGTTGAGGAGATGGACCTGAGTAAAATCCAGTCTCCACCAAGCAGTCTGCCTGGACTGCTTCCCGATCCCTAGGCCTGCCCTTCAGAAGTTGGAAGACCAGCCCGTAGCCCCCAGATCTCCCCTCTGCCTTCACCAGCCCCCGTGGCTTCCGGTTCTTTACGTGACATGGTCTCACGTCAGCTTTTTCTGTGACAGGGACTGTGGCTTTTCTGCTCCTACATGCATTTACAACATAAGGTGACATTCACAGGTGCCAGAGATTGGAAAGGGGACACACTTGGGAGCCGTGACTCAGCGGATATCTTCAGTGGCAGTCATGAGTGACGTTTTCAGCACTCACCTGTCAATCTCCCCTCCATCATTGCCCCCGTTAAGAGATGAGACACCTTGGGACCTCCCTGATGTCCCCTCACTGGAGGGTCATGGCAGAACTGGACTGAGGACAGGGCTTCCCAGCCTGGGTGCTGTCCCCCAGGCTACCCTACAAATGCAGGGTGCCCCATGCAACCCCAGGAAGGAGCCTCGGGCTCCACGCCTACAGGCCCCATCCAGGTACGGGGGAGTCTGTGGATCAGGTGGGCGACTCGGCAGTAGCGTCCATTCAGCGGGACCAGCTGTGGCTTGCGGCACTCGCTCACTCATTCATTCATTCATTCATGCATGCATTCATCCTTTAACATGGGCTGAGTGTTTGTGCTGGGCACAGCGGCCAACCAGACCCAGCCTCTATCCCCAGCGATATGGCCAGGCTAAATGTCCAAATTATCAAAATAACCTCTCACAGGCATCGCCGATCATGTCCTATCTCCTTTTAAAGATGCACACGTCTCCCTGCCTCCATCCCTAACCCAGTGTTGCCCACAGAGGAGGTTCTGCTGAGCACCCCAGTCAGAGCCCCCAGCTCTCCATCTGCCCCGAGCCCCCAGGTAGCCAAAACTGATGCTTCACTCCTGGTGCCCTCTGCCTGCCGGGATGCCCTACGTGACCTAGAAGCCCCTTTGCTGAGCCCCCGCCCATCATCTCATTAACCCCCAGCCACCCCCTTCACAGCAGGACACAGGCTCAGCAGCGGCTGCATTGCGCAGGACCAGGGTCTGTCTGGCCTCACTGCTGGCAGCCCGGCAGCCTTCCCTGACCTCACGCCTCAGAGACTCCCCGTTCTGTGACTGCCACTGTTGCCTCTGCCTTTCTAGTTTCCAAAGGAGGACATGGTGTTTGGGGCCGGCCCTGGAGCCACCGTCACATCTGGGCACCTGTGGGTCCTCCCAGCTGGTGACGGACGGCAGGGTCAGCTTGGAGGAAGCTTCCGGGACCGGGCTGGCTAGACAGATAGAAATTGGAGGACGTGCAGGAGATGGGCGGCATGGCCTCCCGTGTCCACTGCTGGCTGGAGTTTGGGGGTGATGGGGGGGCCTCTGGCTTGGGTCAGCACCAGCCCGCGGCAGCCCCCCCTTGTCTCGCTCCAAATCACAGGGGCCCCAGGGAGAGAGATGACAGCGGGCAGGGAGGCAGGATGTCTGTCCTTGCCCCTTCCAAGCACTCAGCTCTCCTGGCCAGCGAAGGTCTCTGTTCTATGCACACGCTGCCGCACCCAGGCCTGGGCTAGGGTGCTGCCTGGGTATTTCCCTTGCTGCCCCCCCCCGCCCCCCAAGAGAGCCCTGTAGCTCAGACAGCGGGGACGGCACGCGGGAAAAGCACTGAGCTCCCAGCAGAGCAAGGGCTGCCTCCCAGCGCTGACCCCTCACCAGCCCGGGCTGGGGCCGACCAGACACGGGACGGGGACAGCTCGGGGAGCACGTGGGCTGAGCTGCGGGGAGTCGGGGTGGGGCGGCAGCTGGGGGGGTCATCCCCGTACTTGCTCTCACTCCTGCACAAGAAAACCCCTCAGCTCTGGACCCACATGAGGCTGGGGTCAACTCCAGGCCTCCCACCACCAGCCGTGTGATTAAGCGCTAAGTCTCACCTTCCTATGCCTCAGTTTTCTGCCCTGGAAAATGGGTTAATAACACCTCCTTCCTCGGCCCCTGTGGGACAGAGTGAGATCGTGCACGTGAAGTCCCCGAGCAGGGCCCAGGGAGACCCGGGCAAAACCAACCCCCTGCCTCTGTCTGTTCAGTCCCGAGTCCCCTCCGGGCAGGCACCGGTGTCCCCGTGAAGTTCCCCCCTCTCCAGCAGCCCTCCCCACCTCTGCATTCCAATCCTGTCCATCAGGAAGCTTTAACGGCCGTAACAGTCAAGGAAGGGTGTTGGCAGAGGGGAGAGGCCTACTTTAGAAAGCTGACATCCCATTAAAAAGTGCCAATCAAGATTCCCTGGACAGCTCCCAGGGAATGGCAATGCACATCAGTCCTCACGTTCCGAAACCTCTACGATGGGGCCTCGGTCCCTGCAGAACCTGCCAAGTTCACGCACACACCGACTCCTCTGAGCCCAATAACGTGCCGTCAGCGTGGCCGGCAAACCCTCCGGCGCCCTCCGCATCCAGCCGTCTGGCCATGATGACTCTCTTCCCGGGACGCTCATCGGTCTACAGAGGTTTTCCGGGCTCTACGTGGCGTCAGAGCATCTATCGGTGCCCGTGGGCTGGGCTCTGGGTTCTAATCCCCAATGTCACAATTCTCTGCCGTGACATCCCATTTCCCAGGAGGAACCTGATCTGTCCAAGTTCCTCTCTGTGACAACGGTCTACTTCCCTGCATGGAGTCAAGTGCGCAGGATGGCTCTGCCCCGGGTGCTTCCTCTGACCTCAGTCTGGGGTCCCGAGGTGGCTAGGAGGCAACCACGGCTTTGCAAAAGGGTCTTCTCACGGAACCTGGTGGAGGCGGCCGTAGCCTGGAAACGACAAAGTTCCCTGATCCCACAGTCAGGCAGAGAGCAGAGTCAGAAGACACGCTCAGACCAGGAAAACAGAAAGTAAAGCTCAGATGAGACACCAAAGCCAAATCAGAACCAAATCAACAACTAAAAGACCCTGCGGGAGATCGGGACCGCTCCTCGCTGCTATCCAAGGACGCCAGACCAAGGCGAGACATTCCTTCTCCCCTCCAGAGAGGCCACCCCTGCCCCTGCCCCGCTCTACCTGGATGGATGCCGGCCCAGGGCAGGGGGAAACAAACGCACCAGGACAAACTTTCTCCCAAGGCCCAGCTGCTGCTTTAGAACTTAATTCATCCAAACGAATTCAGGCGGAAGCGGGAAGGGTGACGCAGGGAGCTGGGAGGTAAACACCTCCGCCCGCCGTCAGGATCCCGGAGAGGCAAGGCGGCAGCGGCTCCTGCAGTGCAGAGCCTACCTTTCTCTTGTTGGTCGGGCAGATGTAGAAGTTGTCGATGACGGTAGTGACGCCAGGCTGAAGGGTAAGCTTGGTGTAGGACGTCCCGAAGTCCGATGACCTGGGAGGACAGGAAGACAGCTGTCAGTGACAGGCCCCTCCACGTGCAGAGGTATCCAGCCCACACGGTGTCCCCCGCCAGTGTGGGTGCAGCGCCCAGGACACCCTCGGGTGTATCCTCTCCCTTTCCCCGGAGCAGCATGCCCCAGGGGACCAGGAGGAGACTGGGGTTCCCTCAGGGACACCCAGCACTAGCCCAGGTCTGGAGCTGCGAATGCCAACCTGTCTTCCCACGAGCCACCTGCCCTGGGCGGTCCACGGTCTATGTTAGCTTTACTGTATCTGCGTCTCACTGGTTACAAAGGGTCTCACAGGTACTGGCCGCGTCTAGGTCCTTCCATCTGTTTGATTCCTCGGAAAACCTGGACAGATTACGTCACTACGTCCATCTCGAAGATGACCAGAGGGCCAGGAGGAGGCTCGGAGGGGATACGTTCTGGCCTGAAATCACTCAGCTGACAGGTGGCCGCCTCAGGATGTGAGCACGGGCCGCTCACGGACAGCTGGAGTCCTGTTTGCTCTCTAGAAGTTCCCTGCTGCCCTGAGGCCCGTCTGCTTGTCTGTTTCCCTCTCTGGACCCTGAGTTCTTCCAGCGAGCTGCACCCTCCGCCCTGACCATGTGCACCTACAGGGCTGCAGTGGCGGCAGCAGGTACCCAAGCTCCAGAGCTGCTGGGAATCAGACCCCAATCCCTGTGCCGGCCAGTGGGTGTCAGCATCCGCTCACCACAGCCGGCCCGGGGCCAGTCCCTGCCGCCCAGGGGGGTGCCCACTTTCCTGTCCGTAAGGCAAGGGCTGCAGGAGAGAATCTCTGAGCTCTAACCTCCGCCCAGAGCGGCCGCAGCAGTGAGAGGGAGATAAGACATCACGGGCAATATCACAGCAACCGACATGTCGGGACATGGTATTAATCCCATGCTGAAGCTCAGCCCCCTCCGCTGGGCTCAACTCAGCGACCCTGGGCCCAGCGCTCCTTGTGACCAGCTGGTTCAAACGTGCTGCGGCCGCAGAGAGCTGGAGACATGGTCAGGCCCAGGCCGCACTTTGCCTCCAGTCCTGAAACCAATGTGCGTTATTCCAGAGACCTCAGCTTCTCCCAGGCTGTCCTGTCTCCTGACCGGTCAGGAGACTCACCCAAGGGCGGGGACGGGCCAGGAAGAGGAGCCCAAGGCTACTGAGGCCTGCCGTGCCGGTGCCCCTTGGGCCCGTCCATCTTTCTGATCGCCACTGAGACCGGCCTGCATGGAGCTGAGCTCCAGGGCCAAGGGCGGCCGATCCCAGCTGATGGGAGGTGGAGGTGGGGCGGGGCAGTCACCTGGATTCCTGTCCTCGGACCCCAGCACTGCGGGGGGCCCGGCCTGCAGGCGGCCCAAGCAGCCCCTTGGGCCCACGGAGGGGCTGGACCGGGCCCACGCAGGGGCTGGGCCCACGGAGGGGCTGGACCGGGCCCACGGAGGGGCTGGACCGGGCCCACGCAGGGGCTGGGCCCACGGAGGGGCTGGACCGGGCCCACGCAGGGGCTGGACCGGGCCCACGCAGGGGCTGGGCCCACGGAGGGGCTGGACCGGGCCCACGCAGGGGCTGGGCCCACGGAGGGGCTGGACCGGGCCCACGCAGGGGCTGGGCCCACGGAGGGGCTGGACCGGGCCCACGCAGGGGCTGGGCCCACGGAGGGGCTGGGCCGGGCCGTGAGTGTCAGACTTGCCCAGTGCAGCCTGGGCTCCTGGGGGAGGCCTGGAGCTGCTCCCTGTAAACACTGCACCCCACTGGCAGTGTTTCAATTCCATCCCACAGGACACCCTCAGCACTTTCTACAGGGCGGTACTTCCTCCCTACTTCTTCCCCAAGCTTTCTGTTTCACTGAGGCTCCAGGAAGATGGGCTGTGTTTGTGGCCCTTGTGCTTAGTGGCCCCATGTCCCTGGAAGTCCTCAGGCCCCAAGGTCCTTCCCAGGCCAGGACAGAAGGCAGCCCCTGCCCTCTGACTCCTGGGAACTCCAGCAGGGGCCGCCCCGCCGGACCCCCAGCAGGGTCCCCTGGGCCTCTGCCCGCCCCTGGCCTCCCCAGGGAGGGCCCGCTGGAGAGAACGAAGCAGCCCCACTGGAGGTGTAATTGGGGAAGCGCTTACTCTCAAAACCTCTGAGAATTGATTTTCTTTGGGAAGGAGGGAGTCAGAGGCCCATTGGCAGAGGGCTGATCCAGAGACCCAGGAAATTCTAGAACCGCCCCCGCCCCCGACACGAACAGCTGTGCTTGGAGCTCGGTGCCTGGTAACCTCTGAGCCTCGTGGTCCCTCACCTCACACCAATAAGCATCTCTAAGACCTGCGAGCGATTCTGCCTTCCAGATACCGGGCAGTCCACTCCTTCCCTCCATCCTGTTTCCCTCTCCAGCCCAGCTGCCTCCCCAGGGTCCAGCCTCCCCCCTAGTCCCCCACCTGTGGCCACAGCAGCCTGTTCACACCTGCTCACTCAAGGGCACCTGCTGGTGTGGGTCCACAGCAGGGAGCCAGTGAGATCTAGGCCCTGCTGCCCAGGAACTTACATTCCAGTGAGGCCCGGGGAGGAGGGTGATAGATAGATAAGCAAAACTATAGCCGTGTCAAAGGAGACAAGGTCTGGGAAGAAGAATAAGCAGGGTAGGGGGATGGAGGGGGCAGTGGATTGCTGTCTCAGAGAGCGTGGCAGGGAAGGGCCCTCAGACAGGTGATGTCTGGGCTGAGACGGGAAGGAAGGAAGAGAACGTGCTAAGTGCCTGGCTGTGGGAAAGCCACCTGTACTGGGTTAAGTAATGTCTCCCCCAAACTTATGTCTACCCAGAACCCGTGAAGGTGACCTTTATTTGCAAATAGCGTCTTTGCAGATGGAATTAAGTTAAGATGAGGTCATACTAGAGTAGGATGGGCTGCAATCCAATGACTGGTGTCATCGAAAGAAGGAAATGTGGGCAGAGACACACAGACACGCAGGGAGGACGTCGTGTGACCATGGAGACAGGCAAGGATACCAAGGATTGCCAGCCACCCCCAGAAGACTGGAGAGGGGCATGGAGCAGACTTCCCCTTGATCCTCCAGAAGGAACCAACCCTGCCGACACCTGGATCCCAGACTTCCAGCCTCTAGACCGCAGACAACAATTTCCATTGTCTAAAGGCAGCCAGCATGTGGTACGTTGTATGGCAGCCCGAGGAACTAGTACAGCATCGCAGGTAGAGGGAAGGGCAGGTACAAAGGCCCTGAGGACAGGGGCCCCTCTCCCTTCTCTCTGGACAGGGAAGGAGGGATCTGTTTAAAGCAAAGTCCTGCCACTGCATCACCAGCTATGGCAGCGTGCGAAACACCTCACTCCGCCGGACAATGCAAATCCAATTCCTCAGATAGCCATTAGCCCCAAGTCCCAGGCCACCTGCCAGAGACTGGGACATCAGTGCATTCATTCATTCACTCTTTCGTTCAACATTTGTTCAGCTCTTTTATGCTTTAAGCATCACACTGGGACTGGGAATTCAGATTTCTTTATTTGTTCAAATTCATTCCTGCCACATATGTTTATTGAGTAGCTACTATGCGCCAGTCACTTCATCCCCTGGTGAGTAGAACAGATACTGTGGGACAGAGAGAGCAGACAGATGGACACATCCAGAGAATCTTGGGAGATTCTAAGAGGGACGTCACACTGCCCGGGGCCAGGGGCCATCCTTGGCTGCCCCGCCCCCATACTGCCCCCACTGCCCAGCTAACCCATCTTGCTGACTCTTCCTCCTAAATCATTTACATTGCATCCCGACACCTCCATCGCCCCATCCCAGGCCCTCTTCATCTCCCACCGTCCTTGAGGGGTTCCTGGTGGACGACAGGCTCTGAGGAGAGGGAGGCCGATGCTGGCTGGGGGGCCGTCACCAAAGAGGGGACTGTAGAGTTTCCAGTGGGGGCTGGAACAAATTACCACAAACTCAGCGACTTAAAATAAGGCATATGCATTATCATACAGGTCTGGCGGTCAGAAGTCCAAATGGTCTTATGCGCTAAAATCAAGGCCTCTGCACCTTCTGGAAGCTTCAGGGGAAAATCTCTTTCCTTTGCTTTTTCCAGCTTCCAGAGGCGCCTGCATTCTGTGGCTTGTGGCCCACCCTCCATCTTCGAAGCAAATCCTCCAGTCTCTGCTTCCATTGTCACATCTCTTTCACTTGTAGCCAAACCTCCCTTGGACTCCTCCCGTGAGGACCCTTGTGATTACACAGGGCCCACAGGGCTAATCTAGCATCGTCTCCCCATTGCCCCATCTTTTTTTTTTTTTTTTTTTTTTGGCCTCGCCGCGCACGTTGCGGGATCTTAGCTCCCCTAGGGCCACGGCAGTGAAAGTGAGGAGTCCTAACCCCGGGACCTCCAGGGGACTCCCTCGCAATCTCCCCATCTTAATCACACCTGCAAAGTCCCCTTTGCCACATGACATATTCACAGGCTCCAGGGATTAGGACGTGATATCTTTGGGGGGTATTATTCCTCCTTCCACAGGTGGGCGTTGGAGCCAGGTATAAGGTAGGGCTTTGGAGCAGGTTGGGGGCAAGAGTGGCTACAGTGAACTGTGAGAGAGGTGATGGGGCCAGAGGCTGGCAAGGTGGACGGGAGCAGGTGTGAACGACCCCAGAGGCCACAGAGAGATCTGGGCCTGCTCTGGATCACAGCCCCTGCTAGTAGATAAAAAAGAATGTCAACTATTTTGGACTTCCCTGGTGGTGCAGTGGTTAGGAATCCACCTGCCAATGCAGGGGACACGGGTTCGAGCCCTAGTCGGGGAAGATCCTACAGGCTGTGGAGCAACTAAGCCCGTGCGCCACAACTACTGAGCCCGTGCGCCACAACTACTGAGCCCATGTGCCACAACTACTGAGCCTGCATGCCACAAGTACTGAAGCCCAAGCGCCTAGAGCCCATGCTCCGCAACAAGAGAAGCCACCGCAATGAGAAGCCGGCACACTGCAACAAAGAGTAGCCCCCGCTCGCCGTAACTAGAGAAAGCCCACGTGCAGCAACGAAGACCCAACAGCCGAAATTAAATAAATTTTTAAAAAAAGAGTGTAAACTATTTCATTGTAATGTTATATTGATTGCATGTTGACCTAACATTGTGGATATACTGAGTTAAAAAGTCTATTATTAAGATTAATTGCACCTGTTTCTTTAATTAATAGAGTTAAATTTCTAAGAGCAGTTTGGGGTTCACAGCTAAACAGAGGAAGGTGCAGAGATTTCCTGTGTACCCCCCTGCTCCCAAACGTGCATAATCTCCATTACGTCATGCACCTCCCTCCCCCGCCAGAGCAGCATGTGTGTTACAGCTGATGAACGGATACTGACACACCATCATTACCTAGAGTCTATAGCTTAGGTGAGGGGTCACTCTTGAGTTGACATTCTATGGACAAGTGTACAGTGACATGTGTCCACCATTATAGTGTCATACAGAGTAGTGCTACTGCCCTAAAATGCCCCGGGCTCGCCTATGCACCCGCTCCCATAACCACTGATCTTTTCACCGTCTCCATAGTTCTGCCTTTTCTAGAACGTCATCTGTTGGTCTGTAGCGTTTTCAGCCTGGCTTTTCTCACTTAGTAATACGCCTTTAAGGTTCCTGCAGCTCTTTGCAGGTCCCCGGTTTCTACTTCTTAAGGACAACCCACGCATGGCTTGCGTCCTATTTCTACCAGACTCGCTGGTCTGGACACAGGCTGAGGCTGTGGGTGGAGTCTGCAGGGTGTTAGCGGGGTTCTGCAGGGTCAGGTCTGTGCCCCCATCTGGAAGGGGATGAGCGGAGTGACCGTGGGAAAGGTGTTCGACGGTGTCTCAAAGCCCGCATGGTAGGAGCTTGTCCTCGCTACTATTTTAGGAAGACTGGGGTGACCGCGGGTGGGACAGGTGACTGAGGCGGAGGGAGTGGCAGTGGGGAGGAGAAGAAAGGAAGGGCAGGGCACACACCCGGAAGCTGGGGATGGCAAGGTGTAAGGTCGAGGGAGGAGACGGAAGGTGTCCCGGGTAACACGGATGGGGTGTGGCTCGGGGAAGTCAGGACAGCCCCTGGGTGAAGCTCACTCACCCGCACCCACGAAGCCTGCAGGACACGGTGGGGCTCGAAGATGGGCGAGTTCAGAGCAGCACGTGTTTCCCTGTGTCCACGGCCTGGGCCACCTCCTCTCCTGACACTGGTCAGGGGAGTTCTGAGATCCCATGAGGCCAAGAAGAAGGGGCCTGGCAGTCAGGGGTCTGGCCATGCCCCCTCGCTGCTACTGAGAGTGAGATCCCGGGCACACACTCAGGATGGGGCATCGGTTTCCCCTCGAGGCATCAGAGAGTTGGATCAGGGGTCCCTGGGGTCCCCATGAATGGAAAAGGCAGTGGTCACATGCCTTTCACCTGCAATGTCCTTGCCTGTTCCCTGGGCTCCCAGTTTCCCCGACCCCGAGGCCAGTGCTTGGGGAAACCCTTGCCCAGGCAGACCTCGTTGCCTGGGGCCACGCAGGTATCCATATTTCACTTCATTATTTCCCAAGACCGCTTGTTTCTCAAAGACTTCAAGTGAAGGAACAAGTCTAGCAGTGATGGTATCCGTGTTACGAAGAGTTATTCCAAGAAAGGAAAGTAGAAGGTGATGGAGTGTTACGTGGTCCCTGCCTCGCCCTGTGTGTCTGAGGGCTGCTGAAAATAAGCACCGCTCAGGATGCAAACCGGAGATGCCCAGGGACGCTCAAGATGCCCGAGGTTGGAGGATGCTGTCTCTTTCCCAGAGTGCGCAGATCTCTGTTATGAGCTCACCAAGTTTGAGACAAGGATGACTCAATTAAATGTCATACATTCCTGACTCTTATCTAAATCCCTCACAGCCCCAGGGCATCAACCCTGAATGTAATGCCGCGTCCTCCTCAAGTCCTTACAGATGACCCCGTTGGAGTGAGGAGAGCGGTCACCAAGATCATGCAAGAATCCACAGGTCAGGCACACAGCCAGCACTCAATAAATGCTTGCTGGATGCCTATGGAGGGGCACCAGGTAGCAGACCCGAAGGCTGTGTGACCTCGGGTGAGAGGGTATCCCACTCTGGGCAAGTTTTCCATAGAAACCGTGGGGATTGGATTTGATTAATGTCTGAGCACCAGCCAGACCCTTGAACTTGTCTGCTGGGGAGAGACTCCCCCTCTCATCTCAGGATCGTGAAAATGCCTGTGAGAGCTCTCCATGTCCAGAAGGAAGGATAGAAGGGAGGGAGGAAGGGGAAGAGGGAAAAAGGAGGGTGGGGGAAGGGAAGAGGAGGGCGAAGTGCGGAGGAACAGCGCTCACCCTGGGTCTCCTCTGGGCCCGGCGTCCTCCCCACACCCACCCTGAACTTCCCCAGCACTAATACCACCTCCAAGTTCTTCCACCTGCACCTCAGGAAGTGATCATGCAATCTAGATTTATTCAAATTAAAAATTTTGGAAAAAAAAAACAGACTCTAAAATCGGGCAAATAGATACATGGAAGACAAGCGCAGTTGGAAAATTGCTATTTGAAAATCGGCCGCTTAATTGCTGAGTGTCTGTACATATTCACTTTTAAAAAATTATTTAATTAAGCCATTTTCATACTCTATAATTATTTCATTGGCAGGGACGTAAGTTCAGCTCCAGCCCCTCCCCCTGTGCGGATGAGCCCCCAGCTCCCACGGTCTCCCGGCTACTTTGGGAAACAACACAGGTGGGAAAGGGGGCACCCCCTGCGTGGCTGGTACCACCTGCAAGCCTGTGGCTTTGGGCAAGGCCTGGACCTCTGCGAGACTCGGTTTGTTTATCTGGAAAAGGGATCAAAGGCACAGACCTCAGATACCCACCGTGAGACTGGAGCCGGTGTGTGGAGGGAGAGTACAAGGCGGGCTCGTGGTCACGGGCAGGTGACAGGTCCCCGCATCACGGAGCCTCCTGAGGGGCACTGATGCCACACTGTGTCCGTGTGGACCTCTCTCTGGCCGGAGGCGTGGCTGTGTGGACTCCCCTCGTGCGCCCTGATGATTACCCAGAGGACTGGCACTAGCCCTGCACCGTCGGTGTGCAAAGCACCCGGGCAGACCTCAAAGCCACACCAGGGATGGGAACTCCCACCTGCACTTTTCACGTGGGGAAACCGAGGCCCGGCAAGGAAGGGACGTGTGCAGAGTCCCCTGGGGATCCGTGGCACAGCCGGGACTCCATCTTGGTCTCCAGGCATCCACCCTGGGCCCTCCCACCAGAGGAGGTGATGTGTGTTAGGATGGTTTCCCAGCCGAACGCCCTGCTGAACTTTAGTCTGTGATGTGAGATGAGAAGGGACAGATGTCGAGAGGCCACCACCCAGGGGCCACCCTTGTCCTCAGGAACCGACAACTCCAGGGGCCCTGGAAAGACGAGGCTTTGATCCGCTGCCCGGGACTGACAAGTAAACCCTCTTGGGATCAGCCAGGGAGAGGGAATTAAGGTGGCCCGGGGCACTGATAGGCCGGTCAAGTCATTCAAGAAAATTCCATGACGTGGCTTGACATTCTGAGTGTGAAACAGGGTGTCGGGTGCCAGCCAGGTGGGTGAGCTGAGGGAAGGGGTCTCAGCCTGCCCTCAAAGGGGCGCGATGGCTGTAGTGGGGCGACGCCAGGCAAGTTGCCCCAAGGGTCTGAGAGCGTGGTCTTCCTGCAACGGGAAAAGCCCCTTGGGGGGATTAATAGACACAGGGGCTCACACGCTCTGGACACCAGGCCAAGGGCGGAGCTCGGCCTCCCAGGAACAGGACAATAGCATCGGCCAGGAGCATGCCTTCCCGTTTTACAGGTGAGGAAACTGAGGCGTATCACCTGCCTTGCTCAGGGTCACATGGCAACTACAGGAAACTCAGTTTAAGCCCAAGCTGTTGGCTCAAGTCTGCCTTCTCTGCTGTACCCCAGGCTGTCCCCCGGGCATGCATTCCTGTCCCTCGGGATGCTCACAGGGCCAGGCACCCACCCTGCGTGTCTGGACTTTCTGACTCTATTTCTTCCTCTCGCAGAGCCTGGTGGGTGATGCTTTCTGCCGTGTCAGCATTTGCACACTGACCACAGCCCTTCCCCACTCAGTAGCCCTGTTAGTATTACCTGTGGGTTTTCTCCCTGGCTTAGGGCTTCTCCTTAGCTCAAGCCCAGTCTTTTTTTTTTTAATTTATTTTATTGAAGTACTGTTGATTTACAATGTTGTGTTAATTTCTGCTATACGGCAAAGTGATTCAGTTATGCATATATATACATTCTTTTTCATATTCTTTTCCATTTTGGTTTATCACAGAATATTGAATATATTTCTCTGTGCTATACAGGAGGACCTTGTTGTTTATCCATTCTCTATATAATAGTTTGCATCTGCTCATCCCAAACTCCCACTCCAGTCCTCCCCCAACCCCCTCCCCCTTGGCAACCACAAGTCTGTTCTGTGAGTCTGTTTCTATTTCATAGATAGGTTCATTTGTGTCATATTTTAGATTCCACATGTAAGGGATATCATATGATATTTGTCTTTCTCTGTCTGACTTACTTCACTTAGTATGATTATCTCTAGCTGCACCCATGTTGCTGCAAATGGCATTATTTCATTCTTTTTCATGGCTGAGTAGTATTCCACTGCCTATATGTATCATGTCATCTGTCTATGGCCACTGAGGTTGTTTCCATGTCTTGAACTCAAGCCCAATCCTAAAGGAGCCCGGGCAGTGTTCTGTGCCGGCCCAGAGGAGCACCCTAGCAGGGGCCCCAGATTTTCCATGCTCAAACTCACAGTCACGTGCCAGTGCCCATCTCTCTGAGTCCATCCCAGGAGCTCGTCTCCCAAGCAGCCCTTCCACATGTGGTTTCTGGCCCCGCTGCCATGGCTCTGCTGATGCTCTGGGCCCTCATGTGTTAGGTGCTGTGAAGTCAGTAGATCTTTCCAGAATGTAGCTGGGCTGGGCAGGGCCTGGTCCCAGGGACGGCCTCAGTATCCCTGCCTGCAGCTCTACCAACAACTTAGGGATGGAAATTCGTGCAGAGCCAGGGACCAGGCCACCCTGCAAGGCTGCTTGCAGGACGCTCTGCTCAAGCTGGCTCCCAGCCAGCTGCATCTCCTTACTCCACAGTAAGGGTCACCTCCCTTTCGGTGAACCCCTGAGATGAGTGATTCTCTCAGCTCAAGAACGCCTTCCAACACACTTTCCCCTGCGCCGATTCTGTGCCGAGCGCGGAGCGCAGAGTGGGTGGGCGGGCGTTTCTGTGGCTGGCGTTGCCAGCGCCACTGTACTTCCTGTTCAGATCCTGAAATAATTCCACACCCATCAGTCAGCAGACACTGCTCATACCTCTCCTCCTGGTTGCAGTCCCTCCCAAGACCTTCTCACAGACCAGGAGGAAAGGGCTTACACCCAGCTTAGCAGGGGCCCACCAGGAGCCTGCTCTGGGCTGTACCAGCGCCCACACTGAAGGAACAATGCTCCTGCAACATCTGGTGTGCAGCAGGGCAGCCGCCTCTAGGGGGCCCCAGGGCCTGGGGGCAGGGCTGAAGCACTAGAAAAGGACCTTGGATATGCAGCCAAAGCGGAGGTCAGAGCCTGGAAACGTGCCAGGAGCTCTCAAAGACTGGGGAAGGTGCCAGGGGCTCGCAGGGAAACTGCGGAGGGTGTTAGATGCTCCCAGGGAAGCTGGTGAAGGCTCTGTATGTGCCTGGGGGTCCGGGGAGGCCTGGCGGAGGAGCTGGCAGGAACTGAGGAGGGGAGGGGAGGAGAGGGTGCTGGACAAAGGGCTGGAAGCGATCCCGACAATCAGCCTCAAGTGCTGCTGGGGAAGCTGGCTGCTCCTGCCGCTGTGACGAAGCAATGAGGGCCCAAGTCCCAGGCAGGGGCTACGGAGTATAGCCAAGGCCCAGAGCCCGGAGCAGACACAAATAACGCACGGGGACCTCAGCCCCGAGCAGGCGGCCAGGGCTGAGGCTGCCCCAGGCCCAGGATAAAGACGCTGGGTGAGTGACCTCGTCTCATCTCCGTTCCAACCAGTGACTCTCAAGGCACCAATGAAGAAACTGAGATGCAAGCAGCTGGAGTCCCTTGCTCGGCTCCTAAGGGACAGAGTGAGACTGTGTCCTACTCGGGTTCTAAACTGGGCAACTTCTAGCAGCTTCCAGCTCTATGAATGGCTCTGGTGGTTTTATTTCTGGAGGTTTTAAGATGACCCGAGGTGGGATATTTGCCGCGGCTCTTTTCCCAGATGGTGGGGTCTTTAGAACTGGGTTGCAACCGTCGGGACTCAATGAGGCCTGTGTCCCCGGAAGTGTCCCTGGGCACTGTCCTGGGGTGGGCAGGGCTCACCTGGCACGGGCGGGGCTGCCTACTGCTCACCTTGACACACAGGCCTCATCAAACCCCAGCAGATGTCCCTGCTTTTACAGCCGCTCTGCAAGCCCTCAGCCGGGCACACCTGCAAAGGCCAAGGCGAGTCTGGAGACCCCGACACGGAGGGGGCGTGGAGAGGCTGGGAGAGCGGCGTTTGTCGCTTTGGATTTTGTCGGGAAGGACACACAAGCACGTCCTACAAACGGGACAGGCCGGTTGCTACCCAGGAACAGGCCCTTCCGTGTCCAGCTTCTCTCCCCCGCTACCCAGGGTGAAGTGCACTGATGCACGTGATCTCCCAGGGAACCCGCCGATCTGGGAGGATGCCAGCCCCCTCTAAAGCCCAGAAGGGTCATTTCAAATAGGAAGCACCCCAATATAATGAGACAAATAATAACACAAAATGACCTGTTGCAGACCAGGTAACGCAGCTCCAAAGGGCTTCCCAATCCAGCAGCTGCCTCATTGTGGAACCGGGGGTGCAGCTAGGAATTCCCAGCAGGAATGGGGAGGGCAGAGGAGCTGGAAGGACGCTCAAGGTGGGGGGAGTGGGAGCCCCCAAATCTGGAACCGAGGCTTAGCATCAAAGCCGGTTGGGGGCTGGGCTGGGTTACGCTTCCCTTGTGAACTGGAATCTATCCTGCGGAAAATTCCTAAAATTTAGCAATCCACACCCAATAAAATTTCCTTCCCTCATATGCTGATACACCCTCCACTCTTCTTGGAATCATTTAAAAAATAATAGAATAAGAACAACAGAAAGCAGCTCCAACAATAAGAAGAAAAGAAGCTTCTCTTTCAACCCTCAGCTGGGTCCCCTTATCCCTCTGTACCTGTCCAGCCCTTGTCCACAGGTGAATGTATTTCTAGCACGGCCATTACAACATGTGCCCACATTTTGGTCTGATTTTATAACTAAATGGTTAGCGTTTCCCGCCTGCTGTGTAACTCCATCCAGTGCGTGTGACATTACTGACGAGCCATTGGTTGGGATGAACTTTCTTAAAGCCTCTCTAAAAATACTGAGAGCCTACTATGTGCTGTGCACATAGTAGGGAAACTGACTTCTTTCTATTTTCCTGTTATTTCTATTGCAAGCCCCTCTGCCCTTTATAAAAATTTTCATCCCTTTAACACGTCCTGGATCACTCCCTAGGATCAAGTGCCAGGAGCGGGGCTCTAGCTTCTGCATGGCTTTTCAAAAGTGTATTCTCAGATCCAAGAAACTCTTACAAGTCAATATTTTAAAAACAAGGGTCCTCATTTATTCTTAGGGGGTCCTGGCATAAAATGGTAACATTTTTATATGCCAATTCCCGAGTTATAGAATCTGACACTCTAACTTAATTTTTTGAGTAACTGTTGACGCTATCCAGTTTCTATTAAAGGCAGCGCAAATTATATACTGAACATTTTTAAAGAGGAAAAAGAATGTAAAGAGACATTAGCAGATGAGATATGGGCAATCGGGAAGGAAATTCTATTTTTAAATGTTCAGAGAAATATTTCAATACAAAGTCCAAAAACTGAGCAGGAAATAAGACAGGTGGAACACAACTTGGGATCTCAGTAAACATCAAAGAAATGCTGTAAGTCATGAAATCGGGGGCATTCGATGGACACTTTTTAATGGCAAAAAGATCAGGGAATACAAAACAAAGGTTGATTCAATGACAAAACTGAATAGTTAAGTCAGTAACCTACAGATTTCCATTTCTAAACTGTGTCCTTAAAGACACACTCTCCCACACCTGCCCCTGGGTTTCTGCAGGCCCTTGGCCTCTCATTCCTCAGCAGGAGGCCCCTCGACCCGCTCTGGGTTGAAGTTTTGAGATCTGGGCTTGCAGATGCCCCCATCCTTTTCTAATCCTGGACCTTGGACAAGTCAACCAACATCTCTGAGACTTAACTTGCTTGTGACATCAGGTGGCAGTAATAAGAATAATGGTAATCATCATTAATTAATACTCATCAATAATTATTCCCCCATACATCAAGTTCCATGCTGAGTGCTTTGGACGGACCAGCTCTCTTAATCTTCCCAACCCTCTACATGGTAAGCACAAGGCACCATCCCATTTTCCAGAGGAGGAGACTGAGGCACAGAGAGGTGAAGTAGTAAGTGGCAGAGCTCAGTTTGAACCCCAGCAGTCTGGCCCTGAGCCCATAAACTTCAACCCCACCACGTGTAGCTCCCCA
The DNA here is from genome assembly GCF_964270905.1 of Leucopleurus acutus. Taxonomy (NCBI): domain Eukaryota; kingdom Metazoa; phylum Chordata; class Mammalia; order Artiodactyla; family Delphinidae; genus Leucopleurus; species Leucopleurus acutus. The sequence continues at coordinate 3,869,003 of NC_139146.1, forward strand.
GTCCTCACCAGGAACCACTTTCCAGAGGGGAGGGTGTGAAAGGACCTGTACCTGCACACATGGCTGTAGATGGGGTGTCGAACAGGGAGACGGAAGCACCAGAGGAGGAGGTGGGGACTCCTTGCAATCGGGAATTTCCCCTTCTTGGTCCAGCCGGGGCAGGAGGTGAGCCTGGCCCAGTTCCATCGCGGGGGGGCACGCCGTCCCCCCAGGAAGCACCCTGTCCTCCCATTCACGCAGTCCTGTGGGGGCCCTGTGTGCATCAGCCGTATGCAAGGACAGGGCCCTCCATGGAGGGTAAGAGGCACCGCTGTGTTCACACCCGCATGGCCTGTGTTTTCCCAGCTGACAGGACCTGCAGACGTGCCAGCCAGAGGCCCAGAGCGCTGTCCCTTCAACCTGTGCTAGTTTCCTCTTCTCTCAAATCATGCAAATCACCCTCTGAACAACCTCCAGCATGTCCCTAGCACCTTCAAGGTGGAGCCGGAGTGCCTAACAATAGCGGGCCCTGGAAAAACACATGGTGTGGACACTGTCAGCTACCCATTCTGCACAGGAGGGAAGCGGGGCTCAGAGAGGAGACCCTTACTCATGGCAGAGCCTTCGGCATGGGAAGACAGAACGCGTGAAGCCCTTGGACCCTCCCTTTTCTCCCCCGCGGGTCCCCTTACCGCTCGTCTGCACGCCCACAGCCCCCGTGACACCTGCTCCACCATAAATGGATTTCCTGTTCCTTTGATCCACCTGAATGCTCTTTAATGGCCAGGACAGTATCTGGCCAGCTCTCTGGCCCAACACCTCGCATGAAGTGAGTGCCAGTAGACGTTGGTTGAACGAGTGCATAAGTGAATGAGTGAATGAATGAATGAATGACACAGTTCTCAACCAGACGCCATCAGAGTTACTGCCGATGCCCCACATACGCTCTCAGCACCCAGCCCTGCTGTAAGAGCCAAGAGGGTCCTCGAAGCCTCTGGGCCTCCGACCACACCCCTCCCATGAATACGACACAGGCCCAGAGAAGAGCAGTCACTTGTTCAAGTCCACACAGCAGCTGGGCAGCCAAGGGGGTGACTCTGACTGAGGTCTCCTGGCCCCAAGGTCAGTGTTTCTTTTTTTTTTTTTAAATATTTATTTATTTATTCATTTGGCTGTGCCGTGTCTTAGTTGCGGCATGTGGGATCTTCAGTTGCGGCATGCGAACTCTTAGTTGCGGCATGCGGGATCCAATTCCCTGACCAGGGATCGAACCCAGGCCCCCTGCACTGGGAGTGTGGAGTCTTAGCCGCTGGACCACCAGGGACGTCCCCGCCAAGGTCAGCCAAGACTCCAGGCTGTCTTGGGCAGACAGCTACAGGGCGGACGTTAGAGTCATTCCCGACTCCTGCCTACAGTCAAGAAGACAAGACAGACTCACCCCCTTGCACCATCAAACTCCAGAGGCTTCTTCAAAATGCATCAGGTGAGTGATTTGGGAGCAGAGCACAAGCAGTTTGCAGCAGCGCATCTGTCCCTGCAGCCCCGGGGAGTTGGCAGGACAGACAGGCATCCAGACCTCCTTCTCTGAATGTGCAGAGGAGACAGCTCCGTGTGCACTGGGCAAATGCCCGCGCCTGCGCACCAGGTGCCCTGGGAGAGGGTGTGCTGGGGCCACAGCAACAGCCTGAGAAGGTGAGTAGCTTGGCCGAGGCCGTGCAGCAGAGCAGGCCCTGCAGAGCTCCCTACCCCATCCAGGCGCTTTCCTGCCTGAGCCGGCGGCCAGCCCAGGAGAGGGCCACATCTTCCCCAGAGCCAACCTCCTGCAGGCACCTCCGTGGTTAAAGCATCATTTTTTTTTTTTTTTGCAGTACGCGGGCCTCCCACTGTCGTGGCCTCTCCCGTTGCGGAGCACAGGCTCTGGACGCGCAGGTCCAGCGGCCATGGCCCACGGGCCCAGCCACTCCGCGGCATGTAGGATCTTCCCGGACCAGGGCACGAACCCGTGTCCCCTGCATCGGCAGGCGGACTCTCAACCACTGCGCCACCAGGGAAGCCATAAAGCATCATTTGAAGAGCGCATCCGTGGTCCACGTCATGCTCACGTGGAGGGGGCGTGGTGACAGTCTGACACCACAGGCTGTGTGACCTGGAGCTGGTCACAGGAGTCACTGGACCTCAGGTGTCCCTTCTGTACAATAGGGACACGCCTTCCACCCCAGGGTCGTCCCAAGGGTTAAAGGAAGTGACAAACCTGAACCTCCCAACACAGTAACTGGCCTGGGATGCAGCCCTTCCCTTCCTTCCCCTCTGCTCCCTGCCTGGGAGCGGAAGGTGTGTGATGATGGTGCAGTAAGCGGTTAACTCAGCGCGTCTGGGTTGTCCAAACCCCGCACGTTCCCAAGAAAAGTTTGGCCCTTGACTGGCTCCAGGAAGGTCACCTCTAAGCCTTGGAAGGTCCTGCCTGTTAAGAGTGCCTCTGTGTCCTGACGCCTTGGGCCGGCCAGTTAGTCTATGCTCACAATATGATTCCTGGCAGGGTCTTGTGTCAGCGGGTCTCAGCTTTGCCTCTGGAGGTGCTGGAGACTAAGGCCAGCCACAGGCTACATGACCGACCCCCAGTAAAAACTCTAAACGCCAAGACTCGGGTGAGTTGCCCCAGTTGGGGTCCTTCCTATGTGCTGTCACATGTCATTGCTCAGAGAATGAAGCCCGGTCCATATGGCCCAGGCAATGTGACCAGGGCCTTTGCACGTGCCGCTCTCCGTCCCAGATGCCCACAGGGACTGACTCGGGACTGACTCCTCAGTGCATTCCAGGCCCTGCTCAAGTGTTACCTCACCGAGGAGAACGCCCTCCTCCTCCTCCCCCAGGAACCCTCCCGCTTGGCTTTTGTCCACGGTGCACATTGCTACCTGACACTGCACACGCATCTCGCTGATTTACTCTCTGCCTCCCTTTAGGACATCAGCTCCCGGGAGGAGAGTGCTGGTGTCTGGTTTCCCTCCACCCTGGGAAGCTGCAGCAACATCTCCCTGCCCTGGGGGCCCCATCACTGATGCTGTCTTGGGGTTTTATTTCATGTGTGATCCAGGGTCAAGTTCTGTTTTCCCCCAAGGGCTGCTGCACTTACTGAAAATCCTCTTTCCCTCACTGCCCTGTGTAGCAACTTGCTTGTAAGTCAGGGCTGGTCTGAGCTCACTCTGGGCCCGTGGAGCCGCCGGCCCCAGGTTTGCCGCCTGTGGGTCTGTCCCCCAGCTCCTGTGACCCTGTGAAAGCTGTAAGACCATGGCCCTCACCTCTGTGCCCCCTGCTCCCAGCCGAGCAGACAGTGAAAGTTTGCTGAAGTGAATGAAGGATGCCCAGACTATTTCCATCATGGCACTAAATTACAGTAAAAGTGAGGCAAGGAGCCGGCAGCGCCCCCCCTCCCTCAGGCCCTCTCTCTGCAGAGGGGCCCCCTTGTTCCACCTCCACCCACGGGCGCCCTGTAATAACTTAATGCACTTGGTTCTCCAGGCAAGGAAACCAAAGTGGGTGGAAATTGGCAGAAAGTATTTCTCCAATCCCTAAGAATCCCATTTGAGAGTTAAATAACGACAAGATGCCTTGAAGCCCTTGAAAATTTTGAGCTAAGCCATTCTCAGGGAAGGCGCGTCACCCAGCAAGAATTGATGGTCTGCAGGAGGGGCGGGCGGGGAGGGAAGGCTGTGTACGGGGCAGCGGTCAGGCTGGGATCGGCTCCTCTGAAGCACGTGGGCATCACCCGGACCCGGGAGTCCCACCCCACCAGCAGGACCTGCCGCCCCTGCACTGCATCGCCCTGGCTGCCTGCCAGCCTCTCTGTGCCCAGGGGTGCTAGCCAGACGGTGCCGGCAGTCCCTGGCTCTGGCCAAGGTCCTGGCAGACCCCCTAAACTCCAAGCCCTGTGAATGGAGAATGTGGCCCTTCATCTGCGCCTCACTCCTAGAACCAGGCTGAAACCGGGTTCCCCTTTCCAGGGGAGCTTCTGCCAGCAGTGCCGTCTCAGCAGGGTGGGGTTGAGGGCTTCTGCTGCTGGGGCCGGAACGCCCACTCTTCCACAGCAAAACTATTTTTAGAAGTCATGCAACTTACACCTGTGTGCACATCCTACTTTTTCAAAGTGCCCTCCTGCATTGTGACCACATAGGGTCCCATTTTAGAGACTAGAAAATCAAAATCAGAGAGGTTAAGTCACTTGCTCAGAAACCCACAGCGAGCAGGTGGAGAGGCAGGGTGGACCCAGGCCTGCCGCATCCTACAGCCCTCGACCTTCCCCTTCTGCCTGCAGAGAAAGCAGCGGCTATGGTCCTCCGAGCACCCCTGTGTTCCGGAAACACTGCCGCGGGTTTTACCTGCAGACTCTAATCCCACCTTGCAGCCCGGAGGGAGGTGTGAGAATCTGCCATGAAAAAGGAAGAAACAAAACAGAGGTTCTGGGACCAGAAGCAGTGTGGCCAAGGCCCCATGGTCACTGACGGCCTCTGGGACAGGCTCCGATTTGGAAGAAAAGCTCCCGCCACCTGGGGTCCTGGCCTTGTAGAGATGCAGGGGTGCGGCTCACAGGACAGCCGCACCTGCACGTGCCCATCAATAGAGGGCGCGACTCCTCCCACGGTAACATGGAAAAGGAGGTGAGCGTGGGCCTGAGTGGGTCCTGGGAGGCGGGGATGGGGAGGGACGGAGCCGACTTTCTCTCGCGTTCTGCCCTTAAAAAGCCTGGGGGGCAGGTAGGTGGTGGTGAGGACGGAGTCTGAGGGGCGGGGTTCTGGGGAGGGACCAATCCCATGGATCTGCTCTTCCTTACTTCCTTCCTCCCTTCCCTCCCTCCCCCTCCTCCCTGACCCCCTCCCCCAGCTCACACACCACACATTACTGGGTCCCTGCCCTGTGCTTGGCCCCAGGCTGGGCTTTCAGATGGGGACACAGAGCTGCCCTGGAGAGGCTCTTCCTCCAGGAGCACGGGGGGGCATCTGACTGGTGACTGAGGGAGCCTTTAAGATGCTCTCCCGGTCACCGCCTGCCTGAAAGGTCATCACTGGTGCTCATTTACTCCATCAATTTGTCCCCTGTATCCCAGGACCTGCTCCTGGACTGATTCCAGAATGTGACTCCACTTTTCTATTTTAAAGGCACCAACTTGCCACCCGTGGCGTCCTTTGGAGGAAGCGCATGAGTGAATCCGAGGGGCCCACACTGCTGCCCAGGTGGGCGGCATCACGTATCTTCAACAACAGTGTGCCACCTCCCAGGACCTGCTAAAGAAGAATGTGATGGGCCCGGGGTGATGTCAGTTCTGTTTTCCTCCCCATTAAGGAGATTTTCTCCTGAGGACAGATTCTTACCTGGAAACGGGCCAGGGCAAAGCTCGTCTGAATTTTCTGCGTCTGAGTGTCTGCGGGAGCGGCAGACAGCTGACGCTGGAATACCAGACACAGTGAAGGAGAGGCGCTGGTTTTTCAGCGCCGTGAAGAAACAGCCGTTCCGGCCTTTGCCCAGCCCCGCTGGCTCATGCCTCCCAGCCCCCAGGGGTGGTACCCCAGGGGTACCTCCGGCCTTCACCAGGTGCGCCTGGACCGTGTCTGCAGAGACACTCCCCAGAGCCCGCCTCTCCGTCTGTCTCTCTGGCCGTGGACCTCTGGTTCTCTTTCTGCACCTATAAATCTGTCTGTGTGTCTCTCTGTCCCTCTGAGGGTCTCTTCACAGGTGCAGCTCTGTCCTTGCCTCTCTTGATCTGTCTGTCTCTCTGTCCACGTGTCTCTACTTTTCTGTGTGAGCCATTCTCTCCTCCATTCACCCCTTCCACCTCCCCGTTCCCTTTCCCCTAAGGCCATCTCAAGAGCAGACGTCCCATGACAGAAAGGTCTGGGGACAACACATGGCATCTCCACTCGGCCACAGGAAAGCAGGTCTCCCTGCAGCGCCCCTCATTCCAGGGGGCTGACGGATGCCTTGGAGGAGCAGGCGGACGATAAATAAACAAAGTGAGTTCTAGCGTTGGGAACATTGTGTACTATGAATAAAAGAAAATGGAGCGGAGACTTGGGGCAGGGGGGCGCTATTTCAGGCAAAGTGGCCTCTCCTCAGTGAAGGGACCTTTGAACAGAGACGGGACGCATCCAGGAGTCAGAGGTGAGCACGTGCAAAGGCCCTGAGGTGGGACTCCACACCAGGCTGCATTTCCTGGGCATGTTGCCTCTGGAACGGGACACGTCCTCTCTCTGGTTCCTTGCTCATGGTCATTGCATTCCAGGGACCTGGAGTCGGCCTGTATCATGAAGCCAGGGCCCTTTAGATTTCAACCTCAGCTGGTCTGGCCAACATGGTGACTGAGGTGCAGGAGATGGGGCTGGCGGCCGCCACACACACACACACACACAGGAGCTCTGACAGCTGGGGGGCAGGGGCACCATCCGCTCTCCAGGACAGGACTGCATTCAGCAGGGGCAGCCTCCGCCCCTGTCCACTGCTCAACCTCCCCTGCCAGCCCGGCACTCAGGTAGGGCCCTACGAGCCCTCGGGAGGGAAGGCTTTGTGTCCATGTCAGTCTCAACCCGGGGCTGTGAACACAGCAAGGCCGCTGAACCGATCAGACCGCTGGTCGAAACCCGCTTCGCAACACATCCCCACACCTTGTTCAGACATCACATCCACGCTAATAAGCAAATAAACACGGCATTCAAAGATCAGAGGCACCGCAGCTACAGTCTATTAAATGAAACTCGGCGTCAGGGATGAAAGAGAAGACAGACTGGGATTATTCTAGTCATGGCAATGCAGACAAAAAAAAAAAAAAAAGGGAAGAAAGGGGTGTTTTGAGAGATGCAATTTCGCGGTCCCTGAAGCAGCGCTGGCGGCTGCCTTGCTGCAGTCTGTGGTTGGGAAGGCGGGGCTGGAGTGGGGGGTCTCCTCTCCCTACATTC